>NC_086449.1:706907136-707531303 GCF_028390025.1 Pseudophryne corroboree | reverse complement strand
CAACCAGTGTACAGTGCGGTAGTTCACGGCTGTGGCTACCTCTGTGTCGGCAGTCGGCAGGCAGTCCGTCCATCCATAATTGTATTATTATTATAATATATACCACCTAACCGTGGTTTTTTTTTCATTCTTTATACCGTCGTCATAGTGTCATACTAGTTGTTACGAGTATACTACTATCTCTTTATCAACCAGTGTACAGTGCGGTAGTTCACGGCTGTGGCTACCTCTGTGTCGGCAGTCGGCAGGCAGTCCGTCCATCCATAATTGTATTATTATTATAATATATACCACCTAACCGTGGTTTTTTTTTCATTCTTTATACCGTCGTCATAGTGTCATACTAGTTGTTACGAGTATACTACTATCTCTTTATCAACCAGTGTACAGTGCGGTAGTTCACGGCTGTGGCTACCTCTGTGTCGGCAGTCGGCAGGCAGTCCGTCCATCCATAATTGTATTATTATTATAATATATACCACCTAACCGTGGTTTTTTTATACCACCTAACCGTGGCAGTCCGTCCATAATTGTATACTAGTATCCAATCCATCCATCTCCATTGTTTACCTGAGGTGCCTTTTAGTTCTGCCTATAAAATATGGAGAACAAAAAAGTTGAGGTTCCAAAATTAGGGAAAGATCAAGATCCACTTCCACCTCGTGCTGAAGCTGCTGCCACTAGTCATGGCCGAGACGATGAAATGCCAGCAACGTCGTCTGCCAAGGCCGATGCCCAATGTCATAGTACAGAGCATGTCAAATCCAAAACACCAAATATCAGAAAAAAAAGGACTCCAAAACCTAAAATAAAATTGTCGGAGGAGAAGCGTAAACTTGCCAATATGCCATTTACCACACGGAGTGGCAAGGAACGGCTGAGGCCCTGGCCTATGTTCATGGCTAGTGGTTCAGCTTCACATGAGGATGGAAGCACTCAGCCTCTCGCTAGAAAACTGAAAAGACTCAAGCTGGCAAAAGCACCGCAAAGAACTGTGCGTTCTTTGAAATCCCAAATCCACAAGGAGAGTCCAATTGTGTCGTTTGCGATGCCTGACCTTCCCAACACTGGACGTGAAGAGCATGCGCCTTCCACTATTTGCATGCCCCCTGCAAGTGCTGGAAGGAGCACCCGCAGTCCAGTTCCTGATAGTCAGATTGAAGATGTCAGTGTTGAAGTACACCAGGATGAGGAGGATATGGGTGTTGCTGGCGCTGGGGAGGAAATTGACCAGGAGGATTCTGATGGTGAGGTGGTTTGTTTAAGTCAGGCACCCGGGGAGACACCTGTTGTCCGTGGGAGGAATATGGCCGTTGACATGCCAGGTGAAAATACCAAAAAAATCAGCTCTTCGGTGTGGAGGTATTTCACCAGAAATGCGGACAACAGGTGTCAAGCCGTGTGTTCCCTTTGTCAAGCTGTAATAAGTAGGGGTAAGGACGTTAACCACCTCGGAACATCCTCCCTTATACGTCACCTGCAGCGCATTCATAATAAGTCAGTGACAAGTTCAAAAACTTTGGGTGACAGCGGAAGCAGTCCACTGACCAGTAAATCCCTTCCTCTTGTAACCAAGCTCACGCAAACCACCCCACCAACTCCCTCAGTGTCAATTTCCTCCTTCCCCAGGAATGCCAATAGTCCTGCAGGCCATGTCACTGGCAAGTCTGACGAGTCCTTTCCTGCCTGGGATTCCTCCGATGCATCCTTGCGTGTAACGCCTACTGCTGCTGGCGCTGCTGTTGTTGCCGCTGGGAGTCGATGGTCATCCCAGAGGGGAAGTCGTAAGCCCACTTGTACTACTTCCAGTAAGCAATTGACTGTTCAACAGTCCTTTGCGAGGAAGATGAAATATCACAGCAGTCATCCTACTGCAAAGCGGATAACTGAGTCCTTGACAACTATGTTGGTGTTAGACGTGCGTCCGGTATCCGCCGTTAGTTCACAGGGAACTAGACAATTTATTGAGGCAGTGTGCCCCCGTTACCAAATACCATCTAGGTTCCACTTCTCTAGGCAGGCGATACCGAGAATGTACACGGACGTCAGAAAAAGACTCACCAGTGTCCTAAAAAATGCAGTTGTACCCAATGTCCACTTAACCACGGACATGTGGACAAGTGGAGCAGGGCAGGGTCAGGACTATATGACTGTGACAGCCCACTGGGTAGATGTATGGACTCCCGCCGCAAGAACAGCAGCGGCGGCACCAGTAGCAGCATCTCGCAAACGCCAACTCTTTCCTAGGCAGGCTACGCTTTGTATCACCGCTTTCCAGAATACGCACACAGCTGAAAACCTCTTACGGCAACTGAGGAAGATCATCGCGGAATGGCTTACCCCAATTGGACTCTCCTGTGGATTTGTGGCATCGGACAACGCCAGCAATATTGTGTGTGCATTAAATATGGGCAAATTCCAGCACGTCCCATGTTTTGCACATACCTTGAATTTGGTGGTGCAGAATTTTTTAAAAAACGACAGGGGCGTGCAAGAGATGCTGTCGGTGGCCAGAAAAATTGCGGGACACTTTCGGCGTACAGGCACCACGTACAGAAGACTGGAGCACCACCAAAAACTACTGAACCTGCCCTGCCATCATCTGAAGCAAGAAGTGGTAACGAGGTGGAATTCAACCCTCTATATGCTTCAGAGGTTGGAGGAGCAGCAAAAGGCCATTCAAGCCTATACAATTGAGCACGATATAGGAGATGGAATGCACCTGTCTCAAGTGCAGTGGAGAATGATTTCAACGTTGTGCAAGGTTCTGATGCCCTTTGAACTTGCCACACGTGAAGTCAGTTCAGACACTGCCAGCCTGAGTCAGGTCATTCCCCTCATCAGGCTTTTGCAGAAGAAGCTGGAGGCATTGAAGAAGGAGCTAACACGGAGCGATTCCGCTAGGCATGTGGGACTTGTGGATGCAGCCCTTAATTCGCTTAACAAGGATTCACGGGTGGTCAATCTGTTGAAATCAGAGCACTACATTTTGGCCACCGTGCTCGATCCTAGATTTAAAGCCTACCTTGGATCTCTCTTTCCGGCAGACACAGGTCTGCTGGGGTTGAAAGACCTGCTGGTGACAAAATTGTCAAGTCAAGCGGAACGCGACCTGTCAACATCTCCTCCTTCACATTCTCCCACAACTGGGGGTGCGAGGAAAAGGCTCAGAATTCCGAGCCCACCCGCTGGCGGTGATGCAGGGCAGTCTGGAGCGACTGCTGATGCTGACATCTGGTCCGGACTGAAGGACCTGACAACGATTACGGACATGTCGTCTACTGTCACTGCATATGATTCTCCCCCCATTGAAAGAATGGTGGAGGATTATATGAGTGACCGCATCCAAGTAGGCACGTCAGACAGTCCGTACTTATACTGGCAGGAAAAAGAGGCAATTTGGAGGCCCTTGCACAAACTGGCTTTATTCTACCTAAGTTGCCCTCCCACAAGTGTGTACTCCGAAAGAGTGTTTAGTGCCGCCGCTCACCTTGTCAGCAATCGGCGTACGAGGTTACATCCAGAAAATGTGGAGAAGATGATGTTCATTAAAATGAATTATAATCAATTCCTCCGCGGAGACATTGACCAGCAGCAATTGCCTCCACAAAGTACACAGGGAGCTGAGATGGTGGATTCCAGTGGGGACGAATTGATAATCTGTGAGGAGGGGGATGTACACGGTGATATATCGGAGGGTGAAGATGAGGTGGACATCTTGCCTCTGTAGAGCCAGTTTGTGCAAGGAGAGATTAATTGCTTCTTTTTTGGGGGGGGTCCAAACCAACCCGTCATATCAGTCACAGTCGTGTGGCAGACCCTGTCACTGAAATGATGGGTTGGTTAAAGTGTGCATGTCCTGTTTTGTTTATACAACATAAGGGTGGGTGGGAGGGCCCAAGGATAATTCCATCTTGCACCTCTTTTTTCTTTTCTTTTTCTTTGCATCATGTGCTGATTGGGGAGGGTTTTTTGGAAGGGACATCCTGCGTGACACTGCAGTGCCACTCCTAGATGGGCCCGGTGTTTGTGTCGGCCACTAGGGTCGCTAATCTTACTCACACAGCTACCTCATTGCGCCTCTTTTTTTCTTTGCGTCATGTGCTGTTTGGGGAGGGTTTTTTGGAAGGGACATCCTGCGTGACACTGCAGTGCCACTCCTAGATGTGCCCGGTGTTTGTGTCGGCCACTAGGGTCGCTAATCTTACTCACACAGTCAGCTACCTCATTGCGCCTCTTTTTTTCTTTGCGTCATGTGCTGTTTGGGGAGGGTTTTTTGGAAGGGCCATCCTGCGTGACACTGCAGTGCCACTCCTAGATGGGCCCGGTGTTTGTGTCGGCCACTAGGGTCGCTTATCTTACTCACACAGCGACCTCGGTGCAAATTTTAGGACTAAAAATAATATTGTGAGGTGTGATGTGTTCAGAATAGGCTGAAAATGAGTGTAAATTATGTTTTTTGAGGTTAATAATACTTTGGGATCAAAATTACCCCCAAATTCAATGATTTAAGCTGTTTTTTAGGGTTTTTTTAAAAAAACACCCGAATCCAAAACACACCCGAATCCGACAAAAAAAATTCGGTGAGGTTTTGCCAAAACGCGGTCGAACCCAAAACACGGCCGCGGAACCGAACCCAAAACCAAAACACAAAACCCGAAAAATTTCCGGCGCTCATCTCTAATTGCGATTAGTCGCTTACTGCGCATGCGCAAGGTTCGCAGAGCACATGCGGTTAGTTATTTTACACAAAAGTTAGGTATTTTACTCACGGCATAACGAGGAATTTTCATCGTTCTGGTGATCGTAGTGTGATTGACAGGAAGTGGGTGTTTCTGGGCGGAAACTGGCCTTTTTCTGGGCGTGTGTGAAAAAACGCTGGCGTTTATGGGAAAAACGCGGGAGTGTCTGAAGAAACGGGGGAGTGTCTGGGCGAACGCTGGGTGTGTTTGTGATGTCTAACCAGGAACGAAACTGACTGAACTGATCGCAATGGCTGAGTAAGTCTGGAGCTACTCAGAAACTGCTAAGAAATGTCTATTCGCAATTCTGTGAATCTTTCGTTCGCAATTCTGCTAAGCTAAGATTAGAGATGAGCGGGTTCGGTTCCTCGGAATCCGAACCCCCCCGAACTTCAGCCTTTTTACACGGGTCCGAGGCAGACTCGGATCTTCCCGCCTTGCTCGGTTAACCCGAGCGCGCCCGAACGTCATCATCCCGCTGTCGGATTCTCGCGAGGCTCGTATTCTATCGCGAGACTCGGATTCTATATAAGGAGCCGCGCGTCGCCGCCATTTTCACACGTGCATTGAGATTGATAGGGAGAGGACGTGGCTGGCGTCCTCTCCGTTAGAATAGATAGAGACACTTGAGTTGATTTACTACTAACTTAGTAATTTTGGGGAGCATTAGGAGTACTCAGAGTGCAGAGTTTTGCTGATAGTTACTAGTGACCACCACCAGTTTTATTTATTATTTAATATAATCCGTTCTCTGCCTGAAAAAAAACGATACACAGTCACATACCATATCTGTGCTCAGCCTCAGTGTGCTGCATGATAATATCATCTATGTATATCTGACTGTGCTGAGTGCTCACTGCTCACACAGCTGAATTGTGGGGGAGACTGGGGTGCAGTTATAGCAGGAGTACAGTGCACACTTTTGCTGCCAGTGTGACTGACCAGTGACCACCAGTATATTGTCTGCCTGAAAAAGTTAAACACTCCTGTGGTGTTTTTTTTTTTAATTCTATAAACGCATTCTGCTGACAGTGTCCAGCAGGTCCGTCATTCATTATATTATATAAATATTTACCTGCAGTAGTGTTATATTTTTTTTGTTCATCTCTATCATCTTTATCATCTCTATATTAGCAGACGCAGTACGGTAGTCCACGGCTGTGGCTACCTCTGTGTCATCAGTGCTCGTCCATAATTGTATACCTACCTGTGGTGGGTTTTTTTTTTCTATCTTCTTCATACTAGTAGTTTAGGAGTCTGCTGACAGTGTCCAGCAGGTCCATCATTATATTATATATACCTGCAGTAGTGATATATATATATATATATATATATTTTTTATATCATTATCATCTATATACTAGCAGACACAGTACGGTAGTCCACGGCTGTAGCTACCTCTGTGTTGTCAGTGCTCGTCCATAATTGTATACCTACCTGTGGTGGTTTTTTTTTTCTATCTTCTTCATACTAGTAGTTTAGGAGTCTGCTGACAGTGTCCAGCAGGTCCGTCATATATACCTGCAGTAGTGATATATATATATTTTTTATATCATTATCATCTCTATACTAGCAGACGCAGTACGGTAGTCCACGGCTGTAGCTACCTCTGTGTCGTCAGTGCTCGTCCATAATTGTATACCTACCTGTGGTGGGTTTTTTTTTTCTATCTTCTTCATACTAGTAGTTTAGGAGTCTGCTGACAGTGTCCAGCAGGTCAGTCATTATATTATATATACCTGCAGTAGTGATATATATATATATTTTTTATATCATTATCATCTCTATACTAGCAGACGCAGTACGGTAGTCCACGGCTGTAGCTACCTCTGTGTCGTCAGTGCTCGTCCATAATTGTATACCTACCTGTGGTGGGTTTTTTTTTCTATCTTCTTCATACTAGTAGTTTAGGAGTCTGCTGACAGTGTCCAGCAGGTCCGTCATTATATTATATATACCTGCAGTAGTGATATATATATATATTTTTTATATCATTATCATCTCTATACTAGCAGACGCAGTACGGTAGTCCACGGCTGTAGCTACCTCTGTGTCGTCAGTGCTCGTCCATAATTGTATACCTACCTGTGGTGGTTTTTTTTTTTTCTATCTTCTTCATACTAGTAGTGTAGGAGTCTGCTGACAGTGTCCAGCAGGTCCGTCATTATATTATATATACCTGCAGTAGTGATATATATATATATTTTATATCATTATCATCTCTATACTAGCAGACGCAGTACGGTAGTCCACGGCTGTAGCTACCTCTGTGTCGTCAGTGCTCGTCCATAATTGTATACCTACCTGTGGTGGGTGTTTTTTTTCTATCTTCTTCATACTAGTAGTTTAGGAGTCTGCTGACAGTGTCCAGCAGGTCCGTCATTATATTATATATACCTGCAGTAGTGATATATATATATTTTTTATATCATTATCATCTCTATACTAGCAGACGCAGTACGGTAGTCCACGGCTATAGCTACCTCTGTGTCGTCAGTGCTCGTCCATAATTGTATACCTACCTGTGGTGGGGTTTTTTTTCCTATCTTCTTCATACTAGTAGTTTAGGAGTCTGCTGACAGTGTCCAGCAGGTCAGTCATTATATTATATATACCTGCAGTAGTGATATATATATATATTTTTTATATCATTATCATCTCTATACTAGCAGACGCAGTACGGTAGTCCACGGCTGTAGCTACCTCTGTGTCGTCAGTGCTCGTCCATAATTGTATACCTACCTGTGGTGGGTTTTTTTTTCTATCTTCTTCATACTAGTAGTTTAGGAGTCTGCTGACAGTGTCCAGCAGGTCCGTCATTATATTATATATACCTGCAGTAGTGATATATATATATATTTTTTATATCATTATCATCTCTATACTAGCAGACGCAGTACGGTAGTCCACGGCTGTAGCTACCTCTGTGTCGTCAGTGCTCGTCCATAATTGTATACCTACCTGTGGTGGTTTTTTTTTTTTCTATCTTCTTCATACTAGTAGTGTAGGAGTCTGCTGACAGTGTCCAGCAGGTCCGTCATTATATTATATATACCTGCAGTAGTGATATATATATATATTTTATATCATTATCATCTCTATACTAGCAGACGCAGTACGGTAGTCCACGGCTGTAGCTACCTCTGTGTCGTCAGTGCTCGTCCATAATTGTATACCTACCTGTGGTGGGTGTTTTTTTTCTATCTTCTTCATACTAGTAGTTTAGGAGTCTGCTGACAGTGTCCAGCAGGTCCGTCATTATATTATATATACCTGCAGTAGTGATATATATATATTTTTTATATCATTATCATCTCTATACTAGCAGACGCAGTACGGTAGTCCACGGCTGTAGCTACCTCTGTGTCGTCAGTGCTCGTCCATAATTGTATACCTACCTGTGGTGGGGTTTTTTTTCCTATCTTCTTCATACTAGTAGTTTAGGAGTCTGCTGACAGTGTCCAGCAGGTCCGTCATTATATTATATATACCTGCAGTAGTGATATATATATATTTTTTATATCATTATCATCTCTATACTAGCAGACGCAGTACGGTAGTCCACGGCTGTAGCTACCTCTGTGTCGTCAGTGCTCGTCCATAATTGTATACCTACCTGTGGTGGGTTTTTTTTTTCTATCTTCTTCATACTAGTAGTTTAGGAGTCTGCTGACAGTGTCCAGCAGGTCCGTCATTATATTATATATACCTGCAGTAGTGATATATATATATTTTTTATATCATTATCATCTCTATACTAGTAGACGCAGTACGGTAGTCCACGGCTGTAGCTACCTCTGTGTCGTCAGTCACTCGTCATCCATAAGTATACTAGTATCCATCCATCTCCATTGTTTACCTGAGGTGCCTTTTAGTTGTGCCTATTAAAATATTGAGAACAAAAATGTTGAGGTTCCAAAAATAGGGAAAGATCAAGATCCACTTCCACCTCGTGCTGAAGCTGCTGCCACTAGTCATGGCCGAGACGATGAAATTCTATCAACGTCTTCTGCCAAGGCCGATGCCCAATGTCATAGTACAGAGCATGTAAAATCCAAAACACAAAATATCAGTAAAAAAAGGACTTAAAAATCTAAAATAAAATTGTCGGAGGAGAAGCGTAAACTTGCCAATATGCCATTTACCACACGGAGTGGCAAGGAACGGCTGAGGCCCTGGCCTATGTTCATGGCTAGTGGTTCAGCTTCACATGAGGATGGAAGCACTCAGCCTCTCGCTAGAAAAATGAAAAGACTTAAGCTGGCAAAAGCACAGCAAAGAACTGTGCGTTCTTCGAAATCACAAATCCACAAGGAGAGTCCAATTGTGTCGGTTGCGATGCCTGACCTTCCCAACACTGGACGTGAAGAGCATGCGCCTTCCACCATTTGCACGCCCCCTGCAAGTGCTGGAAGGAGCACCCGCAGTCCAGTTCCTGATAGTCAGATTGAAGATGTCAGTGTTGAAGTACACCAGGATGAGGAGGATATGGGTGTTGCTGGCGCTGGGGAGGAAATTGACAAGGAGGATTCTGATGGTGAGGTGGTTTGTTTAAGTCAGGCACCCGGGGAGACACCTGTTGTCCATGGGAGGAATATGGCCATTGACATGCCTGGTCAAAATACAAAAAAAATCAGCTCTTCGGTGTGGAAGTATTTCAACAGAAATGCGGACAACAGGTGTCAAGCCGTGTGTTGCCTTTGTCAAGCTGTAATAAGTAGGGGTAAGGACGTTAACCACCTCGGAACATCCTCCCTTATACGTCACCTGCAGCGCATTCATCATAAGTCAGTGACAAGTTCAAAAACTTTGGGCGACAGCGGAAGCAGTCCACTGACCAGTAAATCCCTTCCTCTTGTAACCAAGCTCACGCAAACCACCCCACCAACTCCCTCAGTGTCAATTTCCTCCTTCCCCAGGAATGCCAATAGTCCTGCAGGCCATGTCACTGGCAATTCTGACGAGTCCTCTCCTGCCTGGGATTCCTCCGATGCATCCTTGAGTGTAACGCCTACTGCTGCTGGCGCTGCTGTTGTTGCTGCTGGGAGTCGATGGTCATCCCAGAGGGGAAGTCGTAAGACCACTTTTACTACTTCCACCAAGCAATTGACTGTCTAACAGTCCTTTGCAAGGAAGATGAAATATCACAGCAGTCACAGCGGATAACTGAGGCCTTGGCATCCTGGGCGGTGAGAAACGTGGTTCCGGTATCCATCATTACTGCAGAGCCAACTATAGACTTGTTTGAGGTACTGTGTCCCCGGTACCAAATACCATCTAGGTTCCATTTCTCTAGGCAGGCGATACCGAAAATGTACACAGACCTCAGAAAAAGAGTCACCAGTGTCCTAAAAAATGCAGTTGTACCCAATGTCCACTTAACCACGGACATGTGGACAAGTGGAGCAGGGCAGACTCAGGACTATATGACTGTGACAGCCCACTGGGTAGATGTATTGACTCCCGCCGCAAGAACAGCAGCGGCGGCACCAGTAGCAGCATCTCGCAAACGCCAACTCTTTCCTAGGCAGGCTACGCTTTGTATCACCGCTTTCCAGAATACGCAAACAGCTGAAAACCTCTTACGGCAACTGAGGAAGATCATCGCAGAATGGCTTACCCCAATTGGACTTTCCTGTGGATTTGTGGCATCGGACAACGCCAGCAATATTGTGTTAAAATATTAAATCTGGGCAAATTCCAGCACGTCCCATGTTTTGCACATACCTTGAATTTGGTGGTGCAGAATTATTTAAAAAACGACAGGGGCGTGCAAGAGATGCTGTCGGTGGCCAGAAGAATTGCGGGACACTTTCGACGTACAGACACCACGTACAGAAGACTGGAGCAACACCAAAAACGCCTGAACCTGCCCTGCCATCATCTGAAGCAAGAAGTGGTAACGAGGTGGAATTCAACCCTCTATATGCTTCAGAGGTTGGAGGAGCAGCAAAAGGCCATTCAAGCCTATACAACTGACCACGATATAGGAGGTGGAATGCACCTGTCTCAAGCGCAGTGGAGAATGATTTCAACGTTGTGCAAGGTTCTGCAACCTTTTGAACTTGCCACACGTGAAGTCAGTTCAGACACTGCCAGCCTGAGTCAGGTCATTCCCCTCATCAGGCTTTTGCAGAAGAAGCTGGAGACATTGAAGGAGGAGCTAACACTGAGCGATTCCGCTAGGCATGTGGGACTTGTGGATGGAGCCCTTAATTCACTTAACAAGGATTCACGGGTGGTCAATCTGTTGAAATCAGAGCACTACATTTTGGCCACCGTGCTCGATCCTAGATTTAAAACCTACGTTGTATCTCTCTTTCCGGCAGACACAAGTCTGCAGGGGTTCAAAGAACTGCTGGTGAGAAAATTGTCAAGTCAAGCGGAACGCGACCTGTCAACATCTCCTCCTTCACATTCTCCCGCAACTGGGGGTGCGAGGAAAAGGCTCAGAATTCCGAGCCCATCCGCTGGCGGTGATGCAGGGCAGTCTGGAGCGACTGCTGATGCTGACATCTGGTCCGGACTGAAGGACCTGCCAACGATTACGGACATGTCGTCTACTGTCACTGCATATGATTCTCTCACCATTGAAAGAATGGTGGAGGATTATATGAGTGACTGCATCCAAGTAGGCACGTCAGACAGTCCGTACGTATACTGGCAGGAAAAAGAGGCAATTTGGAGGCCCTTGCACAAACTGGCTTTATTCTACCTAAGTTGCCCTCCCACAAGTGTGTACTCCGAAAGAGTGTTTAGTGCCGCCGCTCACCTTGTCAGCAATCGGCGTACGAGGTTACTTCCAGAAAATGTGGAGAAGATGATGTTCATTAAAATGAATTATAATCAATTCCTCCATGGAGACATTCACCAGCAGCAATTGCCTCCACAAAGTACACAGGGAGCTGTGATGGTGGATTCCAGTGGGGACGAATTGATAATCTGTGAGGAGGGGGATGTACACGGTGATGAATCGGAGGATAATGATGAGGTGGACATCTTGCCTCTGTAGAGCCAGTTTGTGCAAGGAGAGATTAATTGCTTCTTTTTTGGTGGGGGTCCAAACCAACCCGTCATTTCAGTCACAGTCGTGTGGCAGACCCTGTCACTGAAATGATGGGTTGGTTAAAGTGTGCATGTCCTTTTTATACAACATAAGGGTGGGTGGGAGGGCCCAAGGACAATTCCATCTTGCACCTCTTTTTTCTTTCATTTTTCTTTGCGTCATGTGCTGTTTGGGGAGTGTTTTTTGGAAGGGCCATCCTGCGTGACACTGCAGTGCCACTCCTAGATGGGCCTGGTGTTTGTGTCGGCCACTAGGGTCGCTTATCTTAATCACACAGCTACCTCATTGCGCCTCTTTTTTTTCTTCTTTGCGTCATGTGCTGTTTGGGGAGTATTTTTTGGAAGGGCCATCCTGCGTGACACTGCAGTGCCACTCCTAGATGGGCCAGGTGTTTGTGTCGGCCACTAGGGTCACTTATCTTAGTCACACAGCTACCTCATTGCGCCTCTTTTTTTTCTTATTTGCGTCATGTGCTGTTTGGGGAGTATTTTTTGGAAGGGCCATCCGGCCTGACACTGCAGTGCCACTCCTAGATGGGCCAGGTGTTTGTGTCGGCCACTAGGGTCGCTTAGCTTACTCACACAGCTACCTCATTGCGCCTCTTTTTTTCTTTGCGTCATGTGCTGTTTGGGGAGTGTTTTTTGGAAGGACCATCCTGCGTGACACTGCAGTGCCACTCCTAGATGGGCCAGGTGTTTGTGTCGGCCACTTGGGTCGCTTAGCTTAGTCATCCAGCGACCTCTGTGCAAATTTTAGGACTAAAAATAATATTGTGAGGTGTGAGGTGTTCAGAATAGACTGAAAATGAGTGGAAATTATGGTTATTGAGGTTAATAATACTTTGGGATCAAAATGACCCCCAAATTCTATGATTTAAGCTGTTTTTTAGGCTTTTTTGAAAAAAACACCCGAATCCAAAACACACCCGAATCCGACAAAAAAACTTCGGTGAGGTTTTGCCAAAACGCGTTCGAACCCAAAACACGGCCACGGAACCGAACCCAAAACCAAAACACAAAACCCGAAAAATTTCCGGTGCACATCTCTAGCTAAGATACACTCCCAGAGGGCGGCGGCTTAGCGTGTGCAATGCTGCTAAAAGCAGCTAGCGAGCGAACAACTCGGAATGAGGGCCTTGGTTTTGCCCAGCTGCTAACATATTTGCTGCTGCGATCAACTCAGAATTAGGCCCCATATACGTTTGTAATGTGATCCAATGCACATATAGATTTAATACTAACAGAAAAAGGTTAAATAACACAAATACAGGTAAACATCAAGTATTATACACACAGTCAGAGTATGTTACAGCTGATATACATACGCAAGCGCCACCCTGGATCCAGACAACAGTCATCAGCAGATAACCGTGATAGTTCTGAGATAGGAGATCCCTGGAATGGATCCAAGCAACTGTATTTATACAGTAGCTTCTAACACACACAATACAATAATAAACACGCTATTCTTATTGGTCCGTGATGTAAACATTTTCATAACTCGGTGGTCCATCGTCCATTGGTCAATTCAAAGGTACTGTTCTCATGAATGTGACTGATGATGAACTCAGGCTCTCACCGTGCAGGTAATTCAAACAGGCTAGTTACATGTCCCTCACAATGCACAATATTTCGCCTATAATACATTTCTCCCAATAGCGTGAGCCCGCAATATGCAATATTCTGTTCGCACATACCGGGGGCAACAAATGGAGAGCTGAACACGATAATATAAAATTAGATGTGATATCATGCTTGTAAACCTATGCTATGTGAAATGCTGTCTCCTGATCTAACCGTAATGTTGCTAGATGATACTAAAGTCTGTTATTAAATCATCTTATGACTATGTGTAATTTATGTGTAAGTTTGGAGTATGAATATTGTGTAACAATATGGCTTTTATTAGCAACTGCATGTTCTACCGTAATAAGGGTGAGATGCGGTAATCCGCAAGGTACCGTAGTATGCAAAAATGCGTACGTACGCATGATAATAAATGCAATATTGCATTCTGAGAGTAAAATGCAATTTCAAATTTCACAGTCCACCCTCTGATAGTAATCAAAACTATCACATCTTTATAAGATTAATACATACAAATATAACGTAGATAAATCATTCACTAGGAAGAAAAGAGAAAAAAGAAAAAAATATATATATAAAAGGTTATGACATGATACATGGTATTCGTATCTGATTATAGGGAGTTTTCGCTAGTCTCTCTCAGGAAAATCTCCAACGGTGTATATTCACTGGAAATAGGTAAGTCGCTCCTAAACACTTCCAGTGAATAGAAATCAGATAGGGACCTCACTGGGTACGCGGTGGTCATTCTTGGAGTGAGTCGTGGTACCCGGCAGAGAAGGAGTGGGTGAAAGCGCTCTAAGAACTTTCACCATCTATTCGGTGTGCATTGGGGATTGCGTTATAAGGAAAAAGTCTGTGATGGGATCCAATTGCACAAGCGGTGGACGTTTAACCAGGGTTCAGGTTGAGGTGCCGCGGCCTAAGGGGTCAGCGAGGTTTGTTATGTGTGGTAAATATGGATCACACACTGAAGACTTTTTGTCTGAATGGGTACGTATGACTGACAAAGATAGGGAACCATTCCCTAAGGCGAGCAGCTTTGAACCAGAGGTATTACAGAACTTAAGGTTAAAGATATGTCTGATTAAATCCAGAAAGCAAAGGATTAGACATAATGATTGTTTAAAATTATAGCAGCAAGAGGGGGATATGCAAAGGGAATTAGCTCGTGCAGCAGGTTCCAAACCTAGCGGGAAAACAATGGCGACCGCACCACCACTACCGTATATTGCGGGGGAGAAGAAGGCTACAGTCAATGGTATGTCCGTAAAATATAGTACAGGTTGAGTATCCCATATCTAAATATTCCGAAATACGGAATATTCCGAAATACGGAATTTTTTGAGTGAGACTGAGAGAGTGAAACCTTTGTTTTCTGATGGCTCAATTACACAAACTTTGTTTAATACACAAAGTTATTAAAAATATTGTATTAAATGACCTTTAGGCTGTGTGTATAAGGTGTATATGAAACATAAATGAATTGTGTGAATGTACACGCACTTTGTTTAATGCACAAATTTATTACAAATATTTGCTAAAATGACCTTCAGGCTGTGTGTATAAGGTGTATATGAAATATAAATGTATTCTGTTCTTAGACTTAGGTCCCATCACCATGATATCTCATTATGGTATGCAATTATTCCAAAATACGGAAAAATCCGATATCCAAAATACCTCTGGTCCCAAGCATTTTGGATAAGGGAGACTCAACCTGTAGTATGTAAAAACAATGTATTAACCCTAATTATTTTTTGCAAGATGTATCCTGTTTTTTGAAGTCTTTTCAAGGTTATAGGTCACAAGAGGATGATGGACTTGCTGGCAGATCAGTTCCTGTATTTATTTACAGAGAGAGAGAGACATAAGATGCATTGGAGGGAATGGTAATTGTATCGCTGGCCTGTAACTGTAATTGTATGTAACTGTATGTTTTAACTGCTTACTGTATGAGTTGTAACTATAGGTATACTGTACTTTGTAATATATATATTGAATCTATATATTTTTTTAATAACAAATATATCCAGCCAAATCGCAGCTCTCCTCCAAGCAGTCACCTCGCTGCAGGAAACTCAGGTGGGGGCCTGTCCAACCAGGTAGAGCAGTAACAATATTCCCCAATGAAAGAACTGGTGAGGTCACAACTACCGGTAAGTGTGAGACAGTTCATTGCACAGAGACAACAACACCTCACAGTAAACAGATTAGGAACGGAATGGTAGGATTACACCCTGTCTTGGAAATAGTAACCCCCAATGGGGGAACCGATAGTCAGGGAATAATCCTCACCAGGAATAATGAAATGTATTGCCCGTGGCCCAGAGATGAGCTGCGATCAATCATTTCAGAATTCCCCGACCCTCGGAAGCATTTAGCCAGATGTCAGAAATTTTTCAGAGATCTGGGTAATATGTATGAACCGACAAACAAACACTGGCGGATATTTTTGAAAGCGTGCCTACCTCTTAATATTGACACCCAAAAATGTATCACTGATTGTAGATTAGAGTCGGATAGTCTTATGACTGACAAAACACAATCAGGAGAATTTAGAGCAAATTAACATGCAACTAGAGTTGTATTTCCCCACAACTGTTAAGTGGAGAAAAATTTTCTCCATAAAACAGAGGGAAAATGAAATGACATCTGAATACTTCCATCAGGACCTGCAAATAATAGATAGATACATGGGGGTATCAGATACAGGGAACGATGCGAATTACAGGGAGGTAGCTGTTTCTGTATTAATGGACGGACTCAATCAGACAGTAAAGGACAGGGTACAAACATTTTTTGCCTGATTGGATAGCTTGTCGTAGAGAGTGCGCGATTGAACACCATAAGAATATTGCTTGGCGTAGAGAACTGCAGAAGGAGAGGCTGGGGATTGAAAGTATACAGGCTCTTACACCAGAGTCTCATCAGCCTAAACCCCAAAAAAAACCCTGGTGGTAAGAAAAGACTGAGAAATTGTTACATTTGTAAAAATAAATAAATAAAGGACATTTTGCTAGAGATTGCAAGAGTAGTAGAGCACATAGCCAATATAGACCCCTAGACAGAGAAAACAAGCCACGTTATTAAACACATAGACGGGATCAAGGGACATATAGTAAGGAGTCACGAGCCATATAGAAAACACAGATTCGGTTAATGGGAAGAATGGAATAAATGCAACTTTACCTTTTTGACAGAACTTACTGGGGTTAGGAGGAGGTCTCTAAACTTCTGCTTCTTTCTCTAGCAGAAGTGACCTCTAATTAATTTAGCAGAAGTTTTGTTAGAGATGGTAAACATACAGCGCGCTCCCACCCAGGAAGTACGAATTATGTTGGATACCCACGAAGACTAAGGTTGCATTTCGCTGTTCTAGATACATGTCCATCACAGGTAGAGGAAATTATCTCAAAGATACCGGGTTCCCTATGAATTTAGAATGGACAGGACACTGGATTGATGGCTGGGATAGTCCCAGTAGAGATATAACACACATAGAATTTTTTTTTTTTTTGGGGAGCAGACCGAGTAGAGAATCTTTCCCCTTAGTGCCCAATCCAGATGTAAAATTTTGTAAAACTTTCTTTGCCTCTACCAACTTATCTTTTACTAAACTCTATGTGATTTGTCTTCAAAGTTTCCTCTCCATCTCTTACATCCACCGACAGAGTTACAGTTCAGACGCCACAGGCCTACTCGGTCTTTCAGAGTTCTGCCCAAATCCAGTATATCTCACCAGCATAGGGACACCAGTATCAGTGTGCCTGGTCATGCACAAAGGGTGGAGAATGAAAATACTGGTGAAGGGAGACTGTGCATAGACACCGATATGCATGATGGTGTGACAGCCTGATGGTGAACGCAAATCTGAAAAATTTTCTTTTTATTATTTCCTTTCTCTTTTCACTTTCCACAGATGGTTTACTTCACACAACTGATAATACACAACAGTTAAACACATTGAAATACAAGATTTATGTCCCCTACAGAAAGGCCGCTGACCCGGAGAGAACTCGTGACAAAGAGCAGATTGTAGAGAACCTCGTATCACTGGAGTGTCTGTTCCGGGAAGGTTGAGAGGCAGGACTGTTGAAGGGCATCCGAGCACAGATCTTGTACGGTTTTAGTATCATTTTTTTCTTTCTTCACCTCCCCCTGCATTTTCCTGTCTTTTCCCCTTCTTATTTTCCTCCTTTCCCTAAATGAAAGGGATCAATCACAAGAGACTGCGTTTCGGGTTCTATTAGTAACTCTGGTTTTGATAAGGACAGTTTGTTTTTGTGAGGGTCCCAGAGAGGTCGAGCAGGGATCTGGAATGAGTTCTGATGGCAAGTATGAATTTGTAGGATCTCAGGATCAGCACATCACTTTAGTTAAGGCTGGCATCAGTAAGCGCTCTGGTAGTCAGGGAGTTCGGAGGCACTGTGAGGGGTTATTGTCTGATGAATATTGTATTTGTAGGAATTATGAAAATATAGTTGAGGATGGGTGCATCCAGAGATGTCTGTCCAACCTTAATATCGACATGGACCGTCATCCATTGAGTGATTACCACTCACTAGTGGGTAAGGTCTTAAACCAGACAGAATGCTGGGTGTGCTCACAGGTACCTCAAGGTCAGAGCAAGTCAGGATTAGTACCATACCCTTTAGCAATAGATGAGGTGCTCAAATTGCGGGGTGGGAGACCGGTGGACAAGAAATTCAATATATCTAGGCCCCCTAGTTTGAAGCTCCACCAGTATCATGTAGATAGATCCTTATTGTGTTTTAATATTTCCAATTACCGAAAACCGGGAAATTGGGAAGTGACGTGGAATAACCAAACAATGACCTTTTCACACAGAGCTGATAGGATACCCATAGACTCTGAACTTGTACGCCAAATAGCCAACAGTGGGAGGTATTTTCAGTATAGGTATACTCGTGGAAGCAAGACCATGTGGGTTGGAAAAGTATCGCCAGGGTATTGTGCCCATATCATCCAGCCCGATACTTGTACTGAGCAGATGGGAGAACTAGGGATTGTTTTTTTCACTTGGAAAGTTTGTAATATGGTGATGTCATATTCTGTCCCCTATGTTCTCCCAGATGATGCCTATTTCATATGTGGGAGGAAGGCGTACAAGTGGCTTGCCCCGAGCTCAGAGGGATTGTGTTATATTGTGAGAGTACTGCCAGAGGTCATGACCATAACCCATGATAAGATGAAAGATGTTCACCGCAGTGCTCAGGCTCCTTACACTCATACTCACTATGAACACATCGTCAAGAGACACCTCATAGAGAGGACAGAGCACGTAGCCTCTGATTTGATCCACGAATCCACCGGGATTCAATTCCTTCTCGCATTAGACATCACCCGTACTGCCAGAGGAATTATAAATTATAGGTATATCCATGCGCTAGCAAACTTGATAGATAATATCACTGAGATGTATGACGACACCTTCAGGTATACGGGAAGGGAGTTACAAGCTTACAAGAAGGAACTGATTCAGCACAGGATGGTCCTAAATTATATCACAGCCGTGACAGGTGGGTACTGTGTTACTCTGGCAACTCAATATGGGGTGAAGTGCTGTACTTATCTTACAAACAGCACTGATGACCCAACGGAGATTATCGATCAAAAGATGGACGATATCTTACAGTTGAAGTGGGAGTTCAGGAGGAAACACAGCCTTACCTTGGCGACTGTGAGTAATGAACTGACCGGCTGGGTCTCATGGTTGAACCCACGAAATTGGTTCTCAGGTTTAGGAGCGTGGGCTCAAAATGTTATTATGAGTGTAGGGAAGTTTCTCCTTTGTATCCTGGGAGTCGTCATAATTATTGGCATGATATTTAGGTGTGTTCGAATTCTGACGCGGCGCAAGCACGGCACAAAGTTGATGAGTGTCAGGAACAAGGGTACTGTTATAGCAGCAGATTTAATTCATGACCCTTCCATAGAGACAGTGATATGATAAGGATTGCAAATGAATTTCATGGCCTGTTTCGTTCACCTGTTTTTCTTTTGTCTCCCCCTCTGCCCAGATACACCCATTCGGAAAAGACATCAGCCCTACCCAAGAATGTTTATGTAAATGTTTATGTGAATGTATTTTAGGTATGTGTCTTATCTTCATCTCTACAACCTTCAGTTAACGACACACATAGTCGACAGGTGATATCCACATATACTAGCACTCACACATGCTCCCCCTCCATGTATCATCAACTAAATGTGCACCCCATTTGTTGGAACAAGAAGCCGAAAAGAGCTCGGTAGTGTTTGTTGGCCCATTTACAGACCCTTAATACGGGATGAGAAGTATTTAATGTATACTTCGCAATACCTCGAAGCTTATTTAGAACATATATGGCACGATGATACATGACCCTCAGACATGGCTTCATACATACATGCTTTTTACTATCCCACTAGGTCATACATTTCCTACCTACCACTCTCCCCCGACCATCCAAAACTTCTGTAGATATTGTGTAGATATTTTTCTGTTTAGTGATTAGATAGTGGCAGTTATTGGTGACTGCCAAAGGGTGGACTGTCAAAGTCGAAAAATATTGCAGTACACACATCACGTACAAACAACACACAGATGGCCTCCGCGCGTGTACTTGTTCTGCTGTGCGTGCACATATTCGCAATTTGCGTATGGTCGCTCCCGCGGTCGTGCGCATCAGCGCGTGGTATGGGTATTTACGGTAGAGTTTGTGAACGCATGGAGAGCTATCAAAACACATTACATATTTAATCCAAATAGTGCACAATGTACACATAGTCCCCCTGCACCACACCATAAAATAACAACAGTTTTAATGGTTTCAGAACAAAGGGATTCGCCTTTACAGAATAGGAGGGAACAGAACAAGGTAATAAGGTGGTGTTTGGTATCCAGCGGTAGGGTATTTTAAGGGTAACATTCCGGTGTTGGTTTGAGGAAGATCGCATGTTCCTGCGGATAGTTATGTGCAGGAGCAGAATATAGATATAAACTGTATTTACTGTACATTATGTATGCGGCGGGAATCCAGAGGAGACCACCCACAAGAGCAGTAAAAATAGACATCGCCTACCTATTCAAACAGACCTATGACCTCTCCTGTACTGTAAAAGTGCATTCCTGTGTTCAATGGACAAAGGGATCACAGTATCTATTGTATTGCTTTTGGAAGAAGTGTATAAAGAGAGCCTGCTTCTAGCCTGGTCAGACACAAGGCTCACAATGTTATCTATTAGATGGCGGAGGACCGGACCGGGTAGCGCAAGCGAATCCACTCACGTATGTAACATTGACTGTAGCCATTTACTCTGTTATATTGTATTGTATTGTATTGTATATATTGTAACCCCCTTTCAGCAATAATCCACTGTGGTGTCGGAACCCAGTGGTTTAACTACAAATCGGTGTTGTGTCTTTCTTTCCCTGCTAAGGTTTAAAGTGTAACAGTATCACACTGCATTGCTGCATAAGGTTTAAAGTGTAACAGTATCACACTGCATTGCTGCATAAGGTTTAAAGTGTAATATCATTGCATTGCATTACTGTGAAGGTTTAAAGTGTATCTCTGGGTGTGTACGCGCTGTGTGTACTTTGTACCCCCAGCGCGGAATTTGTACGCTAAGTCCGTACAGTGATACGGGACTCCGTACGCAAACAGTGTATAAAGTACGTAGCGTGTGTACTAGGTTTAGCGGCTGCAGCGGCTCCATGGTAAATTGTATTCTAAGTGTGTTTAAGGTATAGCTTTCATTCCTGTTAGATAATCAACATTATCAGGCCTAATTCAGAGTTGATCGCAGCAGCAAATTTGTTAGCAGTTGGGCAAAACCATGTGCACTGCAGGGAGGGAAGATATAACATGTGAGAGATTTAGATTTGGGTGGGGTGTGTTCAAACTGAAATCTAAATTGCAGTGTAAAATTAAAGCAGCCAGTATTTATCCTGCACAAAAACAATATAACCCACCGAAATCTAACTCTCTCTGCAAATGTTATATCTGCCACACCTGCAGTGCACATGGGTGGTCATTCCGAGTTGATCGCTAGCTGCCGTTGTTCACAGCGTAGCGATCAGCCCAAAAAATCGGCACTTCTGCACATGCGCATGGTACGCAAGTGCGCATGCGCGAAGTACTTCACACAAGCCGATGCAGTTTCACACAAGGTTGAGCTACGCTTTTCAGTCGCTGTGTTGATCGGTGAGTGATTGACAGGAAAGGGGCATTTCTAGGAGGTAACTGAGCGTTTTCCTGGGAGTGTGCTAAAAACTCAGGCGTGTCAGGTCAAAACGCAGGCGTGCCTGGGGAAACGGGGGAGTGGCTGGCCGAACGCAGGGCGTGTTTGTGACGTCAAACCAGGAACTAAACTGACTGAAGTGATCGCAAGGAAGGAGTAGGTCTGGAGCTACTCAGAACCGGCATGAAAATATTTTTGAGCAGTTCTGCTAATCTTTCGTTCGCACTTCTGCTAAGCTAAGATACACTCCCAGAGGGCGGTTGCTTAGCGTTTGCACTGCTGCTAAAAGCAGCTAGCGAGCGATCAACTTGGAATGAGGGCCATGGTTTTGCCCAACTGCTAACAAATTTGCTACTGCAATCAACTCTGAATTACCCACATTGATTCAATCATTGGATCGTACACCAGGCCTGCTTCATTTTCATCACTGCTCCTCCTCAGACTCATTAAATTTGTATTTCTGTTTGTTTTCTTTCATCAGGTCATAAGTTGAACACATTTGAATACCATACCAATAGTTATGATGACACCACAGATACAGAGAAGAAGTTTTCCTATGTTTGCAATTATTCCTTATGCCCATTCTCCCAACCCAGAGAACCATTTAAGTGGGTTCAACCAGGAGGCCCATATTGTGCTTCCTCCTAAATTCCAATTTAAGCTGCAGTATCTCATGAGCAAGGGTTATTATTTACCCTTCCAAGATAACATAAACCTTCGGAGTTCAGAGACAGCCACTTGTAAGCTTTCCTTCCACATATAAAATATACATCATCTTGGAGAATATAGGGAACAGAATGTGTCATTATCATTGCACATAGAATTCTCACAAAAATACCTGTCTCCATTTTCCCCATCTGTCCAAAACACGTTTCTGGCTGTATGATACTCGCACAGTATCCCAGTGACACTCTACCAGACATTATCTTGTCGTACCCTCATGTGTATCTATATCGGTAGTGCTTTCCACTTATAACAATCCCTCATACAGTTGCATTATCAATTGGTTCTTTATCAACTCTGTTTGAGTAGGCCATTGTCTGATTGTTCCAGATTATCTCCCAATTTCCTGGTTTCCTGAAATTGGTGAGCAATTTGTCTACATGGTACTGCAATTTGTCTACATGGTACTGGTGGAGGTTAAGGCTAGGGGATCTAGTTATACAGTATTATATTTCTTATCCACGGGTCTCCCCCTGTGTAATTCAAGTACCTCCAGCTAACTTTATTATGGCACTAATCCCGCATTATTTTGTCCTTGAGGTACCTGTGAGCACACCCAACACTATGGTTTAAGACCTTACCCACTAATGAATTGTAATCGCTCAAATGTTACTCATGGATGCACTCATCTTCAATTATAGAGTCACAATACTTACAAATACAGTATTCCTCAGACAATATCCTATCAAATTGCCTCTGAACTCCGTAACTACCAGTCCTCTTATTTACTCTGGCTTTGACCTAAGTGATAAGCTGATCCTGGGATCCTATAAAGTCAACATCTTTTCTCCAGAACCAGAACCAGTTCCAGTCCCATGCTCGACTCCTCAGGAACCCTCACAAAAATATAATGTCCTGAAAAAAAAATATGATTGTGCAAAGAGAAAAATAAAATAAAACAAGTCTTGATTGTAGTAAATCCATCTTAGTGTAACTGGTCTTTTAGTGTTTCTTTGATATGCTCAGGTGGTGTCCAACAGTGCTGCCTTTCGATCTTCACTGAACAGATTCTTGAGTGATATTTCTGCAGTCTCACCCTCTTTACGAGTTTCTTCCGGATTAGCGACTTTCTTGCAATGGGAAGAGTGGACCCAAGTCTCTCTCTCGGCTACCTTCAAATAAGTCGTGCTTGTCAATAAAACTTGGTACGGTCCTTCCCACCTGTCTATTAGGCAACCTGAGGGTAAGAATCATCACATAGCCTCTTGGTTCAAGATCATGACAGTTAGTAATTGGCACATCAGGAATCAACAATTTCAAGTTCTTTTGCTGATTTCTCAAATGCTGGTTCATTCTGATAAGATATTGTACCGTCACTTCGTTGTTGCATTTCAAATCATCCTGCGTATCTATCATGACATGCAGTTGTCTTCCAAAAAGGATTTCAAATTGTGATAAGTTAAGCGGGGATCTGGGAGTGGTTCTGATGCTATATAATGCTAGTGGCAGTGTCTATGGCCACAATAGTCTAGTTTCAGCAATCACTTTGCTCCTAATCTTAGGGATACCATATCTAC
This sequence comes from Pseudophryne corroboree, assembly GCF_028390025.1. Taxonomy (NCBI): domain Eukaryota; kingdom Metazoa; phylum Chordata; class Amphibia; order Anura; family Myobatrachidae; genus Pseudophryne; species Pseudophryne corroboree. The sequence continues at coordinate 707,507,419 of NC_086449.1, read as the reverse complement.
AAACAATTTCCTGCTGATTTTCTTTGCAGTGAAAACAGCAGTGTTAGTGGCAGCTGAAAATGTCTCTACCAATTTTAAAAATACATCAGTGCATACCAATACATATTTTAAATTCTTACAGGGTGGTAACTGTATGAAGTCAATTTGTATTACTTGGAAAGGTCCGTCTGCAGGAGGAATGTGGGATGGCTCTGTAGGTGTTGGTATTGTCTTACCAATGTTCTTCCTCAAGTAAGTAAGACAGGACATTGCTTTCTTGCTCGCCTGAGAAGAGAACCTTGGTGCACTCCAGTAAGCTCTTACCAATTTGCACATACCTTCCTTACCCAGGTGAGTCAGACCATGTGCCACCTCAGCTAAGCTTGGGAGGTATGCACTGTGGGCTACTGGTTTACCTTGTCCATCTCTCCAGAGTCCTGAGGACTCTTGGCCATATTCCTTCATCTTCCAGACCGCCTTTTCCTGTGGGGAATACAAATTTAGCATTTCGATTAATATGTTACATTTTTGAAATGTCATGATTGTCTCAGTATTGTTAGGCCTTTGTGTGGAGCTTGATGCCCACTTGGCAGCTTAGTCTGCTCGGTTGTTGCCAAGTGACCACAGGTCTTTTTCGTTGGTGTGGGCCTTGCACTTGAAAGCAGCCACTTTGTCAGGTCGTTGTATTGCGGTCAAGAGTTTCTTGATCTGTGTCGCATGTGCTACTGGTGTGCCTGCCGCTGTTATGAAATTTCTGAGGCACCATATGGCCCCGAAATCATGAGCATACCTAGAATACGTGTATATATTGGCTGACTTGCCCTCGGCCAACTCACATGCCCTCGTCAGTGCTACCAATTCAGCCACTTGTGCTGAGTGAGGTGGTCCAAGGGGTTCAGCCTCTATGATACCTTCATCATCTACAATAGCTTATCTAGTGCACAAGTCCCCTGAGTCCATCTGTCTGTGAAAACTACCATCTGTATAGAAAGTTACATCTGCATTTTCTAACGGGCTGTCCCATATGTCAGGTCACGCTGTGAAGGTCTGTTTCAAGTACTTCATACAATCATGCTTCTCAGTTTCCATACCAAATCCTCTCTCACCAGCATTCTCATCCTCATCCCCCACTCTTTGTGCCTTACAAGGCACATGAGGTAAGAATGTAGCAGGGTTTAGGGTCTTACACCTTTTTATGGTGATGTTTACTGGAGCCATTAATGATAGCTCCCACTTCGTAAACCTTGCGGATGAGACATGCCTGGTTTGGGCAGAATTTAGAAGGGCTGATACTGCATGAGGTGCATGAACTGTCAAGTCATGTCCAAGTACCACATCCTCACTCTTACTTACCAATATTGCCATTGCTGCCACACTTCGTAAACAAGTAGGGAGTGACCTTGCCACAGTGTCCAATTGTGCACTGTAGTATGCTACAGGTCGGCTGGCATCACCATGTTTCTGTGTGAAGACCCCTGCTGCACACCCAGCAACCTCAGTTCCTTACAACTCAAAAGGTTTCTCGCAATCAGGCATTCCCAGTGCCGGGGCTCTTGTCAAGGACTCTTTTATTTTCTCAAATGCCAGTCCAGATTCCCCAGTATGAGAGACCCGTTCAGGCTTATTTGATGAAACTATTTCCTGCAATGGCAATGCCAAAGCCAAAATAGAGAAACCTGGGATCCAATTCCGGCAGAATCCACACATTCCTAAAAAGGTACAAATCTGCTGTTGGATTTGTTGCAAGGTCATGTTGCATATGGCTTGTATCCTGTCACCTGTCAGATGTCTGAGTCCTTGTGTCAGGCAGTGTCCCAACTACTTAACCTTGGTCTGGCACAATTGCAACTCATCCTTTGAAACATTGTGTCCTGTTTGGGAAAGATCGAACAGTAACTGTTTAGTATCAGCTACAAAGGATGCAAATGAATCAGCGCATAACAATAAGTCATCAACCCATTGTATTAGAACCGATCCATTCTCGGGTTGAAAAGACTGTAAGCGGTCATGCAAGGCCTGGGAGATACCTCGGCTGTCTATGAAGCCTTGGACTGGTCCAAGTGTCCTGTACCCCCCCTCCCCCTTCCCCGTAAGAGAAAGCAAATAGGTATTGTCTGTCAGGGTGAAGGGAAATAGAAAAGAAAAACAAAGCAGAAGTTTATAGCAGTAAAGTGTATAGATTTGCAACAGAATGACAACTGGATTAAGCACTACAGGGGATTGGCTCTTTTATTAACTCCTCTTAGATACTGTATTCTATAACCCCCTCCCACCATTAATGGGGTCTACATTAGCTATTAATTCAGTGTCTTGTCCATCTTTGGTCCAAAGGGAACCAGGTAGCTGCAAGATCATTTCCTCTACCTGTGAAGGACATGAGTCTAGAACAGTGGAATGCAACATTAGTCTTTTAGGGGTATCTAACATACCTTGTACTTCTTGAGCGTGGTTTTCAGAGATATCTAAAAATATGTAAGCAGGGGTACAATATATTACACATCTCAATTTACACAACAAATCTCTGCTCAGTAAGTTAGTCAGGCCGTTGCTGCCAGGAGAAAAGAATGGCACCCAGAGGCCCAATCATAACTTCTGCAAGTTTTGCCAAAGACTAATGTTGCACTTCTCCCGTTACTCCCATTGCCGAAATAGTTTAACCTGTGGTTCTTAAACCTAACGGAGAATGTCCTAGTTCTACAAAAAGCTTCTAAGTCTGCGAAGTATTCATTTAGTCCTTCTCATCCCGTATTAAGGGTCTGTAGATGTTGAAACAAACATACCGAGCTTTTTACAAAAGGACATTTTTAGCTGGCCTCATCTTGTTTACTTATTTCCTAGAAATGAGTACCTCATAAGTGATAGCTAAAAGAAGCACCCTGGGGGTTACCCCTTTTTTGTCCGCTTTCCCATGAGGAATTGCTAAAGTACGGACCAGGTGTAATCCCTCCACCTCACTGCTTATGGTGTTAGTTGTGGGTATCACTGTCTCTGTGGAATGGATAGTCTCATACTTACTGGCTTGGTTATTTCTAGTTCCCTTCCCTGTTTGTGGTACAGACCCTCTTTTCTGCTGTCCCTGCCTACCTAAGAGGCTGATGGCATGAGAGAAGGCTGCAACCACACTGGGTTCATCTTCTGCCTCTGAACTGGCACCTTGATTACTTAATACAGGGTTAAGATTACAAGGGTTAGGTTTAATCATTAAGGATACTGGCTGTAACTCTGTCGCCATCGACATATGGCGGTGGTGGTACACTTGCTGTTACCTGTTTGCGAATATTCGCAGCTGTTGCATACACTTTTTGCCTTTGCACTTTGACCTCTTGTTGCCATAAGTTTAAACAATCATTGTGCTTTACTCGCAATTTGCGTGATTTTATCAAGCAAATTTTACTTCTCACCGTATTCAATACATCAGGATCAAAACTACCAATCTTGGGAAATGAAGTTTTACACTCGCCAGTCATACATTCCCAATCATCACCAAAAGCCACGACGTATGCAGCATACTTCATATGCATAACAAAACGAGCTGACCCTTTCGGGCCCTCAGCAACTTGAACCCCAGTTGCCTTCTCAGTCATTTCACGTGTGCACTTAGCCCCCATTGTGGCTTCTTGCAACCCTAAATGCACCTCCTATGAAATGAAGGTGAGAGACTTTCCAAGTAGCTCTCACTCGACTCCTTCTCAGCTGCTATACCATGTACCAGCAATCAAGTAATAAATGTATCCAGCGAGGTTCCTAACGTGGTCACTTACAACCAGGAATATGGAAATAGATCTGAATTAGGAATGGTATACTCTTCACTCCCATTCCAATTATCTATCTCCTCCTAGGTAGAAGCTATATGACCTGTACTCTACGCAGAGAGAACAAGCGTATTTCCTACAAGTCTCAGACTCGCAAAAGTATCGTTTTAATTAGGGGTGGTACAGACTCTTCACCCCCCTACCCTTTGCGAATTCTTTTGACCTGTTTCCTTTACACAAATCACGTTTGCGTATAATATGTGATAAGCTATTATACACAACTGTGCGGTCCAATTGCACGGCACAAAGGTACTTATTAACTGTGTGCCTACAATCACAGATGATTTCACAAGGCTATGGGGGTCATTCTGAGTTGTTTGCACGTTGCCGATTTTCGCTATACTGCAATTAGTCGCTTACTGCGCATGCGCAAGGTTCGCAGAGCGCATGCGCTTAGTTATTTTACACAAAAGTTAGGTATTTTACTCACGGCATAACTAAGCTTTTTCATTGCTGTGCTGATCGTAGTGTGATTGACAGGAAGTGGGTGTTTCTGGGCGGTAACTGTCCGTTTTATGGGAGTGTGCGGAAAAACGCAGGCATTCGAGTTGCAAAATGCAAATCCGAGTTTGGTCGATCTGCGTTTTTTTTTCTAAGTCCCAATCCGGGAATTCACTAAGCACCAATCTCGGCAGTGTCTGGTCTATTCGTAATGGTTTTAATGACAACGTCCCGAAATACGAATGAATAGACCATCGGTCAAACGTGGCTGTTATTTCATAGAATACGGGAATTCACTATTCATTCGTATTTGGGTGTTAGTCTCTGAGGGCTCAAATGCGGTCGTATTTTTTTGTGATTCTTTAAAAAAAGCGGCAAAAAAATAGACCTGCTTTTTTCAGTCGTGTTTACATGTGTTGCAAATAAAAAATCACTCACACCTGAATTAGGATGCCTATAAAAGGATGTTAGGCCCATTTCAATACACCTACACTCAGAAATGGCAGCAGGACTGTGGGCCAGTGATCTTTTGTGTGCTGTGGGATTCCTCAGACTCAGCCATCAGCCTGTAAGTACCCAGGGCCAAGAAACTGAACATGGTCAGCAGGTTGTACAGGTTCCGCGGAGGCTGCGCAGGACTCGTTTTTTTAGGGGTCGTTTAAACTTGAACGCATTGTCCGATGATAAGGTCATACAGATGTTCCGTCTAAATCGTAACAACATTTTCCGTCTGTATGACCTTGTCAAACTGGGCCTAGACCCTGAGACAGCACGCTCTCGCCCTGTCTCAGGCCTGCACAAACTCCTGGCTGTGTTGCACTTTCTGGCTACTGGCAGCTTTCAGGCTGTGTCTGGGGATGTCATAGGAATCTCACAGCCCTCATTTTCCAGAATCTTAACACAGGTGATGTATACCTAACAACCTCTTCTGTTTTGTGTTTGTTTTAATTTCTCGGTGGCCAGTTCTGTCCTAAAATCTTAAGTTTATTGTTCTTTAAAATGTTCACACAGGTTTTGGTTGTTTTGCAGCCCCACATCGAGGCCTCAATCTGCTTCCCTACCCTGGAGTCTCAGTGGCATGCCGTCAGGGTAGATTTCTATGAGCTGGCTGGCATGCCCAATGTGCTTGGAGCCATAGATTGCACACACATTCAGCTGAGACCACCTAGGGGCAGGCAGCACATATATACAAACCGCCATTTTGAACACTCCACAAATGTGCAGGTGGTTTGTGATGCAAATCTCAAAATAATGAGTGTTGTTGCTGGTTACCCTGGGGGCTGCCATGACTCCTTCATCCTCAGTCAGTCATCCCTCTTTGATAAGTTTGAGGATGGACAAATGCCAGATGGATGGCTGCTGGGTATGTAATTTGATATGTGTAGGCCTGCGTATACTTTGTCCAAATACAGGTGCAGATGTATTAACCTGTAGAAGGCATAAGGAAGTGAGAAACCAGTGATCTGTGCAAGGTGATAAAGGCACCAGCCAATCTGCTCCAATATGTAAATTAACATTTAGGAACAGATTGTCTGCTGCCTTTATTACCTTGCACATATCACTGGTTTTTCACTTCCTTATGCCTTCTACAGGTTAATACATCTGCCCCACAGTGTGTTACTTATGTGTTGCTGTATCTGAACATGAATCACGTTACTATATCTGTCTTTTAGGTGATGGAGGATATGGCTGTTTCTCTTGGCTTCTAACTCCATTGTCCCGACCTGATACCCCTGCTTTACACAATTACAATAATGCACATAAGTCCACACGGAATGTGATAGAAAGATGTTTTGGTGTGCTGAAATCTAGGTTTCGGTGTCTGGATAAGTCTGGTGGCCTTTTGTTGTATAGTCCCTCCAAGGTGACTCAAATTGTGTTCTGCTGCTGCTTACTTCATAACATGTGTTTGCAACAACATCTGCCACATGAGGAGGAGGAGGAGGAGGAGGAAGAAAGCAGCCAGCAAGCAGAGGAATTAGAGACATCTGGTGATACTTGGAGTACTGATGTAGGGAGGCAGGTTAGGCAACAGATCATCAATCGCTATTTCTAAGGTAAGCTTGGTTTGCTTATTTCATTTGTTGTGTCTTCATAAATAGATGTTTTGTTTTTTTTTACAAAATCCATTACTCTGAATGTGTCTGTCTCCTTGACACATACAAACATACCCTCGCTATATGATAAACAAATGTTGCATGTGTATTGTGTGTCTTTTTAATATCAAAACAACAGATTATGAGTGGCATGCATTAAGTCTGGATAAGTGTTCGAAATCTTTCAGTGCTAACTTCTTACAAGCCCACATCATCCATTTAGTATTTCACTTTATCATTGTGTGTAATGTCCTAATGCACAGGTTCACAAACTCGGCCCTCAGGACCACACATAGTGCATGTTTTTCTCGTAACCCAGTAGAAGCACAGGTGTATGAATTACTCACAGACATATGTTAAAAGGTTCACAGGTGGAGCTAATTATGTCACTTGTGATTCTGTGAGTAGACCTGCAAAACATGCACTGTGTGGGTTCCTGATGGCCGAGTTTGAGAACCTGTGTTCCCAAAAAACACTCCTCAACATATAATATGTAAGCCTTGAGGAATACATGTGTCCCTATGTGTGATGCACCATCATATTTAAGACTCACAAACTTACTGTAATCAGGAATAATTTATTTCCTAATGTTTGATGCTGTAAACTTGATGATGTGTAAGTAAATACACAGTTTGCCACACATATACATTATTATACACAGTTTTTTTTAAAGTACATATTTGTTTGTTTCAGCATCATGTGTAAAAACATGCTTAATAACTTTTAACACACACAAACATGTCCCAACAATACTGACATTCATTTGGACAATGTTTTTCAAACAAAACAAAGGCAACATATTACAATCTTTTTACGCCACTCAATTGTGTTCATCTTGTAATGTTGTATAGATAAGACAGCTAAGATATGTATCACTAACATTGTAATTTGGATTGTCTGCAGGCAAAGAGAATGATTGGAATCTAGAAAGAGTAATGATTAGAAAAAAATCAAGTGGTCAGTTTACTTCCTGCTAAAGACATTCTGCCTGGCTGGCAATTATGGTATCTGCAGGCAAAGAGAATGATTGGAATCTAGAAAGAGTAATGATTAGAAAAAAGTCAAGTGGTCAGTTTACTTCCTGCTAACATGTATGTGTGGCTCCATCAACATTTTCCTCCTCCAATACCCCAAAAAAATGAAAAGGAATAAATGTGCATACTATTTTTTACAATTATTTTGGTCCACTTATAATTAATGATGTTAATAAAAGGGTCAAGGAGCTAAGTGTGATATTTTGTAAAGCATCAAAAACACTTGCTAACTATTTTGAGTTACTTATCACAAATGTCTAACTTGTTTTTTTACGTTTTTTTGGGTGGCTGCTTGTCCTGCCCTTTGCCTTTAGCACTGTCATGTTGGCGTGCTCTGGTGGACCGTCTTGGTGGTGATGAGACTGGCGTGATATTTGGAGTAGTCGTACCAGAACTGCTGGTTGTTTGCTGTTGGTGCATGCATCTGAGTGTTTCATTCAGGTTAGTGAGGGTGGCATTGAGTTCACGTGTAGCAGCATTTTGATTGTCTACTATTCTGAATAAACTTTCATTAATCTTTTGACTGTTTTGAAAAATGCTCATATAACTTTGCTGTTGTCTGTGCTGTTCTTCCATTAGTCTGTGCTGTTCTTCCATTATGCGCTGTAAGTTGCCCATGACCTGTGTAATGTCTGTACGCATGAGTTCCATGGTATTGCCTATTCTGGTTGTTTGCTCATTTTGTCGACTCAGATTTCTAGAGATTCTTCTGAGGTGAGATGGTAGGCTTGCAAACATTTGTGTCTGCTTACGCAGGCAATCTTCATTAGTGGCCTGCTGTCTAGCCCAAATAGTCCAAAACACCTGATCAGGGCCTTGTGTTCCTGGTGTTGTTGGGCTGTGTTGTGGTGGGGGTGTGCTTTGCTGTGGTGGTGTACTCACAGGTGCTGGGGGGCTCATTCCTTGCATTAATGGCTGCATTTCTAAGATGTTTGTCTCCTCCATGTCACTGTGTTGGTGTTGTTGCGGAGGGATGCTGTTCCCAGGACTCGAAGCTGAAATGTTAAACATATCTCCGTTAGCTATCCATATGTTTGTGAAATGATAAAAAATCACTACACATGGAACACATGTCATTCACTGTTGCTTTCAACTATTCTGCCTAGCAACATCATCACTCATAGCTTAAATACATACATATGCCTGTTTGTTGCAAATGTGTCTGGTTACTTAATTGTGAAAGCAAACACTTTAGTTTTATTGTAGCTCACACATACTCCACCATAAAAATAACATTGTAATACATAATGTGTTACCTTATAGCTTTGTTCATTTGCAATGTTACCTCAAGCACACGTGAGATTTTTTGAAAAACAAACTTACTTTTTACAAACAAACCAACATGCTTTTTTGTTGCAGCATCTTATACCCAATGTCATACTGTATGACTCAAGTGGACATACATATCTTTACTGGATGTGGACAAGGCCATTTAGTTTGGATTCCATTTCAGCTTTTACTTACTGCGGTAAGTATTTTTGTTTTGGATGTGTTTTGACTTAATGCGGTTATGACTGATTATGATTATGTTCTGACATTTTACACTTTTTTTTCAGTTTGATACTCACAATCAAGATGAGGGGAGTGTGGATGACGTCTTGGAGGTGTGTCCAATATTTGGAGTGGGGGGACAGAACATACGGACGATAATCTTCGTGGCGGGGTAGCCTGCTGTGTTTGTGGCGGGACAGACGACATTGCTTTCTTTTCGGCCACAGGTTTCTTGTGGTGATGTCTAACAGAAGAGCCACTTCTGCTGCTCCATACTTCTTTTGATGGACCTTTTAATGAAAGTGCAATTTTGTTATGGCCATTCCTTTACAAGCATACCCTATACTACAATGGACACTTTACCTGCTTCCGCAGCGTCATCATCATCATCAGATGTGTTAGGATTTACTGGCCGACGAGTAGTACTGCTTTTTTCAGACACTGTATAAAATGAAATATATTCATAAATCATGCTATTGTGTAAACATCCACCCATTATGCTTATAAACATTTTTACATTTAGAAATGCTTGGTTTTTAATTCAAACAAACATAAGGACCAGAAATACAAAAAATATAAAAATAAGCAAAGCAAAACACATATGCACTATGGCAACATCAAGACAGGCAAACATGTACAGGACACTGACATAGGCCACAAGTTCAAGGAAAGGTTTTTTATTTAAAAAAAAACACACAACTTAATTTTGTATTGTTTTTAAAAATATTACAGATGCAATATCTAATTTGCTCTGTGATGTGGCACTCCAAAGACACATTACCACTATATGACCAAAAAAAAAAAGCTGCAAATTTTTTGTTTCAAAAAAATGCAGTATGGTGTCACGGTACAAATACAAGCAAAAAAACAAAAACATAACATTCTCTAAAGATGACATTACACATGTAAGTAGTTTACAAACCACTTTCCAGTACTCCAGCCTCTAACATGACAACGACTTTTTTTATTTAAAAAAACATGGATCACTTATATATAAAACATAGTCATGATTTTTAACGTAAAAAACGCACAAAAGAAAACATTATTGCAGGACATATCAGAGACACACCAAGTCCAAACTACACATGCTAAATATCTGTCTGAAAAACACATGACATACAATAAAGTAAGATGTTACATTGGCTTTTGGCTAACACATGACCCAAAACAATGTATTTGCAGACACACACTTGAAGATGGGAGTAATATGCAACGTCACATGACACAGATTACAAAATAAAACATTTTTAAAAAAACAAACAAAAAAAATACACATGCTCACCATTCTTCCTTGGCCTATCTGAATCCCGGACATGGGTTGCAGAGACAACTTCAGGAGGTATTACACTCCGCATGGGCTCCTCATACTCCAGATAACTTGCAATATAGGGCTGGCCACCACCGGTTTGCCGAGCCGACTTGGCCTCCTTGGCCATTTTGGACTTGACACGTCGCTTTATGTCATAGTACCGTTTGCGGCATGTGTCCTCCGTCCGCTTGACCACCCCCTCACTATTGACAGCAGCAACTACTTTCGACCACAACACCGTCTTCCTCCGTGTTGGCACCTTGGCGGAATCAGGGCCAAATAGCTGCCTCTGATACTTCATCAGCTCACGCACCAATGCCACATTTTCTGCAAAACTAAACTTAACATTCCGCCCAGTCTTAGTAGTGGTGCGTGGCTGCGGAGCACTCTGACTGTCACTGTCACTTGAGGCTGCTGCAGCAACCTCACCCACCTCCTCCACCTCACTAACCTCACTAACACTCACCTCCTCCACCTGACCGACCTCCTCCCCCTCACTCACACCCTCCACCTCTGAGTCACACATAATTGTGTGTCTAAACAGTTAACACAAATAACTTGGACTAAAAATGAGACAAAACCACAAAATACAAGATAACAAGAATGACAAGACGACTTTCAAACACAATACCACACTCAGAAATCGCTACCAACACTCCTCTTCAAACCACAAATTCACCTACCTCCACAGCACAACCTCCCTCCTCCTCACCACTAACTAAACCCACGAGGTGCGGACGGTTTGGGGCGTATTTATATGGTTGCGCACAGACACTCCTACCATCTGAAACACAACCAATCACGAACGGGGATGAAAATCGAAACAAAGTGAAAATGCGGCCGCAGGAAAAAAAAACCCTGCCGCGTTTAACTTAGGGAAAAAAACAGCAAATCCAACAAAAACACGTACGCAAACGACAATGACGGCCGTAAATGTGCCAAAAAACCCCGACTGGCATCGACATCGGAAAACACGAAAACCATAAAGTCGACTGCTTCGTAACTTTGCGTATATGGATTCAAAAAGTTGCATGAAATTACACCCAATACAAAATGAGTTTAAACACTACACAAACCGACTCAAACACGAATATTAGTAAATATTGCCCCAGGAACGAAAAGGACTGAGCTGGTCGCAATGGCTGAGTAAGTCTGGAGCTACTCAGAAACTGCGGGGTAATGGTTATGAGAAAATTAGCAAAGCTTTCGTCAGCAATTCTGCTTGGCTAAAATACACTCCCAGTAGGCGGCGGCTTAACGTGTGCAATGCTGCTAAAAGCAGCTAGCGAGCGAACAACTCGGAATCACCCCCTATGTTCCTGCCACCTTGAGCGATTTCCAAATACACTGCGCTCCAACAAAACTCAATAATCACATGTGGTAGTGAGCCATATGCCACTGGACTTCTCTAATCCAGTGTTACCTGCGGTATACCTCTCTGGTTCAACAATCATACGTTTACTTTCAATGCCTACACTTGCACACTTGGATTTTTCTGTACAGAAAAGTAACTTCCCAGAAACTGGCAATAATTTCCCAGAGGCTGAATCATACAGTTTGCTAAATGTATTATTAAATAGTGATGTGCACCGGAAATTTTTCGGGTTTTGTGTTTTGGTTTTGGGTTCGGTTCCGCGGCCGTGTTTTGGGTTCGAACGCGTTTTGGCAAAACCTCACCAAATTTTTTTTGTCGGATTCGGTTGTGTTTTGGATTCGGGTGTTTTTTTTCAAAAAACCCTAAAAAACAGCTTAAATCATAGAATATGGGGGTCATTTTGATCCCATAGTATTATTAACCTCAATAACCATAATTTACACTCATTTCCAGTCTATTCTGAACACCTCACACCTCACAATATTATTTTTAGTCCTAAAATTTGCACCGAGGTCGCTGGATGGCTAAGCTAAGCGACACAAGTGGCCGACACAAACACCTGGCCCATCTAGGAGTGGCACTGCAGTGTCACGCAGGATGTCCCTTCAAAAAAAAACTCCCCAAACAGCACATGACGCAAAGAAAAAAAGAGGCGCCATGAGGTAGCTGTGTGATGACTAAGCTAAGCGACCCTAGTGGCCGACACAAACACCTGGCCCATCTAGGAGTGGCACTGCAGGGTCAGGCAGGATGGCCCTTCCAAAAAATACTCCCCAAACAGCACATGACGCAAAGAAAAAAAGAGGCGCAATGAGGTAGCTGTGTGACGACTAAGCTAAGCGACCCTAGTGGCCGACACAAATACCTGGCCCATCTAGGAGTGGCACTGCAGTGTCAGGCAGGATGGCCCTTCCAAAAAATACTCCCCAATCAGCACATGACGCAAAGAAAAAAAGAGGCGCAATGAGGTAGCTGTGTGACGACTAAGCTAAGCGACCCTAGTGGCCGACACAAACACCTGGCCCATCTAGGAGTGGCACTGCAGTGTCAGGCAGGATGGCCCTTCCAAAAAATACTCCCCAAACAGCACATGACGCAAAGAAAAAAAGAGGCGCAATTAGGTAGCTGTGTGACGACTAAGCTAAGCGACCCTAGTGGCCGACACAAACACCTGGCCCATCTAGGAGTGGCACTGCAGTGTCAGGCAGGATGGCCCTTCCAAAAAATACTCCCCAAACAGCACATGACGCAAAGAAAAAAAGAGGCGCAATGAGGTAGCTGTGTGACGACTAAGCTAAGCGACCCTAGTGGCCGACACAAACACCTGGCCCATCTAGGAGTGGCACTGCAGTGTCACGCAGGATGGCCCTTCAAAAAAATACTCCCCAAACAGCACATGACGCAAAGAAAAAAGAAAGAAAAAGAGGTGCAAGATGGAATTGTCCTTGGGCCCTCCCAAAAACCCTTATGTTGTAAAAACAGGACATGCACACTTTAACGAACCCATCATTTCAGCGACAGGGTCTGCCACACGACTGTGACTGAAATGACTGGTAGGTTTGGGCCCCCACCAAAAAAAAAGCAATCAATCTCTCCTTGCACAAACTGGCTCTACAGAGGCAAGATGTCCACCTCATCATCATCGTCCGATTCATCACCCCTTTCACTGTGTACATCCCCCTCCTCACAGATTATTAATTCGTCCCCACTGGAATCCACCATCTCAGGTCCCCATGTACTTTCTGGAGGCAATTGCTGCTGGTGAATGTCTCCATGGAGGAATTGATTATAATTCATTTTAATGAACATCATCTTCTCCACATTTTCTGGAAGTAACCTCGTACGCCGATTGCTGACAAGGTGAGCGGCGGCACTAAACACTCTTTCGGAGTACACACTGGAGGGAGGGCAACTTAGGTAGAATAAAGCCAGTTTGTGCAAGGGCCTCCAAATTGCCTCTTTTTCCTGCCAGTATACGTACGGACTGTCTGACGTGCCTACTTGGATGCGGTCACTCATATAATCCTCCACCATTCTTTCAATGGTGAGAGAATCATATGCAGTGACAGTAGACGACATGTCAGTAATCGTTGGCAGGTCCTTCAGTCCGGACCAGATGTCAGCATCAGCAGTCGCTCCAGACTGCCCTGCATCACCGCCAGCGGGTGGGCTCGGAATTCGTAGCCTTTTCCTCGCACACCCAGTTGCGGGAGAATGTGAAGGAGGAGATGTTGACGGGTCGCGTTCCGCTTGACTTGACAATTTTCTCACCAGCAGTTCTTTGAACCTCTGCAGACTTGTGTCTGCTGGAAAGAGAGATTTAACGTAGGTTTTAAATCTAGGATCGAGCACGGTGGCCAAAATGTAGTGCTCTGATTTCAACAGATTGACCACACGTGAATCCTGGTTAAGCGAATGAAGGGCTCCATCCACAAGTCCCACATGCCTAGCGGAATCGCTCTGTTTTAGCTCCTCCTTCAATGCCTCCAGCTTCTTCTGCAAAAGCCTGATGAGGGGAATGACCTGAATGGGGAATGGCTGGCAGTGTCTGAACTGACTTCACGTGTGGCAAGTTCAAAAGGTTGCAGAACCTTGCACAACGTTGAAATCATTCTCCACTGCGCTTGAGACAGGTGCATTCCACCTCCTTTGCCTATATCGTGGCCAGATGTATAGGCTTGAATAGCCTTTTGCTGCTCCTCCATCCTCTGAAGCATATAGAGGGTTGAATTCCACCACGTTACCACCTCTTGCTTCAGATGATGGCAGGGCAGGTTCAGATGTTTTTGGTGGTGCTCCAGTCTTCTGTACGCGGTGCCTGTACGCCGAAAGTGGCCCGCAATTCTTCTGGCCACCGACAGCATCTCTTGCACGCCCCTGTCGTTTTTTAAATAATTCTGCACCACCAAATTCAAGGTATGTGCAAAACATGGGACGTGCTGGAATTTGCCTAGATGTAATGCACGCACAATATTGCTGGCGTTGTCCGATGCCACAAATCCCCAGGAGAGTCCAATTGGGGTAAGCCATTCTGCGATGATCTTCCTCAGTTGCCGTAAGAGGTTTTCAGCTGTGTGCGTATTCTGGAAAGCGGTGATACAAAGCGTAGCCTGCCTAGGAACGAGTTGGCGTTTGCGAGATGCTGCTACTGGTGCCGCCGCTGCTGTTCTTGCTGCGGGAGGCAATACATCTACCCAGTGGGCTGTCACAGTCATGTAGTCCTGAGTCTGCCCTGCTCCACTTGTCCACATGTCAGTGGTTAAGTGGACATTGGGTACAACTGCATTTTTTAGGACACTGGTGAGTCTTTTTCTGACGTCCGTGTACATTCTCGGTATCGCCTGCCTAGAGAAGTGGAACCTAGATGGTATTTGGTAACGGGGGCACACTGCCTCAAGCAATTGTCTAGTTTCCTGTGAACTAACGGCGGATACTGGACGCACGTCTAATACCAACATAGTTGTCAAGGCCTCAGTTATCCGCTTTGCAACAGGATGACTGCTGTGATATTTCATCTTCCTCGCAAAGGACTGTTGGACAGTCAATTGCTTACTGGAAGTAGTACAAGTGGTCTTCCGACTTCCCCTCTGGGATGCCGATCGACTCCCAGCAGCAACAACAGCAGCGCCAGCAGCAGTAGGCGTTACACTCAAGGATGCATCGGAGGAATCCCAGGCAGGAGAGGACTCGTCAGACTTGCCAGTGACATGGCCTGCAGGACTATTGGCTTTCCTGGGTAAGGAGGAAATTAACACTGAGGGAGTTGGTGGTGCGGTTTGCACGAGCTTGGTTACAAGAGGAAGGGATTTACTGGTCAGTGGACTGCTTCCGCTGTCGCCCAAAGTTTTTGAACTTGTCACTGACTTATTATGAATGCGCTGCAGGTGACGTATAAGGGAGGATGTTCCGAGGTGGTTAACGTCCTTACCCCTACTTATTACAGCTTGACAAAGGCAACACACGGCTTGACACCAGTTGTCCGCATTTCTGTTGAAATAATTCCACACTGAAGAGCTGATTTTTTTTGTATTTTGACCAGGCATGTCAATGGCCATATTCCTCCCACGGACAACAGGTGTCTCCCCGGGTGCCTGACCACCTCACCATTAGAATCCTCATTGTCAATTTCCTCCCCAGCGCCAGCAACACCCATATCCTCATCCTGGTGTACTTCAACACTGACATCTTCAATTTCACTATCAGGAACTGGACTGCGGGTGCTCCTTCCAGCACTTGCAGGGGGCGTGCAAATGGTGGAAGGCGCAAGCTCTTCCCGTCCAGTGTTGGGAAGGTCAGGCATCGCAACCGACACAATTGGACTCTCCTTTGGGATTTCGAAGAACGCACAGTTCTTTGCTGTGCTTTTGCCGCAAGTCTTTTCTTTTTTCTAGCGAGAGGATGAGTGCTTCCATCTTCATGTGAAGCTGAACCACTAGCCATGAACATAGGCCAGGGCCTCAGCCGTTCCTTGCCACTCCGTGTCGTAAATGGCATATTGCCAAGTTTACGCTTCTCCTCAGACGCTTTTAATTTTGATTTTTGGGTAATTTTTTTACTGATCTTTTGTGTTTTGGATTTTACATGCTCTGTACTATGACATTGGGCATCGGCCTTGGCAGACGACGTTGATGGCATTTCATCGTCTCGGCCATGACTAGTGGCAGCAGCTTCAGCACGAGGTGGAAGGGGATCTTGATCTTTCCCTATTTTTTTAACCTCCACATTTTTGTTCTCCATATTTTGCGCACAACTAAAAGCCACCACAGGTATACAATGTAGATGGATGGATAGTATAGTATTATATTACTTATGGACGACGAGTGCACTGACGACACAGAGGTAGGTACAGCCGTGGCCTACCGTACTGCTTATATATATAATATACTATAACGGACCTGGTGGACACTGTCAGCAGACTGCTAAACTAGTATGAAGAAGAAAAAAAAGCCACCACAGGTATACAATGTAGATGGATGGATAGTATAGTATTATATTACTTACGGACGACGAGTGCACTGACGACACAGAGGTAGGTATAGCCGTGGCCTACCGTACTGCTTATATATATAATATACTGTATATAACGGACCTGGTGGACACTGTCAGCAGACTGCTAAACTAGTATGAAGAAAAAAAAAACCACCACAGGTATACAGTGTAGATGGATGGATAGTATAGTATTATATTACTTATGGACGACGAGTGCACTGACGACACAGAGGTAGGTACAGCCGTGGCCTACCGTACTGCTTATATATATAATATACTGTATATAACGGACCTGGTGGACACTGTCAGGAGTCTGCTAAACTAGTATGAAGAAAAAAAAACCCACCACAGGTATACAATGTAGATGGATGGATAGTATAGTATTATATTACTTATGGACGACGAGTGCACTGACGACACAGAGGTAGGTACAGTCGTGGCCTACCGTACTGCTTATATATATAATATACTGTATATAACGGACCTGGTGGACACTGTCAGCAGACTGCTAAACTAGTATGAAGGAAAGAAAAAACCACCACAGGTATACAATGTAGATGGATGGATAGTATAGTATTATATTACTTATGGACGACGAGTGCACTGACGACACAGAGGTAGGTACAGCCATGGCCTACCGTACTGCTTATATATATAATATACTGTATATAACGGACCTGGTGGACACTGTCAGCAGACTGCTAAACTAGTATGAAGAAAAAAAAACCCACCACAGGTATACAATGTAGATGGATGGATAGTATAGTATTATATTACTTATGGACGACGAGTGCACTGACGACACAGAGGTAGGTACAGCCGTGGCCTACCGTACTGCTTATATATATATATAATATACTGTATATAACAGACCTGGTGGACACTGTCAGCAGACTGCTAAACTAGTATGAAGGAAAAAAAAAGCCACCACAGGTATACAATGTAGATGGATGGATAGTATAGTATTATATTACTTATGGACGACGAGTGCACTGACGACACAGAGGTAGGTACAGCCGTGGCCTACCGTACTGCTTATATATATAATATACTGTATATAACGGACCTGGTGGACACTGTCAGCAGACTGCTAAACTAGTATGAAGAAAAAAAAAGCCACCACAGGAGTGTTTTTCAGGCAGACAAACGTATACTGGACTGGTGGTCACTGTCAGCAAAACTGTGCACTGTACTCCTGCTATAACTGCTCCCCAGTCCCCACAATTAGGCAGATTGAGCAGTGCACTCAGCACAGATATATCATGCAGCAGTGCAGCACACTGAGCACAGATATGGTCGAGCGTTTTTTTCATGTAGAGAAACAAAGGATTAAACTCACTGGTGGTAAACCCTGCACTGTACTCCCTAACAGCTGCTCCCCGTCCCCAATCCTCCCCACAATTATAACTAAGTCACTCAGTTTACTCTTTTCTTTTCTAATATAACGGAGAGGACGCCAGCCACGTCCTCTCCCTATCAATCTCAATGCACGTGTGAAAATGGCGGCGACGCGCGGCTCCTTATATAGAATCCGAATCTCGCGAGAATCCGACAGCGGAATGATGACGTTCGGGCGCGCTCGGGTTAACCGAGCAAGGCGGGAGGATCCGAGTCGCTCGGACCCGTGTAAAAAAAGGTGAAGTTCGGGCGGGTTCGGATCCCGAGGATCCGAACCCGCTCATCACTATTATTAAATGATTGTTTTCAGTTTGGATTGTTACCCTATAAAGCTTACAATAATAACCTGTATTCCCTTGTGCACTAGTTTATGGACACACGTGCATTTAGTCGCGTGAGATTAAGCATGTGCAATTGAGTGCATGCTTGTGTGTACCTCGTGCGTGATTACGCTTGTGCGTGTCAAAGCATCTGATTACGTAGTCAACAACCATGTGTCAGAGGCCCAGGTTGCACCACAAAAGCGTACTCGCTTATGGCTTTAAATTTAAAAGCCACCAAAAATATATATATATATTACTCCTTACAAACAAAACAGAGTAATATTCAAAGTCCCGCTGCGTATCAATCAATCTCCATAACCACAGAGCCTGATTGCTGTATATACTTATTATCTATGCGTATGCGATTAAATACTCGCACAGCTTCCCGCTAAAACACAATCCAAAATGAAACAGACCCACTCTATCAATATGCCCTTATT
Source organism: Pseudophryne corroboree (assembly GCF_028390025.1). Taxonomy (NCBI): domain Eukaryota; kingdom Metazoa; phylum Chordata; class Amphibia; order Anura; family Myobatrachidae; genus Pseudophryne; species Pseudophryne corroboree. Next base: position 707,488,732 of record NC_086449.1, on the reverse strand, counting down.
CAACTTATGGCAACAATACAACAATATACATCCTGTTTAAAATATATGTTTATACGCGATAGAGAAAATAAATTTCTTTATCGTCCTGAATTCACGCTAGCGCCTATTCAGAGCACACAAACGGACGCGTTTTTTCAGCATCAGATGATAACTTTAAAATAAAACAAACATTTTTACCTTTATATGACGTCCACTCTCTGCTGATAAACCAGAGTTTGTTTGATTTGTGCACTTCTTTCGGTCATAGCGCCCGGCAAGAGAACCTCCACCTGTGAAATCCAACATATTAATAACAAGGCAAAGTATATTGTTGCGGACGCAGTTGGCGTAGAAATACAGCGCGTACCTTACGTGCGGTTATGCGCATGTAAATACCTTAAGGTATCCAACTATGAAACCATATACCTTTGTAATGTGGTCCAAAGCACATACAAATTTAATTAATACTAACAGAAAAAGGTAAAATAACACAAGTACAGACATACAGGTAAACAGCAAGTATTATACACACCGTCAGAGTATGTTACAGCTGATATACATACGCAAGCGCCACCCTGGATCCAGGAAACAGTCGTCAGCAGATAACCGTGATAGTTCTGAGATAGGAGATCTCTGGAATGGATCCAAGCAACTGTATTTATACAGTAGCTTCTAACACACACAATACAATAATAAACACGCTATTCTTATTGGTCCGTGATGTAAACATTTTCGTAACTCGGCGGTCCATTGGTCCATTCAAAGATACTGTTCTCAGGAATGTGACTGTAGATCAGAGACGTGCAGTCAGGGGAGGCAGGGGAGGCAGTGCCTCCCCTGTCATTAATGATTAAAATAGTACAAAGCAGATACATATGACACATTCTGTGTCATATGTATCCACTTTATATTATTATAATCATTGTAGTCCATGTAATTAGTTTGGGAGGCACTAATAGCTAGTGCCTCCCGTAGCCAGTAGAAACGGGGACAAAGCGGGGGGCGGGGCCATGCGCTGGGCTGTAAAAGCCCATTCAAAAAGAAGGGGAATGCGGCACTTATACAAGTGCCTCGCTGGCAGGGAAAGCACGCCCCTGCTAGCGAGGCACCGGTGATTGGACAGCGGATCCAGTGCTGGATCCGCTGGTCCAATCACATGGACGCGGGCAGGAGAAGCGACGAGAGTCACGAGACCCGTCAGATATTGCTGCGGCGGCGCCGGGACGCCGAGATGCGGCGCTGACTAGAGCGGCTCCTCCCTCCCTGCCTCCTTATTCACTGCAGAGCACTGTCCTTGCTGCCGCTGCCGGACCGACGCCTGTCACACACAGGCAGGCAGAGCGGAGACACAGTGCAGCAGGAGGGGGGGGAGAGCGGAAGACATGGGGCGCACCAGCAGCGGTACAGGGTGGAGGGGGGAGAGCGGAACGGCAGATCTGTCTACTGTGTCCCCCCCTCCCCCTACTAACTAAAGTATGTGCCATGTCTCTCTCCTCCTCCTAACTAAAGTGTATGTCATGTCCCCCCCTAACTAAAGTGTTTGCCATGTCCCCCCCCTCCCCCTCCTAACTAAAGTGTATGTCATGTCCCCCCCTAACTAAAGTGTTTGCCATGTCCCCCCCTCCCCCTCCTAACTAAAGTATGTGCCATGTCTCTCTCCTCCTCCTAACTAAAGTGTATGTCATGTCCCCCCCTAACTAAAGTGTTTGCCATGTCCCCCCTCCCCCTCCTAACTAAAGTGTGTGCCATGTCCCCCCCTCCTAACTAAAGTGTGTCCCGTGTCCCCCCCTCTAACTAAAGTGTGTGCTGTGTCCCCCCTCCCCCTCCTAACTAAAGTGTGTGCTGTGTCCCCCCTCTAAATAAAGTGTGCGCCGTGTCCCCCCTCCCCCTACTAACTAAAGTGTGTGCCATACCCCCCCTCCTAACTAAAGTGTGTGCCATACCCCCCCTCCTAACTAAAGTGTGTGTCGTGTCCCCCCCTCTAACTAAAGTGTGTGCCGTGCCCCCCCCCCCTCCCCCTACTAACTAAAGTGTGTGTCATGTCCCCCCACCCCCTCCTAACTAAAGTGTGTGCCGTGTCCCCCCCTCCCCCTACTAACTAAAGTATGTGTCATGTCCCCCCTCCTAACTAAAGTGTGTGTCTTGTGTCCCCCTCTAACTAAAGTGTGTGCCGTGTCCCCCCCTCCCCCTACTAACTAAAGTGTGTGCCGTGTCCCCCTCTAACTAAAGTGTGTGCCATGTCCCCCCCCTCCCCCTCCTAGCTAAAGTGTGTGCCGTGTCCCCCGCTCTAGCTAAAGTGTGTGCCGTGTCCCCCCCTCCCCCTCCTAGCTAAAGTGTGTGCCGTGTCCCCCGCTCTAGCTAAAGTGTGTGCCGTGTACCCCCCCTCTAACCAAAGTGTGTGCCATGTACCCCCCCAGGCACATAAAGATGGGATCCAGACCCAGCCCACAGTCAAGAGCTTTGCCGGTGGTGAGCGGAAACCACACTATCAGCTCCGAGTCCTGTCCCGCACAATCACTGATAGAGACCCACGTGTGACAGACTGAAGAAGTGAGGAGGCGCTGCACATATCTGGTAAGTGACGGTTGGGGGGATTTAGAGCATTTGTTTATTCTAATCAATTTTTTAGGCCCCTGTCCTCACCCTCCCTGTAACTCCCTCTTCAGTTCTACTGCCCTTACCCTCCCTGTAACTCGCCCCTCATGATCCCTCTAACTCCTTGTCAGCGTCCCTACCCTCACCCTTCCTCTAACACCCATGCACTTACTCTCCCTATAACACCCCAGTAGCGTCCATGCCCGCACCCTCCCTGTAACTCCCTCTCAGCATCCCTACCCTCACTTGCCCTCTAACTCCCCGTCAGCATCCCTGCCCTCACCCTCCCAGTATCTCCCCCCTCAGCGTCCCTGCCCTCACCCTCCCTGTATCTCCCCCTAAGCGTCCCTGTCCTCACTCTCCCTGTATCTCCTCCTCAGCGTCCCTGCTCTCACCCTCCCTGTATTTCCCCCTCAGCGTCCCTGCCCTCACCCTCCCCGTCAGCGTCCCTGCCCTCACTCTCACTATATCTCCCCCTCAGCGTTCCTGCCTGCATACAGTGTAATGTGAATAAGATTGTGCTACAGTGTGGCGTAATTTGAATTGGAGGTACTGTTCTCAGGTGCTATTGTGTCCACGCCCCTTCCTTGGGAGACCACACCCCTCTTTTGTGATGCACGCTGTCCCTTTATGAGTTAAGGGAGGGAGGGCGCCGAACACCCTTGCACCGGCCCTGAGCGGCACCTACACTCTGGCCTTAACACACATCTCAAGTGAGAGAGGGGGCAGATGGAGATATATATGTGCCTCCCCAGCCAAAGACCTCACCGCACGTCACTGCTGTAGATGCCCTCAGGTAATTCAAACAGGCTAGTTACACCACCCTCACAATTCACAATATTTCAGCTATAATACATTTCTCCCAATAGCGTGAGCCCGCAATGGGGGTAATTCTGAGTTGGTCGCAGCAGGACCTTTGTTAGCAGTTGGGCAAAACCATGTGCACTGCAGGGGGGCAGATGTAACATGTGCAGAGAGAGTTAGATTTGGATGGAGTGTGTTCAATCTGCAATCTAAATTGCAGTGTAAAAATAAAGCAGCCAGTATTTACCCTGCACAGAAACAAAATAACCCACCCAAATTTAACTCTCTCTGCACATGTTATACCTGCCTCCCCTGCAGTGCACATGGTTTTGCCCAACTGCTAACAAAATTCCTGCTGCGATCAACTCAGAATTACCCCCAATATGCGATATTCTGTCCGCACATTCCGGGGTGCAGCAAATGGAGAGCTGAACACGATGATATAAAATAAGATGTGATATCATGCTTGTAAACCTATGCTATGTGAAATGCGGTCTCCTGATCTAACCGTAATGTTGCTAGATACTAAAGTCTGTTATTAAATCATCTTATGACTGTGTAATTTATGTGTAAGTTTGGAGTATGAATATTGTGTAACAATATGGCTTTTATTAGCAACTGCATGTTCTACCGTAATAAGGGTAAGGTGCTGTAATCTGCAAAGTACCGTAGTATGCAAAAATGCGTACGTACGGATGCTAATAAATGCAATATTGCATTCTGAGAGTAAAATGCAATTTCGACTTTCACGGCCCTTAGACTAAATTGAGAAGATTTTCCATATAAAGACACCATAAAAATTGTGACCAGGGACAAAGCCAAGCCATTTATTTCACGTTCCTTCATGCTCATGACGCCCAGCCATACCTCCATGCCAAAATAGCATGGGTCTAAGGCAGTGGTGCAAGTAGAAAAAATGTCTTACGGGTACTGTGTGCGCGCGCCGAAGGCGCGCGCGCAAAAAAACGGGTGTGGCCAAATGCCACATGGGGCGTGGCCAATGAAAATGGGGGCGTGATACACATATGGGGGAGGGGCAGATACACGTATGACCCCAATAGTGTCAGATACACGTTGCACCACAGTGCTAGATATACATTGCCCCACAGTGCCAGATACATATAACCCCACAGTGCCAGATACACATTGCCCCACAGTGCCAGATACACAAATGTCCCCAGAGTGCCAGATACACAAATGTCCCCAGAGTGTCAGATACACATTGCCTCACAGTGCCAGATACACATTGCCCCACAGTGCCAGATGCACATTGCCCCACAGTGCCAGATACACAAATGTCCCCAGAGTGCCAGATACACATTGCCCCACAGTGCCAGATACACATTGCCCCACAGTGCCAGATACACAAATGTCCCCAGAGTGCCAGATACACATTGCCCCACAGTGCCAGATGCACATTGCCCCACAGTGCCAGATGCACATTGCCCCACAGTGCCAGATACACATTGCCCCACAGTGCCAGATACAGAAATGCCCCCAGAGTGCCATACATTGCCTCACAGTGTCAGATACACATTGCCCCACAGTGCTAGATACACAAATGCCCCCACTGTGTCAGATATACATTGCCCCCCGTGCCAGATACAGAAATGCCCCTACAGTGCCAGATATGCCCCCAGTGCCAGATATCCTCCAGTGCCAGGTATACATGCCCCCCTGTGCCAGATATCCCCCAGTGCCAGGTATATATGCCCCCCTGTGCTAGATATGCCCCCAGTGCCAGATATCCCCCAGTGCCAGGTATACATGCCCCCCCAGTGCCAGATATCCCCCAGTGCCAGGTATACATGCCCCCCCAGTGCCAGATATCCCCCAGTGCCAGGTATACATGCCCCCCCAGTGCCAGATATCCCCCAGTGCCAGGTATACATGCCCCCCCAGTGCCAGATATCCCCCAGTGCCAGGTATACATGCCCCCCCAGTGCCAGATATCCCCCAGTGCCAGGTATACATGCCCCCCCAGTGCCAGATATCCCCCAGTGCCAGGTATAACATGCCCCCCCAGTGCCAGATATCCCCCAGTGCCAGGTATAACATGCCCCCCCAGTGCCAGATATCCCCCAGTGCCAGGTATACATGCCCCCCTGTGCCAGATATCCCCCAGTGCCAGGTATATATGCCTCCCTGTGCCAGATATGCCCCCAGTGCCAGGTATACATGCCCCCCTGTGCCAGATATCCCCCAGTGCCAGGTATATATGCCCCCCTGTGCCAGATATGCCCCCAGTGCCAGGTATACATGCCCCCCTGTGCCAGATATCCCCCAGTGCCAGGTATATATGCCCCCCTGTGCCAGATATGCCCCCAGTGCCAGGTATATATGCCCCCCTGTGCCAGATATGCCCCCAGTGCCAGGTATACATGCCCCCCCAGTGCCAGGTATAACATGCCCCCCTCCCCTACTCACCGCTGCCGTCGCTGTCCTCCTGTCTGTCATGTGAGGGAAGGAGAGTGCAGCCTGCGCCTCTCGTTCCCCTCAGTCTTCGGCGGGTGTCTCAGTTTAATTCAGCGCCGATCCGTGAGCCAATCAGAGCTCGCGGGTGCGAGCTCTGATTGGCTCACGGATCGGCGCTGAAGTAAACTGAAACACCCACCGGAGACTGAGGGGAACGAGAGGCGCAGGCTGCACTCTCCTGCCCTCACATCAGAGGCGTGTGCGGCGGTGCGGCGTGGGGGAGGGAGGGAAGGAAGAGGAGCGGCGGCCCGTCGGTGTGGGTACGGCGTACCCACGGCTAAATTCTTACGGGTACGCCGTACCCACCCGTACCCGCCCACTTGCACCACTGGTCTAAGGGTATTATTCAGCATCAGTTGCAAAATTGCAAATTGGGTGATTATCGGATGACTGCGCATGTGCTGCAAAAACATTGTGTGTGCACAAAGACCGAAATGTGTTCGCAATGTGAATGACCATGTGACTTCAGCTGCAATTGCTGTGATTAAAAACATGGCGCCGCTGCGACTACTGCTTCGTATATACTGCATATGCATGGGTCAATCAGAATTGTCCATGATACTCGATTTCTGTATATGCGTCACAATTATGCGCATGCATACGCAAATTTGCAAATGCATCCGTGGGCGTATTTTACCTTCTGGGTGGCCCTTCACATGCATTTTTTTTTTAGCAAAAGCAGTTCTGAGCAAATCTCAATTTCTGTCTCAATAGTGATCCAAGCTGAATAAGGCCCAATGCTGGGAGGTGTGAGATAATCAATGAAGGTTACAGTTTATCTTCTGGATTTAATCATTTATTTGCATGACACATTTCAGCAGTCCAAATACAGAAGTTCAACTGTAGCAGTCACTTCATTTTCCTAAGGGAACACAAGGGTTAATAGCATGACTTCACACAGCTGTGCCACTCCGCTAGAAACCAGGATGAAAAGCTATACAAAATGTTCCCTTTAATATTCATGTCAGAATGAAGAAGCTGATTATTATTCTGTAGAACAAAGGGAATTTAGACAGCTCCGTTAGAGCTACAAAGCAGTCGAACGGAAGCAAATTTGCCCGTGTCAGCAATCGTAGGAGGCCAAGAAACGACTGCATCGGATGTGGGGAATGAGTGAAGCTTCCACTTAGAGGGGGCAAGGAGCACACGTGGTGCAGCCGTGCTATTGGTGCAATCTGTGGGTGTTTACTGAGCAATTTTAGGAAAATGACTTTGTAAAATGAGACGTGAATCTGAATTTTGGAGAGGCTTTATCGATCCGTGCGCACGGTGTGGTAGATAAGCTTATGTCATGCCATACATTGGAGACTGGAAATGTCTCTAATCATTTTACACAGGAGACAAAATGAGACAGATTATTGGGTTTGTGTCAAGTGTATTCCTGGGACACACTCCTCTAGTGTTTGCCGGCCTGTGGGTAGATGGATAAAGGGACACTGACCTAAAACATATCTTTGTTTAAATGTACATATCACATGGGATTGCTTGTACTAAACATCATTGTATGTGCATTGTCTCATACACTTTGGGCCTGATTCCGAGCAGCACACAATCCGATGTTCACGGAGATAAGCGATTTTCTGCTACTGCACGTGCAAGCAAAAAACAAGTCAGTTCAGCACGTGTTACACTGTGTGTATGCACAGAGGCGAAGTTATGAGTGAGAAACACAGTATCATGAATGTACTGGAAATATTGCGTACACAGAACCCTAATCGCTTATATTGGAGGTCATAATCAGAAGAAAAGTCTGAACCTACTATATCATTGCCACCCTCAACCATCCCCAATATGTTTCTATGGCGGATACGATGCTGCCCGATTTACCAATATCTGGATATTGGTCCCTGCAGCTACCCATTGTAGCCCATTGTGCCTATGGGCTACACATCGCATTGTTGGCAGGGCAGAGGGTTCCACCGGAACTCTCTTCGGAAGTGGCCAATGTGCTTGTGCGTTCAAGTTGATTCTTTCTGATCATTTTGGAGCCTCAGTCCCTGCATGTGTGGGCTGATACATTTAGGTGATAGCATCCAGAGGTTTCACTTACCGCCGTGACACCTGGTGCGGTGCCATGAGAAGCTTTCTGAGAAGGGTTTGGGCTACACGGGATGGGGTTAAGCTTCATGTCTCAGCCCCTGTTTTTGTCACTCCGGGGGTTCGGGAGGTGCGAGCTGCCCAAGGGGAGTGCTTTGCCGGCTTCTACACAGTGACAGGAACCGAGTGCTGCACCCGGATCCTGTCACTGTCACTGATTAGGAGCCAGCATTTTGGTGTCACACCGTCGGGGTGACATCTGGGTGCGGGCCGCACCCCCTGCACCCCACTTGTGATGCCACTGATAGGATCGCATATTGCAATGCGGTCTTGGGTGGTAAGATATTGCCCAGATGGCATTCAATATGTAATCTATGATAAATGGCCAAATTGGTCACAGACAAGCCTAAGGCAAAAGACACTAAAGCAGTCAAAGCAGCATGAAATCAGAACCATCGATGATATCATATGTCCCCACAATGATGTCATGCAAATGCCTTGCTACTAGTCAATAGGCCTGATTCATAATTGTATCCAATGGTTTGCGTACAACTATAATGGCAGGTGGACGGGTCGTGCATCGTTGTACACAGTGTACCCTGAGCCACAGCCTGAATGACAGGATGCCATTATGTGGGGATGGCACTGGGCAGCATTCCTGAATACCGGGGCATGTAGACCCATTTTCTAGGAGTGCTGAGACCAGTGTCTGCTTCCTCTGATGATCCAAATGCTGCATGTGTGGACGCAGCAGTCGGATCTGCGATGCCAGCAGTAGGCACCTTTTGCCCTCATACGCCTCCTGAGGCATTAGCACATGGGTCTTCAACCTGCGGCCCTCCAGCTGCTGTGGAACTACACATCCCAGCATGCCCTGCCTCAGTTTTAGCATACCTTAATCGGAAATCTGTGGCAGAGCATTCTGGGATGTGTAGTTTCACAGCAGCTGGAGGGCCACATGTTGAAGACCCATGCATTAGCACATTATAGCAATTAGGGTTCATCTCTTAATCACCACCAATGTCCCAAGCCATTATATTGTGACAGGACACCAAAGACAGAGAGAAGGACTCTGAGAGGAGATATAGGAATTATGGGGATAATAAAGTAAAATATGAAATAGTACCAAATAGAAACGTCTAAATGACAGTACAACCAACAAATGAGATGTCCTACAAAAAGAATATTTTTTAGATATTCCTCACTTAAGGCTGATGCGTGAATGCACTAAAATCACATTGATAAAATATTCACTATGCTCCAAAGCATGTACAAAGCTGAGCCAAAAGTCCTGAGTCCATCAGGAATTCTCGTGTAGTCATGTGATATTTATGCCACTCCCCTCACAGTGACATCATTGCACTGGGCACATGTAACATTAGAGCAGTTTACACAATACAGTAAATTATAACAATCTCTCATCATACAGTATAACGCTGAGCACATGTTTTCTTAATCAAAGCTAATTTCTCTCAGCTGGACACTTCATTATCATTTTAATGATAAAAATGCACACTAGAGGTGTTATGCTACATACACTGAGACAGATTACATTAATTACACCTGACCTTAGTCAGGAGTCCTCAGAATTACTACTGATACTGAATTTTCTTATTTAATTTTTTTTTTTAATGCAAGGCTAAAGTATTATAACCATAATTTCTTCCAGGTACCCATGTGTTTTGATGTTGAAGTGTTTCCTTTTCTAAACGGAGCAATAAAAGACACAAATGGCGCATATTAATGTGAGACTTTAAGCACAATCGTAAAGAATATATTGTAGCAATAACCATACAGTAACTCCCATCTTTGCAGTTCTTCAAAATATGTCAGCGAATGATGGTGAAGTCACATAAAACCTCCAATGTCTGCTTTCAGACATTCACACCATGTACATGCTCGGCGAAAATAAAGGACACAGGCAACCAAATTGTTAATTATCAAAATTGGTCAGCTTTATTTGTACAATAAGGAAATATGGTGGTAAAATGGGCAGATGGCATATTTAAAGGTGACTGTGAAATAACAGAATACATGTAGACAAACAGTGGTAGCTGATCAGTCATTCCTGGAGATTATTATATCAGGTGTTAAAAAAAGGGGAGGAGTCACAAATACCTGTAACAATACTTGAACCTATCTGGTAATAGAATTTCAGAGAATTGGTTACATCCGTTTGCAAAGACATGGTTAGCTGCTGAGCCACATCAAGGCTTCTCCGATATCAGCAGTCCTAACACTACATAAATAGCAGTGCCCACATAGGGCCATGTGGTTTGTCTACAGTAAGGCCTTATGATAAAGGCTCATACAAAACCGCATCCAGACTGAGGGCTAGCTTACCTGAGAGCCACCCCTAAGATCTCCCATTGAAACTACAAGGACAAGCAACAACAAAAAAGGGGAGGAGTCACAAATACCTGTAACAATACTTGAACCTATCTGGTAATAGAATTTCAGAGAATTGGTTACATGTGCTTGCAAAGACATAACAGAATACTGTACATCATTAAAAAAAATCCAGAATTTGAAACAAAAATTAACAGGATGATCCCAAGCCCCAGCCCAGCTGACACACCAACTCAAAGTGGGGGAGAACTACCAACCACCACCCCCTTTCGGGACAATAGGTTGGAAGAGTGGTGGCCAACTGCCCAGACTACCTTTCCCCAATCTGAGGTGCCTGTCAATGACTCACCCCATGGGAGAAAAGAGCCTGGACCAGTGGTGCTCCAATCCCGCATGGGACAATTGCCTACACCCTCATTGACAGTCCCCTGGACACCTCAGGGCACATTAAAACTTCAACTACTTGCCAGCTGGGCCATTCCAACCACAAAGCTGACACCAACCAATTGGGATGGGAGTCTTGCAGCAAAGAGACAGCCCAAACTCTGACAATAGTTTAAGAAACCAAGGACCACCCATCTTCCTATACTTTCATCTAATCCTATAGGTCACCTCCTGCAACCGTGCAACTACAAACTCCACCCTCTTTTTGTGCCTTCTGTCAAAAAGCCCCAAGTCCTTGAGTTTTATGACACTGTAATCATATTAAATGCCCACGTTTTCTTTACCATGGAGAGACATGGCCAAGTTGCAATACGGGCATGATTAGTTTGCATTTTACCCTCTTAACATCAAAACACAGGGGTGTGGGGGTGGGGGGTGGAGATGTACCTTGGAGAGTGATAAAGCGGAGAGAGGTAAATGACCAACACTCAGCACCTAACTTATTTTTCAAACACAGCCTGTAACATGAAAGTTAGGAACTGATTGGCTTTTGGTTTGGGATCTATTTACTAAGCCTTGGAGATAGATAAAGTGGAGTAATAAAAAAAGTACCAACCAACCAACCAGTTCCTAACTGCCATTTTTCAATCACCACAAACACCAGCACCCTTATCCACCTCCTGGCAAACTTTGGACCTATCAGCTTCCACTAGGATAAAATTCCGACACAAGTTCCTCTTTTGACTTGGACTCATCCCCTTTTGCCATCTGGTTCTCAACTGCAAAAGAGACCTAGGGGACTTATCTGGAATCCAGTCTGGTAAATCACCTTATACCTAATTGAACTTGTGGGCAAATGTGGAATAGTGTCCTAGCCAGGAATTGTGGACATCACTTTTAAAAGGGTTAATACAGTGGGATCCTACAAAGCGCTTTTTTTACTGTACAACAATTGCTTGTGTTTTACTTTTTGAGGGGTGAGATATCCTCCATTTGATGAATGTTTATTAAATATAATAATTTTTAACCTTATTAATTGAGTTATTTATCTCACATTCGGTCTCAGCCGGCGCCAGTACCTATTTTTTCTCTTTACCCATTTTTCAAACACAGCCTGTAACATGACAGGAACTGATTGGTTTATACTTTATCTCTCTCCAAGGCTTAGTACATATCCTCTATAGCATTGGGGGGGGGGGGTTTAAATAATTTAAACATGCCTTTAATGATATATATTATATGTGTGATGGCTTCCAGATCCATGAGATCAGCAGAACTCTGTGTATCTCCAAGGATGCTACTCCTTCCTGCATGACCTCACCCCCTAACTCCTGTGTAAATAGTCAATGGGAGTCTTGGGGCAGGTTTATACAGGAAGAAGAACGGAGGTAGATTGCACACAGATTCCCTGGGGAACAGGCAGCCATCACACATATTACTTGTATCACTAAAGATGTCTCAATAGGTTTTAACCGCCCCCCCCCCCCCCCCTCCATGTTATGCGTGGCTGTGAGGTTTGACACAGCACATCAGAACTAGGCTTATGCACTGTGGCTTGGCAGGGAACGCCAAAGGGGGTATGTGTTAACTCATTGGTATAAGTTGTGCAAATTCTTCTTTCGAGAAAGCTGCCAGGCAGGTGCAGCGAAACGCGTCAGTTGACCCCCCTGCCCACTGACCAGAACCTGAATAGAAACCCTTGCTTGGACCAATATTGGATATTTTCCTGGACAACTATATGCACCATTAATCGTGATGACTAGAGACCAATGCTGATAATGGACACTGCAAAACATAGTGAGGACAATCCATTTAGATAAAGCCGTCAAGCCTCCAGCGGTAAACATATGGTAACGTTACCCTGAAATCAAGTGTTTTCCTAATCAAGTGCACTTTTTAGTCCTAAAAAATTGTCCACCAAACAAGGAACAAGCAACATATATTGTTTCGAAAAAACTGTGAGGCATATGAATTGAGGGGTGAATTTTTAAAGATTGCACGTCTCCCACTGTGCAATGCTAGTAATCTCTGCATTGTATAGCGGGGAACACATGGTTACGATGACGCAAATGCGATGCCATGACAGCCTCCTATACCACGCCTCCTGAACAACACCCACTGCGCTGAAAGGGGTATATCCTCCCAGAGAGAGACCTCTGGATGTCAGTAAGTATTGCATAGGGCCCCATTTAGTCACGCACAAAGAAAAAGAAAAGCAGGTGCACTGTTCAAACATTACAAATTAGAATTGTAATACATTTTGCAATCATTTTTGTAATAAATAGAGGTTGTTTGCATAATCTTTTTCTAGGTTATGGGTAGACTAATAACCCTGGACAAAATTATGCAAAAAGACTCAAAAAGTTTTGCAAAATGTATTACATTTCTAATTAGTAATGTTTAAACAGAGCAACTGTGTCTTTTTTCTTTGTGTGTGGCACTATACTGTAGGTCTCAGGAAGGTAGCACCTCTCATTACTTGTAAAGGGTGTGCAGTCTACAGCCCTTTTCCATATAGCATATGTTGTTTATTTATATGTGTACTTGAAGGCATGAGGCCCCTTCAGCCTAGAGTATCACCCCTCCCCACCTGTCCCTTAAATTGGGAAACCTAGCATTTTGTGAATGCACATTTTAACAAGGAGAAAGAAGGTAAGACCTAAACATTTATATAATATGGAAAAAGGGGGGAAACTGGATTGCACATCCTATTACTAAAGATATCAAGAGGTGCTATCATGCTGAGGCTTCTAATACTATGCTGGAAGAAGAGAGAGGCAGATGCACACTATTAGCACTAAGAAGAACACTGATAATAAAAATAATTTAAATAAACCCTCACAATTAACATGGAGTTTAATTGAAGTTCTTAGCACACATTTGCGCAAATATGCGGGCCCATGTAGCGCGGCCAGGTGACTTCATCACATGGGTCCCTAACATCCCTAATACTATCACATTCTATAAATTTATACAGGACTTACCTCTAAATAGGGCCTTATCAATGTGTGTTCTGAAATGCAGGAACCCAGCTAATTAAAACACCTGAGGGTGAATGGGAGGAGTGCCAATCCAGAGGAAGGAAGCCTTGCCTTCCAGTATCTTTAGTAATAGGATGTGCAATCCAGGTTCCCCCCTTTTTCCACTATATTTGTGTATATATTGTACACTGGAAGGCAAGGCTTCCTTCCTCAGGATTGGCACTCCTCCCATTCACCCTCAGGTGTTTTAATTAGCTGGGTTCCTGCATTTCAGATCACACATTGATAAGGCCCTATTTAGAGGTAAGTCCTGTATAAATTTATAGAATGTGATAGTATTAGGAATATTAGGAACCCATGTGATGAAGTCACCTGGCCACGCTACATGGGCCCGCATATTTGCGCAAATGTGTGCTAAGAACTTCAATTATACTCCATGTTAATTGTGAGGGTTTATTTAAATTATTTTCATTATCAGTGTTCTTAGTGCTAAGAGTGTGCACATTCATATAATATGTCAGTAGTGGGGTGAGTTTTGACGTGTGGTGCCCCTGAATTGCTGTGGCTGGGTTGCTTCAGGGCATCAAAATCTAACACTTATTTAGTACTCTATGGGCTATATTCAGTTAAAGTTGGATCCATTCCGACATGCATTTGTTGGACTGGATGCGACAAGAACTATTCAATGAACATCTCAATTCAACTTTAAAAAAAAGTCAAATTGAGATGAGGGAGCTGAGAGGGGGGAGACCAGCGGGTAGACGGGAGAGTGCAGCTGGGAGATGTGGGAGAGCAGCGCTACAGCAGCGCTACAGCAGCGTAGCCACAGGATGGGGCACCGCCGCCAGACCTCACGGCAGTGTCCACCCAGCCCCAACAAGCGGGACCTCACTTGCTGGAGCCGGATAGATGCGTCCGTGAGTGGTGGCGGTGCCCGATCCTCCTGCTAACGCTGCTGTAGCCGCTGCTCTTCCGTGTCTCCCCGCTGCTCTCCCCGACTCCCCGCGGCTCTCCCCATCTCCTCCTCAGCTCCCTCGTCTCAATCCGACTTTTTCAAAGTCGGATTGAGATGGTCGGAAAGGGGGCCACAACCTGTCGGATTTGGCCCCGTTTCCGACAGAAGCAAGCAGATCGGTGGCTATTCCGCCAATCCACATGCTTTCTGACAAGTTGGATTTCCCGACTTGTTGGATAATTTGGGGGTATATTGAATAGGTCGGAACCCCTTCTGACCTAAAAAAGTCAACAACTGCCGTCTTTCCTACAGATGTCAGCTTTTGACGGCAATTGAATATTCCACTATAGCACTTCTATTGTTTGTTTTTTTTATATATGTAAAATTTTTCACACAAATTTTTTTATTTTTCACCCCTGTAACACGTGCAGTAGCTGCTCTTATCTAACATTTTTATACACCTCTCTTATCTCCAGTGCTGCAAGTATGGCGGTATGGGGCGGTACTGCGTATCAGTAGGTAATTGACATCCGGTAAGCAGTACCGCCACCTCGACCACCTTGCTTGCAGCTGCTGCTGTGTGTCTCTGAGGAGAGTGCAGCGTGCGCCTCTCCTGCCCCTCAGTGCTCAGTTCGGTCTCTGGCAGCGGCATGTATCTCAAATCAGGCACCAGTTCGTTAGCCAATCAGAGCTCGTGGACTGGGAGTGGCGGCTTCTGATTGGCTGCCAGACTGCGAGCTTTGATTGGCTCACAAACTGGCACCTGATTTGAGATACAACCTGCCGCCGTGTATCTGGCATTATTGGAAGCCTTCGTGTATCTGGCACTGCACAATTGGGGGCATATGTGTATCTGGCACTAATGGGGGCATACTGTATGTGTATTTGACACTATTGGGGGCATATGCATATCTGGTACTATTAGGGGCATATGTGTATCTGGCACTATTGGGGCATATGTGTATCTGGCACTGCACTATTGGGGTCATATGTGTATCTGGCCCCCCATATGTGTATTACAGCCCCATTGTCATTGGCCACATGTGACATGTGGCCACACCCATTTTTTGTCATGAGCACACAGTACCACTAAGATTTTTTTTCTACTTGCACCACTGCTTGTCTCACTATTGTAATGCCTTGGGGTGGTTCGGCTGGACTGGTTTTGGGGTGTCCCACGCCCTAGGCTTGAACTCTTGGAATGTTAGGGACTTACCCGCCTATTTATCAAAGCGTACCCCTCCAATGCATAACCTAGTCCTTAGGCTGCTCCTCCATCCCCCTGTCCCATGCCTTGGACATCTCTGCTTTGCTCGCATACCACCATTAGGCTTCTACCTGCTTGCTTGCACCTCATGTCATCTGTCTGTTGCCCCTCCCCACTAGATTGTTAGCTCTTCAGAGCAGGGCCTTCTTTCCTCTTGTCTAAACCCTCTTCTTGACACATTTCACTCAGCGACCATCTTTACCTGCTTTCTCTCCTGCTGGTAAAGGCTCATCTCTATCTATGGCCGCCAGCCCCAAGTAGTACAATGATTACTCCTTCGCTACTTACATCTAAGCTGTATTATGTTTTGAGAACTGTGTTGCTCTTTGTTACCTGCACTCCATTTTTGTTATTTATTTACTGTTATGCTAAGTTTAGTCTCCCTGTACTGTCCTTTGTACGGCGCTGCAAAACACTTGTGGCGCCCTATAAATAAAATTTAATAATAATAATACCTGATGATGTCACCTGGACGTTGGTGGGTAGGCCTATAACCCTGGCAAAGACTATGCAAAAAAAACTCTCTATTTTTTCAAAAATTTATTGTAAAATTCATTCCAATTAGTAATGTTTGAATAGTGCATCTGCATCTTTATTCTTTGTGTGTGGCACCCAGCAAGGTAGCCCAATCATTACTTGTAAAAGGGTGTACAGTCTAGTGCCCTTTCCAATATGGCCTCATGTAGTCATAATCTTGCCTTGGCAGTTGTTAGACAAGGCAAATATGTGTCATATATTACCACCACTGCATGTAGATAGACAGATAGATAGTATTTGATTGCATTCAAAAGGTTCACTCTTACCAATCTCTCTTCAACTCTTTGCAATGTTTGCCTAATCATCTGCTAAAATAATAGTTTTGTTTTGATCATCAGAACAACAAGATATGCACTGAGTACCTAGGCTTTTTCTAAATCATTTACATATTTATGATATACAGTATACAGGTGCTTCTGCTAGTGCTAGCCATACATTAAAACATGTTCCCCCATGTCTGACAGAAGAGAATCTTCAGGAAGAGTGAAAATCCAATTTGCAGACCGTTCACAATAGTGCCGTCAGTAAGATGTCATTTGATGATTACATTAACTTATCTTCCTATGTTTCTATTCAAAAAGACGATTCAAGCAACCATAACATACAGTTTAGAGCTACACAAAGAATAACTATTACAGTTTAAATAATGTTTTTAAATTCAGAAAACATGGACTTTTTTTCTTGATAAAAAAAAACCTTTGTAGTCATACAAAATTGTGATGAACGTTTCTAAAAAAGCATCACTTCCTTCTCCTGTCGTACCAGCTATATTTGTGATCGGCAAGGGGAATACCCAGGGTGCAAGAATGGGGGATAGGTACAGATTCCCTATCCCAATTTAACCACTTGCCTGGCATGGTCGCATCAGATGCGACCACACCAGCAAGTGCCTTATCTGACCTGGTCGCACAGGATGTGACCAGTCAGATACACAGTGTTTGCAGCTGCAGGGAGAGGACACTACACTCTGCTGCTGCTCTCAGAGGGGCCGGAAGGTCCATCTGCCTCCCTGCACCCTCCCCCAGTGTTTGCCATGCTGCTGCACACTACTGATCGGTCAGCACGGAAGGACCACCTCCAGCAGCGGGTGACAATCGTAGCCACTGGGGAATTGTAAATGAACCTCCCAAGCTCCCCCTGTGTACCTGGGGGCTGTCTGGGTTAATAAAATGAAAGTCATGATGGTCGTGATGTTTTCGGTAATCGCAATGTTCCGATGGTGCCATCCGATGTTTTAAACTAGACATGGTGACCAATAATCCCTTTTTTTAAATAAAGTAATTTTAGATAAGATTAAATACATGTTCTTCAGCTAATTCACTCACAAAACTCCTCCCCCCTTCCCCTCCAACAATTTCTGAGTGTTTTTTGTTTTTTAAATGTCCGTTAAGTGGTTAAGAGCCTGGAAGTGCATGGGATTTGTAACCACGCATGCGCCAGGGATCACAGTGCGGGGTGGGAAACTCAGTTCCTCCTGTCAAAGTCGAAAAATATTGCAGTACACACATCACGTACAAACTACACACAGATGGCCTCCGTGCGTGTACTTGTTCTGTCGTGCGTGCACATATCCGCAATTTGCGTATGATCGCTCCCGCGGTCCTGCGCATTAGCGCGTGGTATGGGTATTTATGGTAAAGTTTGTGAACGCATGGAAAGCTATCAAAACACATAACATATTTAATCCAAATAGTGCACAATGTACACATAGCCACCCTGCACCACATCAGAAAATAACAGCAGTTTAAATGGTTTCAGAACAAGGGGATTCAGCTTTACAGAATAGGAGGACACAGAACAAGGTTATAAGGTGGTGTTTGGTATCCAGCTGAAGGGTATTTTAAGGGTAACATTCCGGTGTTGGTTTGAGAAAGATTGCATGTTCCTGCGGATAGTTATGTGCAGGAGCAGAATATAGATATAAACTGTATTTACTGTACATTATGTATGCGGCGGGAATCCAGAGGAGACCACCCACAAGAGCAGTTGGGAAAGACATCGCCTACCTATTCAAACCGACCTATGACCTCTCCTGTACTGTAAATGTGCATTCCTGTGTCCAATGGACAAAGAGATTACAGTATCTATTGTATTGCTTTTTGGAAGAATTGTATAAAGAGAGCCTGCTGCAGGCCTGGTCAGACACAAGACTCACAACGTTATCTATCAGATGACGGAGGACCGGACTGGGTAGCGCAAGCGAATCCACTCACGTATGTAACATTGACAGTAGCCATTTACTCTGTTATATTGTATTGTATTATTTGTATTGTAACCCCCTTTGTGTGGGAGAGGGAGGATATGCCCATGGGGGAGTAAAGGGGGCGGGGGATTAACACACTGAGGGAAGTCTGTGAGATTGCGCTGGCTTCACTGTGACTGGTAGTGACTTTCTATTGGAAGTCCTACCTGTCAGTCACTAGCAGGACAGGCAGTCCCATTGGGAGGTGTTTCTTCCCTCTGGGACTGTCATACTGGGTTGTGATTGGCAGAGAGCTGCCTTCCTGTAGGAAGCCTCTCCCTGCTTAGCTGGCTTCTATGGACTGCAGCTCATGCAGTCCAAAGATAAATAGTGCTGGAGGGGATGAAATGATTATAATAATACATTGGTCACAGGGTAGGGAGAGGGGGGTGCAAAAAAGGAGATTCTTATATGGGGGAGGTTGGTAAATAAAACATGGAATTTATTTTACTACAAAGGGGGTGTGGAAGAGTTCTCTTATTAGGATTTTATTTTAGTAATTTTATAATGGGGAGGGGGGCACGCTACAGACACAGGGGGGAAGGGGTGGTGCAAAACACCACTTTGATATATGTTTGTTTAAATAAAATATTTAAATATATTAATAAAAATACTTTTAAACTTTATTAAGTAATAACACATCTACACTATTTCGGAGCAGTCTTGTGGGGAAATTAAAGAAGTTTCATTTTCTGACATTGTGGAAGTCAGCACGGAGCAGCCATTTTGTTTGACAGGCATCTCTTGATGGAACTTATTAACTGTAAACTGCTGTACAAATAAATAATGATATACAGTACTTTATCTAATTTGCTAAATATTTTACATAGGAACATAATATCCATTAAACATTCTACTGAATAAACATTTTATAAATTACTATGACAATCCTACGGTCAAGTCACATACCTTCTACCTGCTGCCAGCTCTGTTATTTTGTTAATAATATTAAAAAGTGCAGCTGTGCACATCAAAGGGAATAGTGACAGGAGATCCTGCACATTTTATGGATAATTATCTTATTTTCTAGAGTAATACTCCCCTTTTGATATATACGCATATGTGTGTATATAGTATATGCAGTACATACAGTATGTATTCGTGTATTTGTATACATAAAGTTCATGTTATAATTTATTAATTAAAAAAGAAACCATTAAACCTACCATTGTCTAATGGGGCTTTTCCTCATGTCATCACATTAATAACACTGACATACAGTAAATAAAACTTGCTCTAAAATAAATACACGGACATATAGTTTGGAAGATTCATCAACAAAGAGGCTTAGACCCAGTAAGGCAACAGATCTTAAAGCCTCTGTTAATCCACCCCATAAATCTGATAGGCTAAACAATATGTGAATGACACTTGGTTCCTCCCCCCAGCCTTGTGGTTTAAGCCACTTCCTGCATATATCTACAGTACATTTTTAAGCCTACATATATTGCAGAACTGGGGATGATGCAGTTTACCGCAAGTGTATTTTGTAGACTTGTCTTGTGTGTTTTAGCACTACACATGCACAATATAGAGTCATATGCAATTTGGTTGCAGCTTCACTTGTGAATGAAGGGCTGTAGATGGGTGGTCAACAAAATGTTACAGGTAGGTTAAGTTCAGAGATGCTTTTGTAGGCTACAAAAGGTTATGTGAATAAGTAATTATGTTTGTTTTCAGACATATCCTTTGCAGCAACAATAAGGCTGGTGCAAGTGTGCAGAGGTAATGATGATGGCTAAGAAACCAAACATACAAATGTGGGTAGTGCAATCACAGATGTTCTTACAACTTGCAAATACTCACATCTAATCTAGTGCATACATAGGTCTGAACAAATTTGCTTTAAATTTTCTTTCTGCTTGGCAGTGGGAAGTCTTGGAACCATCTTAGCACAAACTTTTGTCATGATAAGATCTTGATACACAACTTGCCTAACAGTTTCTTTGTCAATGTTGACCATTTCTTCTATCGTTCAGTTGTTAAGTAGACGGTCAGGTTAAAGAATTTTCCAAATTGTTTCCACATTTCCATTTGTTTATCATATGCAAGGTTGATAATCTTCGACATCCTCTTGACCATCACTAAATCTTTTGTGTCACCCAATCGTTTAGCAAATGGCCATTTTGTTCAGTTTAACTAAAAATTTTAAGTTAACAAGTTGCTCTGTTTTTGACCTAAGCATTTTTATGACGCACAAGAAAAACACAACATCTTCAAACGCTGTGTGACAGCAAGTTATCTATGTGAGAGAATCAAAATTTGCTAAACCATTTTGAGATAGTCTAAGGCAGTGGCAGATTCTACCTATGGGCTGCAGGACTGCTGCCCCCCCAAGTAAAATCCGCCACGTCAGCTCATTGAGCAAGCTTCACTGTGACTGGCAGTGACTTCCTATTGGAAGTCCTACCAGTCAGTCACCAGCAGGACAGGATATCCTATTGGGAGGTGTTTCCTCCCTCCGGGACTGCCAAACCGGGCTGTGATTGACAAAGAGCTGGCTTCTTGTTGGAAGCCACAGCCTGCCTAGCTGGCTTCTAAGGACTGCAGTTGATGCAGTCCATAGAAGCCAGAGTTTGCACATGCGCACAGAAGCCACCGCTTGTGCGCATGCACCAGTTCCCAATACCTGTCGGATCTATTATGCAGGCACTGGGACCCGGGACACAGGAGTCAGAGTGTCCTCATGGCAGCCCCTCTACCTTAAAAAGGTAGGAGCTGCAGCTGGTCCAAGTTCAATGTTCCCCTCTTTATTTTAACTCAGGCAGTATTGTTTATATTTTACAAGTACAGTCTTGTTATTTAATAGCCACACCTCATATTCTTGCCTATTGGAGAAAGAAATCAGCAACGCCTTTAAAAATTGTTTCTATAAATGTGCTGAGACAAAGGATAAAAATGTCTGAAAACGAATGCACACTTCAGACCCAGTTATGTTCTTTTTGTGTGTTTCTTGCTATAGAAAAGCTAATGCATTTGATGTGCAATGTTGTTCTTCCATCATAAAGGTGTGTGCATTTATTAACACAATGAATGAATAGTAAATCCATTAATGGCTGTTGATGGCTACAGGCATCTGTCATACGTACATCACATGCGGTTAAGTAAATTATGGGTGAGGTAAAAGTACATGCCAGGGAGAACCAATGCAACTCTCACCGGGATGTTTGACAAAAGGGGATTTAAAGTTGGGCATTAGTCCATCTAAAACATGCCTACAGTATCAGGGTTTCAACATCTCCTTCATATCATGTCTGCTGTATCCCACCCACAAGAATGGTGTGTTGAGTCCTGGGAGGGTGGAATCAGCCAAGCCCTTCCTGGAAGAACTTTACCCAATTACATGTCTGCTGTATCCCACCCACAAGAATGGTGTGTTGAGTCCAGGGAGGGTGGAATCAGCCAAACTCTTCTTGGAAGAACTTTGCCCAATTACTGCATCAGAATTCCACTGATTAGCTGCACTTTATCTCCACAGCAAGGCCCATTCCTGAGCTGCAGCACTGCCGCAATACTTAAATGAAAACTATAACAAAACCAGCCCTATGGAGGCACAAAATCTGCATCTATACACAACTGCTTGTGTCAGCGCATCTGTATCTTTAGATGCAGTCTCTGGCTGCAACAGGTGTGGTATGTTAGATAGAATAGACTTAGGTCGACAGTGTCTAGGTCGACCACTATTGGTTGACAGTAAGTAGGTCGACATGGTTTCTAGGTTGACAGGGACTCTAGGCCGACATGTACTAGTTTGACATGAAAAAAGGTCGACATGAGTTTTTTACATTTTTGTTGTGTCATTTTCTTCGTAGAGTGAAGGGGAACCCCAATTAGTGTACCGTGTCCCCTCGCATGGCTCGCTTAGCACGCCATGCTTCGGGCAAGATGCCTTGCTCCACTGCCGCTGCGCTCTGCACAGGTTACCATTCCCAACTATAGTCCACGTGGATCATAAAGTATGGCAAAGTTGAATTTTTTTTTTTTTTTTAAGTGAAAAATGTCAACCTTTTGTCATGTTGACCTAGAATATGTTGACCTAGAGTCCCTGTCGACCTAGAAACCATGTTGACCTACTTACTGTTGACCAATAGTGGTTGACCTAGACACTGTCGACTTAGTGACCGGATCCCGGCTGCAACACGCCCGCACCTGGATAGCCACCCCTCAGTTACCACCTAGAAATACTCACCAAAATTGCATGGATCTACATGCAGTTTTGGTCTGCAACTTAGACCATTATCCATTGCAATGCATGCACAGACTGCAAACATTGGCCACTTGCATCCAATACCATCTGGACATCCACCTCTGAATCAGGCCAATGATATTGATAGCAGGCCAGTCTGACTAGAGATGAAACCGATGAATAACAACCATCAATGTTACTGATTCTATGGAAATGTATTTTTGATGGCTCATCCAATGTTTAATTAAGTTCAATCAGTTTCTACAGCACATTATTATTAGTAATATCTTTTATACATAAAGTGCCACAGCAATTCCATAGCACCATACAATGGGATTATTAGGACTAAATCTAAACAGTTTATGCTGAAATTGGGTAGCCAGAACTCTGTTTCCTGGCACCTATGTTGTGCTTGGAGAGGAGTGAGGACCAATTTTGCATGTTCCACTAGAAGTTCATATAAATTGGTGCATGGCTAGCAAGTAATTGAAAAGGGACTCATCTAAAAGGGTTTTCCATCTTTGAATGTGCTTAGATTATTTAATTTCCCTTGCTCTTAAACAACATCTACTGATACTGTCATGAACCTGACTGTATTTCTCTTATTCTGTGGTTTACCTCAGCATATCCTGTAACATGCATTTTCTTCAGCTCAGCATAAAGACTGCAAATCTGTGTTGCTTACCTTTGATTAGCCACCTGAGTAGGAATTATTCTCCGTAATCAGTAATCAGCTGTGAGCAGCATTTGGTTCTTCACTAGGTTCAGTCCTCTGAAGTTTAAGCCTAAAAATCAGCATCCTCTGTGCATTTCTAGGAGTTCAGGCTTCAGTGTTTTTCCGGCCTGCTAGGCCTCACTCCACATCAGAGCCTAACCTGGAGTACTGACGTGACAGGGTCTGATCACATGACCATGAGCTATTCAATCCTGTTCCAGCTTGAGAATCCCTGAATCACCAACTCCAATGGCCAAGAGGTATAAGTAGAGAGACCTGTGTTACAGAAGCTGCCAGTTTCTTGAGTCACACAGCTCAGTGTGAGTTCAGTAGCTGAGCTCCCTAAGAGGTAACCTTAATTACCTTAGTTCCTATAAACCTCTGCTCTTTGCTACCCACTCTGGATTACAATTGTGCTACCAGTTATATCCGGTACCAGCCCGTATTACAGTTGCGTTTCCAGTTATATCCGGTACCAGCCTGGATTACAGTTGCATTTCCAGTTATATCCAGTGCCAGCCCGGATTACAGTTGTGTTTCCAGTT
This sequence comes from Pseudophryne corroboree, assembly GCF_028390025.1. Classification (NCBI taxonomy): domain Eukaryota; kingdom Metazoa; phylum Chordata; class Amphibia; order Anura; family Myobatrachidae; genus Pseudophryne; species Pseudophryne corroboree. Next base: position 707,464,681 of record NC_086449.1, on the reverse strand, counting down.
GTAGCTGGCACCAGCAAGGATTACAGTTGCATTTCCAGATATATCAAGTACCAGCAAGGATTACAGTTGCGTTTCCAGTTATATCCGGTACCAGCTCGGATTATAGTTGCATTACCAGTTATATCTGGTACCAGCCCGGATTACAGTTGTGTTTCCAGTTACTGGTACCTAGCCCAGTTCACAGTGTGGTTCCCAGTCTCACCGGTAACCAGCTCGGGTCTCAGTTTCACTGGTAACCAGCACAGTTCCAGTCTCATCAGTAACCAGTTCGGTTCAACGTCTTCAGCTCTCCTCCCAGATCTGTGTAACTCCAGAGAACCTATTTCATAGTAACTTTGGGTACACAAACACCTACTCCTGTGACAGTATATCCAGTTTCTTCTCACCAATATGTTCACCATCCTGCTATCAACACCAAGTCCCTGGTGATCCAGTGGTCAGGATACAGCTCACCCTGCCGAGGCCCAGGTTCGACTCCCGGTCAGGGATTTCTCCTTACTACTTCCTCTCACTGATTCACATTGACCAGCCAAATATACACATAGTCCTCCAGTTACCCGCACGGACTTCACATATAGCCGGGTTCACAAAACTACAGTCATGACAAATACGAGTACATTGATTTTCCTTTCTAGCTTCCATCTGTGTGTTTCAGTCATGTCTTCATATGAACAGGCAAAACGGCTAATTTTATTTGCTCTGGGACACTACTCAAAGTTGATTTTCAGGTACAGCTGTAAACTATATAAGATGTATAATTTCTAGGGATGAGCGGGTTCAGATCTCAGAGATCCGAACCCCCCCCAGACTTCACGATTCGAGTCCGGCTTGGGTTTTCTCGCCAGACTCACGAGAAAAAACTTTATCACCCTGGTGTCGAATTCTCACGAGATCCGGACTTTGTATATTTTATGCCTCCCGCCCCGCCATCTTCACTCCAGCCCTGGAGAGTGCAGCGAGATGACGTGTCTCCTCAGTGTCTGTGCGGGAGAGTGGCGTGGCACGTGGGGTGGCAATCTGCTCTTTTGTATCATTCCAGTGGTGCTGTCTTGTGCTTCATTAGTCCAGTGTTGGTGTCTTGTGCTGCATCAGTCCAGTCACAGTGGTGGTGTCCTGTGCTGCCATAAGTGCAGTGCTGCTGTATAAGTCCAGTCCATTGGTGCTGTCTTGTGCTGCATCAGTCCATTAGTGGTGTCCTGTGCTGCCATAAGTCCAGTGCTGCTGTATAAGTCCAGTCCAGTGGTGCTGTATTGTGCTGCATCAGTCCAGTGGTGGTGTCCTGTGCTGCCATAAGTCCAGTGCTGCTGTATAAGTCCAGTCCAGTGGTGCTGTATTGTGCTGCATCAGTCCAGTGGTGGTGTCCTGTGCTGCCATAAGTCCAGTGGTGGTGTCCTGTGCTGTCATAAGTCCAGTGGTGCTGCTGTATAAGTCCAGTCCAGTGGTGGTGTTTTGTGCTGCATCAATCCAGTGGTGGTGCCTTGTGCTGCCATAAGTCCAGTGGTGGTGTCCTGTGCTGTCATAAGTCCAGTGGTGCTGCTGTATAAGTCCAGTCCAGTGGTGGTGTTTTGTGCTGCATCAATCCAGTGGTGGTGTCCTGTGCTGCCATAAGTCCAGTGGTGGTGTCCTGTGCAGTCATAAGTCCAGTGGTGCTGCTGTATAAGTCCAGTCCAGTGGTGGTGTTTTGTGCTGCATCAATCCAGTGGTGGTGCCTTGTGCTGCATCAGTCCAGTCACAGTGATGGTGTCCTGTGCTGCCATAAGTCCAGTACTGCTGTATAGGTCAAGTCCAGTGATGCTGTCTTGTGTTGCATCAGTCAAGTGATGGTGTCCTGTGCTGCCATAAGTCCAGTGGTGCTGCTGTATAAGTCCAGTGGTGCTTCCATATAAGTCCAGTCCAGTGGTGCTGCCATATAAGTCCAGCGGTACTGCCGTATAAGTCCAGCGGTACTGCCATATAAGTCCGGAGGAACTGCCGTATAAATCCAGCCGTATAAATCCAGCCGTATAAATCCAGCGGTACTGCTGTATAAGTCCAGGGGTACTGCCATATAAGTCCAGCGATACTGCCGTATAACTCCAGCGGTACTGCTGTATAAGTCCAGTGGTGCTGTCCTTTGTTGTATATTATTTACTACAAATAAAGGGGTTATTAAAATGTAATCAAAATAATTTTTACAGGGTTTGCACTGTGTGGTGTAGGGGTATGCTCTCCTTTGCTGCATATTATTAGAATAACTCCAAATAATAGGGTTAATTATCCAAATAATTTTTACAAGCTTTTCCATGTGTGTGTGGTTTAGGGGTATGCTCTCCTGTGCTGCATATGGTGTGTGTGTGTGTGTGTGTGTGTGTGTGTGTGTGTGTGTGTGTGTGTGTGTGTGTGTGTGTGGTTTAGGGGTACGCTCTCCTGTGCTGCATATTATTATAATAACTCCAAATAAAAGGGTTATTATCCAAATAATCTTTACAGGGTTTGCCCTGTGTGGTGTAGGGGTACGCTCTCCTGTGCTGCATATTATTATGATAACTCCAAACAAAAGGGTTATTAATTTATTATCCAAATAATTGTTACAGGCTTTCTCAGATTAACCCATATGCTGCTTGCAAATCACATCAAGTCTTATGCTTCTCATCTGTTTGAATGTATGGGAAATCATTTCTATTGCACTACAAGTCTCAGATTAACCCATATGTTGCTTGCAAATCACATCAAGTCTTATGCTTCTCATCTGTTTGAATGTATGTGATATAATGTGCTTCTTGTCATTACCTATGTATATGAAGGAATTTATTGTGGATTAGATTAGACTGGGATATTGCTTGTTTACACAACCAGTGCAATTTATGTTCTCTGATCAATTAACATTTCAATTAGGTGACAAATGTTCAGAGGTAGGCCTGTATCCTAATCAGACTAGTACTTCTTTAGATTCAGTCTGGGGGCAGCTTGCATGGATTTACCAAAGTGTGGATTAACAAAGTGTGCTATCTGAACAGTTAAAAAAACAGTTGAACAAACATAGAGCAACTTAAAATTTAAACACATTATTAAAATACCACATAACCCAATATTAACTCACATACAACTACAGCATGTTTACCAAACTACTGAATGTTATTTCAATTCATGGAATTCTAACCAAATTTAACACATTCTACACTCGCCCTACAACTCACCCCTCTGTGCACATTACAGCTTCTATTATCCACTCCCCTCTTCTAAACACGCATGAGCTTTATACTAACCTCTCTACTATTACTTTGACAGCCACAATCAGCCACCATAATAAACATTCGCAAACATCCACCAATATTTATCTCACTCTTCTGCTTTTATTAGCTGGTGACATATCACCAAATCCAGGCCCCAACCACCTGCCCCACTCACACTCAGCTGTTTCAAAACAACATAGAAATCCATCTAATCTCATAAACATCACATGTCTCCCATCCCCCTCCAAGTCACTAAAATGTTCCTTATTGAATGCTCGCTCTGTTTGTAACAAACTAACATCCATCCATGAACTCTTTATATGTCACAACTTCAACCTGCTGGCTATAACAGAAACATGGCTCACACAATCAGACACGGCCTCTCTTGCAGCACTGTCACATGGTGGTTTCTACTTCACACACACATCCAGGCCTGGTAATCATAAAGGTGGTGGGGTTGGAATATTACTGTCCCAATTTTTCACATACACAGTTCTACCTCAGGTTCCATCAATCACATTCACATGTATCAGAATTTTCACCCCCTTCTCTCTGTGTGTTGCAGCTATCTATTGCCCTCCTGGGCAGCCCAAAAATCAATTTCTAGAAGATTTTTCTGCCTGGCTACCAAACTTCTTATCTTCTGACATCTCCACCCTCATTATGGGCAATTTCAATATTGCTCTTGACAGTCCACAATCTGTTCATGCCTCCACACTCCTCTCTCTAACCTCCTCTCTTGGCCTCACCCAATGGTCCGACTCATCTACTCACCATGAGGGCCACTGCCTTGATCTTGTATTCACCAGGCTCTGCTCAGTCTCTGAATTCATTAACACTCCTTTCCCTCTCTCTGATCAAAACCTGATCACCTTCTCAATCTCTCCTGTTACTCTAAACTCCATGACACTTAAACCTAGCAAGCCTCCTCTAACCCGCAGAAATACTAACAATATAAATTTTCAACAACTTTCCACCTCTCTGCAACAACTGCTCTCACCAATTTGTACATTTACCTCACCTGACACTGCTGTACCCTACCTGCACCAGACCCTAGAAAGTCCCCTTGAGGAAGCGGCTCCAGCTGCCCATCACACTCCACGTAGGCTTAGATGCCAACCATGGCACTCTAAATCAACAAGACACCTACAAAAACTGTTGAACGTCAGTGACGTAAATCTCTGAATCCAAGTGACTTTCTCACATATAAGACCACTTACTACTCCTATCGTCAGGCCCTGGACACTGCCAAACAAACATATTTCCAATCTCTCATCTCTTCTCATGCCACCAACCCCAAGCAACTTTTTAATACATTTAAATCACTTCTTTACCCTCCCTCACCTCCCCCACTAGCTACTATCCGTGCACAATAACTTGCTTCCTACTTCAAGGATAAGATTGATAAAATTCAAGATGAAATGTAATGCTCTAACTCAGCCAGTGACCTGCTCAGTTTCCTACCTGAACCCTCTGGTACTTTCTCTTCATTTAATCCCACAAGTGAAGATGAAGTATCAACACTCTTTTCATCCTCCTACTCCACTACCTCTCATCTTGATCCTATACCCTCACAAGTCAGTAAGACTTTGTCTTCTGTCCTTATCCCAACCTTAACTAAAATCTGTAATCTCTCTCTCTCTACTGGTATCTTTTCTTCTTTTTTTAAGCATGCAGTGATTACCCCCATTCTGAAAAAACACAATTCTGACCCAAACACTCTCTCTAACTGCTGTCCCATCTCACAGCTCCCATGTCTCTCCAAGCTACTTGAGAGACTTGCCTACACTCGCCTTACACACTTTCTTAACTCCCACAACTTATTGGACCCACTTCAGTCAGGCTTTCATGCCCAACACTCCACAGAGACGGCACTGACCAAAGTAGTAAACAATCTGGTCACTGCTAGATCTAAAGGCCCTTAAACACTTCTTATTATTCTAGATCTCTCTGCTGGTTTTACACTGTTGACCACTCTCTTCTCATACAAACACTAAAATTCCTAGGTCTTCAGGACACAGCCCTTACTTGGTTCTCATCCTACCTCTCTAATCGCTCTTTCAGTGTTCACTTCTCTGATTGTACCTCTTCTTCTCTACCTCTATCAGTTGGAGTACCGCAAGGCTCAGTCTTAGGCCCTCTGCTTTTCTCAATCTATACCCCATCTCTTGGTAAACTAATCAGCTCCTTTGGATTTCAATATCATTTGTACGCTGATGATACTCAAATCTACCTATCCTCCCCAGATGTATCACCATCTGTATTGGTCCGTGTCGCTGAATGCCTGTCTGCTATTTCATCTTGGACGTCATCTCGCCACCTCTAACTCAACATTTCCAAAGCAAAATTAATTATTTTCCCGCCAGCAATGAGTAGTTACTAACCTGATATCTCCATAACTGTTGACAATGCGACTATCCACCAAACTCCACAAGCTCGCTGCCTAGGTGTCATCCTCATCCTTGACTCTGAACTGTCCTTTGTTCCACACATTCAATCTGTCTACAAATCATGTTACATGCCTCTAAAAAACATATCCAAAATACATCTTACACAAGACACTGCAAAAACTCTAATCCATGCACTCATCATCTCCCGCATTGATTATTGCAATAGTCTCCTTACTGGTCTTCCCAAACATAGGCTCTCACCAATACAATCTATTTTGAATGCAGCTGTGAGGCTAATTTTCCTCGCTAGACGTTTATCGTCTGCAGATCCGCTCTGTCAGTCCCTCCATTGGTTACCGGTATTCTACCGTATTCAATATAAAAAACTGCACCAACATACATGTCTTCACTCATCTCAAAATATTTCCCTACCAGACCCCTCCGCTCTGCACAAGATCTGCGTCTCATCCACACGTATTACTTGTTCCACTCAAAATTTCAAGACTTTATCCGTTCTTCACCCACTCTGTGGAATGCCCTCCCATGTACAATAAGACTCACCTCTATACGCCAAACCTTTAAACGTTCCCTGAAAACTCACCACTTCAGACAAGCCTATCAAATTCCAGACCCACCCACATAACCTTCAATGCTTCTCTTTCTAATCATATCCTCTCTGTACAGTACACATAACCTCACATTTTGACTTCCAATATTGCTGGGTGATCATATCATACAACCCATTAAGAACCTAGCAATCTGGTGGACCATTATGCAATAGGTAGCATCTATCCTTGTGTATCAATGCCTATTTCCCTATAGATTGTAAGCTTGCGAGCAGGGCCTTCCTATGTCTGTCTGGTTTTGCTCAGTTTTGTTCTATTACTGTTGTTCTAATTGTAAAGTCCAACAGAATATGCTGCACTAATAAATAAATAAATAAATAAACAAACAGGCTTTGCTGTGCATGTGTGGTTTAGGGGTACACTCTCCTGTGCTGCATATTATTATAATAACGCCAAATAAAAGGGTTATTAACCAAATAATTTTTACAGGCTTTGCCGTGTGTGTGGTTTAGGGGTACGCTCTCCTGTGTTGAATATTATTATAGTAACTCCAAATAAAAGGATTATTATCCAAATAATTTTTACAGGCTTTGCCCGTGTGGTGTAGGGGTACGCTCTCCTGTGCTGCATATTATTATAATAACTCCAAATAAAAGGGTTATTATCCAAATCATTTTTACAGGCTTTGCTCTTTGTGGTGTAGGGGTACACTCTCCTGTGCCGCATATTGGTGGTCATTCCGAGTTTTTCGCTCGCAAGCTGCTTTTAGCAGCATTGCACACGCTAAGCCACCGCCTACTGGGAGTGAATCTTAGCTTAGCACAATTGCGAACGAAAGATTCTCAAAATTGCGAATAAAAATTTCTTTGCAGTTTCTGAGTAGCTCCAGACTTACTCAGCAACTGCGATCAGTTCAGTCAGTTTTGTTCCTGGTTTGATGTCACAAACACTCCCAGCGTTCGCCCAGACACTCCCCCGTTTCTACAGACTCTCCCGTGTTTTTCCCAGAAACGGCAGCCTTTTTTCACACACACCCATAAAACGGCCTGTTTCCGCCCAGAAACACCCAGTTCCTGTCAATCACATTACGATCACCAGAACGAAGAAAAAACCTTGTAATGCCGTGAGTAAAATACCAAACTTCTTAGCAAATTTACTTGGCGCAGTCGCAGTGCGAACATTGCGCATGCGCAATTAGCGGAAAATCGCTGCGATGCGAAAAAAATTACAGAGCGAACAACTCGGAATGAGGGCCATTGTTATATAACTCCAGAAAAATAATGGAGATCAAATATTTGGAGGATAAAATAGGGAACGATCAAGGACCACTTCCTCCTAGTGCTGAAGCTGCTGGCACTAGTCATGACATAGATGATGAAATGCCATCAACGTCGTCTGCCAAGGCCGATGCCCAATGTCATAGTAGAGAGCATGTAAAATCCAAAAAGCCAAAGTTCAGTAAAATGACCCCAAAAAATGAATTTAAATGGTCTGAGGAGAAACGTAGTGGCAAGGAACGACTAATGCCCTGGCCTATGTTCATGACTAGTGGATCAGCTTCACATGACGATGGAAGCCCTCATCCTCCCGCTAGACAAATGAAAAGAGTTAAGCTGGCAAAAGCACAGCAAACAACTGTGTGTTCTAAGTAGAGATGAGCGCCGGAAATTTTTCGGGTTTTGTGTTTTGGTTTTGGGTTCGGTTCCGCGGCCGTGTTTTGGGTTCGACCGCGTTTTGGCAAAACCTCACCGAATTTTTTTTGTCGGATTCGGGTGTGTTTTGGATTCGGGTGTTTTTTTTTTAAAACACTAAAAAACAGCTTAAATCATAGAATTTGGGGGTCATTTTGATCCCAAAGTATTATTAACCTCAAAAACCATAATTTACACTCATTTTCAGTCTATTCTGAATACCTCACACCTCACAATATTATTTTTAGTCCTAAAATTTGCACCTAGGTCGCTGGATGACTAAGCTAAGCGACCCTAGTGGCCGACACAAACACCGGGCCCATCTAGGAGTGGCACTGCAGTGTCACGCAGGATGTCCCTTCCAAAAAACCCTCCCCAAACAGCACATGACGCAAAGAAAAAAAGAGGCACAATGAGGTAGCTGTGTGAGTAAGATAAGCGACCCTAGTGGCCGACACAAACACCGGGCCCATCTAGGAGTGTCACTGCAGTGTCACGCAGGATGTCCCTTCCAAAAAACCCTCCCCAAACAGCACATGACGCAAAGAAAAAAAGAGGCGCAATGAGGTAGCTGTGTGAGTAAGATAAGCGACCCTAGTGGCCGACACAAACACCGGGCCCATCTAGGAGTGTCACTGCAGTGTCACGCAGGATGTCCCTTCCAAAAAACCCTCCCCAAACAGCACATGACGCAAAGAAAAAAAGAGGCGCAATGAGGTAGCTGTGTGAGTAAGATAAGCGACCCTAGTGGCCGACACAAACACCGGGCCCATCTAGGAGTGTCACTGCAGTGTCACGCAGGATGTCCCTTCCAAAAAACCCTCCCCAAACAGCACATGACGCAAAGAAAAAAAGAGGCGCAATGAGGTAGCTGTGTGAGTAAGATAAGCGACCCTAGTGGCCGACACAAACACCGGGCCCATCTAGGAGTGGCACTGCAGTGTCACGCAGGATGTCCCTTCCAAAAAACCCTCCCCAAACAGCACATGACGCAAAGAAAAAAAGAGGCGCAATGAGGTAGCTGTGTGAGTAAGATAAGCGACCCTAGTGGCCGACACAAACACCGGGCCCATCTAGGAGTGGCACTGCAGTGTCACGCAGGATGTCCCTTCCAAAAAACCCTCCCCAAACAGCACATGACGCAAAGAAAAATTAAAGAAAAAAGAGGTGCAAGATGGAATTGTCCTTGGGCCCTCCCACCCACCCTTATGTTGTATAAACAGGACATGCACACTTTAACCAACCCATCATTTCAGTGACAGGGTCTGCCACACGACTGTGACTGAAATGACGGGTTGGTTTGGACCCCCACCAAAAAAGAAGCAATTAATCTCTCCTTGCACAAACTGGCTCTACAGAGGCAAGATGTCCACCTCATCATCATCCTCCGATATATCACCGTGTACATCCCCCTCCTCACAGATTATCAATTCGTCCCCACTGGAATCCACCATCTCAGCTCCCTGTGTACTTTGTGGAGGCAATTGCTGCTGGTCAATGTCTCCACGGAGGAATTGATTATAATTCATTTTAATGAACATCATCTTCTCCACATTTTCTGGATGTAACCTCGTACGCCGATTGCTGACAAGGTGAGCGGCGGCACTAAACACTCTTTCGGAGTACACACTTGTGGGAGGGCAACTTAGGTAGAATAAAGCCAGTTTGTGCAAGGGCCTCCAAATTGCCTCTTTTTCCTGCCAGTATAAGTACGGACTGTGTGACGTGCCTACTTGGATGCGGTCACTCATATAATCCTCCACCATTCTTTCAATGGTGAGAGAATCATATGCAGTGACAGTAGACGACATGTCCGTAATCGTTGTCAGGTCCTTCAGTCCGGACCAGATGTCAGCATCAGCAGTCGCTCCAGACTGCCCTGCATCACCGCCAGCGGGTGGGCTCGGAATTCTGAGCCTTTTCCTCGCACCCCCAGTTGCGGGAGAATGTGAAGGAGGAGATGTTGACAGGTCGCGTTCCGCTTGACTTGACAATTTTCTCACCAGCAGGTCTTTCAACCCCAGCAGACTTGTGTCTGCCGGAAAGAGAGATCCAAGGTAGGCTTTAAATCTAGGATCGAGCACGGTGGCCAAAATGTAGTGCTCTGATTTCAACAGATTGACCACCCGTGAATCCTTGTTAAGCAAATTAAGGGCTCCATCCACAAGTCCCACATGCCTAGCGGAATCGCTCCGTGTTAGCTCCTCCTTCAATGTCTCCAGCTTCTTCTGCAAAAGCCTGATGAGGAGAATGACCTGACTCAGGCTGGCAGTGTCTGAACTGACTTCACGTGTGGCAAGTTCAAAGGGCATCAGAACCTTGCACAACGTTGAAATCATTCTCCACTGCACTTGAGACAGGTGCATTCCACCTCCTATATCGTGCTCAATTGTATAGGCTTGAATGGCCTTTTGCTGCTCCTCCAACCTTTGAAGCATATAGAGGGTTGAATTCCACCTCGTTACCACTTCTTGCTTCAGATGATGGCAGGGCAGGTTCAGTAGTTTTTGGTGGTGCTCCAGTCTTCTGTACGTGGTGCCTGTACGCCGAAAGTGTCCCGCAATTCTTCTGGCCACCGACAGCATCTCTTGCACGCCCCTGTCGTTTTTTAAAAAATTCTGCACCACCAAATTCAAGGTATGTGCAAAACATGGGACGTGCTGGAATTTGCCCATATTTAATGCACACACAATATTGCTGGCGTTGTCCGATGCCACAAATCCACAGGAGAGTCCAATTGGGGTAAGCCATTCCGCGATGATCTTCCTCAGTTGCCGTAAGAGGTTTTCAGCTGTGTGCGTATTCTGGAAAGCGGTGATACAAAGCGTAGCCTGCCTAGGAAAGAGTTGGCGTTTGCGAGATGCTGCTACTGGTGCCGCCGCTGCTGTTCTTGCGGCGGGAGTCCATACATCTACCCAGTGGGCTGTCACAGTCATATAGTCCTGACCCTGCCCTGCTCCACTTGTCCACATGTCCGTGGTTAAGTGGACATTGGGTACAACTGCATTTTTTAGGACACTGGTGAGTCTTTTTCTGACGTCCGTGTACATTCTCGGTATCGCCTGCCTAGAGAAGTGGAACCTAGATGGTATTTGGTAACGGGGGCACACTGCCTCAATGAATTGTCTAGTTCCCTGTGAACTAACGGCGGATACCGGACGCACGTCTAACACCAACATAGTTGTCAAGGCCTCAGTTATCCGCTTTGCAGCAGGATGACTGCTGTGATATTTCATCTTCCTCGCAAAGGACTGTTGGACAGTCAATTGCTTACTGGAAGTAGTACAAGTGGGCTTACGACTTCCCCTCTGGGATGACCATCGACTCCCAGCAGCAACAACAGCTGCGCCAGCAGCAGTAGGCGTTACACGCAAGGATGCATCGGAGGAATCCCAGGTAGGAGAGGACTCGTCAGAATTGCCAGTGACATGGCCTGCAGGACTATTGGCATTCCTGGGGAAGGAGGAAATTGACACTGAGGGAGTTGGTGGGGTGGTTTGCGTGAGCTTGGTTACAAGAGGAAGGGATTTACTGGTCAGTGGACTGCTTCCGCTGTCGCCCAAAGTTTTTGAACTTGTCACTGACTTATTATGAATGCGCTGCAGGTGACGTATAAGGGAGGATGTTCCGAGGTGGTTAACGTCCTTACCCCTACTTATTACAGCTTGACAAAGGCAACACACGGCTTGACACCTGTTGTCCGCTTTTCTGTTGAAATACCTCCACACTGAAGAGCTGATTTTTTGGGTATTTTCACCAGGCATGTCAACGGCCATATTCCTCCCACGGACAACAGGTGTCTCCCCGGGTGCCTGACTTAAACAAACCACCTCACCATCAGAATCCTCCTGGTCAATTTCCTCCCCAGCGCCAGCAACACCCATATCCTCCTCATCCTGGTGTACTTCAACACTGACATCTTCAATCTGACTATCAGGAACTGGACTGCGGGTGCTCCTTCCAGCACTTGCAGGGGGCGTGCAAATGGTGGAAGGCGCATGCTCTTCACGTCCAGTGTTGGGAAGGTCAGGCATCGCAACCGACACAATTGGACTCTCCTTGTGGATTTGGGATTTCGAAGAATGCACAGTTCTTTGCGGTGCTTTTGCCAGCTTGAGTCTTTTCAGTTTTCTAGCGAGAGGCTGAGTGCTTCCATCCTCATGTGAAGCTGAACCACTAGCCATGAACATAGGCCAGGGCCTCAGCCGTTCCTTGCCACTCCGTTTGGTAAATGGCATATTGGCAAGTTTACGCTTCTCCTCCGACAATTTTATTTTAGGTTTTGGAGTCCTTTTTTTACTGATATTTGGTGTTTTGGATTTGACATGCTCTGTACTATGACATTGGGCATTGGCCTTGGCAGACGACGTTGCTGGCATTTCATCGTCTCGGCCATGACTAGTGGCAGCAGCTTCAGCACGAGGTGGAAGTGGATCTTGATCTTTCCCTAATTTTGGAACCTCAACATTTTTGTTCTCCATATTTTAATAGGCACAACTAAAAGGCACCTCAGGTAAACAATAGAGATGGATGGATACTAGTATACTTATGGATGGACTGCCGAGTGCCGACACAGAGGTAGCCACAGCCGTGGACTACCGTACTGTACTGTGTCTGTTGCTAATATAGACTGGATGATAATGAGATGTAGTATGTATAAAGAAGAAAGAAAAAAAAAACACAGGTAGGTGGTATACAATTATGGATGGACTGCCGAGTGCCGACACAGAGGTAGCTACAGCCGTGGACTACCGTACTATACTGTGTCTGCTGCTAATATAGACTGGATGATAATGAGATGTAGTATGTATGTATAAAGAAGAAAGAAAAAAAAACCACGGGTAGGTGGTATACAATTATGGATGGACTGCCGAGTGCCGACACAGAGGTAGCTACAGCCGTGAACTACCGTACTGTGTCTGCTGCTAATATAGACTGGTTGATAATGAGATGTAGTATGTATAAAGAAGAAAGAAAAAAAAACCACGGGTAGGTGGTATACAATTATGGATGGACTGCCGAGTGCCGACAAAGAGGTAGCTACAGCCGTGGACTACCGTACTGTACTGTGTCTGCTGCTAATATAGACTGGATGATAATGAGATGTAGTATGTATAAAGAAGAAAGAAAAAAAAAAACACGGGTAGGTGGTATACAATTATGGATGGACTGCCGAGTGCCGACACAGAGGTAGCTACAGCCGTGGACTACCGTACTGTACTGTGTCTGCTGCTAATATAGACTGGTAGATAATGAGATGTAGTATGTATAAAGAAGAAAGAAAAAAAAAACACGGGTAGGTGGTATACAATTATGGATGGACTGCCGAGTGCCGAGTGCCGACACAGAGGTAGCTACAGCCGTGGACTACCGTACTGTACTGTGTCTGCTGCTAATATAGACTGGATGATAATGAGATGTAGTATGTATAAAGAAGAAAGAAAAAAAAAAAACACGGGTAGGTGGTATACAATTATGGATGGACTGCCGAGTGCCGACACAGAGGTAGCTACAGCCGTGGACTACCGTACTGTACTGTGTCTGCTGCTAATATAGACTGGATGATAATGAGATGTAGTATGTATGTATAAAGAAGAAAGAAAAAAAAAACCACGGGTAGGTGGTATACAATAATGGATGGACTGCCGAGTGCCGACACAGAGGTAGCTACAGCCGTGAACTACCGTACTGTGTCTGCTGCTAATATAGACTGGTTGATAATGAGATGTAGTATGTATAAAGAAGAAAGAAAAAAAAAACACGGGTAGGTGGTATACAATTATGGATGGACTGCCGAGTGCCGACACAGAGGTAGCTACAGCCGTGAACTACCGTACTGTGTCTGCTGCTAGTAGACTGGATGATAAATAATGATATAAAAAATATATATATATCACTACTGCAGCCGGACAGGTATATATTATATAATGACGGACCTGCTGGAGTGGACACTGTCTGTCAGCAGAATGAGTTTTTTAATTTTTATAGAATAAAAAAACACCACACAAGTCACACGACGAGTGTACTTTTTCAGGCAGACATTCAATCACAATATACTATACTGGTGGTCAGTGTGGTCAGGTCACTGGTCACAGTGGTCAGTGGTCAGTCACACTGGCAGTGGCACTCTGGCAGCAAAAGTGTGCACTGTTTAATATGTACTCAAGGCTCCTGCTATAACCTATAACTGCTCCCCAGTCTCCCCCACAATTAAGCTGTGTGAGCACAGTCAGATATTATACATAGATGATGCAGCACACTGGGCTGAGCACAGATATGGTATGTGAGTGTGACTGAGTCACTGTGTATCGTTTTTTTCAGGCAGAGAACAAGAACAGAACGGATTATTAAATAATAATAAATTATAAAACTGCACTGGTGGTCAGGTCACTGGTCATCAGTCACTAGTATAACTCCTCCTAAGCTCCAGTAAGTAAATGAAGTGTCTCACTCTCACTCTCCTATCTATTTTAATTTCTAAACGGAGAGGACGCCAGCCACGTCCTCTCCCTATCAATCTCAATGCACGTGTGAAAATGGCCGCGACGCGCGGCTCCTTATATAGAATCCGAGTCTCGCGATAGAATCCGAGCCTCGCGAGAATCCGACAGCGTGATGATGACGTTCGGGCGCGCTCGGGTTAACCGAGCAAGGCGGGAAGATCCGAGTCGCTCGGACCCGTGTAAAAAAACATGAAGTTCGGGCGGGTTCGGATTCAGAGAAACCGAACCCGCTCATCTCTAGTTCTAAGATGGTATCACAAATCCCCAAGGAGAGTCCAAGTGTGTCAGCAGTAGCGATGCCTGACCTTCCCAACACTAGACAGGAAGAGGTGGCTCCTTCCACCATTTGCACACCCTCTGCAAGTGCTGGAAGGAGCACCCACAGTCCAGTTTCTGATATTCAAATTGAAGATGTCACTGTTGAAGTACACCAGGATGAGGATATGGGTGTTGCTGGTGCTGAGGAGGAAGTTGACAAGGAGGATTCTGATGGTGATGTGGTTTGTTTAAATCAGGCACCAGGGGAGACAGTCGCTGTCCGTGGGATGAATAAGCCCATTGTCATGCCTGGGCAAAATACCAAAAAAGCCACTTCTTCGGTGTGGAATTATTTCTCCACAAATCCAGGCAACAGGTGTCAAGCTATCTGTTGCCTTTGTCAATCCATAATAAGTAGGGGTAAGAATGTTAACCCCCTTGGAACATCCTCCC
Source organism: Pseudophryne corroboree (assembly GCF_028390025.1). NCBI lineage: Eukaryota > Metazoa > Chordata > Amphibia > Anura > Myobatrachidae > Pseudophryne > Pseudophryne corroboree. The sequence goes on along the minus strand of NC_086449.1, from coordinate 707,449,608 downwards.
TTATACGTCACCTGCAGCGCATTCATCATAAGTCATTGTCAAGTTCAGAAACTTTGGGTACTAGCATAAGCAGTCTACTGACACCTAAATGATGTCTTTCTGTTTGTTTGAATATCATTTCTCTGTGAGGATGACGATGTAAACACTGAAGGGGGTGGGGGGTGGGGAATCTGAGTATGAGGACAACATCTTGCCACTGTAGAGCCAGTATGTGCAAGGAGAGATTAATTGCTTCTTTTTTGGTGGGGGCCCAAACAAACCAATCATTTCAGCCACAGTCGTGTCGCTGAAATGATTGGTTTGTTAAAGTGTGCATGTCCTGTTTATACAACATAAGGGTGGCTGGGAGGGCCCAAGGACAATTCCATCTTGCACCTCTTTTTCTTCTTTGCATTATGTGCTCTTTGGGGCCTAGTTTTTAAAAGTGCCATCCTGTCTGACACTGCATTGCCACTTCTAGATGGGCCAGGTGTTTGTTCTGCTCACTTGGGTCGCCTAGCTTAGTCATCCAGCTACCTCATTACACCTGTTTTTCTTCTTTGCATTATGTGCTCTTTGGGGCCTAGTTTTTAAAACTGCCATCCTGTCTGCCACTGCAGTGCCACTCCTAGATGGGCCAGGTGTTTGTTCTGCTCACTTGGGTCGCCTAGCAAAGTCATTCAGCTACCTCATTGCACCTCTTTTTCTTCTTTGCATTATGTGCTGTTTGGGGCCTAGTTTTTTTTAAGTGCCATCCTGTCTGACACTCCAGTGCCACTTCTAGATGGGCCAGGTGTTTGTGCCGCCCACTTGGGTCGCTTAGCTTAGTCATCCAGCTACCTCATTGCACCTCTTTTTCTTCTTTGCATTATGTGCTCTTTGGGGCCTTGTTTTTAAAACTGCCATCCTGTCTGACACTGCAGTGCCACTTCTAGATGGGCCAGGTGTTTGTGCCACCCACTTGTGTCACTTAGCTAAGTCATCCAGCGACCTCGCTACAACCTTTTGGCCTAAAAACAATATTGTGAGGTTTGACGTGTTCAGAATAGAGTGGAAATGAGTGGAAATGAATGTTATTGAAGTTAATAATATCGTAGGATCAAAATTACCCCCAAATTCTGTGATTAAAGCTGTTTTTATGTTTTTTTAAACCAAAACCAAAACCTGAAAGGGTGGTTTTGGCAAAACCAAATCTAGATCCAAAACACGATCGGAGATCCAGATCCAAAACACAAAACACGCCGCACATCTCTAATAATTTCCCAAAGCAATAAAACAAATCTGGGTGATTACTGTACATAAACTAAAAAGCACAAGAAAAGGAAGGACAAAAAGCAATGTACAATATGTAGTCAAACTTTAATTTAGACATTTACTGTACAAGCCTTTTACATTTTCATGTTTGAAGATAGACAAACCAAATCCTAAAAATTGGCCATGATTAGGAAGTCCACAGGGGTTAGGCATCAGCAACATAGCTGACTGTGGGCCTGATTCTGAGTTGGGAATAAAGCAATTGTGTACCTGGACAAACCATGAAGCAATGCAAGGGGTACAAATACATACATAAATGATAGCATGCAGGGTAAATACTGGCTGCTTTTGCATGTATCCTACAAATGTTGGACAGCTTTATTTAAACACTTCAATTTAGATTTCAGTTTGGACATGCCCCTCTCACATCTACCAAGGTGCATAGTTAATTGCTCAGAATCGGGATCTGACACTGGTATGAGGTAGTCACAGACAGGGCAGTCGAGAGCCAAGATGGGCCCAGGTACTTTTCAAGGGGCGTGGCCTAATCACAGGAGGCGTAGTCATGTACCCTTAGGAAAAAATACTGAAAAAAATAGTATTTTAAGCACCTCCATGGCCACACTGCAGCACAGTACACAGTGGCGTGTGATGGGCTGAGGAAAAGAGCTGCATCTGCTGCTGCTAGGTAAGGGGGAGGTGGCCTGGGCCCCTAATGGACCCTCACTGGGCCCCTCCATCCCACCTGGGCACGAGTAATTTGTACCCTATCCCCCCCTCTCTCGGCACCACTGGTCACAGACAGCTGGAGACTTTGAGGACTCTCCTGAGTGAAGGAATGTCCTAGGTCATGTAAGTACTGTAGATGTCTGTATTTGATTATGACTCAGTGAACACAGCCAAAAACAAAATTGTAAGTGTTGGGTGTAATTCTCATTTTATCTCTTACATTGTGTTCTTTAGCGCTGCTTATCGAGAGGATATCTACTTTTCCTGTTTAGCAGACTGAAAATGTCATTACAAATGTCCTCAATTTTCTATATTACATTGACAGCATAATTGTTCTAAGATTTTACAGTAAGATGGAAAAACTAGCAGTGCAATTGTGTGATTCGTGTGTAGATAATTTATTAATAGAATGGTAATTATTCTTTTCCATTTGCATATTTCAATTGCTATTTCTCTTCTTTTGACAGTGAGAGAAAATACATTTTTGTTTCTTTAAACCCCTAACAGTGAATGTCCCTCTGTACCATGTAAATAACTAGAACGCACTGAAATGATGAGAAATGGGCATAGGTATGGTGAAAAAGGGGACAAAATGTATTTAAGAACAAACACTGGTGACAGAGAAAACACAGGTTAAACAACTGAGGCCCTGTGATAATACGCTGCCCAAACTACAAATACTGTATAATCACTCCCACTGTGCAACATGGCAACCACCTCCTTTCAACTGTATATGGGACCCCTGAAAGTGATCGGTATGGGATCCCGGCAGACGGGATGCCGGCGGTCACAATACCGACATGGGTGATCAAAGTAAACAGCTCATAAGGTGTCTCAAACTATATTAGTTTGAAGATGACCCAAACCCTGTTAGCTCCTGGAGACCAGCATCCATTTACCCCATGGTACCACTGTTCCAGTACCTTACACCACTACCCGCATCCAGGGGGTCTATTTACTAAGACGTGGATGGAGTGAAAGTGGATGGAGACAAAGTATCAGCCAACCAGCTCCTAACTGTCATTTTTCAAACACAGCCTGTAACATGGCAGCTAGGAGCTGATTGGTTGGCGCTTTATCTCCGTCCAAGGCTTAGTAAATAGACCCTTAGTCAGTGGCTGGTGAGCTGTCTGAGCCCCACTCTGCTACAAGCTCCTCTTGATGCTCTCAACCAGTGTATCAGTGAGTACGGCTGTACCATCACTTATTTAATAAATTACACTACCTGGGTAGGACACTGGACTTGTGATGGAGTGAAATTCAATTCCACTGCTGTGTACATTACTCTGCGAAACCACCAGGTGTACACACATTTCCAACAGGAACAACTGATATAGAGTACAGTGTGAATAAACTGAGACCAGGGGGTAAATTTACTAAGGTGGGAGTTTTTTAGAACTAGTGATGTTGCCCATAGCAACCAATCACATTCTACGTAACATTTATCAAGCTGCTTCTAGAAGATAATAGATAAAATCTGATTGGTTGCTATAGGCAACATCACCAGTTCTAAAAAAACTCCCACCTTAGTAAATTTACCCCCTGCTGTTAAATGTATGCCATCTGTCCTGTACCGGTAAGGGCAGCTACATCTCATCGTACTGTGTATAATTAAATGACTAAACCAAAAAGCACTGTCCTTAAAGTTGTAACATGGTATTCTTCAACGTCGTAGAGACAGTTCAATAACAGACAAAAAATATCCTCTACTTCTCTCATACTGTATGTGGAAAAATAAAATAAAACTATAGTTTGATACTGTAGAAGATTCCTTAATATGTGTCCTATTTTGGAATTCCATTCACTTAAACTAGGTGTGAACCATATACTGAAATGTTTCTTTATACTTACTGTGTGACAAACATTTTTAAGCCACACATACTGTACTTTATGGGATGAGGTACAGTATTTGTGGATTCATATAACACATAAAAGTGTATTTCTTCCACTTCCAATGTGTGATCGTGAACAATAATGACTGTGATTCACAATAGCTTTGGATATTGCAGTATCTTCAAAAGAAGAGAAAAACTTGCAATGGTGCATTACCCCAAAAATGTGTATACAATAGATAACTCAAACAAAGATAAGTAAAAACATCCCTCAATGTGTAGTCAATACTTGTATCAGAAAACACAATTTGATAGGCAGAAGATAACCTCTTCCTCCGAACTCCTGACAAACGTAGGAAGGGTGAAATGACCAACAGATGGAAACGTGGTTCTGGAACAGAATAGAGATCTCCCCTTATGACACCAGTGCGATTCATATGATTCTGTGTCAAGAGTGAGGTATAGGTAAAACTGATTCTCTTTTATGCCAAAGTGGTCACATGATCGATAATCAGACCATGTGATCCAATATATATCAAATATTTAAGAACAGTATATAAAAAAAGTATTCTGTTACAAACACATCAAAATTATACACATACAGTATTCCATGTGCAGTTTATAACATAAATATATTAGGTACCATCACAACAAGTAAAATTAAAAGATAAAAATATAAATACTGGAGAGAACCATATTCCTATAATTGTCTCATTGTAGTAATCTACAATTCCTACTAGTGTATCCTCAATAGGGGATGTAGTCAATATCCCAGCGCCCAGCATGCCAACGGTCAGAATCCTGACGGATCCTGTCAGTAAGTATTGGGGTTAGGGGTGACCACTAGGGGGAGGGTTAGCATTAGGCTATTGGAAGGGATGGTTAGGGTTAGCTGTGGGACGGGACAGTTAGTGTTTGGTTGCTTGAGGGGTGGGTTAGGGTTGCAATTCTTAACAAAATCCGTTGGGATTTTGAGCATCAGAATTCCACTACAAGGATTCTGATCATCAGCATGCAGAGCATCGGGATATTGTACCTCACCCCTGAATAACCGGAATATCGAACCCAACCCCCAGGCTGACGGTTCCAATTGTGGATAGTTTGATATTTAATTAGATTAAGGAGATAACCACTGCAGTTCAATATAGGTTCTGAAGCTCTTTCCAGTGGTGAGGGATAACTCAGTTGAATAAAGAGCAGTTGTTGGATGACTTTTATATATAATTACTAGCGACACAGTTGCATAGTCTGGGTATTGAACCAATAGGTTCATTACCAACTCTCTCATACAATAGTTGATGCCGAAAAATGGAAAAGACGCCCACTGCAGTGTTTGCGATGTATACACATCTATGTATTCATCGCAATCCATACGCACCCACCCGCCAAATGCCCATGACACTCATGCGATTTTACCACCACTCCTAAAAAACGCTGTTACCATCCCTAAATGTTCACTTCCTTCCAATCACTGTGCGATCGCTTTGCTTTAATATTGCAAATGCACAAATTGCGAAATTGCGATCCATGCTGAATGAGGCCCATTGTGCTAAAGGTAAGCACTAAGAGATTACCCAGTCCATCCTTGGGTATAAGGAACTATTGTCAGAATTAACAGTTGGCTAGCTGTTATTCCTTCCAGATATTTAAGATTTGCTCCTCTTATCTCTGCTACCTGTGCTGTTTGTGTCAGACTGAGTTTAGGGGAGGCATGCAGGAGATTGGAGCTAGGTTAGGCGTATGTTTGTTACCTCAGGACTCCTGCTGTTTGCAATGCTGAGCTGACCAATTCTGGTCCTGATCCACGGGGTAGTGTTTAAAGCCTGTAGTTGCCTGCTTCACTCATGAGTCATGACTGTTTCCATCTATGCTGCGCTGTCACTCTTGGAAGCAACCTCTTTGGATGTTGCATCATATGCCTCAATCTCCCCACTGCCAACTTTAAAGCCTCTGCTGTTCCTGCAGATATGCCGATACTGTTTCTAGAAGGGGCATGGCACTGTAACACACTTAATACTCAGGGAAGCTGTGTCAGTTCCTTTGCCAAAATCACCAGCTCCTCCTCAACAGAGTCCCTCGGTGCTCCTGACTTCAACGCTGTACTTATCTAGCCTGATGGGAGGGATGACGGATACTGCTTTCTCCCTCCACAGGTGCTGTTTACAGCTCTCTCCTCCCCTTTTCATTTTGCACATATAATAAACAATTATTAAATGACTGGTGTTTAAAAGAATGACACACATTAAAGTCTGAATAGTGAAGAAAGTCGCAGACTAAAAGAAACTTGTAGAAAATCAAGCAACTCACAGACCAAAGCCCTTAAAATTTGATAATGGTGGAGAACATCTGAACAAAGATGCAGAATTCTTCCTAAAGAAATAGGGAATTTTGCTTCAAGTGACCATTGAAGAAGCAATGTCAACAGCAGTTTACTTGTTACTTGAAAAATCGTTCTCCCAGTTTCCTTAAAAGACAATGGGATAGGGGGGCAAGGCCTAGCTGCTGCTGTGAGTGGAAGTGTCTCAGCAGAGCTCCAGGATTTCGGGCACTTCTCTCCCTCCCTGCACATCCATCTCTGCTCCTTTCAGCCTGGTGCCCTCTCCCCCACTCCTGCTGCTGTGCGCTGGCCGGTTGGTGAGGTCCGCGGAATCGAGAGCACACCTGGAGGCTCTTGCAGATTGCTGCCTACCTTCTGCCCTGAAGCCGGGGACTAAATTTTCAAGCCTACCCGGGCCGGACTTCCGGGACCTGGGAAAATGGGACGTGGCTCCGCCAGACGGCTCCTACCTCTATCTGCAGGCTCCTGGGGAGTCTCTGGGGGCTCTCAGAGGCCGAGGACCCGTGTGCCCTTGTGCTTTTACTCCTGTGTGCCTGGGATCCACCTCTGTCTCCAGCTGGGAAGGAGACATTCACAGTTAGCGCCCATTGTGGATTCTTCAGTCTGTGCATCTCTGCAGCTCTGTCCCCTTCCGAGGCTGAAACTGAACCCTGAGCTGGACCAGGACCAGTGATATCTGCCTGGGGCTCTCCTCCAGCTTTTTCTACTATATCTCGCTGGGGGTGTATATTCCATTATGTAGTAGTGCTGCCGATTCCTGCTGGAATCCCCTGTACTGGATCTGTGAGTATCCCCTTGCTGGGATATGTTGTGCCTCTCTCATATTTGTCGTTTCTCGCCGACCCTGCAAAAATCTCCTGCATGTAATAATGTTTGAATAGGGATGTGATGTGCTCTGTCCTCTCTACGCCTCCACCTGGGGTTCTCATGCATACATAGTAGCTTCTGTTTGAAACCAGCATACTACTCTGCCTCCAGGGCCTGTGGCGCATTGGCCTTCCAGTTACACTCGTCTACTCCTTCTACTGCAGCCCTCTAACGATGCCCCCTAAAAAAATTAAGGACGCACTCCCGCCCCCGGTGGCTTTCTCTAATCAAAAAGGGGCTCGTATCTCCTCGTCTCCTGCCGGGAACTCCATCCCATCGAGCCAACCTGACCATCCTAAGGAGAGTTCTGGCCATTCCTTATCAGTCCCTGGGGTGGACTCTAATTCTACGGATCCTCTCACTGTCAAGACTCTGTGTCAAGTCCTTGCGGCTTTTAAATCTGAGCTCACGCAAGACCTCTCTCTGGCTATCCGTGAAGTTAAAGTGGAGCTAACTGCTTTAGGTGATCGCACAGACCATCTTGAACATAAAATGGAGGAACTGGTGTCCTCTCATAATGACCTTATTTCGGCCCATGACCGACAACAAGCTGAGATGGAGACGTATAAAGACAAACTGGCGGATATAGAGGACAGGTCATGGAGAAATAATATTAAAATCAGAGGTATCCCAGACTCTGTGGCCAATTCGGAACTTCTGGACTATGCTATGTCCCTCTTCCGCAAACTGCTACCTGGGGCGGACGACAGAGACCTTCTCATCGATCGCATTCACCAGCTTCCAAAACCACGGTCGGTTTCCGCCTCCTACACTCGGGATACCCTCCTCCGTGTTCACTTCTTCACGACCAAGGAACGGATAATGCAAGCTGCCAGATCTGCGTCTGATTCGGATAAGCTTGGAGGCATACAAATATTTCCTGACTTCTCTGCACTGACCATCTCTAAACGTAGAGCTCTGGCTCCTATCACGGAGGCACTACGTTCTCATGACATTAGATACAGATGGGGCTTCCCAGTGAAATTGGTAATTTCCCATGAGAATTCCTCCTACGTAGTTGCCACTCTGGACGCTGGGGTTAAGCTGCTTAATGACTGGGACGTTTCGGTCAAACTGCCCTCTACATTGAAACCTCGCCTGCCACTTACCCGTGAGCGGTCTGCGACCTGACTGAGTATTCAATGTTCCAATTAATGTAGTTCCTGGTTGATCTTCATGTTTGGTTGGGGACTCCGTCCCCCTTATAATGCATACCGGATACGTGAGTTTATCTTTTATATATGTGTATGCTTTTGGTTCCTTCATTTGCTGTTTATATTACTATGTGTACCTGCATTTTCCTCTGATTCTATCTCTTTTATCTTTCTTTTTCTTCTTACTGTATACATGAGGAAATCTCACTAGTCACTTACATTATTTGTTGATGTGCTTGTTGGTACCCTTATTGGTACTTGTAGTTTGGCTATACGTTATTGCTCCAGGTATGCATGTGCCTTTTGTACCCCGGGTGGTGATACTACCGCCACCTCCCCATACTTTTTCTACTGCATACCTTTCCCCTGCAGTAGCAATGCGGTCCCGATATAATGGGCCCTTTTGGTTTTTCCTGCCTGTCCTCTTTTTTCCCTAGTTTGTCCCCCCTCCCCTAATTTGGGATGTCAGCTGTTTTTTCTTTTTCTATATTTTAAATGGTACGAATATATTCATTGAATGTCAAAGGGTTGAACTCCCCCAATAAACGCAGGCTAGCCTTGACCACTTTTCATAAACACAGAGCTGACATAGTTGCCTTGCAGGAAATGCATTTTTCGTCAGCAGGTCCCCCGGCTCTGAGAGACCGGAGATACCCAGTTGGCTTTTTTGCAAATGGCCCCTTCAAGTGCAATGGAGTGGCTGTTCTTTTTCGGAGCTCTGTTTCGTTTGAACTGCTGTCCCAGATAGCTGACAAGAATGGACGTTTCCTCATTCTAGTTGGCAAATTGGAGGATAAGATGGTTACGATTGTATCTCTCTATGCTCCCAATTCTAACCAAGTCCCCTTCCTTAGAAAAGTTTGCACGACTATTGCGAGGGTTCGTCAGTGTGCCCTGCTTATGTTGGGCGACTATAATTTAGTGCTTGATCCTAAATTAGATAGATCTCGTCGGTCTTCTTCCCAGATGTCTGCGGCTCCAGCTGGCACGTCACTAACCTTCCGTAATTTTCTGGCAGAATATGACCTGTATGACTTGTGGAGAGTTCAGAACCCAACTTCGAGAGATTATACGTATTTCTCTCCTGTGCACAATTCCTACTCTCGCATAGATCTTATTCTTTGCGATAAGTGGACTTTGCAGCACTCAGCACAGGTGGATGTTCTGCCTATTTCCTGGTCCGATCATGCTCCTCTCCTATGGTCTTGGAATATTTGCCACCAATTTACCCCACCTTCGGCCGTGGCGCCTATCTGCCCACCTGCTGTCGGACCCTATATCTAAAAAATGATTGCATCTCCCTCTATATGGAAACTAATTCCCCCTCAGATACTTCTATCATGAATTTCTGGTGTGCCCTTAAGGCAGTTGTGTGAGGCACTGCGATCCAAGCCGGTGCTAGACTCAAACGACAAGCTATCCAACAAAAACAAGACTTGGAATCTAAATTTAAGGAGGTTGAAGATAGGAATAAGCTCCTCCCCTCTAGGGCCCTACGTAGGGAATTAAAGGCTATCCGAGGCCAACTTCAGAAACTCCTTATGAGACGTACCCAGTTTGCTTTAAATAGGTTGAGACAGAAATTTTACCTGACTGGTAATAGACCGGGGAAAATGCTGGCTCGCAAGCTCCGTGCTCTCCAGGCTCGTAATAGGATTAGACATCTGATTTCTCCTCAGGGTGGCAAAGTGTCCAATCCATATGACATAGCGAATCAATTCGCTAGATATTATACCAAGCTGTACAACCTTTCTTCTGATCCCCTTACTTTTCAACCCACTCCTGATTCTATACAATCCTTCCTAGCCGACGTCAAACTCCCCTCCCTTTCTGCGGAACGGCTCGAGACATTAAATGCCCCGTGGACCCCCTCCGAGGTAATTCAAGTAATGAAATCACTCCCGCATAATAAAGCCCCTGGTCCAGATGGCTTCATAAATTAATTTTATGTTTCTCTCTGTGATCAACTGTCGCCCACCCTGACCTCCTTGTATAATTCAATCTCCTCTCTTGGTGCTTTCCCTACAGAAATGCTGGAGGCTCAAATTATCACTATACTCAAGCCAGGTAAAAACCCAGCGCATTGTCAAAATTATAGGCCCATTGCACTATTGAACGGCGATATTAACATTTTTGCCAAACTTGACGCTTTCCGTTTAAGTGTCTTTCTGCCATCTCTCATTGCCTACGACCAAGTTGGGTTTGTGCCTGGTAGACAGGCGTCTGACAATACCCGTAGGATTTTTGACTTGATTGATATTGTTCCCTCTAACACTGGCCTTCTCCTGCTCTCTTCAGATGTTGAGAAGGCGTTTGATAGACTGAACTGGCAATGTATGTCCTCGGTTCTAGACAAGTTTGGTTTTAGTGGCCATATTCCTTTCTTCAGTTTTATCTCTATATAGCTCCCTCTCTGCACGGGTATTTAGTAACGGTTTCCTCTCCGATACATTTCCTATTACGAATGGAACCCGACAGGGTTGCCCTCTATCACCCTTAATATTTACGTTGGGCATAGAACCCCTTGCTGAGAAGATTATGATGTCTGGGGGCTTCCCGGGGGTGACTATTGGCACTACTACTCACAAGTTGTGCCTCTTTGCGGACAACGTCCTTCTGTTTGTCACGGACCCGCTATCCTCCCTTCCTTGTTTGCATGCTATCTTGGGACAGTATAGTGAAGCTTCCTTTTATAAAATTAATACGACAAAGACAGATGCTCTCCCCATTAATATCCCAAATCCCATAGTGTCCACCCTTCAATCACACTATCCATATAACTGGCGTTCGGCTTCAATTCAGTATTTGGGGATCCAAATTCCAACCTCTACGGCCTCTGTTTTTGATGTTAACTTACCTCCACTCATTAATAGTTTTTTTAGACCTGACTAAGTCCTGGCTATCTTATGATATTTCGTGGATTGGCCGCCTAGCAGCCTTCAAAATGATTCTCTTACCTAAACTCATGTACTTATACCGAACCATACCTTTTCTTTTCCCTAAAACGTATCTTGATAGATGTCGTGCTATAATGCTACGCTATGTCTGGAAGGCACGGCCACCCCGATTGGCTCGGTCCAAAATGATTCTCCCTCGCAGAAAGGGAGGGCTAGATATGCCCGACCTGGACCAATATTTACTTAAAAATCGAGTTTGTCCGATTTGTGTTTTTTTTTTCAAAGTCCCAATCCGGGAATTCACTAAGCACAAATCTCGGCAATGTCTGGTCTATTCGTAATGGATTTAACGGCAAAGTTCTGAAATACGAATGACTAGACCATCGGTCAAACGCGGCTGTTATTTCATACAATACGGGTATTCACTATTCATTCGTATTTGGGTGTTAGTCTCTGAGTGCTCAAGTGCGGGTCTATTTTTTTGCGAATCGTTAAAAAAAGCAGCAAAAAAATAGACCTGCTTTTTCCAGTCGAGTTTGGATAACCATGCACGGATCAGTGAGATCTGTGCATGGTTATCTATGGGAAAGGGTGTGTTTAGTGTAAAAACAGAAAAAAAATTGCGTGGGGTCCCCCCTCCTAAGCACAACCAGCCTCGGGCTCTTTGAGCGGTCAGCGGTTGACCGAAAGTAACCTCACCGCTGACCGCAAAGTTCCCACCATTGGATACAATGGAGCGCATAGGCGCTACATTGTATCTCTGCCGTGTGCAGCCTCACAGACACTACAGGAGCACACAGCCAATCAGGAGAGTGCCACGACGTGGCGCTCCCTGATTGGCTGAAGGGACCCTCTTTGACAGGAGTCAGGGGGGGTCCTGGCAGTCAGGGAAAGGGGTCCCATGTGTAAACATGGGACCCCTTTCAGTGCGTGGTCGGGTTTCCGTTTTTTTGTTTTGCCAAGTACGTGGATTAGACAAAGAAGACAAGCAACACTGGATTATGTGAGTATAATTTTTTTCACAGGTACCCCGAGGATTCTACATGGAGGAGAGGACTGAGCCTCGTGTGAACATAGGTAAGTATGTATGTTTGGAGGTGTGCATGTATGTAATAAACTTATACTGTCACGGTGTGTGTGTCCTGTTTTTTGTTGGGTATTTTTTTAGTAGTAGTACTACAGGTACCAGCGGGCCCGGTTTTCCACCGCATGCTGGTACTTGTGGTTCTCCAAGTACCAGCTTGCAGGGGAGGCTTGCTGGGACGTATAGTACTGCTACTAAAAACAATATTCTCATTTTTTTACACAAGGCTATCAGCCCCCCATCCGCCGCCCTTGGATGGGGGGGACAGCCTCGGGCTTCACCCCTGGCCCTTGGGTGGCTGGAGGGGGGACCCTTGATTTAAGGGGTTCCCACTCCTCCAGGGTACCCCGGCCAGGGGTGACTAGTTGGGTATGTAATGCCAGGGCCGCCGGCTGTGGCATTATGTACCTGGCTAGTGGAGCCCGGTGCTGGTTTAAGAAATACGGGGGACCCCTACGCTTTTTGTCCCCCATATTTTTTTAACCAGGACCAGGCGCAGAGCCAGGTGCTGGTTGATGAAATATGGGGGAACCCCTGTAATTCCCCCCCCCCCATATTTTGTCAACCAGGACCAGCTCAAAGAGCCCGAGGCTGGTTGTGCTTAGGAGGGGGGACCCCACGCAATTTTTTTTCTGATTTTTTAACACTATAAACACCTTCTTAAGGTACACAATGAAGCCCTGCATGGATATCACAGATCCGGCTGGGATTCCTTGTGTTTTGTCAGGCAGTGTTTTACTCATCACTCCCGTAAAACACTGCCTGACATTACGAATCACATCGACATCGGAAAATACGAATTTGGAAAAATCGGCAGCTTAGTGAATGATTGTATCAGAATTCAAAAAGTTGCAGTAAAATGCACCCGATACCATTCGAGTTCAAACACCCTTAAAAACGGCAAAAACACGAATCTTTGTAAATATACCCCCTGGTCCTTTACCAGGAGGCATGTGTGCTGGCCCAGTTTAAATACTGGTTGAGTGGGGCGACTGTAGCGGGATGGGTATCTCTTGAACATACTGGGAGTTTGGACCTTCCCTTAGAAGACCTTTTTAAGATACACCCAAACTCTAGATCCTGCTTATTGTCCCTCCTCCCCGCCACTAGAACATCTTTACAAATCTGGGATAAATTGGTGACTCGCCTGCCTGGACATCAATTTCCATATTCTACTATCTCACTACGAGCCATAGCTAAATTAATCCCTAATTTAAATCACTCTACCTTGTTTGTTTGTGGTTTGACTGTCTTGGGGGATCTTATGGATGGTAATGTTATGCTATCGTTTTCTCAACTCCAGTCTCGATATAATCTCCCCAGTGGAGAATTATTGCATTATTTCCAAATTCACCACTGGTACAAAGGTTTGCCTAGACAGGTGGCTCCCCCGAACCCATTATCCCAGGTTGTCTTAACACGTGTATCTCTGTGTGACTCTAGAGGGGACATCTCGTTTTGGTACAGGACGCTTATCAGCTTGCTTACTACTACTAAGTATAATGCGCAGCTGAAATGGGAACAAAACTTGGATCTTCCCCTATCTGAAGCCCAATGGGAACAAATTTTTATTTCTTCTTACCGAATGTCCAAGTACTTGAATCACACGGAGATGCATATCAAACTCCTGCAAAAAGAAAACTTGTTTTCAATAAAAATTATTGATGAAAAACAAAACAAAACAATGGGATAGATGCATCATCTTGGAGAGTGATAAAATGGAGAAAAAAGTGCCAGCCAAATTGTCCTAACTGCCATGTCACAGGCTGTGTTTAAAAAATAACAGTTAGGAGCTGATTGGCTGGCACTTTTTCACTCTCCATTTTATCACTTTCCAAGCGATGATGCATCTGGCCCAATGGAGTCTATTTACTAAGCCTTGGATTGAGTTAAAGTGGATGGAGATAAAGGGGGTAATTCCAAGTTGATCGCAGCAGGAATTCTGTTAGCAATTAGGCAAAACCATGTGCACTGCAGGGGAGGCAGATATAACATGTGCAGAGAGAATTAGATTTGGGTGTGGTGTGTTCAATCTGCAATCTAATTTGCAGTGTAAAAATAAAGCAGCCAGTATTTACCCTGCACAGAAATAAAATAACCCACCCAAATCTAACTCTCTCTGCAAATGTTATATCTGCCACACCTGCAGTGCACATGGTTTTGCCCATCTGCTAAAAAATTTCCTGCTGCGATCAACTTGGAATTACCCCCAAAGGGCCTAATTCAGCGTTGATTGCAGCAGCAAACTTGTTAGCAGTTGGACAAAACATAGGGGGTAATTGCAAATTGATCGCAGCAGGAAATTTTTTAGCAGTTGGGCAAAACCATGTGCACTGCACCCCCTGCAGAATTAACATGTGCAGAGAGAGATAGATTTGGGTGTGGTGAGTTCAATCTGCAATCTAAATTGCAGTGTAAAAATAAAGCAGCCAGTATTTACCCTGCACAGAAACAAAATAACCCACCCAAATCTAACTCTCTCTGCAAATGTTATATCTGCCCCACCTGCAGTGCACATGGTTTTGTCCAATTGCTAACAAATTTGCTGCTGCAATCAACTCAGAATTACCCCAAAAAGTACCAGTCAATCAGCTCCTAACTGCCATGTCACAGGTTGGGTTTGAAAAATGGCAGTTAGGAGCTGATTGGTTGGTACTTTATCTCCATCCACGTTATCTCCATCCAAGGCTTAGTAATTAGACCCCAGAATACCTGTTGAACCCGTGGGTATGCTCACATTTTATTCATAGTGCTAGAAAATATGTATCATTTAATTTTTGAGCTATAACATTTTACCATTATATGACCATCAATCCATTGGTAATTCTAACACGCTTTATGATTTTTGCTCCTAAGCATGCACATGTTCCAGCACCATCCAAGTTATACAAGATTGTTTATACTATTGGGCCTGATTTATATTTGTAAGTAAAGCAAAAAAAGCAAGCATCTGGCAAAACCATGTTGCACTGCAGGTGGGGCAGATGTAACATGTGCAGAGATTTAGATTTTGGTGGGGTGTTTTGAAACTGAAATCTAAATTGCAGCGTAAAAATAAATCTGTCCATCATGTGTGGGCTACATGCAAAAAAAACAGTATTTACCCTGTGCTAAAAAAATTATATATATTGATAATGTCGATATTATCCTAGACCGAAAAGCTATACCTCTAGATACACTATTACCGTGGAGCCGCTATGGCCGCTAGACTGAATACACGTGCTACGCACTTTGTACGCTATTTGCGTACAGAGTCCTGCACATGGTACGTACTTGGCGTACACACGCCGCGCTGAGTGTACAGAGTAAACAGCGCACGCACACACAATTGATAACCTTTAAACCTTGTTAATGATATAATGCGATGATATGATTACACTTTAAAACCTTTCTCTGACGTCCTAAGTGGATGCTGGGACTCCGTAAGGACCATGGGGAATAGCGGCTCCGCAGGAGACTGGGCACAACTAAAGAAAGCTTTAGGACTACCTGGTGTGCACTGGCTCCTCCCACTATGACCCTCCTCCAAGCCTCAGTTAGAATCTTGTGCCCGGCTGAGCTGGATGCACACTAGGGGCTCTCCTGAGCTCCTAGAAAGAAAGTATATTTTAGGTTTTTTATTTTACAGTGAGATCTGCTGGCAACAGACTCACTGCAGCGAGGGACTAAGGGGAGAAGAAGCGAACCTACCTAACTGGTGGTAGTTTGGGCTTCTTAGGCTACTGGACACCATTAGCTCCAGAGGGATCGACCGCAGGACCCGACCTTGGTGTTCGTTCCCGGAGCCGCGCCGCCGGCCCCCTTACAGAGCCAGAAGCAAGAAGTGTTCCGGAAAATCGGCGGCAGAAGACTTCTGTCTTCAACAAGGTAGCGCATAGCACTGCAGCTGTGCGCCATTGCTCCTCATGCACACCTCACACTCCGGTCACTGATGGGTGCAGGGCGCTGGGGGGGGCGCCCTGAGGGCAATATAATACACCTTGGCTGGCAAATCATCACAATATATAGTCCCAGGGCTATATATGTGATAAATTACCCCTGCCAGAATCCATGAAAAAGCGGGAGAAAAGTCAGCCGAAAAAGGGGCGGGGCTATCTCCCTCAGCACACTGGCGCCATTTTATCTTCACAGTGCAGCTGGAAGATAGCTCCCCAGGCTCTCCCCTGTAGTTTTCAGGCTCAAAGGGTTAAAAAGAGAGGGGGGCACTAAATTTAGGCACAATATATGTATACAAGCAGCTATTGGGGGAAAAATCACTCAGTTATAGTGTTAATCCCTGCATTATATAGCGCTCTGGTGTGTGCTGGCATACTCTCTCTCTGTCTCCCCAAAGGACTTTGTGGGGTCCTGTCCTCAGTCAGAGCATTCCCTGTGTGTGTGCGGTGTGTCGGTACGGCTGTGTCGACATGTTGGATGAGGAAGGTTACGTGGAGGCGGAGCAGAGGCCGATAAATGGGATGTCGCCCCATAGGTGGAAGGTATTAACAGACAATGTCAACTCCTTACATAAAAGGCTGGATGACGTAACAGCTGTGGGACAGCCGGCTTCTCAGCCCGCGCCTACCCAGGCGTCTCAAAGGCCATCAGGGGCTCAAAAAACGCCCGTTACCTCAGATGGCAGACACAGATGTCGACACGGAGTCTGACTCCAGTGTCGACGAGGTTGAGATATATATTATATACACAATCCACTAGGAACATCCGTTGCATGATCTCGGCAATGAAAAATGTGTTACACATTTCTGACATGAACCCAAGTACCACATAAAAGGGGTTTTATTTTTGGGGAGAAAAAGCAGCCAGTGTTTTGTTCCCCCATCAGATGAGTGAATGAAGTGTGTAAAGAAGCGTGGGTTCCCCCGATAAGAAACTGGTAATTTCTAAAAAGTTACTGATGGCGTACCCTTTCCCGCCAGAGGATAGGTCACGTTGGGAGATATCCCCTAGGGTGGATAAGGCGCTCACACGTTTGTCAAAAAAGGTGGCACTGCCGTCTTAGGATACGGCCACCTTGAAGGAGCCTGCTGATAAAAAGCAGGAGGCTATCCTGAAGTCTGTATATACACACTCAGGTACTATACTGAGACCTGCAATTGCCTCAGCATAAATAGTGCTGCTGCAGCGTGGTCTGATACCCTGTCAGATAATATGCACAGAGGGATATATGCCGGCTGGCATCCAGAATTAATGCAATGTCCATTCTGCCAGGAGGGTATTAGAGACCCGGCAGTGGACAGGTGATGCTGCCTTTAAAAGGCACATGGAGATTCTGCCTTATAAGGGTGAGGAATTGTTTGGGAAGAAAATTTCCTCACAGCCTAAGAAAGCACCGTATTTTCAGGTACAGTCCTTTCGGCTTCAGAAAAGCAAGCGGGTCAAAGGCGTTTCCTTTCTGCACAGAGACAAGGGAAGAAGGAAAAAGCTGCACCAGACAGCCAGTTCCCAGGATCAAAAATCTTCCCCCGCTTCCTCTGAGTCCACCGCATGATGCTGGGGCTCCACAGGTGGAGACAGGTGCGGTGGGGGTGCGTCTCGGGAACTTCAGGGACCAGTGGGCTTGCCCACAGGTGGATCCCTAGGTTCTGCAAGTAGTATCACAGGGATACAGGCTGGAGTTCGAGGCGACTCCCCCTCGCCGTTACCTCACATCAGCCTTGCCTGCTGCCCTCGGAGAAAGGTAGTACTGGCGGCAATTCACAAGCTGTACTTCCTGCAGGTGAAATCAAGGTACCCCTCCTTCAACAAGGCTGGGGTTACTATTCCAAAATGTTGTGGTACCGAAACCAGACGGTTCGGTGAGACCCATTCTAAAATTGAAATCCTTGAACACTTATATACGAAGGTTCAAGTTCAAAATGGAATCACTCAGGGCGATTATTGCAAGCCTGGAGAATTTCAGGGTATCACTGGACATCAAGGATGCTTACGTCTCTAGACAGAGACCTCCTAATACAAATAAAGGTGTCGGTGCATCAATGCACGCGAGCCCTGGGAAAGATGGTAGCTTCTTACGAAGAAATTCCATTCGCCAGGTCCCATGCAAGGATCTTCCAGTGGGATCTGTTGGACAAGTGGTCCGGGTCGCATCTTCAGATGCATCGGCGGATAACCCTGTCTCCAAGGGCCAGGGTGTCGCTGTGGTGGTGGCTGCAGAGTGCTCATCTTCTAGGGGGCCGCAGATTCGGCATACAGGACTGGGTCCTGGTGACCACGGATGCCAGCCTTCGAGGCTGGGGGGCAGTCACACAGGGAAGAAACTTCCAAGGCCTATGGAAAAGTCAGGAGACTTCCCTACACATAAATGTTCTGGAACTAAGGGCCATTTACAATGCCCTAAGTCAGGCTAGACCCCTGCTTCAACACCGGCCGGTGCTGATCCAGTCAGACAACATCACGGCGGTCGCTCATGTAAACCGACAGGGCGGCACAAGAAGCAGGATGGCGATGGCAGAAGCCACAAGGATTCTCCGATGGGCGGAAAATCATGTGTTAGCACTGTCAGCAGTGTTCATTCCTGGAGTGGACAACTGAGAAGCAGACCTTCTCAGCTGACACGACCTCCACCCGGGAGAGTGGGGACTTCATCCAGAAGTCTTCCAAATGATTGTACACCGTTGGGAAAGGCCACAGGTGAACATGATGGCGTCCCGCCTCAACAAAAACCTACAAAGATATTGCGCCAGGTCAAGGGACCCTCAGGCGATAGCTGTGGACGCTCTGGTAACACCGTGGGTGTACCAGTCGGTGTATGTGTTCCCTTCTCTGCCTCTCTTACCCAGGGTAATGAGAATAATAAGAAGGAGAGGAGTAAGAACTATACTCATTGTTCCGGATTGGCCAAGAAGAGCTTGGTACCCAGAACTCCAAGAGATGATCTCAGAGGACCCATGGCCTCTGCCGCTCAGACAGGACCTGCTGCAGCAGGGGGCCTGTCTGTTCCAAGACGTACCGCGGCTGCGTTGGACGGCATGGCGGTTGAACGCCGGATCCTGAAGGAAAAGGGCATTCCGGAGGAAGTTATCCCTACGCTAATTAAAGCTAGGAAAGAAGTGAACGCAAATCATTATCACCGCATATGGCGGAAATATGTTGCGTGCTGTGAGGCCAGGAAGGCCCCAAAGGAGGAATTTCAGCTAGGTCGATTTCTGCACTTCCTACTGTCAGAGTTGACTATGGGCCTAAAATTGGGTTCCATTAAGGTCCAGACTTCGGCTCTATCGATTTTCTTCCAAAATAAAACTGGCTTCACTGCCTGAAGTTCAGACTTTTGTTAAGGGAGTGCTGCATAGTCAGCCCCCGTTTGTGCCTCCAGTGGCACCGTGGGATCTCAACGTGGTGTTGGATTTCCTGAAGTCGCATTGGGTTGAGCCACTTAAATCCGTGGAGCTACAATACCTCACGTGGAAAGTTGTCGTGCTGTGGGCCTTGGCGTCGGCTAGGCGTGTATCAGAATTGGCGGCTTTGTCATGCAAAAGCCCTTATCTGTATTTTATATGGATAAGGCGGAATTGAGGACTCGTTCCCAATTCCTTCCTAAGGTGGTATCAGTTTTTCATGTGAACCAACCTATTGTGGTGCCTGCGGCTACTTGGGACTTGAAGGATTCCAAGTTACTGGACGTAGTCAGGGCCCTGAAAAGTATATGTTTCCAGGACGGCTGGAGTCAGGAAAACTGACTCGCTATTTATCCTGTATGCACCCAACAAGCTGGGTGCTCCTGCTTCCAAGCAGACTATTGCTCGCTGGATCTGTAGCACGATTCAACTTGCACATTCTGCGGCTGGACTGCCGCACCCTAAATCTGTAAAAGCCCATTCCACGAGGAAAGTGGGCTCTTCTTGGGCGGCTGCCCGAGGGGTCTCGGCTTTACAAATTTGCCGAGCTGTTACTTGGTCGGGTTCAAACACTTTTGCAAGAGTCTACAAGTTTGATACCCTGGCTGAGGAGGACCTAGAGTTTGCTCATTCGGTGCTGCAGAGTCATCCGCACTCTCCCGCCCGTTTGGGAACTTTGGTATAATCCCCATGGTCCTTACGGAGTCCCAGCATCCACTTAGGACGTCAGAGAAAATAAGATTTTACTCACCGGTAAATCTATTTCTCGTAGTCCGTAGTGGATGCTGGGCGCCGATCCCAAGTGCGGATTGTCTGCAATACTTGTATATAGTTATTGCCTAACTAAAGGGTTATTGTTGAGCCATCTGTTGAGAGGCTCAGTTATATTTCATACTGTTAACTGGGTATAGTATCACGAGTTATACGGTGTGATTGGTGTGGCTGGTATGAGTCTTACCCGGGATTCAAAATCCTTCCTTATTGTGTCAGCTCTTCCGGGCACAGTATCCTAACTGAGGTCTGGAGGAGGGTCATAGTGGGAGGAGCCAGTGCACACCAGGTAGTCCTAACACTTTCTTTAGTTGTGCCCAGTCTCCTGCGGAGCCGCTATTCCCCATGGTCCTTACGGAGTCCCAGCATCCACTACGGACTACGAGAAATAGATTTACCGGTGAGTAAAATCTTATTTTAGCAGCAAAGTACTGCAACGATGTTATACCTTAAACCTTAAGTAGCGCTGACGGTACAAAGTACCCGCAGTGCGTACACCTTATCAATACTTATACACCTTATACAGATAAATACACTTTAAAACCCTTGCAGAAAAGTGAAGACACAACACAGATTTGTAGTTGAAACCACAGGGTTCTAAGGCCACAGTGGATTATTTAAAAAGGTAAAACAGTACAAATCATACACTACAGGCTAACACGATAAATCTAAACAGAATAATGGCTACAGAGAATGTACATACCTGAGAATGTTCGCAAGCGCAACACAGCCGGTACTCCACTAGTCAGATAGAAAGCGTTCAGAGTCTTGTGACCGGCCAGGCAACAATGGGCTTTTTATACACAACATGCATACACAATATAATGGTCACTGTAATCTCATTGTCCATTGGACACAGGGATGTGTCTTTACATTACAGAAGAGGTCATAGGTTGATTTGAAAAGGTGGGCGATGTCTTTCCCCAACTGCAGTGCTCTTGTGGGTGGTATCCTCTGGATTCCTGCCGCATACATAATATACAGAAAATACAGTTAATATCTATATTCTACTTCTGCACATAACTATACGCTGGAACATGCGATCTTTCTCTAACCAACACCGGAATGTTACCCTCAAAATACCCTACAGCTGGATACTAGACATCACCTTCCAACCTTTATCTGACCCTTCCTATCATGCAAAGGCGAATCTCTTAGTCCTGGAACTGTTCAAATTATTGATACTCGCTGATGTGGTGCAAGGGAACTATGGGAACAAAATGCACTATTTGGGTTAAATATGTAATGTTCTAATAAAACTTTACGCGCTCATAAACTCCGCTGTAAATACCCATATCACGCGCATGATCGCCAGAGCGATCCTACGCAAATTGCGGATATGTGCACGCACGGCGGACAGAGTGCACGAGCAGCGGGCAAGTGCATGGGGTTAGTACAAGGCATATGCATTACAATATTTTTCGACTTTGACAATATATATATATATATATATATATATATATATATATATTAGTGATGAGCGGGTTCGGTTACTCGGGATACGAACCCCCCCGAACTTCACCCATTTTTGCACGATTCCAAGCAGACTCGGATCCTCCCGCCTTGCTCGGTTAACCCGAGCGCGCCCGAACGTCATCATCCCGCTGTCGGATTCTCGCAAGATTCGTATTTGATATAAGGAGCCGCGCGTCGCCACCATTTTTCACTCGTGCATTGGAGATGATAGTGAGAGGACGTGGCTGGCGTTCTCTCAGTTTCTGTGTTCAGTGTGCTGCAAATATCTGTGCTCAGTGTGCTGCAAATATCTGTGCTCAGTGTGCTGCATATATCTACGTTCTCTGCCTGAAAAATGCTCCATATCTGTGCTCAGAGTGCTGCAAATATCTGTGCTCAGTGTGCTTTATTGTGGGGACTGGGGACCACCAGTATTATATAGTAGGAGGACAGTGCAGAGTTTTGCTGACCAGTGACCACCAGTATTATACGTTCTCTGCCTGAAAAACGCTCCATATCTGTGCTGCATTGTAGTACTATATAGTAGGAGGACAGTGCAGAATTTTGCTGACCAGTGACCACCAGAATTATATCAGTACGGTACAGTAGTCCACTGCTCTACCTACCTCTGTGTCGTCAAGTATACTATCCATCCATACCTGTGGTGCATTTTAGTTTTTGTGTGCAGTATATATATAGTAGTAGGACAGTACATAATTTTGCTGACCACCAGTATATAATATATAGCGTACGGTTCAGTAGTCCACTGCTCTACCTACCTCTGTGTCGTCAAGTATACTATCCATCCATACCTGTGGTGCATTTAAGTTTTTGTGCGCAGTATATATATAGTAGTAGGACAGTGCATAATTTTGCTGACCACCAGTATATAATATATAGCAGTACGGTACAGTAGGCCACTGCTCTACCTACCTCTGTGTCGTCAAGTATACTATCCATCCATACCTGTGGTGCATTTAAGTTTTTGTGCGCAGTATATATATATTAGTAGGACAGTGCATAATTTTGCTGACCACCAGTATATAATATATAGCAGTACGGTACAGTAGGCCACTGCTCTACCTACCTCTGTGTCATCAAGTATACTACCCATCCATACCTGTTGTGCATTTAAGTTTTTGTGTGCAGTATATATATAGTAGTAGGACAGTGCATAATTTTGCTGACCACCAGTATATAATATATAGCAGTACGGTACAGTAGGCCACTGCTCTACCTACCTCTGTGTCGTCAAGTATACTATCCATCCATACCTGTGGTGCATTTAAGTTTTTGTGCGCAGTATATATATAGTAGTAGGACAGTGCATAATTTTGCTGACCATCAGTATATAATATATAGCAGTACGGTACAGTAGTCCACTGCTCTACCTACCTCTGTGTCGTCAAGTATACTATCCATCCATACCTGTGGTGCATTTAAGTTTTTGTGCGCAGTATATGTATAGTAGTAGGACAGTGCATAATTTTGCTGGCCACCAGTATATAATATATAGCAGTACGGTACAGTAGTCCACTGCTCTACCTACCTCTGTGTCGTCAAGTATACTATCTATCCATACCTGTGGTGCATTTAAGTTTTTGTGCGCAGTATATATATAGTAGTAGGACAGTGCACAATTTTGCTGACCACCAGTATATAATATATAGCAGTACGGTACAGTAGTCCACTGCTCTACCTACCTCTGTGTCATCAAGTATACTATCCATCCATACCTGTGGTGCATTTAAGTATTTGTGCGCAGTAAATATATAGTAGTAGGACAGTGCATAATTTTACTGACCACCAGTATATAATATATAGCAGTACGGTACAGTAGGCCACTGCTCTACCTACCTCTGTGTCATCAAGTATACTATCCATCCATACCTGTGGTGCATTTAAGTTTTTGTGCGCAGTATATATAGTAGTAGGCCATTGCTATTGATATATTACTGGCATATAATTCCACACATTAAAAAATGGAGAACAAAAATGTGGAGGGTGAAATAGGGAAAGATCAAGATCCACTTCCACCTCGTGGTGAAGCTGCTGCCACTAGTCATGGCCAAAATGATGAAATGCCATCAACATCGTCTGCCAAGTCCGATGCCCAATGTCATAGTAGAGAGCATGTAAAATCCAATGCGTTCTTCTAAATCACAAAACCCCAATGAGAGTTCAACTGTGTCGGTTGCGATGCCTAACCTTCCCAACACTGGACGGGAAGAGGTGGCGCCTTCCACCATTTGCACGCCTCCTGCAAGTGCTGGAAGGAGCACCCACAGTCCAGTTTTTTAATCTGCCATCCTGTCTGACACTGCAGTGCCACTCCTATATGGGCCAGGTGTTTGTGTCGGCCACTTGGGTCGCTTAGCTTAGTCATACAGCTACCTCATTGCGCCTCTTTTTTTCTTTGCATCATGTGCTGTTTGGGGACTATTTTTTTAATCTGCCATCCTGTCTGACATTGCAGTGCCACTCCTAGATGGGCCAGGTGTTTGTGTCGGCCACTTGGGTCGCTTAGCTTAGCCATCCAGCGACCTTGGTGCACCTCTTTTTTTCTTTGCATCATTTGCTGTTTGGGGACTATTTTTTGAAGTGCCATCCTGTCTGACACTGCAGTGCCACTCCTAGATGGGCCAGGTGTTTGTGTCGGCCACTTGGGTCGCTTAGCTTAGTCACACAGCTAACTCATTGCACCTCTTTTTTTCTTTGCATCATGTGCTGTTTGGGGACTATTTTTTTGAAGTGCCATCCTGTCTGACACTGCAGTGCCACTGCTAGATGGGCCAGGTGTTTGTGTCGGCCACTTGGGTCGTTTAGCTTAGTCACACAGCTACCTCATTGCGCCTCTTTTTTTCTTTGCATCATGTGCTGTTTGGGGACTATTTTTATAATCTGCCATCCTGTCTGACATTGCAGTGCCACTCCTAGATGGGCCAGTTGTTTGTGTCGGCCACTTGGGTTGCTTAGCTTAGCCATCCAGCGACCATGGTGCACCTCTTTTTTTCTTTGCATCATGTGCTGTTTGGGGACTATTTTTTGAAGTGTCATCCTGTCTGACACTGCAGTGCCACTCCTAGATGGGCCTGGTGTTTGTGTCGGCCACTTGGGTCGCTTAGCTTAGTTACACAGCTACCTCATTGCACCTCTTTTTTTCTTTGCATCATGTGCTGTTTGGGGACTATTTTTTGAAGTGCCATTCTGTCTGACACTGCAGTGCCACTCCTAGATGGGCCAGGTGTTTGTGTCGGCCACTTGGGTCGCTTAGCTTAGTCATCCAGCGACCTCGGTGCAAATTTTAGGACTAAAAATAATATTGTGAGGTGTGAGGTGTTCAGAATAGACTGGAAATGAGTGGAAATTTTGGTTATTGAGGTTAATAATAATATGGGATCAAAATGACCCCCAAATTCTTTGATTTAAGCTGTTTTTGAGGGTTTTTTGTAAAAAAAACACCCGAATCCAAAACACACCCGAATCCGACCCAAAATTTTCAGGGAGGTTTTGCCAAAACGCGTCCGAATCCAAAACACGGCCGCGGAACTAAATCCAAAACCAAAACACAAAAGCCGAAAAATGTCCGGTGCACATCACTTATATATATATATATATATATATATATATATATAAATGAATTTGCTAATTTGCTCCCCTTGCATGGCAACATGGGCCCTCATTCTGAGTTGGTCGCTCGCTAGCTGCTTTTAGCAGCATTGCAGACGCTAAGCCGCCGCCCTCTGGGAGTGTATCTTAGCTTAGCAGAATTGCAAATGAAAGATTAGCACAATTGCGAATAGAAATTTCTTAGCAGTTTCTGAGTAGCTCCAGACTTACTCAGTCATTGCGATCAGTTCAGTCAGTTTCGTTCCTGGTTTGACGTCACAAACACACCCAGCGTTCGCCCAGACACTCCCCCGTTTCTTCAGACACTCCCGCGTTTTTCCCAGACAGCCAGCGTTTTTTCGCACACGCCCAGAAAATGGCCAGTTTCCGCCCAGAAACACCCACTTCCTGTCAATCACAGTACGATCACCAGAACGATGAAAATTCCTTGTTACGCTGTGAGTAAAATACCTAACTTTTGTGTAAAATAACTAAGCGCATGCGCATTAAGCGACTAATCGCAATATAGCGAAAATCGGCAACGAGCGAACAACTCGGAATGACCACCATGGTTTGTTCCAGACACAAAGTTACTTGCTTTTTTGCTCTACTTGCAAACATGAATCAGGCCCGACGCCACCCGCACAGCAAAGGGATGCAAAGCAGGGAGGCTCCAGGCTGAGGTGCTCTCCCTGGTCTGAATCCCCACTGCTGTGCTTGTCCTCCCAGACGCTGCTGCCAGCTGCTGTGCCTGTCACAGTGTGTGACAGACACCGGCGGCGGCAGCTTCAAGCCTCTCCAGTCCTCCCCAACTTGACACAGCGGCATCCCCCACTTGACACAGTGGCATTGCTCCTGCTCTGCATAAAAGGGGCGGAGCTTCACGGTGCTGAGGGGAGGGAGCTACACGGATAAGTCTGCCAGACTCAGAGGGACAGAAAGAAGAAGTATTCTGCTTGAAGTTGTGAAGTACTGTAAGCAGGAGAGGAGGGAAAAGATGTATGTTTTTAGTGCTGTATGTGTGTGACTGTGTGTGTGTGTTTATGGGGGGGTGTGAGGGGGAGGGAGTAGTGTTACACAGAGCCTTCCCCCTCTTTCTGGTGCCCTTCTTACCCCCCCATCCTCCTGCTACTGTCCACCAGTCACCCAGGACCCCCACCCTCTGCCAGAGAGAGACAGATACTAAGGAGGTCATGGAGGGGATTCTGCAGCTTATTAACACCCCTGTCTGGGGCCTAGGGATAAAATCCATGGCTGCCAGTCCTCATTTCACTGCCACCTGTAGGGATTCCGGCAGTCAAAATACTGATGCCGGAATCAATAGCGGATCTTGCCACGGGCAAGCAGGACTTTTGCCCGGGGCGCCGCCTTCCAGAGGGTGCAGGGCGCCATCCGGAGGGCGCCGCACCAGGGCAAGATCCGCTGCTGCTGTGTGCCCCCCGCTGCCCCCCTGCTGCCGCTGGCCGCTGCCCCCCCCCCGCTGCCGCTGTGAAGGGAAACTAGACGCGTACGCGTCTAGTTTCCCTTCGTGGAGAAGTCCTTTACTGTGCGTTGCGCGATGACGTCACGTCTAGTTCCCTTCGTGGAGAGGACCTTTGCTGTGCGGTGCGCGATGACGTCATCGCGCACCGCACATCATTTCAGTCTGTACAGGGGGCGTAAATGACCACGCCCCCTGTACAAAGCCACGCCCCCTATTGCCGCCCGGGGCGCACAGAGTGCCAGAACCGGCCCTGGCCGGGATCCCGACACCCTTCAGAATCCCCACGCTGGATTTCCAAAAGGGACAGGAGACTGAAAACCTGAATCCCGGCAGGCGGCATCCCGACCGTAAGTATAAATGGCAGATTAATTTTAGGGCTGGGAGAGGGTTAGGCATCCATGGGGAGGGTTAGGGTCAGGCTGCAGGGGAGGTTTATTTAGGTTTAGGCAGCTGGGACAGGGTGTTAGGATTAGGCAACTCCGGGGAGTGGTTAGGGTTAGGCACTAAGGGGTGAGGTTAGGGTTCATGTGGGCACAGTGATGTAAATTCAATCTAGATGCCCTGAGGCGAAATAAACAATGGTGTGCCCCCTACAACCCCCTACCCCGTTCACACACATCCACATATGCACAAAGCCAGACACACACATAGCCACATATACATACACAGCCACACACACACAGCCACATATACACACACACACACACACACACACACACACACACACACACACACAAAATCTCATATACACAGACAGCCACATATGCACACATACAGACACATATACAGTGCACAGTCACATATACACAGACAGCCAGATACAGTATACACAGTCACATATACACAGACAGCCAGATACAGTATACACAGTCACATATACACAGACAGCCTGATATAGTAAACACACATATACACCAGGGACGTATGGTGAGGTAAATAGCTCAGGAGGCACTGGTTAGTACAAGAGCAGGATTTACACACAATATATGAGGCTCTGCCTTACCTGCCCGCACGTCATTGTATTCAAAAGTGCGTGATGTCACAGCATGTGTGTGTGACTCTGTGTGTGCAGTGTGTGTGTGTGTGTGTGTGTGTGTGTGTGTGTGTGTGTAGTGTGAACAGTAGGGAGGCAGTGTGCATGGGGGGGCACTGACATGTGACAGGGCAGTGAGTTGTGATGGGGTAGTGAGCTTGGGGACCAGTAAAGGTATGAAGGGAACTGACAAGGAGAGAACTAAGAAAGGGGTAATAAGAAGAATATGGCGTGTCAATCAGGGAGGTGAGAGTAAGAGACATATAATTGTTGTTTTAGAGGGGGGCAGCAAAACATGTTGCTCCTAGGGGTGTCTTGACCCCGAAATCCACCTGTGACTGTGGGCATTATGTGTATAACCGGCACTACTACTGTATAAGTGGCACTACTACTATGGGCATTATGTGTACAAGCATCATTACTACTGGGTGCAGTATGTGTATAAGCGGCACTACTACTGGGTGCAATATGTGTAGAAGCAGCACTACTACTGGGTGCAATATGTGTAGAAGCAGCTCTACTACTGGGTGCAATATGTGTAGAAGCGGCACTACTACTGGGTGCAATATGTGTATAAGTGGCACTACTACTGGGTGCAATATGTGTAGAAGCGGCACTGCTACTGGGTGCAGTATGTGTACAAGGGACACTGCTACTGGATGCAATATGTGTATAAGCGGCACTATTACTAGGTGCAATATGTGTATAAGTGGCACTACTACTGGGTGCAATATGTGTAGAAGCGGCACTGCTACTGGGTGCAGTATGTGTACAAGGGACACTGCTACTGGGTGCAATATGTGTATAAGCGGCACTATTACTGGGTGCAATATGTGTATAAGCGGAACTACTACTGGGTGCAATATGTGTGTAAGTGGCACTACTACTGGGTGCAGTATGTGTTTAAGCGGCACTACTACTGGGCACAGTATGTGTATAAGCGGCACTACTGCTGGGCCCAGTATGTGTATATGTGGCACTACAACTGGGTGCAATATGTGTATAAGTGGCACTACTATTGGGTGCGATATGTGTATAAGCGGCACTACTACTGGGTGCAGTAAGTGTATAAGTGGCACTACTACTTGGCGCAGTAGGTGTATAAGTGGCACTACTACTGGGCGTAGTATGTGTATAGGCGGCACTACTACTGGGTGCAATATGTGTATAAGCGGCACTACTACTGGGTGCAGTATGTGTATAAGCGGCACTACTACTGGGTGTAGTATGTGTATAAGCGGCACTACTACTGGGTGCAGTATGTGTATAAGCGGCACTACTGCTGGGTGCAGTATGTGTATAAGTGGCACTACTACTGGGTGCAGTATGTGTATAAGCGGCACTGCTACTGGGTGCAATATGTTTATAAACGGCACTACTACTGGGCGCAGTATGTGTATAAGCGGCACTACGACTGGGTGCGATATGTGTATAAGCGGAACTACTACTGGGTGTGATATGTGTATAAGCGGTACTACTACACGAAGGGTAATGTGAATTAGATTGTGCTACTTTGTGGTGTAATTTGAATGACACTGTTGTGTGACCATGCCCCTTCCTTGTGAGACCACACCCCTTTTTTCAACGCACGCTGTCCCTTTGTAAAATTTGGGAGGGCGCAAATTTATAGTTTGCAGGGGGGCACCGAACACCCTAGCACATGCCCTGATCAGGCCCTTTGAGCTTTGCTTGTAAATCCTTAGGGCATGCAAAGATACAGTATGTGAACAATGTCGCACAACAGTAAAAGGACAATGTTCAACCTTACACATGAGTATAAGCAGGTACATACTGTAATTATTAATGCTCATTACTCATGCATCTGCTCAATGCTCCTGGAACATTGGGTTCTGTAAAATTAGGTACAGCTGAACTTCAAGAACTTGATTAAAATTATATAAATAAATAACTAATTTATTATAGAAATGTTGGTCTGTTTCTTTTACAATTTTCTCTAGATGTCCACTTTAACATGTAAATTGATACGCTTAGGGTGTACGTGCAAAATGTGTATGTGGAAGATGACACATGCAGATATTATTGCCACTTAAATTTAACTATCTCAAACGACATGGTAGTGCTGGCATGATTGAGAGCAGTGAAGCATTTTGTTTGCTACTGTGCATACTTATAAGCCGCACTGCACATGTGTCGCTATGGTCTTGTGACGGCGCTTGCAGTGAGTCATTTATTTTCAAAATGATTGACAGTCTGGATGTGCTTTTGAGTAGTAATGGGAGAATGGCTACTTTAATGCATGTGTGTTGTGACCATCTTTGGGGCATGTTACAGCTTGCAAATGCAATCCTGTATGCAGTAAAAATGTCTCTGCAGTCTTACTTCTGACGGCCATACTGCACGACCATAGGGTGACAGAAAGGTTGATCAATCAAAGTAGTCTCTTGGTTCAGTTTCACCAGCGATGACTGGAGTGGTTTCTAGGTTCAGTTTAGCCAGCAATGAATGGAGTAGTGCCTAGGTTCAATTACGCCAGCGATGACTCTAGTAGTCTCTAGGTTGAGATTAGCCAGCGATGACTGGAGTGGTCTCTATGTTCAGTTTCACCATATATGACTGGAGTGGTCTCTAGTTTCAGTTTAGCCAGCAATGACTGGAGTAGTCTTTAGTTTCAGTTTTGCCAGATCTGTGTCTCTCAATAGTCCTGACTTGGCAATTCTGAACAATCAACCACAGCCCTGTCAAACAGAAGAGAGAGGTCTCCTTACTACTGTATATGGTAAAATGGATCCCAGGATAGGGTCAACGCTGTTACCATGAAAGCAGGTAGAAACCTCATTACCAGTGAATGTCAGACACAAGGGGGTATATTTACTAAAAATCGTATTTTCCTGTTTGAGGTCAAAGTTCAATCACGAATGACATCGAAAGTGTAAATATGCAACTTTTTAAATTTAGTACGACTAATTTACTAAGCTGCCGTATTCTGCATTTTCGGTTTTACCGATGTCGATGTCATTCGTTTTTTTAGGCAGTGTTTTACGTGAGTGACTTGTAAAACACTGCCGACTTTAATACAATGAATCTCGGCCGGATCTGAGAGATCCATGCTGGGCTTCATTGTGCACCTTGTAAAAAAAAAAAAACAGTGTTAAAATAAAAAAAAAAATTGCGTGGGGTCCCCCCTCCTAAGCCAAACCAGCCTCGGGCTCTTTGAGCCGATCCTGGTTGAAAAAATATGGGGAAAAAAATGATAGAGGTTCCCCCATATTTAAACAACCAGCACCGGGCTCTGCGCTTGGTCCTGGTTCCAAAAATACGGGGGACAAAAAGCGTAGGGGTCCCCCGTATTTCTGAAACCAGCACCGGGCTCCACTAGCCAGATACATAATGCCACAGCCGGGGGACACTTTTATATAGGTCCCGGCGGCCCTGGCATTACATAACCAACTAGTCACCCCTGGCCGGGGTACCCTGGAGGAGTGGGGACCCCTTCAATCAAGGGGTCCCCCCCCTCCAGCCACCCAAGGACCAGGGGTGAAGCCCGAGGCTGTCCCCCCCATCCAAGGGCTGCGGATGGGAGGCTGATAGCCGTTGTGTAAAAAAATGAATATTGTTTTTAGTAGCAGTACTACAAGTCCCAGCAAGCCTCCCCCGCAAGCTGGTACTTGGAGAACCACAAGTACCAGCATGCGGAGGAAAACCGGGCCCGCTGGTACCTGTAGTACTACTACTAAAAAAATACCCCAATAAAAACATAAGACACACACCTTGAAAGTATAACTTTAATGCATACATCCACACCTCCATATACACATACTTACCTTATGTTCACATGAGGGTCGGTCCTCTTCTCCATGTAGAATCCATGGGGTACCTGTGGAAAAAACTATACTCTCAAAATCCAGTGTAGAAGGCTCTTCTTCTTGTAATCCATTTGTAATCCAGGAACTTGTCAAAATAAAAAAACGGACACCTGACCTCGCACTGAAAGGGGCCCCATGTTTTCACATGGGACCCCTTTCCCCGAATGCCTGGAACCCCCTCTGACTGATGTCTAAGAGGGTTCCATCAGCCAATCAGGGAACGCCACGTTGTGGCATCCTCCTGATCGGCTGTGTGCTCCTGTACTGTATGACAGGTGGCACATGGCAGTGTTACAATGTAGCGCCTATGCGCTCCATTGTAACCAATGGTGGGAACTTTGTGGTCAGCGGGTGACCGAAAGTGACCTCACCGCTGACCACAAAGTTCCCACCATTGGTTACAATGGAGCGCATAGGCGCTACATTGTAACACTGCCGTGTGCCGCCTGTCATACAGTACAGGAGCACACAGCCGATCAGGAGGATGCCACAACGTGGCGTTCCCTGATTGGCTGAAGGAACCCTCTTAGACATAAGTCAGAGGGGGTTTCTGGCATTCGGGGAAAGGGGTCCCATGTGAAAACATGGGGCCCCTTTCAGTGCGAGGTCAGGTGTCCGTTTTTTTATTTTGACAAGTACCTGGATTACAAATGGATTACAAGAAGAAGAGCCTTCTACACTGGATTTTGTGAGTATAATTTTTTCCACAGGTACCCCATGGATTCTACATGGAGAAGAGGACCGACCCTCGTGTGAACATAAGGTAAGTATGTGTATATGGAGGTGTGGATGTATGCATTAAAGTTATACTTTCAAGGTGTGTGTCTTATGTTTTTATTGGGGTATTTTTTTAGTAGTAGTACTACAGGTACCAGCGGGCCCGGTTTTCCTCCGCATGCTGGTACTTGTGGTTCTCCAAGTACCAGCTTGTGGGGGAGGCTTGCTGGGACTTGTAGTACTGCTACTAAAAACAATATTTTTTTTTTTACACAACGGCTATTAGCCTCCCATCCGCAGCCCTTGGATGGGGGGGGGACAGCCTCGGGCTTCACCCCTGGTCCTTGGGTGGCTGGAGGGGGGGACCCCTTGATTGAAGGGTCCCCACTCCTCCAGGGTACCCCGGCCAGGGGTGACTAGTTGGTTATGTAATGCCAGGGCGGCCGGGACCTATATAAAAGTGTCCCCCGGCTGTGGCATTATGTATCTGGCTAGTGGAGCCCGGTGCTGGTTTCAGAAATACGGGGGACCCCTACGCTTTTTGTCCCCCGTATTTTTGGAACCAGGACCAGGCGCAGAGCCCGGTGCTGGTTGTTTAAATATGGGGGAACCTCTATCATTTTTTCCCCCATATTTTTTCAGCCAGGACCGGCTCAAAGAGCCCGAGGCTGGTTTTGCTTAGGAGGGGGGACCCCACGCATTTTTCCCCCCAAAAAATAACACTTTCCCATCCCCTTCCCACTGATAAACATGCACGGATCTCATGGATCCGTGCATGCCTATCCAAACACGGGATAAAAAAGCAGGTCTTTTTTTTTTAGCACTTTTTCACGATTTGTATTTCTGCACGGCAGTGTTTGGCTATTGTCGGCAGTGTTTGTGATTTGCACTTTTTAGTAAATTACCGATTTCTACCAAATTGCAGGCGTATTTGACCGATGGTGCATTGATTCGTGATTTTTTCCTAGGACTTCCAAAATATTACGAATGCCCTCATCACTGCCGAGATTTTTGCTTAGTAAATTCCCGACATGACACTTTGAAGAAAAAACGGCATCTCGGTCAAAATCGGGAGCTTAGTAAATATACCCCAAGGTGGCTGAAATGGATTACATGGAGGTTGGGATTATCGTTGAAATGGCTTGCCTTTTCATCTAACAGTTCCTGCGGACTACCCGCACACACGGACTACCAAAGGCAATCCAGCGGTATCAGCCTGGGGGTATGCAATATGGGATCCCCAATCTGCAAAGTGAGTTTTGATCCTACTTCAAAGCAAATTATTGGCAGAACAGCAATATGTGAGTTGCATACATTATGTCTGGACATAATCCAGAGGAACAGTATTTATGACAAAGCTCATTGGATTAGTGGTTTATAAATTACAGTGTATTTGTATTCCATGATTTATTATTCACGTGTGATGTTTATATATGTTTTATAATAAATTTACCTTTTTTAAGGAAACTGACTCCATTTCCATTTCGTTGCACTCTCATAATTCTTCTTTCTCCAGTGTTGTAAATTGGTAGGTGCAGATCCTTCCTGCTGGATGTGAGCTGCTCACTAATATGGAATTTGCACACTATTGGTCTTTTGGTCCAACAAGAGCACCTATATCTGTAGGTTTAATGTTAGAATCTGTCAGTGTCAGGTGGGAAACCTGTACCGTCAGCTGTTTTTCTGTTTGCAGCCTCAACCAACGCCATTAGTATCAGCACATGTACTGGCCTATGCTGGGTGCAATCTTACCCTCAGTAAAAGGCATCCCTTCACTGAACGACACTATGACACTTGTGCAATACCCCAGCAATGCCATCAGAGATCCAGCCAAGATCTGTCCGACTGCTGGACGCAGATATGCAAAAATACGTATATTCACACCTGTGCATGAACGCTAAAACTCACTATTTATGGCCAAACAATGAGTTGTGTCTGACCAGTAGTCAGACTGAAATGTCTTGCTTCTCAGTTTTAAAGGGAATGTGCCCACTATTCTTAATGGACATAACACCATTTTTCTAAATATGTGAAATAGGGGGAAATGTATCAAAGCTTGGAGAGTGATAAAGTGGAAATAGATAATGTACCAACCAATCAGCTTCAAATTGTAATTTTTCAACACAGCCTGTAAAATGACAGTTAGAGGCTGATTGGCTGGTACTTTTACTCCCCATGTGTTATTGCTCTCTAAGCTTTGATACATTGACCCCACAAACCTTATTCCCTTTTTTCCTGTACAGTACCCTACAAAGGTGTAGCTACCTTAGGTGTAGTGCCGGTGCAAGGTTTCTGCTAATGCTGCCTTATAGTAGAGCCAACCCTGCATTGGTGCAAGGAGTGCAGCTGTTATAGGGCCCAGAGCTGAGAGGGGCCCACCTTCCCTGTCAAAGCTACATTTTTCACCATGGTAGATACAGTACATACATGCCCTTGCAAAGTTTTGCTTTGGGTCCTACAAATATCTAGTTATGCCCCCGGACCTGCTCATTGTAATGTGGTACTGTATGAAATGAACTGTAATGCATTATAATGTTACATATGAACTGGGGCACTGTAATGGTGGCACAATATCAAGTGGAGACACTACAGTGTGGTATAATAGGAACTGGGGACAGCACTGTAATGTAGCCTAATATGAGCTGGGGTCATTGTATATCATAATGTAAATTGAGAATACTGTGTTGCATAATGTGTACCGGCAGCCCTACAATGTGTCATGACATGAATTAGGGCACTACTATGGTTCATAAACTAAACTAGGGTACTATTATGGGTAATAAAATAAACAACTGCTGTGGTGAGGTGACTCTCTAAATTTACTAGGACAGGGGCCCTTTCAAAATGTTGCTATGGGGCCCACAAAGTTTTACCTACAGTATGCCTCCTTGTAATGTAAATCTTCATGATGGAAAAATAATTGTACAATGCAAATTATATTAGTGTGGCCTTTTACTGCAAGCTTTGTAAGCCACACAGGGAGATCAGACTGTGTAATTCCACTTGGCAAAGGAGGTGTTACTTTATCTCTCATCCAATCCCTCTGACAACCATTTATCTTAACACTGCTGGTCTAATGATAATTATATCTCTTATAATGAATGATCACGGTGATTCACTTTGTAGTTTTCTGTTTAAACATAGGTCTTTTTCCAATCATCCATTCATTTCTCTATTCATTTATTCAAATAATTATGACCTTGCTCATGTTATTTGTCATACCGTGTCTTTCCTTTTCTTTTTGACATTTTGTATTATTACTACAGTGGAAGAACCTGCCCTCTGTATGTGCTCATTCATTTTCCTGTATCTCTCTCCTTCAGTTTGCGCAAGTAAGACAAATCATAGATTAATGTTAAATAATTATGACTATTATAACTTTACTAAGCCATATGCTGCACTTACTAGCAGCACAAGCAATGGCTACCTTGCTACAGCATGTAACAATGACTTTGACCAGAAAATGTTGGCTTGGGATGTCCTGCCTAAAAGTGCAATATCTGTTCAAAGCAGGGATGTGCGGTGAGCTAAATAGCTCAGGAGGCACTGCCTAGCACCAGAGCCAGATTTACATGCAATATATGATCCAAAGCGTAAATCTCTGCATTATACACAGGTGCAGCAGTATAAACTCCTGGAAATTCAGTGAGTTTTGATCAGAGATGTGCGGAAAAGTTAGCCAGGTGAGGCACTGCCTCACATGCCATAAACTTTTTACTCCAGAGTTTTGGCTATAAAAATTATTAGAATAAAGCATAGAAGATATTTCAAACATATTCTTTGTATTTTTTATATACTTTATACAGTCAAAACTCTAGCACAAACGTTAGTATGACAGGAAAGGCTCTGCCTCACCCCACCGCACGTCACTGGTTCAAAGCAGAAACAACTAAAGATATGCGTCGGCCCATTTTTGCTTAATTTGGATTTGTTTTTTATTTATTAACCGTTTCTTATATAGTGCAGCTAATTCTGCTGTGCTTTACAATTAGAAACAATGATAAAACAAAACTGGGTAATAACAAACAGTCATAGAGGTACAGTAGGAATGCCCTGCTCACAAGCTTACAATCTATAGGTGTTTTAGATATGGATTTGGATTTGCTAAACCGCTGGTTTTAGATATGGACTTGGATTAGCATTTTTTTTACATTGATACAAAAAGCTAAAATCACATAATATGGGCATTTCTTTGTTTCTAGAGTATTATTAACCTCAGTAACTTTCATTACCAGTCATTTCCTGTTAATTTTGACCACCTTACAGTTCACAATATTGTTTTCACCAATATTGGCCAAAGGCTCCACTGAGATAGTTGGCTATTAAGT
Organism: Pseudophryne corroboree; assembly: GCF_028390025.1. Taxonomy (NCBI): domain Eukaryota; kingdom Metazoa; phylum Chordata; class Amphibia; order Anura; family Myobatrachidae; genus Pseudophryne; species Pseudophryne corroboree. Next base: position 707,412,920 of record NC_086449.1, on the reverse strand, counting down.
GACAGTGCAGCAGCAAAACACATGGCAGTTTATAGCACATCTATGAAGTACCACCACAGTGTGCTGGGGTAAAGTACACTGAACAGTAAAAACAATAGGTCTATATATTTTTCATTGTTGAACTTGCAGCTCAGTTCAAACTGTGTGTAGTCACAGGGCTTTCAGTAATGGGCACTAGAGTAAAGCGCATCAAACAGCACAAACTATATATATGTATGTATATATATATATATATATATATATATATACACACACACACACACACACACACACACACACACTGCTCAAAAAAATAAAGGGAATACTTAAACAACACAATGTAACTCCACGTCAATCACACTTCTGTGAAATCAAACTGTCCACTTAGAAAGCAACACTGATTGACAATCAATTTCACATGCTGTTGTGCAAATGGAATAGACAACAGGTGGAAATTATAGGCATTTAGCAAGACACCCCTAATAAAGGAGTTTTTCTGCAGGTGGTGACCACAGACCACTTCTCAGCTCCTATGCTTTCTTGCTGATGTTTTGGTCACTTTTGAAAGCTGGCGGTGCTTTCATTCTAGTGGTAGCATGAGACGGAGTCTACAACCCACACAAGTGGCTCAGGTAGTGCAGCTCATCCAGGATGGCACATCAATGCGAGCTGTGGCAAGAAGGTTTGCTGTGTCTGTCAGCGTAGTGTCCAGAGAATGGAGGCGCTACCAGGAGACAGGCCAGTACATCAGGAGACGTGGAGGAGGCCGTAGGAGGGCAACAACCCAGCAGCAGGACCGCTACCTCCGCCTTTGTGCAAGGAGGAACAGGAAGAGCACTGCCAGAGCCCTGCAAAATGACCTCCAGCAAGCCACAAATGTGCATGTGTCTACTCAAACGATCAGAAACAGACTCCATGAGGGTGGTATGAGGGCCCGACATCAACAGGTGGGGGTTGTGCTTACAGCCCAACACCGTGCAGGACGTTTGGCATTTGCTAGAGAACACCAAGATTGGCAAATTCGCCACTGGCGCCCTGTGCTCTTCACAGATGAAAGCAGGTTCTCACTGAGCACATGTGACAGACGTGACAGAGTCTGGAGACGCCAAGGAGAATGTTCTGCTGCCTGCAACATCCTCCAGCATGACCGGTTTGGCAGTGTGTCAATGGTGTGGGGTGGCATTTCTTTGGGGGGCCGCACAGCCCTCCATGTGCTCGCCAGAGGTAGCCTGACTGCCATTAGGTACCGAGATGAGATCCTCAGACCCCTTGTGAGACCATATGCTGGTGCGGTTGGCCATGGGTTCCTCCTAATGCAAGACAATGCTAGACCTCATGTGGCTGGAGTGTGTCAGCAGTTCCTGCAAGATGAAGGCATTGATGCTATGGACTGGCCCGCCCGTTCCCCAGACCTGAATCCAATTGAGCACATCTGGGACATCATGTCTCGCTCCATCCACCAACACCACGTTGCACCACAGACTGTCCAGGAGTTGGCGGATGCTTTAGTCCAGGTCTGGGAGGAGATCCCTCAGGAGACCATCCGCCACCTCATCAGGAGCATGCCCAGGCATTGAAGGGAGGTCATTCAGGCACGTGGAGGCCACACACACTACTGAGCCTCATTTTGACTTGTTTTAAGAACATTACATCAAAGTTGGATCAGCCTGTAGTGTGTTTTTCCACTTTAATTTTGAGTGTGACTCCAAATCCAGACCTCCATGGGTTAATAAATTTGATTTTCATTGACAATTTTTGTTTGATTTTGTTGTCAGCACATTCAACTATGTAAAGAACAAAGTATTTAATAAGAATATTTCATTCATTCAGATCTAGGATGTGTTATTTTAGTGTTTCCTTTATTTTTTTGAGCAGTATATATATATATATATATAAATATATCAATACAAATAAAGCTGCACATTACAATCCACCTTAAACTTAGTATCAGTCCATAATTAGCAGTCTGTGTCCGTTTATTTTGGGGTATTCAAAGATGTATGCTGCCGCCTCCTCCGCCTTAGGACCAGAACCACTGAATCCAATGTAAATGCAAGTAAAAGAAGAATGGAGGGCGCAGGTGTGAGTAAAATATTACAATTCCATTTATTGAACAACAAAGCTCACATACATCTTAGCTTCCGAAGATCAGCATAATCAGCATAAACTTCGTCAGGAAGTCCATCGACGAAACGCGTTGGCCGTGGTTTGTGGAGCGATAGACGTGTGAACGTCACCAAGTATGGTCCTGGCGCGATTGACGGGCTGTGCCTGGCGGCTCTTGCGGTTTGCCGTTTTGAATCAACACGGGACGGAGTGACCCTGAGGCTTTTGCTACTAAACGGTTGATTATGCTGATCTTCGGAAGCTAAGATGTATGTGAGCTTTGTTGTTCAATAAATGGAATTGTAATATTTTACTCACACCTGCGCCCTCCATTCTTCTTTTACATATATATATATATATATATATACACTTTTTTTTTAGAGATGTGCACCGGAAATTTTTCAGGTTTTGTGTTTTGGTTTTGGATTTGGTTCCGCGGCCGTGTTTTGGATTCGGACGCGTTTTGGCAAAGCCTCCCTGAAATTTTTTTTGTCGGATTCGGGTGTGTTTTAGATTTGGGTGTTTTTAAAAAAAAAAAACCCTCAAAAAAAGCTTAAATCATAGAATTTGGGGGTAATTTTGATCCTATAGTATTATTAACCTCAATAATCACAATTTCCACTCATTTCCAGTCTATTCTGAACACCTCACACCTCACAATACTATTTTTAGTCCTAAAATTTGCACCAAGGTCGCTGGATGACTAAGCAAAGCGAACCAAGAGGGCGGCACAAACACCTGGCCCATCAAGGAGTGGCACTGCAGTGTCAGACAGGATGGCACTTAAAAAAATTGGTCCCAAACAGCACATGATGCAAAGAAAAGAGAAAAAGAGGTGCACTGTGGTCGCTGGATGGCTAAGCTAAGCGACACAAACACCTCAATATCACAGGAATTATTTGTTCTAATCAATGGTATTATTGGTCCAAATCACTGGAAGAAAATGACAAAATCACAGGAATTATTTGTTCTAATCAATGGTATTATTGGTCCAAATCACTGGAAGAAAATGACAAAATCACTGGAATTATTCGTAAACATTTGTAGAAAGTCGCTGCTTTCTGATTACAGAAATGCTCAGATATTCCTGCGAATCCACAATGCCTTCCCAGAGGAAAAAGAAATTGAGAAACCGTTGTTTGAGAACGTTTGTTCTCTTTCCCTTACAAAGGAACAAACTACTTTCCAAGAAGACTGACGTTTTTGGGGATTATGGAGACATAATGTTTTTGAATATAAATCCTAAAGCAGGTGGTGTATTAGAGCAAAAGAGTGCAAGAGACCAGCCTTGCAGTTTCTGAAATATTATGACAAAATGTTACTGTATTTCATAAGCACTCATTCCTAACTCTGCTAAGTACTGTTTGGTATACTGTATCTGGCTTCCATGAGGTAGTTGTCCATTATTTCAGCTTCCATTGACCTTTTTGAAAGCGGTAGAAGTTATTGATTCTTTTTTTCCCCCCCTATTTTTAATTTTCTCCTGTTTACCTACTTAACACTATGTCAAGGCTTCTTATACTCCCCACATCACTCAGTGTCTACCTAATGATGTATCTTTATCCTTCCACCCTAGTCTCCTACACCTCCTCCTCTGTCTCCCCTCCATCCCTCTGTTTCCTTCCCCCTCCTTTCCTGTTACCCCACTTTCATTTACCTCTGCCCCATGGTCCTGCTACCCCACAACTCAGCCCTGCTCCCTCTCTCCCTTCCCTGTCACCTCCCCATATCCCCATCCACATCACACTGACCTCCCTCCCTGCCCACCTCTTGCAGTTTCCCCTCCTAGCTCAGGCACCCGTACCATTACTACTCTCTCATCATCATAGGCGTGCGCAGCACATTTTATTAGGGGGTGCACCGTTAGAGGGGCGTGACTAGCACCGCCATTGGGCGTGTCTAGCGCCACCCATCAGGTGTGTCTCTTGCCGCCTATTGGCATTCACTGCAAACTACATAATATAGGAAATTTTATTAAATAGAGTACAGTGAGGGCTAATCCTGCCTAGCTGTGGTTCCATCTTGTCACTCCTGTTCCTCCTACAGCTGCTCCTCTTAGGTGGACGATCTTACACATAGCTGCGTAAACCCCCCTCCCGCCCACAATTTCACCTCTTGGTCCTCCACTGATGCTCCGCATCACCTCACACTCTCTCCTGGTGCTCTGCTTCACCTCACACTTTCCCCAGATGCTCCGCATCACCTCTCCCTCTCCCCCGATGCTCCGCATCACCTCTCCCCCGATGCTCTGCATCACCTCTCCCTCTCCCCCGATACTCCACATCACCTCTCCCCCGCATCACCTCTGCCCCTCCCCAGATTCTCTGCATTACCTCTCACCCTCCCCTTATTCTTTACATTGCCTCTCACCGTCATGACAGCAATATGACAGAACTCAAACTCAGAGACACAGATAGACAGAGAGACACAGCGATAGAGATAGAGACACAGATATATAGAGACAGATAAACAGAGAGAGACATACATATATAGACACAGATAGCGAGACAGGGAGACAGAAAGATAGTTGCACACAGAGACAGAGAGGATTTATTTAATATAGAAATTAAATAAAAAATACACTGAGGGGCAGATGTATGAAGCCTGGAGAAGTGATAACGCAGTGATAAGTGGAAGGTGATAACGCACAAGCCAATCATTATGGGTTTGAAAAATGACAGTTAGGAGCTGATTGGCTGGTGCTTTATCACCTTCCACTTATCACTGCTTTATCACTTCTCCAAGCTTAATACATCTGCCCCTGAGTTACTGCACCACACATACTGTAGCTGCTTACCACACTGCAGGATGCTGCCAGTGAGTGTCAATTCCGTCCCTGATTGAGTTCTGCTATGGCTGTCAAAAGTGTGAGAAAGTTGTCTGTAGGGAGCGGACAGTTGTGCAGCAGTGTGCTTGTGCCCGGCGGTAAGGATAGGATACAACAGGGAGGGCCGGTGCAGTGTCCCATGTAATGACGTTGTGACGTCATTCATAGAAGCGCACAGACTGGACTATGATATGTAACGGGGTAATCAGAGGTGGGGAGGGTTTCTTATTTGCCTTGTATTTCACACTTGTACCGCGCCATACGGCAGCCAGCGCTATCAGTTTATTTTGTCATTTGTGAATGTTAACTTCAGGGCTCGGACCTCTTGGCGTATGGGGGGTGCCGGACATTAGGGGGTGCCTGTGCGCACCATGCACCCCCCCTGCGCACGCCTATGCTCATCATCCCTGCCCTCAAAGTTAATCTCACCTCATCGCTACAGCAACCCTGATAATCTCACTCACATCTCTCCCACAAACTCATACCCCCTATCCTGTGCCCTCTGGAATGCCAGATCTGTTTGTAACAAACTGGTCCCCACTCATGACCTTTTCATTTCCAACTCCCTACACCTACTAGCCATTACTGAAACTTGGATTACGCCCTCTGACACTACTTCTCCTGCTGCTCTCTCTGCTGGGGGCCTCACATTCACACACACACCCCGACCTGGGGGTCGTCATGGGGGTGGTGTTGTGTAGAGATGAGCGCCGGAAATTTTTCGGGTTTTGTGTTTTGGTTTTGGGTTCGGTTCCGCGGCCGTGTTTTGGGTTCGACCGCGTTTTGGCAAAACCTCACCGAATTTTTTTTGTCGGATTCGGGTGTGTTTTGGATTCGGGTGTTTTTTTCAAAAAACCCTAAAAAACAGCTTAAATCATAGAATTTGGGGGTAATTTTGATCCCAAAGTATTATTAACCTCAAAAAACATAATTTACACTCATTTTCAGCCTATTCTGAACACATCACACCTCACAATATTATTTTTAGTCCTAAAATTTGCACCGAGGTCGCTGTGTGAGTAAGATAAGCAACCCTAGTGGCCGACACAAACACCGGGCCCATCTAGGAGTGGCACTGCAGTGTCACGCAGGATGTCCCTTCCAAAAAACCCTCCCCAAACAGCACATGACGCAAAGAAAAAAAGAGGCGCAATGAGGTAGCTGTGTGAGTAAGATTAGCGACCCTAGTGGCCGACACAAACACCGGGCCCATCTAGGAGAGGCACTGCAGTGTCACGCAGGATGTCCCTTCCAAAAAACCCTCCCCAATCAGCACATGATGCAAAGAAAAAGAAAAGAAAAAAGAGGTGCAAGATGGAATTATCCTTGGGCCCTCCCACCCACCCTTATGTTGTATAAACAAAACAGGACATGCACACTTTAACCAACCCATCATTTCAGTGACAGGGTCTGCCACACGACTGTGACTGATATGACGGGTTGGTTTGGACCCCCCCCAAAAAAGAAGCAATTAATCTCTCCTTGCACAAACTGGCTCTACAGAGGCAAGATGTCCACCTCATCTTCACCCTCCGATATATCACCGTGTACATCCCCCTCCTCACAGATTATCAATTCGTCCCCACTGGAATCCACCATCTCAGCTCCCTGTGTACTTTGTGGAGGCAATTGCTGCTGGTGAATGTCTCCGCGGAGGAATTGATTATAATTCATTTTAATGAACATCATCTTCTCCACATTTTCTGGATGTAACCTCGTACGCCGATTGCTGACAAGGTGAGCGGCGGCACTAAACACTCTTTCGGAGTACACACTTGTGGGAGGGCAACTTAGGTAGAATAAAGCCAGTTTGTGCAAGGGCCTCCAAATTGCCTCTTTTTCCTGCCAGTATAAGTACGGACTGTGTGACGTGCCTACTTGGATGCGGTCACTCATATAATCCTCCACCATTCTATCAATGTTGAGAGAATCATATGCAGTGACAGTAGACGACATGTCCGTAATCGTTGTCAGGTCCTTCAGTCCGGACCAGATGTCAGCATCAGCAGTCGCTCCAGACTGCCCTGCATCACCGCCAGCGGGTGGGCTCGGAATTCTGAGCCTTTTCCTCGCACCCCCAGTTGCGGGAGAATGTGAAGGAGGAGATGTTGACAGGTCGCGTTCCGCTTGACTTGACAATTTTGTCACCAGCAGGTCTTTCAACCCCAGCAGACCTGTGTCTGCCGGAAAGAGAGATCCAAGGTAGGCTTTAAATCTAGGATCGAGCACGGTGGCCAAAATGTAGTGCTCTGATTTCAACAGATTGACCTCCCGTGAATCCTTGTTAAGCGAATTAAGGGCTGCATCCACAAGTCCCACATGCCTAGCGGAATCGCTCCGTGTTAGCTCCTTCTTCAATGCCTCCAGCTTCTTCTGCAAAAGCCTGATGAGGGGAATGACCTGACTCAGGCTGGCAGTGTCTGAACTGACTTCACGTGTGGCAAGTTCAAAGGGCATCAGAACCTTGCACAACGTTGAAATCATTCTCCACTGCACTTGAGACAGGTGCATTCCATCTCCTATATCGTGCTCAATTGTATAGGCTTGAATGGCCTTTTGCTGCTCCTCCAACCTCTGAAGCATATAGAGGGTTGAATTCCACCTCGTTACCACTTCTTGCTTCAGATGATGGCAGGGCAGGTTCAGTAGTTTTTGGTGGTGCTCCAGTCTTCTGTACGTGGTGCCTGTACGCCGAAAGTGTCCCGCAATTTTTCTGGCCACCGACAGCATCTCTTGCACGCCCCTGTCGTTTTTTAAAAAATTCTGCACCACCAAATTCAAGGTATGTGCAAAACATGGGACGTGCTGGAATTTGCCCATATTTAATGCACACACAATATTGCTGGCGTTGTCCGATGCCACAAATCCACAGGAGAGTCCAATTGGGGTAAGCCATTCCGCGATGATCTTCCTCAGTTGCCGTAAGAGGTTTTCAGCTGTGTGCGTATTCTGGAAAGCGGTGATACAAAGCGTAGCCTGCCTAGGAAAGAGTTGGCGTTTGCGAGATGCTGCTACTGGTGCCGCCGCTGCTGTTCTTGCGGCGGGAGTCCATACATCTACCCAGTGGGCTGTCACAGTCATATAGTCCTGACCCTGCCCTGCTCCACTTGTCCACATGTCCGTGGTTAAGTGGACATTGGGTACAACTGCATTTTTTAGGACACTGGTGAGTCTTTTTCTGACGTCCGTGTACATTCTCGGTATCGCCTGCCTAGAGAAGTGGAACCTAGATGGTATTTGGTAACGGGGGCACACTGCCTCAATAAATTGTCTAGTTCCCTGTGAACTAACGGCGGATACCGGACGCACGTCTAACACCAACATAGTTGTCAAGGACTCAGTTATCCGCTTTGCAGTAGGATGACTGCTGTGATATTTCATCTTCCTCGCAAAGGACTGTTGAACAGTCAGTTGCTTACTGGAAGTAGTACAAGTGGGCTTACGACTTCCCCTCTGGGATGACCATCGACTCCCAGCGGCAACAACAGCAGCGCCAGCAGCAGTAGGCGTTACACGCAAGGATGCATCGGAGGAATCCCAGGCAGGAGAGGACTCGTCAGACTTGCCAGTGACATGGCCTGCAGGACTATTGGCATTCCTGGGGAAGGAGGAAATTGACACTGAGGGAGTTGGTGGGGTGGTTTGCGTGAGCTTGGTTACAAGAGGAAGGGATTTACTGGTCAGTGGACTGCTTCCGCTGTCACCCAAAGTTTTTGAACTTGTCACTGACTTATTATGAATGCGCTGCAGGTGACGTATAAGGGAGGATGTTCCGAGGTGGTTAACGTCCTTACCCCTACTTATTACAGCTTGACAAAGGGAACACACGGCTTGACACCTGTTGTCCGCATTTCTGGTGAAATACCTCCACACCGAAGAGCTGATTTTTTTGGTATTTTCACCTGGCATGTCAACGGCCATATTCCTCCCACGGACAACAGGTGTCTCCCCGGGTGCCTGACTTAAACAAACCACCTCACCATCAGAATCCTCCTGGTCAATTTCCTCCCCAGCGCCAGCAACACCCATATCCTCCTCATCCTGGTGTACTTCAACACTGACATCTTCAATCTGACTATCAGGAACTGGACTGCGGGTGCTCCTTCCAGCACTTGCAGGGGGCATGCAAATAGTGGAAGGCGCATGCTCTTCACGTCCAGTGTTGGGAAGGTCAGGCATCGCAAACGACACAATTGGACTCTCCTTGTGGATTTGGGATTTCAAAGAACGCACAGTTCTTTGCGGTGCTTTTGCCAGCTTGAGTCTTTTCAGTTTTCTAGCGAGAGGCTGAGTGCTTCCATCCTCATGTGAAGCTGAACCACTAGCCATGAACATAGGCCAGGGCCTCAGCCGTTCCTTGCCACTCCGTGTGGTAAATGGCATATTGGCAAGTTTACGCTTCTCCTCCGACAATTTTATTTTAGGTTTTGGAGTCCTTTTTTTTCTGATATTTGGTGTTTTGGATTTGACATGCTCTGTACTATGACATTGGGCATCGGCCTTGGCAGACGACGTTGCTGGCATTTCATCGTCTCGGCCATGACTAGTGGCAGCAGCTTCAGCACGAGGTGGAAGTGGATCTTGATCTTTCCCTAATTTTGGAACCTCAACTTTTTTGTTCTCCATATTTTATAGGCAGAACTAAAAGGCACCTCAGGTAAACAATGGAGATGGATGGATTGGACACTAGTATACAATTATGGACGGACTGCCACGGTTAGGTGGTATAAAAAAACCACGGTTAGGTGGTATATATTATAATAATAATACAATTATGGATGGACGGACTGCCTGCCGACTGCCGACACAGAGGTAGCCACAGCCGTGAACTACCGCACTGTACACTGGTTGATAAAGAGATAGTAGTATACTCGTAACAACTAGTATGACACTATGACGACGGTATAAAGAATGAAAAAAAAACCACGGTTAGGTGGTATATATTATAATAATAATACAATTATGGATGGACGGACTGCCTGCCGACTGCCGACACAGAGGTAGCCACAGCCGTGAACTACCGCACTGTACACTGGTTGATAAAGAGATAGTAGTATACTCGTAACAACTAGTATGACACTATGACGACGGTATAAAGAATGAAAAAAAAACCACGGTTAGGTGGTATATATTATAATAATAATACAATTATGGATGGACGGACTGCCTGCCGACTGCCGACACAGAGGTAGCCACAGCCGTGAACTACCGCACTGTACACTGGTTGATAAAGAGATAGTAGTATACTCGTAACAACTAGTATGACACTATGACGACGGTATAAAGAATGAAAAAAAAAACCACGGTTAGGTGGTATATATTATAATAATAATACAATTATGGATGGACGGACTGCCTGCCGACTGCCGACACAGAGGTAGCCACAGCCGTGAACTACCGCACTGTACACTGGTTGATAAAGAGATAGTAGTATACTCGTAACAACTAGTATGACACTATGACGACGGTATAAAGAATGAAAAAAAAACCACGGTTAGGTGGTATATATTATAATAATAATACAATTATGGATGGACGGACTGCCTGCCGACTGCCGACACAGAGGTAGCCACAGCCGTGAACTACCGCACTGTACACTGGTTGATAAAGAGATAGTAGTATACTCGTAACAACTAGTATGACACTATGACGACGGTATAAAGAAAGAAAAAAAAATACCACGGTTAGGTGGTATATATTGTAATACAATTATGGATGGACGGACTGCCTGCCGAGTTCCGACTGCCGACACAGAGGTAGCCACAGCCGTGAACTACCGCACTGTACTGTGTCTGCTGCTAATATAGACTGGTTGATAAAGAGATAGTATACAATACATACAACAATATACTACTATACTGGTGGTCAGGCACTGGTCACCACTAGTCACACTGGCAGTGGCACTCCTGCAGCAAAAGTGTGCACTGTTTAATTTTAAATTAATATAATATTATGTACTCCTGGGGGCTCCTGCTATAACAACCTGCAGTGCTCCCCAGTCTCCCCCACAATTATTATAAGCTTTGCCTTTTATACATTGATGTGCAGCACACTGGGCTGAGCTGAGTGCACACAGACTGAGTCACACTGTGTGACTGGCTGCTGCTGTGTATCGTTTTTTTTCAGGCAGAGAACGGATATAGCAGAGAACGGATATATTATATTAAAATAAATAAAAGTTAACTAACAACAACTGCACTGGTCACTGTGGTAAACTCTGTCTGACTCTGCACAATCTCTCTCTCTCTTCTAATCTAATTTCTAATGGAGAGGACGCCAGCCACGTCCTCTCCCTATCAATCTCAATGCACGTGTGAAAATGGCGGCGACGCGCGGCTCCTTATATAGAATCCGAGTCTCGCGAGAATCCGACAGCGTCATGATGACGTTCGGGCGCGCTCGGGTTAACCGAGCAAGGCGGGAAGATCCGAGTCGCTCGGACCCGTGAAAAAAAACATGAAGTTCGTGCGGGTTCGGATTCAGAGAAACCGAACCCGCTCATCTCTAGTGTTGGGGTCCTTTTACCTTCTAGTTACTCCTACCAACTCATACCACCAGAACCATCCCTTACATTCTCTACATTTGAGGTCCATGCCATACGCCTCTTCCAACCAGTCCATCTTAGAGTAGCTGTCATTTACCGCCCCCCCTGGCACTGCTTCCAAATTCATCGACAACTTTGCTTCCTGGTTTCCTCACTTCCTCTCTTCTGACATTCCCTCCATTATCCTAGGCGATTTCAACATCCCTATTGACATCCCCACACAATCCCCTGCCTCTAAACTCCTTACCCTCACCTCTTCACTTGGTCTCTCCCAGTGGACCTCCTCACCCTCCCATGTTAATGGGAGCTCACTGGATCTGGTCTTCACTCACCGCTGTGATATTTCTGATTTTTTCCAACTCCCCATTTCCCCTCTCTGACCACCACCTGCTCTCCTTTAACCTCTCTCGACTTCCCCATCTCTACCTCCTAAGGCTACCATCACTAAGCGTAACATTGAAGCTATTGACACCACATTCCTTTCCTCCCTGTTTGACTCACTTCTCTCTCCTATTCTCTCTCTCTCATGCCCTGAACCAGGGCCGGCTCCAGGCATGTTCGACTGGAGCGGCCGCGCGGGGCGCCACTCTTTTAGGGCGCCGCACGCTGCGGCCGCCATATTCCTGCCTGGAGCCAGCCTTCAAACTGTGTGTGTGTGTGCGCGCAGCGCGCTGTGCGGCGCCGGCGTCTGACGTTAGACGCCGGCGCCGCGCAGCACAGACGGAATCGTTCATCCGTCCAGCCGCCCGCCCGCCTGCCTGGGCCCACAGCAGTACTCCCCCTCCCGGCTCCCAGCACCGCAGTCCGCAGTGACAATGCCATGTAAGTTAAAATCTGCACTGTGGGGGCATTATATATCTGGCACTGTGGGGGCATTATGTTTATTCATGTGGGGGCATATCTGCACTGTGGGGGCATTATATATCTGGCACTGTGGGGGCATATCTGCACTGTGGGGGCATTATATATCTGGCACTGTGGGGGCATATCTGCACTGTGGGGGCATTATATATCTGGCACTGTGGGGGCATAGCTGCACTGTGGGGGCATTGATTCTTGCACTGTGGGGGCATATCTGCACTGTGGGGGCATTATATATCTGGCACTGTGGGGGCATAGCTGCACTGTGGGGGCATTATATATCTGGCACTGTGGGGGCATAGCTGCACTGTGGGGGCATTGTTTCTTGCACTGTGGGGGCATATCTGCACTGTGGGGGCATTATATATCTGGCACTGTGGGGGCATATCTGCACTGTGGGGGCATTATATATCTGGCACTGTGGGGGCATATCTGCACTGTGGGGGCATTATATATCTGGCACTGTGGGGGCATTATGTTTCTTGCACTGTGGGGGCATATCTGCACTGTGGGGGCATTATGTATCTGGCACTGTGGGGGCATATCTGCACTGTGGGGGCATTATATATCTGGCACTGTGGGGGCATAGCTGCACTGTGGGGGCATTATGTTTCTGGCACTGTGGGGGCATATCTGCACTGTGGGGGCATTATGTATCTGGCACTGTGGGGGCATATCTGCACTGTGGGGGCATTATATATCTGGCACTGTGGGGGCATATCTGCACTGTGGGGGCATTATATATCTGGCACTGTGGGGGCATAGCTGCACTGTGGGGGCATTATGTTTCTGGCACTGTGGGGGCATATCTGCACTGTGGGGGCATTATGTATATGGCACTGTGGGGGCATATCTGGCACTGGGGGCATTAATGTATCTGACACTGTGGGGGGCAATAATGCATCTGGCACTGTGTGGGCACTTATGCATCTGGCAATATGTGGGCATTTATGTATCTGGCACTGGGGGGATTTATGTATCTGGCCCTGTGGTGGCATATCTGGCACTGTGCGGGCATTTTTATATATGGCACAGTGGGGACATATCTGGCACTGTGTGGGCATTTTTATATCTGGCACTGTGTGGGCACTTATGTATCTGGCACTGCGGGGGCATCATGTATCTGGCACTGTGGGGGGCATATCTGCACTGTGGAGGCACTTATGTATCTGGCACTTTGGGGGCATTTATGTATCTGAACTGTGGGTGCATATCTGGCACTGTGTGGCCATTTGTGTAGCTGGCACTGCTGGGGGGCATGTCACGTGTAGCTGGCACTGCTGGGGGGCATGTCATGTAGTGTTCCCGCTAGGCGTCTGTGGCTAGGCAATGTGTCTCAGTGCTGTGCCTGGCGCAAAGTGTATAGGAGGTTCTACCTGGTGCAGTGTGTATTAGCTGCACTACTGTGTGGTGTAATGCAAATTGCCACTATTATGTGGCCACGTACCTTCCCCACGAAGTAACTCCCATTAATTTTTGCTGCGCGCCTTCGGCGCGCACTGTCCATGATTTGACATATAGGTGTGGGAACAACAAGCAGTATGTACATCATTTTGCCCTCCTAACTTAAAAATGTGCCCTCCCTGTGATCAGCACCATGCCCTAAAAAGTGAACACTATCCTGTGTAGCTGGCACTGCTGGGGGGCATGTCATGTGTAGCTGGCACTGCTGCGGGGCATGTCATGTGTAGCTGGCACTGCTGCGGGGCATGTCATGTGTAGCTGGCACTGCTGGGAGGCATGTCATGTCTATCTGGCACTGCTGGGAGGCATGTCATGTCTATCTGGCACTGCACATTATGTGTATCTGGCACTATACTGGAGACATTGTGTGTAAGGATCACTACTGTGGCTATGTGTAAGGCTGCTAATTGTGTGAAAATATTTTTACAGTTTGATGATATGAAGTTACGAGTCCACGCCCACTTTTCCAGAGGCCACACCCACTTTTCCGGGAGCGCGCGCGCCTTCGGCGCGCGCATGGGGGGGGGGGGGCGCTTTTACATTTTCTCGCTCAGGGTGCTAGTAGGCCTGGAGCCGGCCCTGCCCTGAACAAGCCACTTCCACATACAATGCATCCCTTACTTCTGCTCTTGACTCTGTTGCTCCACCGACCACTATTCACCCTAGCAAATTAACACCTCAACCAGTGGCGTAACTAGAAATTTTTCTCCCCCAAGCCAAAAAATCCTTCGGCGCCCCCCCCCCCCATACCCCCCATAATTGGCACCAGTAAAGGGACAAAAAGGGTGTGTGGCTTTGTTGAAATGGGCGTGGCTTCACGTAAAGGGGCGTGGCATTGCAGGAAAAGACTACCTTATACCCCAGTTTTGCAACCTGCACGCCCAGACGTTAGCCACCACAGGAAAGAAAAATAATCCTGATTCATGCCCCTTACATTATTTGTAATTTTTCCTCCTTATAGTAATGCCCAGTATACATTCTTCCACATACTGCAATGGCCTTAGCCATTATGCCACACACAATAATGCACATGACACAATATGCACACACTGTAATGCCCCCGACACATTATGCCACACACCGTAATGCCTGTGACACATTATGACAGGAATCGCAATGCCCGTTATACATTATGCTACACACTGCAATGCCCCTGATACATTATAGCACATACAATGTCTGTGACACAGTATGACACACACCACAATGATCCTGAGACATTATACCACATACCACAATGCCCGTGCTATAGTATACAACACACCGTAATGCCTGACACATTATGACACACACCGCAATGTCCGTGATACATTATGCCACACACCGTAATGCCCATTACACATTAAGTTCTACAGTAAGGCTTCTAATTACTTTTAAATTACCTGCTCGTTGCCAGGGGTTTCATGCTCTTGGTTCCATGCACGGTGCCAGGGGTTTTCATGCTCAGGGTGTCATGCTCGTTGCCAGGGGTTTCATGCACTGGGTGTCATGCTTGTTGCCAGCGGTTTCATGCTCTTGGTTCCATGCACGGTGCCAGGGGTTTTCATGCTCAGGGTGTCATGCTCGTTGCAAGGGGTTTCATGCACTGGGTGTCATGCTCGTTGCCAGGGGTTTCATGCACTGGGTGTCATGCTTGTTGCCAGGGGTTTCATGCACTGGGTGTCATGCTCGTTGCTAGGGGGTAGTGCTTGTTGCTAGAGCCATGCTCCCAGTGCCACATATGCCCCCAGTGCCAGATATTCCCCCACAGTGCCAGGTATATGCCCCCAGTGCCAGATATTCCCCCACAGTGCCAGGTACATGCCCCCAGTGCCACATATACCCCCCCCCCGCAGTGCCACATATGCCCCCTCAGTGCCTGCTCCCCCCCAGTGCCAAATATTCCCCCACAGTGCCACATATGCCCCCTCAGTGCCTGCTCCCCCCAGTGCCAGATATTCCCCCACAGTGCCAGGTATATGCCCCCAGTGCCAGATCTTCCCCCACAGTGCTAGGTATATGCCCCCAGTGCCAGATCTTCCCCCACAGTGCCAGGTATATGCTCCCAGTGCCAGATCTTCCCCCACAGTGCCAGGTATATGCCCCCAGTGCCAGATCTTCCCGCACAGTGCCAGGTATATGCCCCCAGTGCCAGATATTCCCCCACAGTGCCAGGTATATGCCCCCAGTGCCAGATATTCCCCCACAGTGCCACATATGCCCCCTCAGTGCCTGCTCCCCCCAGTGCCAAATATTCCCCCACAGTGCCAGGTATATGCCCCCAATGCCAGATCTTCCCCCACAGTGCCAGGTATATGCCCCCAGTGCCAGATATTCCCCCACAGTGCCAGGTATATGCCCCCAGTGCCAGATATTCCCCCACAGTGCCTGCTCCCCCCACCGCCCGCTCCTTTGTGTTGGAGGGACACGGAGCACACAGCGCGCGCCTCTCCAGTGTCCCTCCTGGCTCTCCTGCCGGTCTAATAAAGGAAGTGACGGTTCGTGAGCCAATCAGAGCTCACGAATGGCACTTCCTTTATTAGACAGGCCGGGGGAGAGCCAGGGAGGGACACAGGAGAGGCGCGCGATGTGTACTCCGTGTCCCTCCTTACAGCAGCGGAGGGAAAGAGACCGCAGATTGACATGCGGACGCTCGTCCGCATGTCAATCTGTGCAAAGTCAGTGGCGCCCCAGCAACCCCTCGCCCCCAAGCCACCGCGAGGACTGCGGGGGCAGTAGTTACGCCACTGACCTCAACCCTGGCACACCAAATGCACCAGATATCTGCAAAAATGCTCACGTACTGCTAAGCGACACTGGAGGAAATCACGCTCTAAGGCAGACTTCCTCCATTTCAAACTTATGCTCTCATCCTTCAGTGCTGCCCTTTCTCTTGCTAAACAGTCATACTTCAAGAACCTCATCTCCTCCCAGTCTTCCTTCCCCCGGCGCCTCTTTGCCACTCTCAACTCACTCCTCTGCCCACCTCCACCTCGTCTCCCTTCCTCACTCTCTGCTCTTGACTTTGCCACTTACTTCACATCCAAAATTGACTCCATACGTCAGGACATCACATCACACCAGACCATCAGTAACCAGCTTTCTCCCATCCCATACCAACCCTCCCCATCCCTCGCACCTACTCTGACATCTTTCTCCCATGCATCTGGAGAGGAAGTCATGGCCCTCATTCGTTCCTGTCCCCTCACCACCTCCCCACTTTACCCTATCCCCTCCCGCCTCCTCCGCTACCTCTCTCCTTTTGCTTGTTCCCATCTTTCCCACCTTCTCAATCTATGCCTCTCATCAGGCACTGTCCCCTCTGCCTTCAAGCATGCACTCATCTCTCCTATTCTTAAAAAACCTACCCTTGATCCAAACACTCTCTCCAACTACCGACCCATCTCTCTCCTCCGTTTTGCCTCCAAACTCCTTGAGCATATTGTCTACAACCGCCTTACTTCCTTTCTTTCCTCACACTCACTGCTTGACACATTCCAGTCTGGCTTCCGTCCTCTCCACTCCACTGAAACTGCCCTTACAAAAGTATGCAATGACCTCCATGCTGCTAAATCTAAGGGACACTACTCTATACTTATTCTACTTGATCTCTCTGCTGCTTTTGACACTGTGGACCATCCTCTCCTACTGCAAATTCTTCACTCCATTGGTCTGCGTGACACTGCCCTCTCTTGGCTGTCCTCCTACCTTTCTGACCGTTCTTTCTCTGTCTCCTCTCATGACTCCACCTCCCCCTCACTTCCACTAACTGTAGGGGTACCCCAAGGTTCTGTCCTTGGTCCTCTTCTCTTCTCTCTCTATACGTCCTCACTAGGTAAGCTCATTAGTTCTTTTGGTTTCCAAAATCATCTCTATGCTGATGACACCAAAATCTATCTTTCCTCTACAGACCTCTCCCCTGCTCTCCTCAGTCGTATCTCCAACTGTATCTCTGCTACCTCTTCCTGGATGTCCCAGCGCTTTCTTAAACTTAACATGTCTAAGACCGAGCTGATCATCTTCCCTCCCTCCCGCATAACCTCACCTCCTACAATCTCATTATCTATTGATGGCACTACTATCTCCTCTAGCCCCCAAGTGCGCTGTCTTGGAGTAATCCTTGACTCCTCCCTCTCCTTCAAACCACACATTCAGCACCTCTCACAAACCTGCCATTTTCATCTAAAAAATATTTCCAGGATCAGACCCTTTCTGACCCAGGATGCTACTAAGGCTCTTATCCACTCACTGGTCATCTCCAGACTGGACAACTGTAATCTGCTCCTGATTGGCATTCCTGACAGATACCTCTCTCCACTCCAATCTATCCTCAATGCTGCTGCCCGGCTCATCTTCCTCACCAAACGCACTACGTCCACCTCTCCTCTCTTACTAGACCTTCACTGGCTCCCCTTCCCTTTCAGAATCCATTTCAAGCTTCTCACACTCGCTTACAAAGCCCTCACCCACTCCTCTCCCATCTACATCTCTGACCTTATCTCCCTTTACACTCCCACCCGTCCTCTTCGCTCTGCTAATGCACGCCGACTCTCCTGCCTACGGATTACTTACTCCCACTCCTACCTCCAAGATTTTTCCCGTGCTGCAACACTTCTCTGGAATTCCCTACCTCTCCCCCTCAGACTCTCCACCACTCTACAAAACTTCAAACGGGCTCTCAAGACCCACTTCTTCCCCAAACCCAGCCAAATCTCATCCTAACCCTCTGTTCTACGCTCTCTATGTACCCCATCTGTGTCACCCCTGTCTGTCTACCCCTCCCCTTTAGAATGTAAGCTCTCACGAGCAGGGCCCTCTTCCCTCATGTGCTTATCCTTTCTTACTTTAATAATCTTCAACTGCACCAAATCCATCAGTCTTCTGCCACCTAATACTTATTCCAGTGTCATCTGCTGATGTAACTATGTTTATTTACCCTGTACTTGTCCTATACTGTAGTGATGTGCACAGGACATTTTTCGGGTTTTGTGTTTTGGTTTTGGATTCGGTTCCGTGGCCATGTTTTGGATTCGTACGCGTTTTGGCAAAAACCTCCCTGAAATTTTTTTGTCGGATTCTGGTGTGTTTTGGATTCGGGTGTTTTTTTTACATAAACCCCTCAAAAACAGCTTAAATCATGGAATTTGGGGGTCATTTTGATCCCATAGTATTATTAACCTCAATAACCATAATTTCCACTCATTTTCAGTCTATTCTGAACACCTCACACCTCACAATATTATTTTTAGTTCTAAAATTTGCACCGAGGTCGCTCGATGACTAAGCTAAGCGACCCAAGTGGCCGACACAAACACCTGGCCCATCTAGGAGTGGCACTGCAGTGTCAGACAGGATGGCACTTCAAAAAAATAGTCCCCAAACAGCACATGATGCAAAGAAAAAAAGAGGTGCACCAAGGTCGCTGGATGGCTAAGCTAAGCGACACAAGTGGCCGACACAAACACCTGGTCCATCTAGGAGTGGCACTGCAGTGTCAGGCAGGAAGGCACTTCAAAGAAATAGTCCCCAAACAGCACATGATGCAAAGAAAAATGAAAGAAAAAAGAGGTGCAAGATGGAATTGTCCTTGGGCCCTCCCACCCACCCTTATGTTGTATAAACAGGACATGCACACTTTAACAAACCCATAATTTCAGCGACAGGGTCTGCCACACAACTGTGACTGAAATGACTGGTTGGTTTGGGCCCCCACCAAAAAAAAAGCAATCAATCTCTCCTTGCACAAACTGGCTCTACAGAGGCAAGATGTCCACCTCCTCCTCATCGTCCGATTCCTCACCCCTTTCACTGTGTACATCCCCCTCCTCACAGATTATTAATTCGTCCCCACTGAAATCCACCATCTCAGGTCCCTGTGTACTTTCTGGAGGCAATTGCTGGTGAATGTCTCCACGGAGGAATTGATTATAATTCATTTTGATGAACATCATCTTCTCCACATTTTCTGGAAGTAACCTCGTACACCGATTGCTGACAATGTGAGCGGCTGCACTAAACACTCTTTCGGAGTACACACTGGAGGATGGGCAACTTAGGTAAAATAAAGCCAGTTTCTGCAAGGGCCACCAAATTGCCTCTTTTTCCTGCCAGTATACGTACGGACTGTCTGACGTGCCTACTTGGATGCGGTCACTCATATAATCCTCCACCATTCTTTCAATGGTGAGGGAATCATATGCAGTAACAGTAGACGACATGTCAGTAATCGTTGGCAGGTCCTTCAGTCCGGACCAGATGTCAGCACTCGCTCCAGACTGCCCTACATCACCGCCAGCGGGTGGGCTCGGAATTCTTAGCCTTTTTCTCGCTCCCCCAGTTGCGGGAGAATGTGAAGGAGGAGCTGTTGACGGGTCACGTTCCGCTTGACTTGACAATTTTCTCACCAGCAGGTCTTTGAACCTCTGCAGACTTGTGTCTGCCGGAAAGAGAGATCCAACGTAGGTTTTAAATCTAGGATCGAGCACGGTGGCCAAAATGTAGTGCTCTGATTCCAACAGATTGACCACCCATGAATCCTGGTTAAGCGAATTAAGGGCTCCATCCACAAGTCCCACATGCCTAGCGGAATCGCTCTGTTTTAGCTACTCCTTCAATGTCTCCAGCTTCTTCTGCAAAAGCCTGATGAGGGGAATGACCTGACTCAGGCTGGCAGTGTCTGAACTGACTTCACGTGTGGCAAGTTCAAAGGTTGCAGAACCTTGCACAACGTTGAAATCATTCTCCACTGCGCTTGAGTCAGGTGCATTCCCCCTCCTTTGCCTATATCGTAGGCAGATGTATAGGCTTGAATGGCCTTTTGCTGCTCCTCCATCCTCTGAAGCATAAAGAGGGTTGAATTCCACCTCGTTACCACCTCTTGCTTCAGATGATGGCAGGGCAGGTTCAGGACTGTTTGCTGGTGCTCCAGTCTTTGGCACGCGGTGGCTGAATGCCGAAAGTGGCCCGCAATTCTTCGGGCCACCGACAGCATCACTTGCACGCCCCTGTCGTTTTTTAAATAATTCTGCACCACCAAATTCAATGTATGTGCAAAACATGGGACGTGCTGGAATTTGCCCAGATGTAATGCACGCACAATATTGCTGGCGTTGTCCGATGTCACAAATCCCCAGGAGAGTCCATTTGGGGTAAGCCATTCAGCGATGATGTTCCTCAGTTTCCGTAAGAGGTTGTCAGCTGTGTGCCTCTTCTGGAAAGCGGTGATACAAAGCGTAGCCTGCCTAGGAACGAGTTGGCGTTTTGCGAGATGCTGCTACTGGTGCCGCTGCTGCTGTTCTTGCTGCGGGAGGCAATACATCTACCCAGTGGGCTGTCACAGTCATATAGTCCTGAGTCTGACCTGCTCCACTTGTCCACATGTCCGTGGTTAAGTGGACATTGGGTACAACTGCATTTTTTAGGATACTGGTGAGTCTTTTACTGAGGTCTGTGTACATTTTCGGTATCGCCTGCCTAGAGAAATGGAACCTAGATGGTATTTGGTACCAGGGACACAGTTCCTCAATCAAGTCTGTAGTTGCCTGTGAATTAACGGTGGATAACGGAAACACGTTTCTCACCGCCCAGGCTGCCCTCTGGGATGACGATATACTCCCAGCAGCAACAACAGCAGCGCCAGCAGCAGGAGGCGTTACACTCAAGAATGCATCGGAGGAATCCCAGGCAAGAGAGGACTCGTCAGACTTGACAGTGACATGGCCTGCAGGACTATTGGCTTTCCTGTGTAAGGAGGAAATTGACACTGAGGGAGTTGGTGGTGTGGTTTGCAGGACCTTGGTTACAAGAGGAAGGGATTTAGTGGTCAGTGGACTGCTTCCGCTGTCATCCAAAGTTTTTGAACTTGTCACTGACTTATGATGAATGCGCTGCAGGTGACGTATAAGGGAGGATGTTCCGAGGTGGTTAATGTCCTTACCCCTACTTATTACAGCTTGACAAAGGCAACACACAGCTTGATACCTGTTGTCCGCATTTGTGTTAAAATAATTCCACACCGAAGAGGTGATTTTTTTTGTATTTTGACCAGGCATGTCAATGGCCATATTCGTCCCACGGACAACAGGTGTCTCCCCGGGTGCCTGACTTAAAGAAACCACCTCACCATCAGAATCCTCCTTGTCAATTTCCTCCTCAGCGCCAGCAACACCCATATCCTCATCCTGGTGTACTTCAACAGTGACATCTTCAATTTGACTATCAGGAACTGGACTGCGGGTACTCCTTCCAGCACTTGCAGGGGGCGTGCAAATGGTGGAAGGCGCCACCTCTTCCCGTCCAGTGTTGGGAAAGTCAGGCATCGCACCCGACACAATTGGACTCTCCTTGGGGATTTGTGATTTAGAAGAACGCACAGTTCTTTGC
Source organism: Pseudophryne corroboree (assembly GCF_028390025.1). NCBI lineage: Eukaryota > Metazoa > Chordata > Amphibia > Anura > Myobatrachidae > Pseudophryne > Pseudophryne corroboree. Next base: position 707,390,778 of record NC_086449.1, on the reverse strand, counting down.
TGTGCTTTTGCCAGCTTAAGTCTTTTCATTTTTCTAGCGAGAGGCTGAGTGCTTCCATCCTCATGTGAAGCTGAACCACTAGCAATGAACATAGGCCAGGGCCTCAGCCGTTCCTTGCCACTCCGTGTAGTAAATGGCATATTGGCAAGTTTACGCTTCTCCTCAGATGCTTTTAATTTTGATTTTTGGGTCATTTTACTGAACTTTTGTATTTTGGATTTTACATGCTCTCTACTATGACACTGGGCATCGGCCTTGGCAGACGACGTTGATGGCATTTCATCGTCTCGGCCATGACTAGTGGCAGCAGCTTCAGCATGAGGTGGAAGTGGATCTTGATCTTTCCCTATTTTACCTTCCACATTTTTGTTCTCCATTTTTTAATGTGTGGAATTATATGCCAGTATCAATAGCAATGGCCTACTACTATATATACTGTGCACAACTGAAATGCACCACAGTTATGGATGGATAGTATACTTGACGACACAGAGGTAGGTAGAGCAGTGGCCTACTGTACCGTACTGCTATATATTATATACTGGTGGTCAGCAAACTGTGCAAATCTGAAATGCACCACAGGTATGAATGGATAGTATACTTGACGACACAGAGGTAGGTAGAGCAGTGGCCTACTGTACCGTACTGCTATATATTATATACTGGTGGTCAGCAAACTGTGCAAAACTGAAATGCACCACAGGTATGGATGGATAGTATACTTGACGACACAGAGGTAGGTAGAGCAGTGGCCTACTGTACCGTACTGCTATATATTATATACTGGTGGTCAGCAAACTGTGCAAAACTGAAATGCACCACAGGTATAAATGGATAGTATACTTGACGACACAGAGGTAGGTAGAGCAGTGGCCTTCTGTACCGTACTCCTATATATTATATACTGGTGGTCAGCAAAATTATGCACTGTACTCCTACTATACAATGCAGCACAGATATGGAGCGTTTTTCAGGCAGAGAACGTATAATACTAGTGGTCACTGGTCAGCAAAACTCTGCACTGTACTCCTCCTATATAATACTACTGGTCCCCAGTCCCCACAATAAAGCAGTGTGAGCACAGATATATGCAGCACACTGAGCACAGATATGGAGCGTTTTGCAGGAAGAGAACGTATAATACTGGTGGTCACTGGTCAGCAAAACTCTGCACTGTACTCCTCCTATATAATACTACTGGTCCCCAGTCCCCACAATAAAGCAGTGTGAGCACAGATATATGCAGCACACTGAGCACAGATATGGAGCTTTTTTCAGGCAGACAACGTATACTGGTGGTCACTGGTCAGCAAAACTCTGCACTGTACTCCTCCTATATAATACTGCTGGTCCCCAGTCCCCACAATAAAGCAGTGTGAGCACAGATATATGCAGCACACTGAGCACAGATATGGAGCATTTTTCAGGCAGACAACGTATACTGGTGGTCACTGGTCAGCAAAACTCTGCACTGTACTCCTCCTATATAATACTGCTGGTCCCCAGTCCCCACAATAAAGCAGTGTGAGCACAGATATATGCAGCACACTGAGCACAGATGTGGAGCGTTTTTCAGACAGACAACGTATACTGGTGGTCACTGGTCAGCAAAACTATGCACTGTACTCCTCTTATATAATACTGCTGGTCCCCAGTCCCCACAATAAAGCAGTGTGAGCACAGATATATGCAGCACACTGAGCACAGATATGGAGCGTTTTTCAGGCAGACAACGTATAATACTGGTGGTCACTGGTCAGCAAATCTCTGCACTGTACTCCTCCTATAATATTGCTGGTCCCCAGAATAAAGATATTTGCACTGCAGCCCCCTGAAACTAAGTGAGAGGACGCCAGCCACGTCCTCTCACTATCATTTCCTATGCACGAGTGAAAAATGGCGGCGATGCGCGGCTCCTTATATAGAATCCGAATCTCGCGAGAATCCGACAGTGGGATGATGACTTTCGGGCGCGCTCGGGTTAACCGAGCAAGGCGGGAGGATCCGAGTCTGCCTCGGACCCGTGTGAAAAGGGTGAAGTTCGGGGTGGTTCGGATTCCGAGGAACCGAACCCGCTCATCACTACTATACTGTCATCAACTGTAAGTTGCTGTTTTCCTGTTTGATTATTTGTTTATGTACTCTGTAATTGGGCGCTGCAGAACCCTTGTGGCGCCATATAAATAAAGGATAATAATAAAATAAAATAGCCCAGTAAAATGTTGCAATGTTAAGTACTGACTTGTGCCTTCTGGGGGTCCACTTCTTCACCAAACCCAGCCAAATCTCATCCTAACCCTCTGTTCCACGTTCTCCATGTACCTCATCTCTGTCACCCATGTCTGTCTACCCCTCCCCTTTAGATTGTAAGCTCTCACGAGCAGGGCCCTCTTCCCTCATGTGCTTATCCTTTGTCTTACTTTACTAATCTTCAACTGTACCACATCCAGCAGTCTTCTGCCACCTGATACTTATTCCAGTGTCATCTGCTGATGTAACTATGTTTATTTACCCTGTACTTGTCCTATACTGTCATGAACTGTAAGTTGCTGTTTTCCTGTTTGATTATTTATGTACTCTGTAATTGGGCGCTGCAGAACCCTTGTGGCGCCATATAAATAAAGGATAATAATAATAATATAGGGTGTATAATCCCCAGGTGTATCTCACACATCACACATTACAGTATATAGGGTGTATAATTCCCAGGTGTATCTCACACATCGCTCAGTATAGATTACAGGATTTATAATCACCAGGTCTATAACACAAGTCGCATAGTACAGTATACATACTAGTCACAACAATGCAGCAGATATTGAGCACTGATCAGGATACTAGAAGTGACACAGAGCTGCAAGATAGAGCAATGGCCAACTGTACTGTACTATATATGTATACTGCTGGTCACCAAAATGCTGCACTGTCCTACTATATACTGCTCACAATAATGCAGCACAGATATGGAATGAATACTTGCAGTGACACAGAGCTGCAAGATACAGCAATGGCCTACTGTACACAACTATATACAGTTGGGTCACCAAAATGCTGCACTGTAATACTATATATACTGCTCACAAAAATGCTGCACAGATATGGAATGGATACTTGCAGTGACACAGAGCTGCAAGATACAGCAATGGCCTACTGTACACAACTATATACAGTTGGGTCACCAAAATGCTGTACTGCAATACTATATATACTGCTGACAAAAATGCAGCACAGATATGGAATGGATACTTGCAGTGACACAGAGCTGCAAGATGCAGCAATGGCCTATTGTACACAACTATATACTGTTGGGTCACCAAAATTCTGCACTGTAATACTATATATACTGCTCACAAAAATGCAGCACAGATATGGAATGGATACTTGCAATGACACAGAGCTGCAAGATACAGCAATGGCTTACTGTGCACAACTATATACTGTTGGGTCACCAAAATGCTGCACTGTAATACTATATATACTGCTCACAAAAATGCAACACAGATATGGAATGGATACTTGCAGTGACACAGAACTGCAATATACAGCAATGGCCTACTGTACACAACTATATACTGTTGGGTCACCAAAATGCTGCACTGTAATACTATATATACTGCTCACAAAAATGCAGCACAGATATGGAATGGATACTTGCAGTGACACAGAGCTGCAAGATACAGCAATGGGCTACTGTGCACAACTATATACTGTTGGGTCACCAAAATGCTGCACTGTAATACTATATATACTGCTCACAAAAATGCAGCACAGATATGGAATGGATACTTGCAGTGACACAGTGCTGCAAGATACAGCAATGGCCTACTGTACACACCTATATACTGTTGGGTCACCAAAATGCTGCACTGTAATACTATATGTACTGCTCACAAAAATGCAGCACAGATTTGGAATGGATACTTGCAGTGACACAGAGCTGCAAGATACAGCAATGGCCTACTGTACACAACTACTGTATATACTGTTGGGTCACCAAAATGCTGCACTGTAATACTATATATACTGCTCATAAAAATGCTGCACAGATATGGAATGGATACTTGCAGTGACACAGAGCTGCAAGATACAGCAATGGCCTACTGTACTGTACTACTATAAGTATAATTATATACTTGTGGTCCCCAGTCCCCACAATAAAGCACACTGAGCACAGATATTTGCAGTACACTGAGCACAGATATAGAGCGTGTTCAGGCAGAGAACGTAGATATTTTCAGCACACTGAGCACAGATATTTGCAGCACACTGAGCACAGATATTTGCAGCACACTGAGCACAGATTACGGAGCTTTTCAGGGAGAGAACGCAGCCACGTCCTCTCCGCTCAATCTCCGATGTATGAGTGAAAATGGCGGCGACGCGCGGCTCTTTATATAGAATACGAATTTCGCGAGAATCCGACAGCGGGATGATGACGTTCGGGCGCATTCGGGTTAACCGAGCATGGTGGGAAGATCCGAGGCTGCCTCGGTATTGTGTAAAATGGGTGAAGTTCGGGGGGGGGGGGTTGGATCTCAGAGATCCGGACCCGCTCATCTCTAATATATATATATATATATATATACACACAGAGAGAAAACCACAGCACTCGCCACCCCAGAAGCGGGGTACAGCTATGCACTTACCACTCACAGGGAGGGGTGCATGTAACACAGCACTCTCCACCACAAAAGCAGGGTACACAGCTGTTCTTACCACTCACATGGCGGGGTGCATGTAGCCCATGACCACATCGCTCAAATAAATACAAACAAAAAACCCAGCACTCACCAAAGTAAGCTCACTTATCCTGAACAATTCAATAAATAAATGATGGGGGTTTAGTTAGTGGATTGGCCAATGCACGGAAGCCTGCATACCGATCTCCAAGGTACCCCACCTTCATACAGGTCCTACACTATCACAGAGTCTTAAAACCTGACTACTTCACTGCTGTTACACACATCATCTGCCTGCTAGATTTAATGTGCACCTGCCACACCCTTTATGGCTTCTAAAGGTACACTAGTCACCTTGCACTGGCTCAGAGATAATTGCTAAGGAACAGCTGAGACAGGTTCAGGATAATAGAGTCCACACAGGGGTGCATGAGAAAGCTAGTGGCCACGGTTAATAAGAGTTAACCATAGATTAACCCCATCGTATACACACAGAGAGAAAACCACAGCACTCGCCACCCCAGAAGCGGGGTACAGCTATGCACTTACCACTCACTAGCAGGCAGATGATGTGTGTAACAGCAGTGAAGTAGTCAGGTTTTAAGACTCTGTGATAGTGTAGGACCTGCATGAAGGTGGGGTACCTTGGAGATCGGTATGCAGGCTTCCGTGCATTGGCCAATCCACTAACTAAACCCCCATCATTTATTTATTGAATTGTTGAGGATAAGTGAGCTTACTTTGGTGAGTGCTGGGTTTTTTGTTTGTTTATATATATATATATATATATATATATATATATATAAATAATATATATATATAAATATATATATATACTGTATATATACACAAACATATATATATATATATATATATTTATATATATATATATATATATATATATTTATATATATATATATATATATATATATATATATATATATATTGTGGCCAGGACAGTGTGTTCTCACATGAGGTTAATGTGGAGCAGCAGGTTTTTCCAGAGAAGGAGCAATAAAAGGCATGGTGTCATGAAATCCAGTCCAGGTTTTCCTAGAATCAGTAGTAGGCCATGTACAAGGCTAAATAGTAGCACCTGACATCTGCCTTTGAAGTTGTGTCAGTGCAGATCCACAGGACTTCCGATGGTGAACCTGGACGATAGGTGGGGGGTGTTGGGTTACAGTAGGAAGCCATATGGATGTGTCACCAACATTCTAGTGAAATGTGAACTACCATGCTGTGAAGTGTATGCTGCCTGAAGCTAACCTGAGCTGTTACCTGCCTGAGGATAAAGGAACTGGTTGAACCTTTTAATCCAGCATATGTTATCCTTTACACACACACACACACACACACACACACACACACACACACACACACACACACACACACACACTCACACACTCACACACACACACACACACACACACACACACACACACACTAAGCAAGTGGCACTCACCAGACTTTTCTTAAGAATAAAATCGTCCTTTATTGAGGATCTCAATAAAGGATGATTTTATTCTTAAGATAAGTCTGGTGAGTGCCGCTTATCTACATCTTCTACTAATAGCTCTTCCAGAGCTTAAGATGGCACCACAGCGAGTTTAAAAGTTATCCCAAGTGGAGTGCCGGGTATATATATATACATATATATATATATTATATATATATATATATATAGACACCTTTTTCAAACAGCAGCGGCACTCGTGGGATTTGTAGTTAAGTAAAAACGTGTATTTCACATCAAAGCCGACGTTTCGGGGCCCACACGTCCCTTTGTCAAGGTGAGTAACACACAAACATTAAACAAGTGATTACCTTTATGCTGTGAAGAAGCCCGCCAGTGCATCCCGCTCGGATCAGCGACACGGACTTTCGTTCCATTGCTGGTCCTTATCCTATGACGTCACCCGCCATGCACCGCCTGGTCGTCTTAGCAACCGCGACGCTGGCCGGCCCCGTCACCCAAATAGTGTTCATTCCGCTCTCCCCACATATCAGATTCACCAACGGTGTTTGTGCCAGTATATCTCCTATAGCAACAGAGACCCTCCACCTTATAGAAGAAGAAGAAGAACAGAAACTAGATAACAATAGGCTGTACCACAGTTGCATAAATTAACTCATTTAACAAGTTAGAACTATGTGAAGATTGAAGTAGAGACAGGACCCGGATAATTACTGCCCCCCAGGACTCTTTATACAAAACACAATTTAAGGACATCAACACCCTGCACTCAGATGCCCTATACTGTGGTGAGGCAGCTCCACACAGGGCATTATATGTGTGTAATATTCCTGATCCAGAAAAAACCTGGACCATATCCCTACCAAAGTGCTATATTCCATACGGACTGAAATTACAGGAGCAAAGAAAAACTCCACACCTACACCCAATTAAGTGTGTTATATACATATATATATATATATATATATATATATATATATATATAGAGTCCAAGTAGGCAGCACTCCCAATGTTAAACTCACAAGATGATGGTGCCTTCCGTAGGAGTCCCCAGCACGGGGTATTCCAATTTGTAGTGGAAAGTCGGCGGCACTCAAAGAAATATGGCAAACACACATAAGTGCTGTTCAACGTTTCGAGGAATTTATTACCTCGTCATCAGGATACAAAAACACAGACATAAACTTACATTTATAGACCTGCACCTCACCACGTGTAGTCGGCCGGCTCCGGAAGCTGGAAGACGACGCCCACCGATGACGACATCATTCTAACCCCCGTTGCCATAGCAGCCGCAATAAACAAAAAACTGTGACACATAAAAATGACATCATACGGTTACATTCCCATAACAGAGACAGGTGTGCTCTAACAGTTCCATTTCATAAATAACCTTAAATCTTAGCATAAATTATAACCAAGACTAACAAGGTAAAGCTGATAAAAAGGATAAAAATTCCTTAATTCAATAACCTGAATATGTATCAACTGGAATTAATCCGTTACATATAACATCCCAATGTTTATACATTCTAAAAAATATCAAAAGAATATTAAATCGACTAATTAAAGGAAACAAGCTTTCATTAAGTCCCTTAGGAGATAAAGTATTCAATCTATGTATCCACATAGATTCACAGCGTAGACACCCATATAGTGGCAAAAAATACCTCATTAAGCACCGATTAACATGTACTACTAAGTTTATAGTGTATATGATTACATGTCCATGTGGTCTCAGTTACGTAGGGAAAACTGATAGAACCCTGCGAGAACGTATGGCCACCCATAGATTATCTATTAGGAATGCCCTTGAGAAGGGATACAGTGATCAACCTGTATCCAGACATTTTGTGAAAGCAGGACACAACTTGTCGACTCTTAGATACATGATTATTGATCACGTTCCCTCTAGAAACCGTGGCGGGGATAGATCACTAGCCCTGCTACGCTGTGAATCTATGTGGATACATAGATTGAATACTTTATCTCCTAAGGGACTTAATGAAAGCTTGGGATTGCACTGTTTCCTTTAATTAGTCGATTTAATATTCTTTTGATATTTTTTAGAATGTATAAACATTGGGATGTTATATGTAACGGATTAATTCCAGTTGATACATATTCAGGTTATTGAATTAAGGAATTTTTATCCTTTTTATCAGCTTTACCTTGTTAGTCTTGGTTATAATTTATGCTAAGATTTAAGGTTATTTATGAAATGGAACTGTTAGAGCACACCTGTCTCTGTTATGGGAATGTAACCGTATGATGTCATTTTTATGTGTCACAGTTTTTTGTTTATTGCGGCTGCTATGGCAACGGGGGTTAGAATGATGTCGTCATCGGTGGGCGTCGTCTTCCAGCTTCCGGAGCCGGCCGACTACACGTGGTGAGGTGCAGGTCTATAAATGTAAGTTTATGTCTGTGTTTTTGTATCCTGATGACGAGGTAATAAATTCCTCGAAACGTTGAACAGCACTTATGTGTGTTTGCCATATTTCTTTGAGTGCCGCCGACTTTCCACTATATATATATATATATATATAAATAATGTGTCTGTACCACAATAAATATACCTATAAAAAATACCCAAAATAAAAATAAATGTGTGAAAATATAAGAATTATGTGAAAAATATAAAAAATTAATAAAAGAACTGCCCACTCACTGTTGCCGGCATCAGGTGCTGGTGCGTGCTAGCACCTTACTGTCCCCCTCTTGGGATGGAATAATAAGAAAAAGATTAGGGCAAGAGTGGCATACACTTCAATAGATATCCAAAAGATACACTATGTGTTACCTGTTAATATCTATACCTCCTATCCAAAGAGACCCATGTCCTTACTATGGTTCCTTATTAATTGTGGTGTATACATTTCCCAGGACCCGTGTCTACCTCTTCCTTCACAGATATAAACACCATAATTAACCCACTAGGAACCAGTGTAAACGAGGTTATCTTTCAGAGCCTCTGCATTACAGGTATTGACCATCCTGATTTATATTGGTCAATAGTCTTATGTATGTCTACAAAAAAACATTCCATGAGAATTTCTCATTCAATCCCAGAGGATTAATGGTGTCCAGTTCGTAGATCCACCTAGTTTCCAACTGTAGGAGCTTACGATCTCTGTCTCCTCCTCTGATGGTCTTAGGTACATGATCTATAATTTGATGTTTGAGATCATTCAGCGTATGCCTGCCAGTCCAAAATGTCTGGCTACCGGTTGTTCTGATTGTTTCCCTAACAGTGCCTGTTTGATAGAGGACCTGTGCAGGGCCATTCTCTCCCTTATTGTACGGATAGCTTTGCCCACATAGTGGAGTCCACATGGACCCGAGATAAGGTACACTATGTGTGTCAAAGTACATGTCAATACATGGCGTATTTGATAGATTTTATCTTTATGTGGGTTTTTAAATGATGAGCCAATAATCATACTAGTGCATGTGGTGCACTTGAGACACCTGTAGCAACCCGGTTGTTTGCTCAAGAAAGAAGATGGTGCTTTTACTATCGCTGCCTGGAATCCTGTAATATCAGCATGGACTATAACATCTTTAATATTACGGCCTCTGGAAAAACACATCATAGGACGTTTGTCCCTAAACACCTGCAATGAGTTGTCCGTTGACACAATGGGCCACAATGCCCTTGATGCCCTTTGAATGACCGGGCTAGCGATATTGAATTTATTGACAAATGGAATGATTTGTTTATCATCCTTAGCGGATGGTTTCAACAGAGTCTCTCTCGGAATCGCCATGATTTCTGCCTTCTGCAGTTTTAATTTTCGTGGATCGTATCCTCTGGCCATAAATTTAGTAATCATATTATCCAGTTCCTGATCTAAAGTGGAACGATCGCTTATAATTCTGGAGGCTCTGATCATCTGCGATCGAGGGAGTCCTTCTTTCAGAGGTTTAGGATGATGGCTATTGGCTCGAAGGAGCACATTTTTATCCGTAGGTTTAGAATAAAGGCTTGTGTTAAGTCTTCCATCTACCAATGAGACCTGGACATCTAAATAATTTAAAGAACTTTCACTGACTTGATAAATGTATTTGATGGGCGATGATCTAGCATTCGTTCTCTGCATCAATTGTATGAATGCTTCCTTCCCCCTGTCCACAACAAAAATAAATCATCAATATACCTGGTAAATAACACAATATGCTGTGCAACAGATGTGTCACTGAAGAACACTGACTCCTCCTCCTGAAACATACACATTCGCAAACGATGGGGAGATGTTACTCCCCATCGCGCACCCTGTCTTCTGGCGGAAAATGTTGCAGTTGAATAGGAAAAAATTCTTCTTCAGTGTCATAGAAAGTAATTCCATGAAAACATCTAAATCCACTGTATCCATCTTTTCTCTCACCAGGAAACTTCTCATTGCTTGTATACCGGCCTCGTGTGGTATACTTGTGTAAAGACTATTGACGTCTATTACACAAATTAATGTATTAGCAGGTAAATCAACTAATGGAATAAGTTGTTTCAAGAAGCTGGTCGTATCCTTAATGAAGTGATCTTGCTTCACTATTAAAGATTGAAGAATTTCATCCAAAAAAATGGAAACAGGCTGGAAAATGGAATCCCTAGCCGCGATTATGGGCCTCCCCGGCGGCGAGGTCGCATTTTTATAAATCTTGGGGACGGAGAAAAAGATTGGGACCAGTGGGTGTTCCTGTTTCAAAGCTTCACAGAGTTTCTTGGTGGTCAGTTTTCCTTCTGTACATGCTTGATCCAAGATAAGGAACAGTACTCATTGATATTCTTTGGAAGGATCTTGCGTCAGAACTTCATAGGTGTCCCCATTCGCTAATTGAGAATCTATTTCCTTAATGTAGTCTGTAAGGTTCAACACCACCAGTCCACCCCCTTTATCCACTGGATGGAAGACCACGTCTCGGTAGGACCCCAACTGTCTCAATGCCACTTTCTCAGACCTAGACAAATTCTGTTGCACTGTCGGTGTAGCAGACATGTATTTCACTACTGACATATCCAAAAGTCTAGTGAAAGACTGAATTGATGAATTGGTTGAAGGGGGGTCAAATGTAGACTTATGTCATTTATTTACAAATTTCTGATGAGGTACAGGCGCCTGAGTACCATTAATATTTGTATTTGAAGTGTGGAAATATTCTTGGAGCCTCAATTTACGGGAAAAGCGGTGCAGCTCTATTTGCCAATTTAAAGGGTTAAACGGGGTGGTCGGCACGAAAGATAGTCCTTTTTCCAAGACTACCATCTCAGTTGGTTAAAAGGACCTGTTAGAGAGTTTGAATACTAGGGATTCTTGTTTCTTGGACGACCTCTTGATCCTCGAGCACTGCCCACCCCTGCGGGTGGACGTCCTCTTCGTCCTTTTTCTTTGGCTGTTTCCAGAGGTGTCCCTAAAGGGACATCAGCCATTAATGGAAGGTCATCTGAATCTTGGAGGACACTCTCACTGTCACTATTTGAAGTGGCAGTCAGGTTACGCTGTGTTTCCCTCCTTTTCTTCCAGCTGTGTTTGCTTCTGGCATTGTAGGGCCTGTTGGTACTACCCTCCCCACCCATAAGCCATCTATATACTCTGTTAGAGTCATAGTCCTCCTTGACTGTCTGGAATTTACACCGCTTAAATTTAATTAAATCCTTTCTATAATTTTCACACTGTTTCTGCAGCTTTACGACCCATTCCTGACTGGACTCGGCATGTAGCAGATTTTTGTTCTCATTTTCCAACTTAGAGATGTTGGTTCTGGTAAGGTTGAGCTCCCTCCCCGCCTCCTCTATTACTAGGAGGATCAAATCGAGGCTGCATTTATTCAAAATGCCGATCCATTTTTTACAGAATTCCAGGTTGTAGCGGCCCATAGTAGGGACGTTTCTGATCCTAAAACCTCTGGGTACCATCTTTTCCCTATGATACTCCGACAAGGAAATACCATGTAACAAAAAGTCACACTCCTTCTTTTTTAATTTAAGCAGACGGTGATATACATCTTCAATCCCACCAGCCTTTTCCACAAAATCCAATTTCTCCTTAAAGTACAGGCGCTCTGCATCATCATCAGTATAACTGAATAAATCTCCCAGAAAGGACTGCATTCCCCTGCAACCTGGGACCTCATCATTATGTATCATAGGCAGTGTTGTATCCATGATTAGAGTATCTCTGTGCAATAAAGTGCTGGCGTGCAAAAAGTGCTCAATAGCTTAAAATCTTAAAGTGTCCCGTGCTGGAGAAAGTGCATTGTTTGTAAAAACCGATGGACTCCTACTTGATAAAGGGTGATGTCACTTTACAATCAATTTTTCTACAATGGGGGTGCCTTGTCCCGGCCTGGGAATCAAGTCGCTCTCACCTGACAAGACCCAAAAGGATATATTCGTTGGGTGGACCGGCACTCTACCCCTCATAAAACAGCCATACCCCGGTGCCCTCTGGAACAAATGGTATAGACGCCTTTTTCAAACAGCAGCAGCACTCGTGGGATTTGTAGTCAAGTAAAAAATGTGTATTTCACATCAAAGCCGACGTTTCGGGGCCCTCACGCCCCTTTGTCAAGGTGAGTAACACACCAGTTGGGGTCCTACCGAGACGTGGTCTTCTGTCCAGCGGATAAAGGGGGTGGACTGGTGGTGTTGAACCTTACAGACTACATTAAGGAAATAGATTCTCAATTAGCGAATGGGGACACCTATGAAGTTCTGACGCAAGATCCTTCCAAAGAATATCGATGAGTACTGTTCCTTATCTTGGATCAAGCATGTACAGAAGGAAAACTGACCACCAAGAAACTCTGTGAAGCTTTGAAACAGGAACACCCACTGGTCCCAATCTTTTTCACTGTCCCCAAGATTCATAAAAATGCGACCTCGCCGCCGGGGAGGCCCATAATCGCGGCTAGGGATTCCATTTTCTAGCCTGTTTCCATTTTTTTTGATGAAATTCTTCAACCTTTAATAGTGAAGCAAGATCGCTTCATTAAGGATACGACCAGCTTCTTGGAACGACTTATTCCATTAGTTGATTTACCTGCTAATACATTAATTTGTGTAATAGATGTCAATAGTCTTTACACAAGTATACCACACGAGGCCGGTCTACAAGCAATGAGAAGTTTCCTGGTGAGAGAAAAGATGGATACAGTGGATTTAGATGTTTTCATAGAATTACTTTCTATGACTTTTTCCTATTCAACGGCAACTTTTTCTGCCAGAAGACAGGGTGCGTGATGGGGAGTAACGTCTCCACATCGTTTGCGAATGTGTATGTTTCAGGAGGAGGAGTCAGTGTTCTTCAGTGACACATCTGTTGCACAGCACATTGTGTTATTTACCAGGTATATTGATGATTTATTTTTGTTGTGGACAGGGGGAAGGAAGCATTCATACAGTTGATGCAGAGAACGAATGCTAGATCATCGCCCATCAAATACACTTATCAAGTCAGTGAAATTTCTTTAAATTATTTAGATGTCCAGGTCTCATTGGTAGATGGAAGACTTAACACAAGCCTTTATTCTAAACCTACGGATAAAAATGTGCTCCTTCGAGCCAATAGCCATCATCCTAAACCTCTGAAAGAAGGACTCCCTCGATCGCAGATGATCAGAGCCTCCAGAATTATAAGCGATCGTTCCACTTTAGACCAGGAACTGGATAATATGATTACTAAATTTATGGCCAGAGGATACGATCCACGAAAATTAAAACTGCAGAAGGCAGAAATCATGGCGATTCCGAGAGAGACTCTGTTGAAACCATCCGCTAAGGATGATAAACAAATCATTCCATTTGTCAATAAATTCAATATCGCTAGCCCGGTCATTCAAAGGGCATCAAGGGCATTGTGGCCCATTGTGTCAACGGACAACTCATTGCAGGGGTTTAGGGACAAACGTCCTATGATGTGTTTTTCCAGAGGCCGTAATATTAAAGATGTTATAGTCCATGCTGATATTACAGGATTCCAGGCAGCGATAGTAAAAGCACCATCTTCTTTCTTGAGCAAACAACCGGGTTGCTACAGGTGTCTCAAGTGCACCACATGCACTAGTATGATTATTGGCTCATCATTTAAAAACCCACATAAAGATAAAATCTATCAAATACGCCATGTATTGACATGTACTTTGACACACATAGTGTACCCTATCTCGTGTCCATGTGGACTCCACTATGTGGGCAAAGCTATCCGTACAATAAGGGAGAGAATGGCCCTGCACAGGTCCTCTATCAAACAGGCACTGTTAGGGAAACAATCAGAACAACCGGTAGCCAGACATTTTGGACTGGCAGGGCATACGCTGAATGATCTCAAACATCAAATTATAGATCATGTACCTAAGACCATCAGAGGAGGAGACAGAGATCGTAAGCTCCTACAGTTGGAAACTAGGTGGATCTACGAACTGGACACCATTAATCCTCTGGGATTGAATGAGAAATTCTCATGGAATGTCTTTTTGTAGACATACATTAGACTATAGACCAATATGAATCAGGATGGTCAATACCTGTAATGCAGAGGCTCTGAAAGATAACCTCGTGTTACACTGGTTCCTAGTGGGTTAATTATGGTGTTTATATCTGTGAAGGAAGAGGTAGACACGGGTCCTGGGAAATGTATACACCACAATTAATAAGGTACCATAGTAAGGACATGGGTCTCTTTGGATAGGAGGTATAGATATTAACATGTAACACATAGTGTATCTTTTGGATATCTATTGAAGTGTATGCCACTCTTGCCCTAATCTTTTTCTTATTATTCCATCCCAAGAGTGAGACAGTAAGGTGCTAGCACGCACCAGCACCTGATGCCGGCAACAGTGAGTGGGCAGTTCTTTGACAAAGCTAAATATTTATCATATATAATACCCTTTATGAGGTCTAAGAACACTGTACGCTAACTACGTATGAAGTACCGCAAGGGTACGCACGTTGCGTAACGATCACTTAGCCGTGGTCGAGACGCTCAAGCGTTACGTTCGCTCACGGCCAAGAGATCACTGGCAGGCACGCTATTGGCTGCCGACTACCGCAATGATTCGCTATAGCGATGCGACCGCTCCAGACCACGAGGAGATCACCAGCGGCGCATACGCTCACAATGTAAAACCTTTATATCTAAACCATAAACAGTGTATTATGCAGTAAAACCGTAGTGTAATGTTAGAGTGTAAATGCAACACAGTATAACCTTATTACCTTTAAAGCTGTTCGAGCGTCACCGACGCTCTGAGAATACTAGACACTATAAGAAATACACAGATACCTGGGCTTAGGGTCCAACGCCTATTATGTATATATTTTGAATGATATACTTGCAAAAGAATTAATACAAATACAAATCATACACTACAATATAACATAGACTAACTAACCAGGTAACTATACAGTAAATACAATACAATTAAGTTTAAGAGAAAATGAGAGAAAGAGAAGAGAGAGAAAGATATGGCCCATAATAACAAGAGAGAAACAGTATAATTACGGAGAAAAACTTACGCACAAAGGAAACGATCGCATGCGCCTCTGGACATCCAGCTCCCGATTTTCAGCAATGATAACCGTTGAAGAGTGAGAGCTGGATGTGATCGGCCTTTCTATTTATGCCCCACACACAATGCAATTCAATGGTCCCTACAATCTCATTGTTCATTGGACACAGGAATTCGGCTTCGCATTATAACAAAAGGTCATAGGTTGATTCATACAGGTGGGCTGTGACTATTTCCAACAGCTCAGGTGGGAGGGAAACTGGGTTTCCTGCCGCATGGGTAATAAAGTGCAAATAAAGTAAATGTTCATAAACTTCTTATGTCCATAACTATTCGCACGAGCGATTGATCTGCTTCAAACCAACACCGGAATATTTCTAATTAAATATTCTTCCGATGGATACTAAGCACCACTGTATTACTCCTGTCTGACCCTTCGTATCAAACAAAGAGGGATTTCTCTGTTCATGAACATTCTATATTAACCAAACTTTCAGAATCTATCAAAGGGACCATGATCTAAAAAATACATTATATAGTGAAAATATGTAATGATTGAGTCGCACGCTATGATCACATAAACTCTACCGTAAATACGCATACCGTGCGCCTGCGGGTGCCCGCGACTGTGAGTATGCGCACGTACGGGAGAGCGTACGCATGCGCAGCACGGACCTGTGTGAGGTGCAAATATGGTAGTGTGCATAGAGATATTTTTCTGACTTTGACAGTCCACCCTTTGGCAGTCAACAATAACTGCCACTTCCTGAAAACATTTCAAAAAGAGAAAAATATATGTTAGGGGTTAATACATTTACATGGTTGGGTAGGGGAGGAGAGGAGAAGGTAGGAAAAGGGTATGACCTAGTGAGATAGCAGAAGCATGTGTGTATGAATCCGTGCTTGGGGGTCATGTATCATCATGCCGTACGTGTTTTAAATCAAGCTTCGAGGTATTGCGAAGTATACATTTGAATTCCTTCTTATCCCGTGGTACGGGTCTGTGGATGGGCTGTCAAACTTTACCGAGCTCTTTTCGGCTTTGGTTGTAACAAAATGGGGGAGCACATTTTAGTTGATGATACATGAATGGGGGAGATATGTGATTGCTGATATCTGTGCCTGTATTCCCTATCCACTATGTGTGTCATTACCTGAGGGTTGTAGAAATGAAGAAAAGACATAATTACGGTAAATGCGGTGGTATTCTATGTCAGGTAAATGTACATTCGTCGATTGAGGTCTTGTTTGGTGTCTGTTGAATGCAGTCTTCTTTGTGCTTTTGCCCATAAGGTGCGAGCAAAAGCTGTCAATGTCCATAGATTTACAAAAGTGTTGGGCTAGCGTAATTTTAAAATTTCTAGGGAAACTGGGGATCCATGGCATAGTTCATCAAAAATCTGTGTATCAGGTTGTCAAAACTTCTTCTTTAATCCCTCTGTTGTCTGTATATCGGCTCATCAAATTCCTCGTCCAAGTGGGTCTTTTTACCTTGGAGGAAACGGAAAAACAGGTGAAAGAAACGGACCGTATAATCGCATTTTCATTACATCATTGTTTCTACCGTTGGGTCGTAAATCAAGTCCATTGGAATTACAGTTTCCTCACTCCTCAAACTCATTACCCTTGTACGATGTTTGCACTTCATTAAAGCCTGACCGCATCTAAATATCAATCCAATCGATATGACAACACCTAAGATACATAGGAGAAACTTCCCAACATCCATTATGACTCCTTGAGCCCAGTCTCCTAAACCAGAAAACCAATTTCGCGGGTTCAACCATGACACCCAACCAGTCAGCTCATTACCTACAGCAGCAAGAGTGAGATTGTGTCTCCTGCGAAATTCCCACTTCAATTGGAGAATATCGTCCATCTTTTGGTCTATGATCTCGACCGGATCCTCGGTGCTATTCGTAATATATGTGCAACATTTCACGCCGTATTGTGTTGCCAGTGTGACACAATATCCGCCTGTCACTGCTGTGAGGTAATTAAGAACCATTCTATGCTGTACCAGTTCTGTTTTATAAGCCTGAAGTTCTCTTCCAGTATACCTAAACGTGTCATCATACATTTCAGTGATATTATCTAACAAATTGGCGAGCGCAGATATGTATTTATAATTCAGCACTCCTCTAGCGGTGCGGGTGAAATCTAACGCGATTAAGAATTGAATCCCGGTGGATTCACTTATCAGATCAGAGGCCGGATGCTCTGTCTTCTCTATCAGGTGCCTCTTAACAACGTGCTCGTAATGGGTGTGAGTATAAGGAGCTTGGGCACCACGGTGTATGTCTTTCATTTTGTCATGTGATACAGTCATTACTTCAGGCAGTACTTTTCCAATATAACACAATCCTTCAGAGTTTGGGGCAAGCCACTTGTACGCCTTTCTCCCGCATATGAAATATGCATCATCGGGGAGAACATATGGGACGGAGTAGGACATAACCATATTACACACCTTCCATGTGAAATCTCCTAACCCTAATTCTTCCATCTGCTTAGTACACGTATCAGGTTGTATGATATGTGCACAGTATCCTGGTGATACCTCTCCAACTCTAGTAATCCTATTTCCTAAGGTATACCTATACCGGAAAGATTTTCCTCTACTGGCTATGTGGCGTACAAGCTCTGTATCTGTAGGCATTCTATCTGCTCTATGCGAAAAGGTCATGGTTTGATCACTCCATGACACTTCCCAATTTCCCGGCTTTCGGGGATTGGAGATGTTAAAACATAATAGGGACCTATCCACATGGTATTGGTGGAGCTTCAAACTAGGAGGGCTGGAGATATTAAACCTCCTGTCCACCGGTCTCCCACCACTTAACTCAAGTACCTCCCCTAACGTTAAAGGAAATGGTACTAGCCCTGATTTGCTATGACCTTGAGGTACTTGAGAGCATACCCAACAATCTGTTTATTTAACACACTACCCACTAAGGAGTGATAGTCACTCAATGGATGCCGGTCCATATGGATATTAAAACTGGATTGGCATTTCTTAATGCACCCATCCTCAATGACATTGTTACAGAGCCTACAGATACAGTTTTCTTCAGCTAACAATCCTTCACAATTCCTTCTATGGTCAATGCTATCGGATCGTTTTCTGATACTCGCCTTTACTTGTTGGTTAAGTTGTTCTTGGAAAACTACGCCTCCATCTTTATCATCAGAACCCATTCCAGAACCTCTCTCGACCTCCACGGTACTCTCACCGGAACAGACTGCTCTGGTCAACATCATGGTCAACAGGAAAATCCGGATCACAGTCTCTTGGGGCAAGTCCATCTTGTAGGAGGAAACGGAGAAGAATGAGAAAGGGGAAAAAAAATAATTTGAGGGAGAGGGGATGGGAAGTTGGAGAAAAACAATAAAAGGGAACAGGGGATCGACAACTGCTTTTGGTCTTGTGATTTTCAATGCTCAGGTGCCGCCTCAATCTTCCTGGAACAGACACTCCAGTGATACAACCTCTACCGTCTGTTCCTTATCACGGGACCTCTCTGGATCAGCAACCTTTTTACAGTGGGACGAATGAACCCAACTCTCTCTCTCAGCAACCTTCAATGCTGTAGTGCTAGTCAATAAGACCTGGTATGGTCCTTCCCATCTGTCAATAAGGCAACCTGAGCGTAGAAAATTCCGTATCATTACATAATCCCCAGGTTCAATGTCATGACAATTACTATCTGGTAAATCAGGAATCACTAACTTCAGATTATCATTTTGATTCCTCAACTGTTTACTCATGTTAATCAAGTATTTTACAGTCACTTCATTGTTACATTTCAAATCATCCTGAGGGTTAATCATGACACGCGGTTGTCGACCAAACAAGATTTCAAAGGGAGACAGATTAAGAGGGGACCTGGGAGTGGTTCTTATGCTGTACAGTACAATGGGTAAAGCTTCTGGCCATGTCAATCCTGTCTCTGCCATCACTTTACTCAGTTTATTTTTAATAGTGCTGTTCACTCTTTCCACTTTCGCACTCGCCTGTGGACGGTATGGAGTGTGCAGCTTGCTATCAATTCCCATCAATTTACACATTCCTTGAAAGACATCACCTGTAAAATGGGTACCCCTATCACTTTCGATAATTCTAGGGATACCATATCTACATACAAATTCCTGCACAATTTTCTTAGCAGTAAACATAGCGGTATTTGTGGCCGCCGGAAATGCTTCGACCCAATTTGAAAAAACATCTATACAAACAAGTACATATTTCAAATTTCGACAAGGGGGTAATTGAATGAAGTCAATCTGTATTACCTGGAAAGGGCCGCCGGCAGGTGGGATATGGGATGGTTCTGTAGGTATTGCCTTTCCAATATTCTTTCTCAAACAGGTAAGGCATGACATGGCTCTTTTACTCGCATGAGAAGAGAATCCTGGGGCGCACCAATATGCTCTTACCAACTTGCACATCCCTTCCTTGCCTAGATGAGTCAGCCCGTGAGCTGCTTCAGCCAAACATGGAAGACATGCTCTGGGGGCCACTGGTTTACCGTGTCCATCCGTCCAGAGTTCTGAGGACTCCTGACCATATCCCTTTGCCTTCCAGACTGCCTTTTCCTGTGTGGAACACAAATTTTGCATCTCACACAACTTCTGTGTGTTGATGGTATTAAATACCATCAGTTGTGTGGTGTCTGTCTGTCTGGGGGTAGCAGCTGCTAATTTAGCAGCTTCGTCTGCTCGGCTGTTACCAAGTGATACTGGGTCTTGGCTATATGTGTGTGCTTTACATTTGATAACAGCCACTCTGTCGGGTTCCTGTATCGCTGTTAGAAGCCTTTTTATGTGAGCTGCATGCGCTACCGGTGTACCAGCTGCCGTCATGAAATTTCTGAGGCGCCATAGGGCTCCGAAATCATGGACTACCCCGAATGCGTATCTAGAGTCGGTGTAGATATTGGCTGATTTGCCCTTAGCCAATTCACATGCTCTGGTTAGGGCGACCAGTTCAGCAACCTGGGCTGAGTGAGGTGGGCCTAGCGGTTCCGCTTCTATGGTGCCTTGGTCATCTACGACTGCGTATCCAGTACACAAGTCTCCCGAGTCTGACTGTCTATGACAACTACCGTCCGTGTAGAGCGTAAGTTCTACATCTTCCAGTGGGTTGTCACTGATGTCAGGCCTTGCGGTAAAATTTTGGGTCAAATATTCCATACAATCATGAGTGTCTTCCTTTGTGTTAAATTCTCCTTCCCCACCACTCTCATCCTCCACCCTTTGTGCCTGTCCAGGCACACCTGGGAGATATGTTGCAGGATTTAATGCACTGCATCTCCTTATGGTGATGTTTACGGGGGCCATTAGTGCCAATTCCCATCTTGTAAACCGCGCTGATGAGACGTGTCTGGTTTGGGCAGAATTCAACAAGGCTGACACTGCATGTGGTGTATGAATTGTGAGGTTGTGACCTAGCACGACGTCTTCGCTTTTCGTTACTAGCAATGCTATCGCAGCAACGCTTCGCAAGCATGTGGGGAGGGATCGCGCTACCGTGTCTAGCTGAGCGCTGTAATATGCTACTGGCCTGCTGGCATCACCGTGCTTTTGGGTTAGTACGCCTGCCGCGCAACCAGCACTTTCTGTTCCGTATAGTTCAAAGGGTTTCCCATAGTCCGGCATACCTAATGCTGGTGCCTGCGTTAGGCACTGTTTAAGTCTCTCAAATGCTGCCTCAGACTCGTCTGTATGCGAAATCCGATCAGGTTTGTTTGAGGAGACCATCTCCTGCAAAGGTAACGCTAAAATGGAAAACCCTGGGATCCAATTACGGCAATACCCACACATTCCTAAAAATGTTCTGATCTGTTGCTGGATTTGTGGCAGAGTCATGTCTCTAATTGCTTGAATTCTATCAGCGGTCAGGTGTCTCAGTCCTTGTGTTAAACAGTGTCCCAAATATTTTACCTTAGTTTGGCATAATTGCAACTTGTCTTTGGAAACCTTGTGTCCTGTGTCTGAAAGATGAAACAGGAGCTGTTTCGTATCCTTCAGGGATGCCTCCAATGAATCAGAACACAGTAGTAGATCATCCACGTACTGTATTAATACTGATCCACTCACTGGTTGGAAAGACTGTAAACAATCATGCAAAGCCTGAGAAAATATACTTGGGCTATCTATGAATCCTTGTGGTAATCGAGTCCATGTGTATTGGACTCCTCTGTATGTAAATGCAAACAAATATTGACTATCAGGGTGCAGAGGTACCGAAAAGAAAGCGGAGCAGAGGTCAATAACAGTGAAAAATTTCGCAGTGGGAGGGATTTGCATTAGGATGACAGCTGGATTTGGCACTACGGGGAACTGACTCTCAACTATTTTGTTAATCCCCCTTAGATCCTGCACTAGCCTATAACCCCTCCCCCCACTCTTTTTCACAGGGAAGATGGGACTATTAGCAGTGCTGGACGTTCTTACCAGAATGCCCTGTTGTAGCAAGCGCTCTATTACGGGATACACTCCTAACTCCACCTCTGGCTTCAGAGGGTACTGTGGGATTTTTGGAGCTATCCTACCATCTTTTACTTGTACAACTACCGGAGCTACGTTTGCCATTAATCCAGTGTCCTGTCCATCTTTAGTCCAAAGTGACTCTGGTATCTGAGATGTCATTTCTTCTACTTGGGAGGGAGTCCTATTTGTCATAATGGTATGTGACATTAATTTTGACGGGGAGTCTAACATGTCTCGTACTTCCTGAGCGTGATTCTCAGGTATGTCCAAGAATACACCTTCAGGAGTACAATAAATGACGCACCCCATTTTACACAGTAAGTCTCTTCCCAGGAGATTGGTCGGTGCCGATGCAGCCAGCAAAAAGGAATGCTTGGTATGTAACAGCCCTACTGTAATCTCGGCTGGTTTGCTAACAGGGTAGTGCTGGACTACTCCCGTTACCCCTATGGCTGGAATTGTCTTACCAGTGGTTCTCATGCCCACTGTCGAATTTATCACTGATTTGGCCGCCCCTGTGTCTACAAGAAAGTTTAATGATTTACCAGCTACATTGATTGCAATTTCTGGCTCACTTTCAAGACTTGCAATCAATTTTACTGGCTGCAGATTACAGGTATGGCCACACCCCTATTGGGTATGGTGACCTCCCTGAATCCCGCTGGCAGCAACTACTTGTGAGGGAGTTAGCTGGGAACTACCAGAGGTTTGCCAGTCTCTGTTCGGGGGGTATCTTTTTGTTTCCCCTGCATGTGGCTCATAACTCCGTTTCTGCGGACCCTGATCCCAATGTCGTGTGTTGTGTCGTTGTCTAGGGGGTTGGTATGAGTTTCGTGAATACTTTACTCTACAATCTCGTGCCATGTGTCCCTGTTTATGACAAGAATAACAAGTAACCACACTTGACTTACCCACAGGGTTTGGTGATACAAACAAAGGCTGCCTTGTGGTCAGGGCCTGTATACTTACGGCCATTAATTTATCACCTTGTTGTTCCCTGTGTCTGGGATCAATAGCAGCCTCTCTCAAAGTAGCCACAGACAGACCTCGCCAACATGGTTGTGTGGTCTGTACCCTAGTCTTCAATGACTCTTTCAAACCATCCATCAGTACCGATACTGCTACTTCTCGATGGTTTGTGTTTGTTTTAATGTCCTCTATGCCTGTGTATTTTGCCATTTCTGATAATGCTCTGTGAAAATACTCTGCAGCTGTCTCTGACTCCTTCTGTTTAATGGAGAATATCTTGTTCCATCTGACTACTGCTGGGAAATACTCTTTTAACTGTAAGCTTATTCTTTTTACATTATCTTTGTTGTACACATCTGTAAGAGGTACATCCTGATCTAATCCGCAGTCAGCTAAAAATTGAGCTGCGTCAACATTGGAGGGTAAACATGCTCTCAGCAATATCTGCCAGTCTTTATTGTTGGGCTCTACAGTGTTACCTAAGTCTCTGATGTATTTTTGACTGGCAACTAAGTCTTTTCTAGGGTCAGGGAATTCAGACACTATGGTCCTTAATTCCATTCTGGAAAATGGGCTATACATGGCAATGTTCCTCACAGGGGTGACTCCTGATGTGTCAGTTTTCCCATTTGGAACAGCTATTACCCTAACAGGATTAACTCTAACAACATCACTCTGTGTGGGTTCTACAGCCTGTGGTGAAATGGCTTCAGCATAGTGTATGGTGCTGTACTTACCTGTAGATACGACCACACCTATCCCTCCGCTAGGGGCCCTTTGTTACTAATCTCGGGGGTGGAGCTGTGCCTACTGTGGTCTCTGCTATGGTGGCTGCTAGAGAGAGCGCTGAAATTGTTGCCGATTCGTCCTCTTGATCACACTCCTGAGGGAAGTTCAAAACAGGGTACAACTTGCACGGGTTAGTACTTGCATTGGTTAATTGGTTAACATTATCTTTAACATTTACACAGTTGCTAAGAGATTGTTGTTTGTTACACCTTAATGCGGCATTCTCCGCAACCAATTTTTCTCCCGATATATATGGTGGCGGTGGGGCCGTGGCTATCAGTTTTCTGATCGAGCCAGATCCCGCCGCCTGAGCCAATCCTCTCTGTATGTCACCCTCCTGTTGCCACAACTGCAAATAATCATAATGCTTGATTCGTCTCTTTGCTGATTTAATGAGACATATCCTTCTCCTTAAATTTTGTAACACTTCTGAGCTGAAGCTACCTACTCTTGGGAATTTCTCCCCGTCATGTACTGTCATTCTCTCCCATTCATCACATAAAGCTTCTGTGTGACTTCCGTATTTCTCACACATTACATACCTTGCCGACCCAATTGGTCGGTTCACTGAATCAACCCGAACCGAGGTTGATCGCCCCCTACCTGAACAAGTGGCCCCCATAGTTCGAAAGTGTTGCTTTATCCAGCCAACCCTTACGCAAACCAAATGTCCAAAATAGGCTGACGGTGGCGGTTTACCGAGTACCCCACTCACTCGCCCACGCCGACCAATACGACCTGATCACACCGATATGGTGCTGGCGTACTCGACCTAGGGCCCCTGCGACCTGAACCTCTATTTACTGGAACCTGTGAGGGTGATCCGAAGAACACTTACTCTTTCCAGTAACTATTGGTTGCTGGATAGTTCCTGAGTGAGCAGCGAACTTCCCTTAAAATAAAAAAAATTACACAAATCACGTTAGAATGTACAAATAGCGTTTATGACCTTCGTACACAAATAGTACCGGTCAGGTTTACTAATGCACACAATTACGTGCGGTACAATCGTTTAGTACACAAGCAACTAATCTTATGTACTGAGCGACCAACGGAATCGAAAATTTCGGCTGCAAATTCCTTCAGCCAGAGCTTATATGGCCTATATGGGTGTTGCACCAACCCTTTCTTGGTGTTGTGCCTGTGGACTGTATAGCGGACTTCCTTGTCTGCTGTACCTGAACCTGCTGGTCTGTTATGACCTCCTGGTCTGTTACAGTATGACCTCCTGGTCTGCTACACTCTAATGCTCAAATTGTATATTTAACCAGGGATGCCTCCCTAGCCACCGTGTACGTCACTTACACGCATGTACCTCACGAGTACTCGACTTTTCTTGTGGTTCAACCTTTAAAATTGTAAAAACAAACACTCATTCACTGCATATACACTTTTGTTTCTATTTCTATTTCTGCGCAGAAATTTTTTCTTTAGACCAGATGTGTTACCAATTAGGAGAAGGATCTGTTAATTTAAATTTGGAATGTGAAAAAAATAGATTTGCGCGATTTATCGCCTGGCGTTATTTATCGCGTTGAGAGGAGAGAAAGAAAAAACTTGTGATTTGAGTTACGTGGGCGTACCCGTACGCTCCGTTGCGTAATATACGCTGCGTGCGTCGGCCTTTGGTTTGCGTGCACAAATCTCAGTCCTTGTTAGAGACACGTGTACGCAAAGCAAAGATCCACCGTAACACAATTTATACGTTTATCAATGTAGATGATCCTTTATCATCTACCACGCACCACACTGACTTCGCCTTGTCTCTCAGGCACAGCTGTGTGTTTGTCTATATTTTAACTATGTTACCTTTACTCTTAAACTATGAAATAGTGACAAATCTCTCTAAGCACGTTTATCAACTATAGAACTGGCAAACAGGAGAGTGACATACGAAAAATACACCAATGAAAAGGAAATGCAGATATATATGTGTGCGTGCGTGTGTACGCAAGACAGAAAAATAAACAGTTTTAAAAAGACACTATTGTTTTGTTCTTACCTCCGGTTCCCGGATTCCTTCAGCACCCTTTACTAAGAGAAGCAGACGCTTATCCCGACAGCACCACAAGGAATACAACCTCCCGCCCTTTGCTGATGGATAATGTCTGCTGTATCTACCTAGTGCAGATATGTGAAGGACAGGCGAGCCGCCAATTGACAAAGCTAAATATTTATCATATATAATACCCTTTATGAGGTCTAAGAACACTGTACGCTAACTACGTATGAAGTACCGCAAGGGTACGCACGTTGCGTAACGATCGCTTAGCCGTGGTCGAGACGCTCAAGCGTTACGTTCGCTCACGGCCAAGAGATCACTGGCAGGCACGCTATTGGCTGCCGACTACCGCAATGATTCGCTATAGCGATGCGACCGCTCCAGACCACGAGGAGATCACCAGCGGCGCATACGCTCACAATGTAAAACCTTTATATCTAAACCATAAACAGTGTATTATGCAGTAAAACCTTAGTGTAATGTTAGAGTGTAAATGCAACACAGTATAACCTTATTACCTTTAAAGCTGTTCGAGCGTCACCGACGCTCTGAGAATACTAGACACTATAAGAAATACACAGATACCTGGGCTTAGGGTCCAACGCCTAATATGTATATATTTTGAATGATATACTTGCAAAAGAATTAATACAAATACAAATCATACACTACAATATAACATAGACTAACTAACCAGGTAACTATAGAGTAAATACAATACAATTAAGTTTAAGAGAAAATGAGAGAAAGAGAAGAGAGAGAAAGATATGGCCCATAATAACAAGAGAGAAACAGTATAATTACGGAGAAAAACTTACGCACAAAGGAAACGATCGCATGCGCCTCTGGACATCCAGCTCCCGATTTTCAGCAATGATAACCGTTGAAGAGTGAGAGCTGGATGTGATCGGCCTTTCTATTTATGCCCCACACACAATGCAATTCAATGGTCCCTACAATCTCATTGTTCATTGGACACAGGAATTCGGCTTCGCATTATAACAAAAGGTCATAGGTTGATTCATACAGGTGGGCTGTGACTATTTCCAACAGCTCAGGTGGGAGGGAAACTGGGTTTCCCGCCGCATGGGTAATAAAGTGCAAATAAAGTAAATGTTCATAAACTTCTTATGTCCATAACTATTCGCACGAGCGATTGATCTGCTTCAAACCAACACCGGAATATTTCTAATTAAATATTCTTCCGATGGATACTAAGCACCACTGTATTACTCCTGTCTGACCCTTCGTATCAAACAAAGAGGGATTTCTCTGTTCATGAACATTCTATATTAACCAAACTTTCAGAATCTATCAAAGGGACCATGATCTAAAAAATACATTATATAGTGAAAATATGTAATGATTGAGTCGCACGCTATGATCACATAAACTCTACCGTAAATACGCATACCGTGCGCCTGCGGGTGCCCGCGACTGTGAGTATGCGCACGTACGGGAGAGCGTACGCATGCGCAGCACGGACCTGTGTGAGGTGCAAATATGGTAGTGTGCATAGAGATATTTTTCTGACTTTGACATCTTTTATTAATTTTTTATATTTTTCACATACTTCTTATATTTTCACACATTTATTTTTATTTTGGGTATTTTTTTAGGTATATTTATTGTGGTACAGACACATTATTTATATATATATATATATATATATATATATATATGTATATAACACACTTAATTGGGTGTAGGTGTGGAGTTTTTCTTTGCTCCTGTAATTTCAGTCCGTATGGAATATAGCACTTTGGTAGGGATTTTTTCTGGATCAGGAATATTACACATATATAATGCCCTGTGTGGAGCTGCCTCACCACAGCATAGGGCATCTGAGTGCAGGGTGTTGATAATTATCCGGGTCCTGTCTCTACTTCAATCTTCACATAGTTCTAACTTGTTAAATGAGTTAATTTATACAACAGTGGTACAGCCTATTGTTATCTAGTTTCTGTTCTTCTTCTTCTATAAGGTGGAGGGTCTCTGTTGCTATAGGAGACATACTGGCACAAACACCGTGGGTGAATCTGATATGTGGGGAGAGCGGAATGAACACTATTTGGGTGATGGGGCCGGCCAGCGTCGCGGTTGCTAAGACGACCAGGCGGCGCATTGCGGGTGACGTCATAGGAGAAGGACCAGCAACGGAACGTGGCGCTGATCCGAGCGGGATGCACTGGCGGGCTTCTTCACAGCATAAAGGTAATCACTTGTTTAATGTTTGTGTGTTACTCACCTTGACAAAGGGGCGTGTGGGCCCCGAAACGTCGGCTTTGATGTGAAATACACGTTTTTACTATTGATTTGCACCGGACATTTTTCGGGTTTTGTGTTTTGGTTTTGAATTCGGTTCCGCGGCCGTGTTTTGGATTCGGACGCGTTTTGGCAAAACCTCACCAAAATTTTTTGTCGGATTTGGGTGTGCTTTGGATTCGGGTGTTTTTTTCAAAAAACCCTAAAAAACAGCTTAAATCATAGAATTTGGGGGTCATTTTGATCCTATAGTATTATTAACCTCAATAACCATAATTTCGACTCATTTCCAGTCTATTCTGAATACCTCACACCTCACAATATTATTTTTAGTCCTAAAATTTGCACCGAGGTCGCTGGATGGCTAAGCTAAGTGACACAAGTGGCCGACACAAAGAGCTGGCCCATCTAGGAGTGGCACTGCAGTGTCATGCAGGATGGCACTTCAAAAAAATAGTCCCCAAACAGCACATGATGCAAAGAAAAAAAGAAGCGCACCAAGGTCGCTGTGTGACTAAGATAAGCGACACAAGTGTCCGACACAAACACCTGGCCCATCTAGGAGTGGCACTGCAGTGTCAGACAGGATGGCACTTCAAAAAAATAGTCCCCAAACAGCACATGATGCAAAGAAAAAAAGAGGCGCACCAAGGTCGCTATGTGACTAAGCTAAGCGACACAAGTGGCCGACACAAACACCTGGCCCATCTAGGAGTGGCACTGCAGTGTCAGACAGGATGGCACTTCAAAAAAATTGTCCCCAAACAGCACATGATGCAATGAAAAATGAAAGAAAAAAGAGGTGCAAGATGGAATTGTCCTTGGGCCCTCCCACCCACCCTTATGTTGTATAAACAGGACATGCACACTTTAACGAACCCATCATTTCAGCGACAGGGTCTGCCACACGACTGTGACTGAAATGACTGGTTGGTTTGGGCTCCCACCAAAAAAGAAGCAATCAATCTCTCCTTGCACAAACTGGCTCTACAGAGGCAAGATGTCCACCTCATCATCATCTTCCGAGTATTCACCCCTTTCACTGTGTACATCCTCCACCTCACAGATTATTAATTCGTCCTCACTGGAATCCACCATCTCAGATCCCTGTGTACTTTCTGGAGGCAATTGCTGGTGAATGTCTCCACGGAGGGATTGATTATAATTCATTTTGATGAACATCATCTTCTCCACATTTTCTGGAAGTAACCTCGTACGCCGATTGCTGACAAGGTGAGCGGCTGCACTAAACACTCTTTCGGAGTACACACTGGAGGGAGGGCAAATTAGGTAGAATAAAGCCAGTTTGTGCAAGGGCCTCCAAATTGCCTCTTTTTCCTGCCAGTATACGTACGGACTGTCTGACGTGCCTACTTGGATGCAGTCACTCATATAATCCTCCACCATTCTTTCAATGGTGAGAGAATCATATGCAGTGACAGTAGACGACATGTCAGTAATCGTTGGCAGGTCCTTCAGTCCGGACCAGATGTCAGCACTCGCTCCAGACTGCCCTGCATCACCGCCAGCGGGTGGGCTCGGAATTCTTAGCCTTTTCCTCGCACCCCCAGTTGCGGGTGAATGTGAAGGAGGAGATGTTGACGGGTCACGTTCCGCTTGACTTGACAATTTTCTCACCAGCAGGTCTTTGAACCTCTGCAGACTTGTGTCTGCCGGAAAGAGAGATACAACGTATGTTTTAAATCTAGGATCGAGCACGGTGGCCAAAATGTAGTGCTATGATTTCAACAGATTGACCACCCGTGAATCCTGGTTAAGCGAATTAAGGGCTCCATCCACAAGTCCCACATGCCTAGCGGAATCGCTCTGTTTTAGCTCCTCCTTCAATGTCTCCACCTTCTTCTGCAAAAGCCTGATGAGGGGAATGACCTGACTCAGGCTGGCAGTGTCTGAACTGACTTCACGTGTGGCAAGTTCAAGGAGTTGCAGAACCTTGCACAACGTTGAAATCATTCTCCACTGCGCTTGAGTCAGGTGCATTCCCCCTCCTTTGCCTATATCGTGGGCAGATGTATAGGCTTGAATGGCCTTTTGCTGCTCCTCCATCCTCTGAAGCATATAGAGGGTTGAATTCCACCTCGTTACCACCTCTTGCTTCAGATGATGGCAGGGCAGGTTCAGGATTGTTTGCTGGTGCTCCAGTCTTCTGTACGCGGTGGCTGAATGCCGAAAGTGGCCCGCAATTCTTCGGGCCACCGATAGCATCTCTTGCACGTCCCTGTCGTTTTTTAAATAATTCTGCACCACCAAATTCAATGTATGTGCAAAACATGGGACGTGCTGGAATTTGCCCAGATGTAATGCACGCACAATATTGCTGGCGTTGTCCGATGTCACAAATCCCCAGGAGAGTCCAATTGGGGTAAGCCATTCTGCGATGATCTTCCTCAGTTTCCATAAGAGGTTGTCAGCTGTGTGCCTCTTCTGGAAAGCGGTGATACAAAGCGTAGCCTGCCTAGGAACGAGTTGGCGTTTGCGAGATGCTGCTACTGGTGCCGCCGCTGCTGTTCTTGCTGCGGGAGGCAATACATCTACCCAGTGGGCTGTCACAGTCATATAGTCCTGAGTCTGCCCTGCTCCACTTGTCCACATGTCCGTGGTTAAGTGGACATTGGGTACAACTGCATTTTTTAGGACACTGGTGACTCTTTTTCTGACGTCTGTGTACATTTTCGGTATCGACCTGCCTAGAGAAATGGAACCTAGATGGTATTTGGTACCGGTAACACAGTACCTCAATCAAGTCTCTAGTTGGCTGTGAATTAACGGTGGATAACGGAAACACGTTTCTCACCGCCCAGGCTGCCAAGGCCTGAGTTATCTGCTTTGCAGCAGGATGACTGCTGTGATATTTCATCTTCCTCGCAAAGGACTGTTGGACAGTCAATTGCTTACTGGAAGTAGTACAAGTGGTCTTCCGACTTCCCCTCTGGGATGACGATCGACTCCCAGCAGCTACAACAGCAGCGCCAGCAGCAGTAGGCGTTACACTGAAGGATGCATCGGAGGAATCCCAGGCAGGAGAGGACTCGTCAGACTTGCCAGTGACATGGCCTGCAGGACTATTGGCTTTCCTGGGTAAGGAGGAAATTGACACTGAGGGAGTTGGTGGTGTGGTTTGCAGGAGCTTGGTAACAAGAGGAAGGGATTTAGTGGTCAGTGGACTGCTTCCGCTGTCATCCAAAGTTTTTGAACTTGTCACTGACTTATGATGAATGCGCTGCAGGTGACGTATAAGGGAGGATGTTCCGAGGTGGTTAACGTCCTTACCCCTACTTATTACAGCTTGACAAAGGCAACACACGGCTTGACACCTGTTGTCCGCATTTGTGTTGAAATAATTCCACACCGAAGAGCTGATTTTTTTTGTATTTTGACCAGGCATGTCAATGGCCATATTCGTCCCACGGACAACAGGTGTCTCCCCGGGTGCCTGACTTAAAGAAACCACCTCACCATCAGAATCCTCCTTGTCAATTTCCTCCCCAGCGCCAGCAACAGCCATATCCTCATCCTGGTGTACTTCAACAGTGACATCTTCAATTTGACTATCAGGAACTGGACTGCGGGTGCTCCTTCCAGCACTTGCAGGGGGCGTGCAAATGGTGGAAGGCGCAAGCTCTTCCCGTCCAGTGTTGGGAAGGTCAGGCATCGCAACCGACACAATTGGACTCTCCTTGGGGATTTGTGATTTCGAAGAACGCACAGTTCTTTGCTGTGCTTTTGCCAGCTTAAGTCTTTTCATTTTTCTAGCAAGAGGATGAGTGCTTCCATCCTCATGTGAATCTGAACCACTAGCCATGAACATAAGCTAGGGCCTCAGCCGTTCCTTGCCACTCCGTGTCGTAAATGGCATATTGGCAAGTTTACGCTTCTCATCAGACGCTTTCAATTTTGATTTTTGGGTCATTTTACTGAACTTTTGTTTTTTGGATTTTACATGCTCTCTACTATGACATTGGGCATCGGCCTTGGCAGACGACGTTGATGCCATTTCATCGTCTCGGCAATGACTAGTGGCAGCAGCTTCAGCACGAGGTGGAAGTGGATCTTGATCTTTCCCTATTTTAACCTCCACATTTTTGTTCTCCATTTTTTAATGTGTGGAATTATATGCCAGTATCAATAGCAATGGCCTACTACTATATTTACTGCGCACAACTAAAATGCACCACAGGTATAGAATGTAGATGGATAGTATACTTGACGACACAGAGGTAGGTACAGTAGTGGCCTTCCGTACCGTACTGCTATATATACTGGTGGTCACTGTGTCAGCAAACTGCAAAACTAAAATGCACCACAGGTATAGAATGTAGATGGATAGTATATTCAATGACGACACAGAGGTAGGTACAGCAGTGGCCTTCCGTACCGTACTGCTATATATACTGGTGGTCACTGTGTCAGCAAACTGCAAAACTAAAATGCACCACAGATATAAAATGTAGATGGAGAGTATACTTAATGACGACACAGAGGTAGGTACAGCAGTGGCCTTCCGTACCGTACTGCTATATATGCTGGTGGTCACTGTGTCAGCAAACTGCACAACTGAAATGCACCACAGGTATAGAATGTAGATGGATAGTATACTTAATGACGACACAGAGGTAGGTACAGCAGTGGCCTTCCGTACCGTACTGCTATATATACTGGTGGTCACTGTGTCAGCAAACTGCAAAACTAAAATGCACCACAGGTATAGAATGTAGATGGATAGTATACTTAATGACGACACAGAGGTAGGTACAGCAGTGGCCTTCCGTACCGTACTGCTATATATACTGGTGGTCACTGTGTCAGCAAACTGCAAAACTAAAATGCACCACAGGTATAGAATGTAGATGGATAGTATACTTAATGACGACACAGAGGTAGGTACAGCAGTGGCCTTCCGTACCGTACTGCTATATATACTGGTGGTCACTGTGTCAGCAAACTGCATAACTGAAATGCACCACAGGTATAGAATGTAGATGGATAGTATACTTAATGACGACACAGATGTAGGTACAGCAGTGGCCTTCCGTACCGTACTGCTATATATACTGGTGGTCACTGTGTCAGCAAACTGCAAAACTAAAATGCACCACAGGTATAGAATAAGAATGTAGATGGATAGTATACTTAATGACGACACAGAGGTAGGTACAGCAGTGGCCTTCCGTACCGTACTGCTATATATACTGGTGGTCACTGTGTCAGCAAAACTGCACTGTACTCCTCCTATATAATATTATACTGGTGGTCCCGACTCCCCAGTCCCCACAATAAAGCAGCACACTGAGCACAGATATGGAGTGTTTTTCAGGCAGACAACGTATACTGGTGGTCACTGTCAGCAAAACTCTGCACTGTATTCCTGCTATATAATACAGCTGCTCCCCAGTCCCCACAATTAAGCAGTGTGAGCACAGATATATGCAGCACACTGAGCACAGATATGGAGTGTTTTTTTCAGGCAGAGAACGGATAAAACTGGTGGTCACTGATCAGCAAAACTCTGCACTGTACTCCTCCTATATTAATATAAAGCTGTTCCCCAGTCCCCACAATGATATAAGCAAGCACAAATATTTGCATCAACTCAACAATGAATAAACGGAGAGGACGCCAGCCACGTCCTCTCCCTAACATTTCCAATGCACGAGTGAAAATGGCAGTGACGCACGGCTGCTTATATAGAATCCGAATCTCGCGAGAATCCAACAGCGGGATGATGACGTTCGGGCGCGCTCGGGTTAACCGAGCCATACGGGAGAATCCGAGTATGGCTCGGACCCGTGTAAAAAGGGTGAAGTTCGGGGGGGTTCGGTTTCCTAGAAACCGAACCCGCTCATCACTAGTTTTTACTTGACTACAAATCACACGAGTGCTGCTGCTTTTTGAAAAAGGCGTCTATACCATTTGTTCCAGAGGGCACCGGGGTATGGCTGTCTTGTGAGGGGTAGAGTGCCGGTCCACCCAACGAATATATATATATATATATATATCTCCTATATAATAGCCCAGATCTGTGACTTTGTGCTTCATTTGCTAACGCTGGGCGGAGTCAAAACACTGGGCGGAGTTAGTCAAATGAGTCACAGATCTGGGCAAATCTATAGGAGACTTGGAGCAGGAGCAGATGGTATGGGCATGGCACAGGCAGGGGTGCATACCTCCCAACTTTCTTCAGGCAGGAGGGACACATGCACCGCAAAAAGGGGGCATAGCCAACGGGAAAGGGGCGTGGCTTCGCGGGTGGACCCGCGATCGCGAGCCACGCCCCGTTTTCGTCAGTGAGGGGGCATGCCCAGCGCTCTGTGAGCTGCTGGCATGCCCCCAGCGGCGGATTATGAGTCCGGAGGGCCCAGGGCACTTGAGACAGGAACCCTATCTCATTGCTGTGCCTGCTGTGGGTGTGGGGCGTGGCCTAATTGAGGCCCTCTTGGCCACGCCCCCTTATGCAAATTCTGTTGTTGTTGTTTTTTATATATGGGATTTTGGCCCCTCAGCTAGGGGTAAATCCAGAGGGGATGGTTGCTCCCCCTTACACACCCACACAGGCAGAAGACAGCAGGGAGGCTGCTGCCTTCCTGCAACACCACAGACCTGCCAACACGCAGCAGCGTGTGCTGACTATAGCACAATGCTGCTGCTGTTGCTGGCAGGACTGGGGAGCTTCAGAGCTGGGACAGAGCTACTCCAGCTGAGGGCCCCCCTAAAACTGTGAGGCCCGGGGTACGTACCCCCTGGGCCCACCCTTAATCCATACCCCCTGATGCCCCCTCTCCCTCTGTCTCCACTAAATAGATGCTGTGTGCATGCTAAGCAGAACAGCGAGTACAGGAGCTTCCCAACTGCCCCCCCCCCCACCGCGGGACACTGCGGCCCGCGGGTGGGACAGTGGGACAGACCAAAAAAAATGGGACTGTCCCGCGAAAATCGGGACAGTTGGGAGGTATGGGGGTGTGTGAGGGAGTATGCTATACCATACAGACAGACGGGCACCAGCTCACTGTGTACTTGACCCCCCACATCAGCATACTCAGCAGGATCTCTCTGACGCGGAGTAGCGTCACTTTCTGGCACACTCCATGCTTCTTAGCTGCAGTTTTGTGGGGCACCTGCCGCTGTGCAGGTTCCGTACTGCCTCTGTTATCTCCAGCCCCGGCAACCCCACCGCTAGCTGCAGCGCTGCCGCCCGCAGTGAGGTGCGCCCAGCTCCTTCACACACTTTAGCTGGCGGGCAGCGCTGCAGAAGTCTACGCTGCTTGCAGGCTCCGACCCCCTCCTCCCTCCAGCCGCAGCGTCTCCTGGGGGCTAACCAGTCACTCCCAGGCTCCCCTTACCACAGTGCCCGGCAGCCGCGAGGTCCGCGCCGCGTGCATGCTATGACCCCCTCCTCCCTCCAGCCGTAGCATCTCCTGGGGGCTAACCAGTCACTCCCAGTCTCCCCTTACCACAGTGCCCGGCAGCCGCGCGAGGTCCGCGGTGTGTGACTGAGGAGTGGGGGGGAGGGATGCGGACGGGCAGAGGAAGCAGGACTCCAGCCTGAGAGAGTCAACCATGCCAAGTCTCCACCAGCAACAGATCCAAACAGGTTGGAGTGGAACAGCAGCAGCCAGCAGCAGTGACTCCGGTAAGACACATCTGTCTGTCACCATTGTTTTGTCCCTAATACCAATCTCTCCCGTGCCCTGTGTTCTGTCATGTCCCTGTCACCCTTATCCTGGCCCTGTCACCCCTATCCTGGCCCTGTCAACCAAATCCTGACCCTGTCAACCAAATCCTGGTCCTGCCGCCCCTACCCTGGCCCGTCGCCCCTATCCTGGCCCCGTCACCCCTGTCCTGGCCCCGTCACCCCTGTCCTGGCCCCGTCACCCCTGTCCTGGCCCTGTTACTGCATACCCTCCAACTACCTTTTTGGCAGGTACAGTACCCGCAGCGCCTCCAGACCCCTCAGCAATGCACCACACCTCCGCATTTTCCCCTCCACCACATGCGACACTCCACCACTCCCCCACACGCTGTGCCTCCAGACCCCCTACACCACCAGCGGCTCTCACTCCCCCACCACCCACAGCACCTCCAGACCCCCTCCACCATCCACCCCCATATATGTCTCCCCCCACACCTGCACCCCTCCACCCACAGCATCTGCAGACACCCTCCTCCATTCGCGGTCCCCCCCTCACCCACCCACGGCACCTCCGCACCTGCCCCTCCCCCACCTGCAGCGCCTCCAGACCCCCTTCCCCGCCGCCACACCTGCCTCTCCCCCACCGCGGTGCCTCTGGACCCCTTCACCCATCCGCAACATCCCTGCACCTGCCCCTCCCCAGTGGCACCCCTGCCCCTCCCCCACCTGCAGTGCCTCCGGACCCCTCCCCCATCTACAGCCCCCACTCTTCTGTCTCTCCCCCACCCGCAGCACGTCCCAACCCTTCCCCATCCGGGCCCCCCCGCATCTGCCCCCCCTCCACCTGCAGCATCTACAGACACCCTCCCCCATCCGCAGTCCCCCCGCACCCGCTCATTCTGTTCATTGTGCCCTGCAGGTGCTGCGCCTCCTTCACCATCGCACGCCCTTTCATTGTGCAATATTTAACCACTAACAAAGGAATGCAGGTAATACTCCATATAATGCAAATATTGAACCCCATATAGGCATGCAAGGGTTAAAGGGGCGTAGCCCCTTGCGACGGTGTGAAGAGCGCCCATAGGGCGCGATGAAGCACCTAGTATATATATATATATATATATATATATACACCAATTTGGTTTGTCACACTACTGCACAGCATGGCACCTTGAAAAAATGTCCTAGAGGCGTTGAAACGTCGGTGGTTGTTACTATGCACCCACTGGCTATTTGATATGTTTTTCAATACACGTTGATTTGCTTACAAAAATCCGTGGAGTGCCGCCTGGTTCTTATTGCATTGAGGAGAGGAGCAGCAATCCGTCCCAGAGAGCTGGTATTGGTACATTACAGGAGGAAGGCACCCTGGTGGTTGTCATCAGGACAGTGAGTGCCACTATCATAGCTGGAGATATATATATATATATATAAGCAGCGGTTAGGTTCTGCACTCTGTAGGGTATGAGACGTGGTACTTGCTGCGGTGCCCTCTGTGATCTGTGGCAAGATCCAATAGAGAGAAGCTGGAATCAGCAGCACTCAGCAGGCGGAGTAACAGGTTAAAACTAGTGATGAGCACCGGAAATTTTTCGGGTTTTGTGTTTTGGTTTTGGGTTCGGTTCCGCGGCCATGTTTTGGGTTCGAACGCGTTTTGGCAAAACCTCACCAAATTTTTTTTGTCGGATTCGGGTGTGTTTTGGATTCGGGTGTTTTTTTCAAAAAACCCTAAAAAACAGCTTAAATCATAGAATTTGGGGTTCATTTTGATCCCAAAGTATTATTAACCTCAATAACCATAATTTCCACTCATTTTCAGTCTATTCTGAACACCTCACACCTCACAATATTATTTTTAGTCCTAAAATTTGCACCGAGGTCGCTGGATGGCTAAGCTAAGCGACCCAAGTGGCCGACACAAACACCTGGCCCATCTAGGAGTGGCACTGCAGTGTCACGCAGGATGGCCCTTCCAAAAAACACTCTCCAAACAGCACACGACGCAAAGAAAAAAAGAGGCGCAATGAGGTAGCTGTGTGAGTAAGCTAAGCGACCCTAGTGGCCGACACAAACACCTGGCCCATCTAGGAGTGGCACTGCAGTGTCACGCAGGATGGCCCTTCCAAAAAACACTCCCCAAACAGCACATGACGCAAAGAAAAAAAGAGGCGCAATGAGGTAGCTGTGTGAGTAAGCTAAGCGACCCTAGTGGCCGACACAAACACCTGGCCCATCTAGGAGTGGCACTGCAGTGTCACGCAGGATGGCCCTTCCAAAAAACACTCCCCAAACAGCACATGACGCAAAGAAAAAAAGAGGCGCAATGAGGTAGCTGTGTGAGTAAGCTAAGCGACCCTAGTGGCCGACACAAACACCTGGCCCATCTAGGAGTGGCACTGCAGTGTCACGCAGGATGGCCCTTCCAAAAAACACTCCCCAAACAGAACCAGATGACGCAAAGAAGAAAAAAAAGAGGCGCAATGAGGTAGCTGTGTGAGTAAGCTAAGCGACCCTAGTGGCCGACACAAACACCTGGCCCATCTAGGAGTGGCACTGCAGTGTCACGCAGGATGGCCCTTCCAAAAAACACTCCCCAAACAGCACATGACGCAAAGAAAAAAAAGAGGCGCAATGAGGTAGCTGTGTGAGTAAGCTAAGCGACCCTAGTGGCCGACACAAACACCTGGCCCATCTAGGAGTGGCACTGCAGTGTCACGCAGGATGGCCCTTCCAAAAAACACCCCCCAAACAGCACATGACGCAAAGAAAAATGAAAGAAATAAGAGGTGCAAGATGGAATTGTCCTTGGGCCCTCCCACCCATCCTTATGTTGTATAAACAGGACATGCACACTTTAACCAACCCATCATTTCAGTGACAGGGTCTGCCACACGACTGTGACTGAAATGACAGGTTGGTTTGGACCCCCACCAAAAAAGAAGCAATTAATCTCTCCTTGCACAAACTGGCTCTACAGAGGCAAGATGTCCACCACATCATCATCCTCCGATATATCACCGTGTACATCCCCCTCCTCACAGATTATCAATTCGTCCCCACTGGAATCCACCATCTCAGCTCCCTGTGTACTTTGTGGAGGCAATTGCTGCTGGTCAATGTCTCCACGGAGGAATTGATTATAATTCATTTTAATGAACATCATCTTCTCCACATTTTCTGGATGTAACCTCGTACGCCGATTGCTGACAAGGTGAGCGGCGGCACTAAACACTCTTTCGGAGTACACACTTGTGGGAGGGCAACTTAGGTAGAATAAAAACAGTTTGTGCAAGGGCCTCCAAATTGCCTCTTTTTCCTGCCAGTATAAGTACGGACTGTCTGACGTGCCTACTTGGATGCGGTCACTCATATAATCCTCCACCATTCTTTCAATGGGGAGAGAATCATATGCAGTGACAGTAGACGACATGTCCGTAATCGTTGTCAGGTCCTTCAGTCTGGACCAGATGTCAGCATCAGCAGTCGCTCCAGACTGCCCTGCATCACCGCCAGCGGGTGGGCTCGGAATTCTGAGCCTTTTCCTCACACCCACAGTTGCGGGAGAATGTGAAGGAGGAGATGTTGACAGGTCGCATTCCGCTTGACTTGACAATTTTGTCACCAGCAGTTCTTTGAACCCCAGCAGACTTGTGTCTGCCGGAAAGAGAGATCCAAGGTAGGTTTTAAATCTAGGATCGAGCACGGTGGACAAAATGTAGTGCTCTGATTTCAACAGATTGACCACCCGTGAATCCTTGTTAAGCGAATTAAGGGCTCCATCCACAAGTCCCACATGCCTAGCGGAATCGCTCTATGTTAGCTCCTCCTTCAATGTCTCCAGCTTCTTCTGCAAAAGCCTGATGAGGGGAATGACCTGACTCAGGCTGGCAGTGTCTGAACTGACTTCACGTGTGGCAAGTTCAAAAGGTTGCAGAACCTTGCACAACGTTGAAATCATTCTCCACTGCGCTTGAGACAGGTGCATTCCACCTCCTATATCGTGCTCAGTTGTATAGGCTTGAATGGCCTTTTGCTGCTCCTCCAACCTCTGAAGCATATAGAGGGTTGAATTCCACCTCGTTACCACTTCTTGCTTCAGATGATGGCAGGGCAGGTTCAGGCGTTTTTGGTGGTGCTCCAGTCTTCTGTACGTGGTGCCTGTACGCCGAAAGTGTCCCGCAATTCTTCTGGCCACCGACAGCATCTCTTGCACGCCCCTCTCGTTTTTTAAATAATTCTGCACCACCAAATTCAAGGTATGTGCAAAACATGGGACGTGCTGGAATTTGCCCATATTTAATGCACACACAATATTCCTGGCGTTGTCCGATGCCACAAATCCACAGGAGAGTCCAATTGGGGTAAGCCATTCTGCGATGATCTTCCTCAGTTGCCGTAAGAGGTTTTTAGCTGTGTGCGTATTCTGGAAAGCGGTGATACAAAGCGTAGCCTGCCTAGGAAAGAGTTGGCGTTTGCGAGATGCTGCTACTGGTGCCACCGCTGCTGTTCTTGCGGCGGGAGTCCATACATCTACCCAGTGGGCTGTCACAGTCATATAGTCCTGAGCCTGCCCTGCTCCACTTGTCCACATGTCCGTGGTTAAGTGGACATTGGGTACAACTGCATTTTTTAGGACACTGTTGAGTCTTTTTCTGAGGTCTGTGTACATTTTCGGTATCGCCTGCCTAGAGAAATGGAACCTAGATGGTATTTGGTACCGGGGACACAGTACCTCCAACAAGTCTCTAGTTGCCTCTGCAGTAATGATGGATACCGGAACCACGTTACTCACCGCCCAGGATGCCAAGGCCTCAGTTATCCGCTTTGCAGCAGGATGACTGCTGTGATATTTCATCTGCCTCGCAAAGGACTGTTGGACAGTCAATTGCTTGGTGGAAGTAGTAAAAGTGGTCTTACGAGTACGACTTCCCCTCTGGGATGACCATCGACTCCCAGCAGCAACAACAGCAGCGCCAGCAGCAGTAGGCGTTACACGCAAGGATGCATCGGAGGAATCCCAGGCAGGAGAGGACTCGTCAGAATTGCCAGTGACAGTGACATGGCCTGCAGGACTATTGGCATTCCTGGGGAAGGAGGAAATTGACACTGAGGGAGTTGGTGGGGTGGTTTGCGTGAGCTTGGTTACAAGAGGAAGGGATTTACTGGTCAGTGGACTGCTTCCGCTGTCGCCCAAAGTTTTTGAACTTGTCACTGACTTATGATGAATGCGCTGCAGGTGACGTACAAGGGAGGATGTTCCGAGGTGGTTAACGTCCTTACCCCTACTTATTACAGCTTGACAAAGGCAACACACGGCTTGACAAATGTTGTCCGCATTTCTGTTGAAATACTTCCACACCGAAGAGCTGATTTTTTTGGTATTTTCACCAGGCATGTCAATGGCCCTATTCCTCCCACGGACAACAGGTGTCTCCCCGGGTGCCTGACTTAAACAAACCACCTCACCATCAGAATCCTCCTGGTCAATTTCCTCCCCAGCGCCAGCAACACCCATATCCTCCTCATCCTGGTGTACTTCAACACTGACATCTTCAATCTGACTATCAGGAACTGGACTGCGGGTGCTACTTCCAGCACTTGCAGGGGGCGTGCAAATGGTGGAAGGCGCATGCTCTTCACGTCCAGTGTTGGGAAGGTCAGGCATCGCAAACGACACAATTGGACTCTCCTTGTGGATTTGTGATTTCGAAGAATGCACAGTTCTTTGCTGTGCTTTTGCCAGCTTGAGTCTTTTCATTTTTCTAGCGAGAGGCTGAGTGCTTCCATCCTCATGTGAAGCTGAACCACTAGCCATGAACATAGGCCAGGGCCTCAGCCGTTCCTTGCCACTCCGTGTGGTAAATGGCATATTGGCAAGTTTACGCTTCTCCTCTGACAATTTTATTTTAGATTTTTGAGTCCTTTTTTTACTGATATTTGGTGTTTTGGATTTTACATGCTCTGTACTATGACATTGGGCATCGGCCTTGGCAGACGACGTTGCTGGCATTTCATCGTCTCGGCCATGACTAGTGGCAGCAGCTTCAGCACGAGGTGGAAGTCGATCTTGATCTTTCCCTATTTTTGGAACCTCAACATTTTTGTTCTCCATATTTTAATAGGCACAACTAAAAGGCACCTCAGGTAAACAATGGAGATGGATGGATACTAGTATACTTATGGATGGACGAGCGACTGCCGACACAGAGGTAGCTACAGCCGTGGACTACCGTACTGCGTCTGCTGCTAATATAGACTGGATGATAATGATATAAAAAATATATATATATATATCACTACTGCAGCCGGACAGGTATATATTATATAATGACGGACCTGCTGGACACTGTCAGCAGCACTGCAGACTCCTAAAGTAAGCTACTAGTAGTATCAAGAAGATATAAAAAAAAAAAAACACCACAGGTAGGTGGTATACAATTATGGATGGACGAGCGACTGCCGACACAGATGTAGCTACAGCCGTGGACTACCGTACTGCGTCTGCTGCTAATATAGACTGGATGATAATGATATAAAAAATATATATATATATCACTACTGCAGCCGGACAGGTATATATTATATAATGACGGACCTGCTGGACACTGTCAGCAGCACTGCAGACTCCTAAAGTAAGCTACTAGTAGTATCAAGAAGATAGAAAAAAAAAAAACACCACAGGTAGGTGGTATACAATTATGGATGGACGAGCGACTGCCGACACAGAGGTAGCTACAGCCGTGGACTACCGTACTGCGTCTGCTGCTAATATAGACTGGATGATAATGATATAAAAAATATATATATATATCACTACTGCAGCCGGACAGGTATATATTATATAATGACGGACCTGCTGGACACTGTCAGCAGCACTGCAGACTCCTAAAGTAAGCTACTAGTAGTATCAAGAAGATATAAAAAAAAAAAAACACCACAGGTAGGTGGTATACAATTATGGATGGACGAGCGACTGCCGACACAGAGGTAGCTACAGCCGTGGACTACCATACTGCGTCTGCTGCTAATATAGACTGGATGATAATGATATAAAAAATATATATATATATCACTACTGCAGCCGGACAGGTATATATTATATAATGACGGACCTGCTGGACACTGTCAGCAGCACTGCAGACTCCTAAAGTAAGCTACTAGTAGTATCAAGAAGATAGAAGAAAAAAAAACACCACAGGTAGGTGGTATACAATTATGGATGGACGAGCGACTGCCGACACAGAGGTAGCTACAGCCGTGGACTACCGTACTGCGTCTGCTGCTAATATAGACTGGATGATAATGATATAAAAAATATATATATATCACTACTGCAGCCGGACAGGTATATATTATATAATTAATGACGGACCTACTGGACACTGTCAGCAGAATGCGTTTATAGAATAAAAACACCACACGACGAGTGTTTAACTTTTTCAGGCAGACAATCACAATATACTGGTGGTCAGACAGTGGTCACTGGTCAGTCACACTGGCAGTGGCACTCTGGCAGCAAAAGTGTGCACTGTTAAATAATATGTACTCCTGCTACTGCTCCCCAGTCTCCCCCACAATTAAGCTGTGTGAGCACTGAGCACTCAGCACAGTCAGATATACATAGATGATGCAGCACACTGAGGCTGAGCACAGATATGGTATACTGTTACTGTGTCACTGTGTATCGTTTTTTTTCAGGCAGAGAACGGATTATATTAAATAATAATATAATAAAAAAACTGCACTGGTGGTCACTGGTCAGTCACTAGTAAACTCTGCACTCTCTGAGTACTCCTAAGCTCCAGTAAATCAAGTGTCTCACTCTCACTCTCTCTCTTCTAATCTAAATGAAGAGGACGCCAGCCACGTCCTCTCCCTATGAATCTCAATGCACGTGTGAAAATGTCGGCGACGCGCGGCTCCTTATATAGAATCCGAGTCTCGCGATAGAATACGAGCCTTGCGAGAATCCGACAGCGGGATGATGACGTTCGGGCGCGCTCGGGTTAGCCGAGCAGGGCGGGAAGATCCGAGTCTGCCTCGGATCCGTGTAAAAAGGCTGAAGTTCGGGGGGGTTTGGATTCCGAGGAACCGAACCCGCTCATCACTAGTTAAAACTAGAGATGAGCGGGTTCGGTTTCTCTGAAACCGAACCCGCACGAACTTCATGTTTTTTTCACGGGTCCGAGCAGACTCGGATCCTCCCGCCTTGCTCGGTTAACCCGAGCGCGCCCGAACGTCATCATGACGCTGTCGGATTCTCGCGAGACTCGGATTCTATATAAGGAGCCGCGCGTCGCCGCCATTTTCACACGTGCATTGAGATTGATAGGGAGAGGATGTGGCTGGCGTCCTCTCCATTAGAAATTAGATTAGAAGAGAGAGAGAGATTGTGCAGAGTCAGACAGAGTTTACCACAGTGACCAGTGCAGTTGTTGTTAGTTAACTTTTATTTATTTTAATATAATATATCCGTTCTCTGCTATATCCGTTCTCTGCCTGAAAAAAAACGATACACAGCAGCAGCCAGTCACACAGTGTGACTCAGTCTGTGTGCACTCAGCTCAGCCCAGTGTGCTGCACATCAATGTATAAAAGGCAAAGCTTATAATAATTGTGGGGGAGACTGGGGAGCACTGCAGGTTGTTATAGCAGGAGCCCCCAGGAGTACATAATATTATATTAATTTAAAATTAAACAGTGCACACTTTTGCTGCAGGAGTGCCACTGCCAGTGTGACTAGTGGTGACCAGTGCCTGACCACCAGTATAGTAGTATATTGTTGTATGTATTGTATACTATCTCTTTATCAACCAGTCTATATTAGCAGCAGACACAGTACAGTGCGGTAGTTCACGGCTGTGGCTACCTCTGTGTCGGCAGTCGGAACTCGGCAGGCAGTCCGTCCATCCATAATTGTATTACAATATATACCACCTAACCGTGGTATTTTTTTTTCTTTCTTTATACCGTCGTCATAGTGTCATACTAGTTGTTACGAGTATACTACTATCTCTTTATCAACCAGTGTACAGTGCGGTAGTTCACGGCTGTGGCTACCTCTGTGTCGGC
This sequence comes from Pseudophryne corroboree, assembly GCF_028390025.1. NCBI lineage: Eukaryota > Metazoa > Chordata > Amphibia > Anura > Myobatrachidae > Pseudophryne > Pseudophryne corroboree. The sequence continues at coordinate 707,345,875 of NC_086449.1, read as the reverse complement.
AGTCGGCAGGCAGTCCGTCCATCCATAATTGTATTATTATTATAATATATACCACCTAACCGTGGTTTTTTTTTCATTCTTTATACCGTCATAGTGTCATACTAGTTGTTACGAGTATACTACTATCTCTTTATCAACCAGTGTACAGTGCGGTAGTTCACGGCTGTGGCTACCTCTGTGTCGGCAGTCGGCAGGCAGTCCGTCCATCCATAATTGTATTATTATTATAATATATACCACCTAACCGTGGTATTTTTTTTTCTTTCTTTATACCGTCGTCATAGTGTCATACTAGTTGTTACGAGTATACTACTATCTCTTTATCAACCAGTGTACAGTGCGGTAGTTCACGGCTGTGGCTACCTCTGTGTCGGCAGTCGGCAGGCAGTCCGTCCATCCATAATTGTATTATTATTATAATATATACCACCTAACCGTGGTTTTTTTTTCATTCTTTATACCGTCATAGTGTCATACTAGTTGTTACGAGTATACTACTATCTCTTTATCAACCAGTGTACAGTGCGGTAGTTCACGGCTGTGGCTACCTCTGTGTCGGCAGTCGGCAGGCAGTCCGTCCATCCATAATTGTATTATTATTATAATATATACCACCTAACCGTGGTTTTTTTTTCATTCTTTATACCGTCGTCATAGTGTCATACTAGTTGTTACGAGTATACTACTATCTCTTTATCAACCAGTGTACAGTGCGGTAGTTCACGGCTGTGGCTACCTCTGTGTCGGCAGTCGGCAGGCAGTCCGTCCATCCATAATTGTATTATTATTATAATATATACCACCTAACTGTGGTATTTTTTTTTCTTTCTTTATACCGTCGTCATAGTGTCATACTAGTTGTTACGAGTATACTACTATCTCTTTATCAACCAGTGTACAGTGCGGTAGTTCACGGCTGTGGCTACCTCTGTGTCGGCAGTCGGCAGGCAGTCCGTCCATCCATAATTGTATTATTATTATAATATATACCACCTAACCGTGGTTTTTTTTTCATTCTTTATACCGTCGTCATAGTGTCATACTAGTTGTTACGAGTATACTACTATCTCTTTATCAACCAGTGTACAGTGCGGTAGTTCACGGCTGTGGCTACCTCTGTGTCGGCAGTCGGCAGGCAGTCCGTCCATCCATAATTGTATTATTATTATAATATATACCACCTAACCGTGGTTTTTTTTTCATTCTTTATACCGTCGTCATAGTGTCATACTAGTTGTTACGAGTATACTACTATCTCTTTATCAACCAGTGTACAGTGCGGTAGTTCACGGCTGTGGCTACCTCTGTGTCGGCAGTCGGCAGGCAGTCCGTCCATCCATAATTGTATTATTATTATAATATATACCACCTAACTGTGGTATTTTTTTTTCTTTCTTTATACCGTCGTCATAGTGTCATACTAGTTGTTACGAGTATACTACTATCTCTTTATCAACCAGTGTACAGTGCGGTAGTTCACGGCTGTGGCTACCTCTGTGTCGGCAGTCGGCAGGCAGTCCGTCCATCCATAATTGTATTATTATTATAATATATACCACCTAACCGTGGTTTTTTTTTCATTCTTTATACCGTCGTCATAGTGTCATACTAGTTGTTACGAGTATACTACTATCTCTTTATCAACCAGTGTACAGTGCGGTAGTTCACGGCTGTGGCTACCTCTGTGTCGGCAGTCGGCAGGCAGTCCGTCCATCCATAATTGTATTATTATTATAATATATACCACCTAACCGTGGTTTTTTTTTCATTCTTTATACCGTCATAGTGTCATACTAGTTGTTACGAGTATACTACTATCTCTTTATCAACCAGTGTACAGTGCGGTAGTTCACGGCTGTGGCTACCTCTGTGTCGGCAGTCGGCAGGCAGTCCGTCCATCCATAATTGTATTATTATTATAATATATACCACCTAACCGTGGTTTTTTTTTCATTCTTTATACCGTCGTCATAGTGTCATACTAGTTGTTACGAGTATACTACTATCTCTTTATCAACCAGTGTACAGTGCGGTAGTTCACGGCTGTGGCTACCTCTGTGTCGGCAGTCGGCAGGCAGTCCGTCCATCCATAATTGTATTATTATAATATATACCACCTAACCGTGGTTTTTTTTTCATTCTTTATACCGTCGTCATAGTGTCATACTAGTTGTTACGAGTATACTACTATCTCTTTATCAACCAGTGTACAGTGCGGTAGTTCACGGCTGTGGCTACCTCTGTGTCGGCAGTCGGCAGGCAGTCCGTCCATCCATAATTGTATTATTATTATAATATATACCACCTAACCGTGGTTTTTTTTTCATTCTTTATACCGTCGTCATAGTGTCATACTAGTTGTTACGAGTATACTACTATCTCTTTATCAACCAGTGTACAGTGCGGTAGTTCACGGCTGTGGCTACCTCTGTGTCGGCAGTCGGCAGGCAGTCCGTCCATCCATAATTGTATTATTATTATAATATATACCACCTAACTGTGGTATTTTTTTTTCTTTCTTTATACCGTCGTCATAGTGTCATACTAGTTGTTACGAGTATACTACTATCTCTTTATCAACCAGTGTACAGTGCGGTAGTTCACGGCTGTGGCTACCTCTGTGTCGGCAGTCGGCAGGCAGTCCGTCCATCCATAATTGTATTATTATTATAATATATACCACCTAACCGTGGTTTTTTTTTCATTCTTTATACCGTCGTCATAGTGTCATACTAGTTGTTACGAGTATACTACTATCTCTTTATCAACCAGTGTACAGTGCGGTAGTTCACGGCTGTGGCTACCTCTGTGTCGGCAGTCGGCAGGCAGTCCGTCCATCCATAATTGTATTATTATTATAATATATACCACCTAACCGTGGTTTTTTTTTCATTCTTTATACCGTCGTCATAGTGTCATACTAGTTGTTACGAGTATACTACTATCTCTTTATCAACCAGTGTACAGTGCGGTAGTTCACGGCTGTGGCTACCTCTGTGTCGGCAGTCGGCAGGCAGTCCGTCCATCCATAATTGTATTATTATTATAATATATACCACCTAACTGTGGTATTTTTTTTTCTTTCTTTATACCGTCGTCATAGTGTCATACTAGTTGTTACGAGTATACTACTATCTCTTTATCAACCAGTGTACAGTGCGGTAGTTCACGGCTGTGGCTACCTCTGTGTCGGCAGTCGGCAGGCAGTCCGTCCATCCATAATTGTATTATTATTATAATATATACCACCTAACCGTGGTTTTTTTTTCATTCTTTATACCGTCGTCATAGTGTCATACTAGTTGTTATGAGTATACTACTATCTCTTTATCAACCAGTGTACAGTGCGGTAGTTCACGGCTGTGGCTACCTCTGTGTCGGCAGTCGGCAGGCAGTCCGTCCATCCATAATTGTATTATTATTATAATATATACCACCTAACCGTGGTTTTTTTTTCATTCTTTATACCGTCGTCATAGTGTCATACTAGTTGTTACGAGTATACTACTATCTCTTTATCAACCAGTGTACAGTGCGGTAGTTCACGGCTGTGGCTACCTCTGTGTCGGCAGTCGGCAGGCAGTCCGTCCATCCATAATTGTATTATTATTATAATATATACCACCTAACTGTGGTATTTTTTTTTCTTTCTTTATACCGTCGTCATAGTGTCATACTAGTTGTTACGAGTATACTACTATCTCTTTATCAACCAGTGTACAGTGCGGTAGTTCACGGCTGTGGCTACCTCTGTGTCGGCAGTCGGCAGGCAGTCCGTCCATCCATAATTGTATTATTATTATAATATATACCACCTAACCGTGGTTTTTTTTTCATTCTTTATACCGTCGTCATAGTGTCATACTAGTTGTTACGAGTATACTACTATCTCTTTATCAACCAGTGTACAGTGCGGTAGTTCACGGCTGTGGCTACCTCTGTGTCGGCAGTCGGCAGGCAGTCCGTCCATCCATAATTGTATTATTATTATAATATATACCACCTAACCGTGGTTTTTTTATACCACCTAACCGTGGCAGTCCGTCCATAATTGTATACTAGTATCCAATCCATCCATCTCCATTGTTTACCTGAGGTGCCTTTTAGTTCTGCCTATAAAATATGGAGAACAAAAAAGTTGAGGTTCCAAAATTAGGGAAAGATCAAGATCCACTTCCACCTCGTGCTGAAGCTGCTGCCACTAGTCATGGCCGAGACGATGAAATGCCAGCAACGTCGTCTGCCAAGGCCGATGCCCAATGTCATAGTACAGAGCATGTCAAATCCAAAACACCAAATATCAGAAAAAAAGGACTCCAAAACCTAAAATAAAATTGTCGGAGGAGAAGCGTAAACTTGCCAATATGCCATTTACCACACGGAGTGGCAAGGAACGGCTGAGGCCCTGGCCTATGTTCATGGCTAGTGGTTCAGCTTCACATGAGGATGGAAGCACTCAGCCTCTCGCTAGAAAACTGAAAAGACTCAAGCTGGCAAAAGCACCGCAAAGAACTGTGCGTTCTTTGAAATCCCAAATCCACAAGGAGAGTCCAATTGTGTCGTTTGCGATGCCTGACCTTCCCAACACTGGACGTGAAGAGCATGCGCCTTCCACTATTTGCATGCCCCCTGCAAGTGCTGGAAGGAGCACCCGCAGTCCAGTTCCTGATAGTCAGATTGAAGATGTCAGTGTTGAAGTACACCAGGATGAGGAGGATATGGGTGTTGCTGGCGCTGGGGAGGAAATTGACCAGGAGGATTCTGATGGTGAGGTGGTTTGTTTAAGTCAGGCACCCGGGGAGACACCTGTTGTCCGTGGGAGGAATATGGCCGTTGACATGCCAGGTGAAAATACCAAAAAAATCAGCTCTTCGGTGTGGAGGTATTTCACCAGAAATGCGGACAACAGGTGTCAAGCCGTGTGTTCCCTTTGTCAAGCTGTAATAAGTAGGGGTAAGGACGTTAACCACCTCGGAACATCCTCCCTTATACGTCACCTGCAGCGCATTCATAATAAGTCAGTGACAAGTTCAAAAACTTTGGGTGACAGCGGAAGCAGTCCACTGACCAGTAAATCCCTTCCTCTTGTAACCAAGCTCACGCAAACCACCCCACCAACTCCCTCAGTGTCAATTTCCTCCTTCCCCAGGAATGCCAATAGTCCTGCAGGCCATGTCACTGGCAAGTCTGACGAGTCCTCTCCTGCCTGGGATTCCTCCGATGCATCCTTGCGTGTAACGCCTACTGCTGCTGGCGCTGCTGTTGTTGCCGCTGGGAGTCGATGGTCATCCCAGAGGGGAAGTCGTAAGCCCACTTGTACTACTTCCAGTAAGCAATTGACTGTTCAACAGTCCTTTGCGAGGAAGATGAAATATCACAGCAGTCATCCTACTGCAAAGCGGATAACTGAGTCCTTGACAACTATGTTGGTGTTAGACGTGCGTCCGGTATCCGCCGTTAGTTCACAGGGAACTAGACAATTTATTGAGGCAGTGTGCCCCCGTTACCAAATACCATCTAGGTTCCACTTCTCTAGGCAGGCGATACCGAGAATGTACACGGACGTCAGAAAAAGACTCACCAGTGTCCTAAAAAATGCAGTTGTACCCAATGTCCACTTAACCACGGACATGTGGACAAGTGGAGCAGGGCAGGGTCAGGACTATATGACTGTGACAGCCCACTGGGTAGATGTATGGACTCCCGCCGCAAGAACAGCAGCGGCGGCACCAGTAGCAGCATCTCGCAAACGCCAACTCTTTCCTAGGCAGGCTACGCTTTGTATCACCGCTTTCCAGAATACGCACACAGCTGAAAACCTCTTACGGCAACTGAGGAAGATCATCGCGGAATGGCTTACCCCAATTGGACTCTCCTGTGGATTTGTGGCATCGGACAACGCCAGCAATATTGTGTGTGCATTAAATATGGGCAAATTCCAGCACGTCCCATGTTTTGCACATACCTTGAATTTGGTGGTGCAGAATTTTTTAAAAAACGACAGGGGCGTGCAAGAGATGCTGTCGGTGGCCAGAAAAATTGCGGGACACTTTCGGCGTACAGGCACCACGTACAGAAGACTGGAGCACCACCAAAAACTACTGAACCTGCCCTGCCATCATCTGAAGCAAGAAGTGGTAACGAGGTGGAATTCAACCCTCTATATGCTTCAGAGGTTGGAGGAGCAGCAAAAGGCCATTCAAGCCTATACAATTGAGCACGATATAGGAGATGGAATGCACCTGTCTCAAGTGCAGTGGAGAATGATTTCAACGTTGTGCAAGGTTCTGATGCCCTTTGAACTTGCCACACGTGAAGTCAGTTCAGACACTGCCAGCCTGAGTCAGGTCATTCCCCTCATCAGGCTTTTGCAGAAGAAGCTGGAGGCATTGAAGGAGGAGCTAACACGGAGCGATTCCGCTAGGCATGTGGGACTTGTGGATGCAGCCCTTAATTCGCTTAACAAGGATTCACGGGTGGTCAATCTGTTGAAATCAGAGCACTACATTTTGGCCACCGTGCTCGATCCTAGATTTAAAGCCTACCTTGGATCTCTCTTTCCGGCAGACACAGGTCTGCTGGGGTTGAAAGACCTGCTGGTGACAAAATTGTCAAGTCAAGCGGAACGCGACCTGTCAACATCTCCTCCTTCACATTCTCCCGCAACTGGGGGTGCGAGGAAAAGGCTCAGAATTCCGAGCCCACCCGCTGGCGGTGATGCAGGGCAGTCTGGAGCGACTGCTGATGCTGACATCTGGTCCGGACTGAAGGACCTGACAACGATTACGGACATGTCGTCTACTGTCACTGCATATGATTCTCTCAACATTGATAGAATGGTGGAGGATTATATGAGTGACCGCATCCAAGTAGGCACGTCACACAGTCCGTACTTATACTGGCAGGAAAAAGAGGCAATTTGGAGGCCCTTGCACAAACTGGCTTTATTCTACCTAAGTTGCCCTCCCACAAGTGTGTACTCCGAAAGAGTGTTTAGTGCCGCCGCTCACCTTGTCAGCAATCGGCGTACGAGGTTACATCCAGAAAATGTGGAGAAGATGATGTTCATTAAAATGAATTATAATCAATTCCTCCGCGGAGACATTGACCAGCAGCAATTGCCTCCACAAAGTACACAGGGAGCTGAGATGGTGGATTCCAGTGGGGACGAATTGATAATCTGTGAGGAGGGGGATGTACACGGTGATATATCGGAGGGTGAAGATGAGGTGGACATCTTGCCTCTGTAGAGCCAGTTTGTGCAAGGAGAGATTAATTGCTTCTTTTTTGGGGGGGGTCCAAACCAACCCGTCATATCAGTCACAGTCGTGTGGCAGACCCTGTCACTGAAATGATGGGTTGGTTAAAGTGTGCATGTCCTGTTTTGTTTATACAACATAAGGGTGGGTGGGAGGGCCCAAGGATAATTCCATCTTGCACCTCTTTTTTCTTTTCTTTTTCTTTGCATCATGTGCTGATTGGGGAGGGTTTTTTGGAAGGGACATCCTGCGTGACACTGCAGTGCCACTCCTAGATGGGCCCGGTGTTTGTGTCGGCCACTAGGGTCGCTAATCTTACTCACACAGCTACCTCATTGCGCCTCTTTTTTTCTTTGCGTCATGTGCTGTTTGGGGAGGGTTTTTTGGAAGGGACATCCTGCGTGACACTGCAGTGCCACTCCTAGATGTGCCCGGTGTTTGTGTCGGCCACTAGGGTCGCTAATCTTACTCACACAGTCAGCTACCTCATTGCGCCTCTTTTTTTCTTTGCGTCATGTGCTGTTTGGGGAGGGTTTTTTGGAAGGGCCATCCTGCGTGACACTGCAGTGCCACTCCTAGATGGGCCCGGTGTTTGTGTCGGCCACTAGGGTCGCTAATCTTACTCACACAGCTACCTCATTGCGCCTCTTTTTTTCTTTGCGTCATGTGCTGTTTGGGGAGGGTTTTTTGGAAGGGACATCCTGCGTGACACTGCAGTGCCACTCCTAGATGGGCCCGGTGTTTGTGTCGGCCACTAGGGTCGCTTATCTTTCTCACACAGCTACCTCATTGCGCCTCTTTTTTTCTTTGCGTCATGTGCTGTTTGGGGAGGGTTTTTTGGAAGGGACATCCTGCGTGACACTGCAGTGCCACTCCTAGATGGGCCCGGTGTTTGTGTCGGCCACTAGGGTCGCTTATCTTTCTCACACAGTCAGCTACCTCATTGCGCCTCTTTTTTTCTTTGCGTCATGTGCTGTTTGGGGAGGGTTTTTTGGAAGGGACATCCTGCGTGACACTGCAGTGCCACTCCTAGATGGGCCCGGTGTTTGTGTCGGCCACTAGGGTCGCTTATCTTTCTCACACAGTCAGCTACCTCATTGCGCCTCTTTTTTTCTTTGCGTCATGTGCTGTTTGGGGAGGGTTTTTTGGAAGGGACATCCTGCGTGACACTGCAGTGCCACTCCTAGATGGGCCCGGTGTTTGTGTCGGCCACTAGGGTCGCTTATCTTTCTCACACAGTCAGCTACCTCATTGCGCCTCTTTTTTTCTTTGCGTCATGTGCTGTTTGGGGAGGGTTTTTTGGAAGGGACATCCTGCGTGACACTGCAGTGCCACTCCTAGATGGGCCCGGTGTTTGTGTCGGCCACTAGGGTCGCTTATCTTTCTCACACAGTCAGCTACCTCATTGCGCCTCTTTTTTTCTTTGCGTCATGTGCTGTTTGGGGAGGGTTTTTTGGAAGGGACATCCTGCGTGACACTGCAGTGCCACTCCTAGATGGGCCCGGTGTTTGTGTCGGCCACTAGGGTCGCTTATCTTTCTCACACAGTCAGCTACCTCATTGCGCCTCTTTTTTTCTTTGCGTCATGTGCTGTTTGGGGAGGGTTTTTTGGAAGGGACATCCTGCGTGACACTGCAGTGCCACTCCTAGATGGGCCCGGTGTTTGTGTCGGCCACTAGGGTCGCTTATCTTTCTCACACAGTCAGCTACCTCATTGCGCCTCTTTTTTTCTTTGCGTCATGTGCTGTTTGGGGAGGGTTTTTTGGAAGGGACATCCTGCGTGACACTGCAGTGCCACTCCTAGATGGGCCCGGTGTTTGTGTCGGCCACTAGGGTCGCTTATCTTTCTCACACAGTCAGCTACCTCATTGCGCCTCTTTTTTTCTTTGCGTCATGTGCTGTTTGGGGAGGGTTTTTTGGAAGGGACATCCTGCGTGACACTGCAGTGCCACTCCTAGATGGGCCCGGTGTTTGTGTCGGCCACTAGGGTCGCTTATCTTTCTCACACAGTCAGCTACCTCATTGCGCCTCTTTTTTTCTTTGCGTCATGTGCTGTTTGGGGAGGGTTTTTTGGAAGGGACATCCTGCGTGACACTGCAGTGCCACTCCTAGATGGGCCCGGTGTTTGTGTCGGCCACTAGGGTCGCTTATCTTTCTCACACAGTCAGCTACCTCATTGCGCCTCTTTTTTTCTTTGCGTCATGTGCTGTTTGGGGAGGGTTTTTTGGAAGGGACATCCTGCGTGACACTGCAGTGCCACTCCTAGATGGGCCCGGTGTTTGTGTCGGCCACTAGGGTCGCTTATCTTTCTCACACAGTCAGCTACCTCATTGCGCCTCTTTTTTTCTTTGCGTCATGTGCTGTTTGGGGAGGGTTTTTTGGAAGGGACATCCTGCGTGACACTGCAGTGCCACTCCTAGATGGGCCCGGTGTTTGTGTCGGCCACTAGGGTCGCTAATCTTACTCACACAGCTACCTCATTGCGCCTCTTTTTTTCTTTGCGTCATGTGCTGTTTGGGGAGGGTTTTTTCGAAGGGCCATCCTGCGTGACACTGCAGTGCCACTCCTAGATGGGCCCGGTGTTTGTGTCGGCCACTAGGGTCGCTTATCTTACTCACACAGCGACCTCGGTGCAAATTTTAGGACTAAAAATAATATTGTGAGGTGTGATGTGTTCAGAATAGGCTGAAAATGAGTGTAAATTATGTTTTTTGAGGTTAATAATACTTTGGGATCAAAATTACCCCCAAATTCTATGATTTAAGCTGTTTTTTAGGGTTTTTTGAAAAAAACACCCGAATCCAAAACACACCCGAATCCGACAAAAAAAATTCGGTGAGGTTTTGCCAAAACGCGGTCGAACCCAAAACACGGCCGCGGAACCGAACCCAAAACCAAAACACAAAACCCGAAAAATTTCCGATGCACATCACTAGTTAAAACGTCTTTAATGTGGTCCTACGCTGTTTCGGGGACTGCGCCCCGTCTTCAGGGACAAATCATGTCCCTGAAGACAGGGCGCAGTCCCCGAAACGGCGTAGGACCACATTAAAGACAGTTTAACCTGTTACTCCGCCTGCTGAGTGCCGCTGATTCCCGCTTCTTTATCTCTCTCTCTCTCTCTCTCTCTCTATATATATATATATAAAATGTATTCTGTATTTTAATTTGCAGCTTGGTTCAAACTGCGTGAAGTCACTGCTCATAGATGCATGAAAATGATGCACACTAGCGTAACGAGCACCAAACAGTACAAACCGTAGGACTTAACGTTATGCAGTATGTATATATATGTATATATATATATAATTCTCATACGTCCTAGAGGATGCTGGGGTCCACTTCAGTACCATGGGGTATAGACGGTTCCGCAGGAGCCATGGGCACTTTAAGACTTTTCAAGGGTGTGAACTGGCTCCTCCCTCTATGCCCCTCCTCCAGACCTCAGTTTAGAAAATGTGCCCAGGCAGACTGGATGTACTCCAGGAAAGCTATACTGAGTTTCTCTGAAAAGACTTATGTTAGGTTTTTTATTTTCAGGGAGAACTGCTGGCAACAGTCTCCCTGCTTCGTGGGACTTAGGGGGCAGAAGTAGGAACCAACTTCCTGAATAGTTTCATGGCTCTGCTTCTGGCTGACAGGACACCATTAGCTCCTGAAGGGAACTGAACACTAGCTGTGGCTATGTGCTCACTCCCACAGCCCGCCGTCACCCCCCTTACAGAGCCAGAAGTCAGAAGACAGGTGAGTGTAAGAAGAAATTTTCAGACATCGTGACGACTAAAAGGTACCGTGCAGCAGGCAGGAACGCTGGGCGCCATGCTACCCACACATACACAGGCACTGCAGGGTGCAGGGTGCGCGGGGGGCGCCCTGGGCAGCATGAAACCTAGTAATACTGGCAAATAAAGGGACATAAGATGCTGAGGCACAGTCCTACCCCCGCCAGTATAAAAATTACCTCATAAATGCTGAGGAGAAATGCACCATTATGGGGGCAGGGCTTCCTCCTCAGTCAGCCAGCACTCTGCTCAGCTCCATTTTCTCTCCTTCCAGGCTGCAGAGAAGAACACTGGTCCTCCTCCACTGCTGAACCAAGTATCAGGGTGCAAAACAGGGGGGGCACAGTGAAATTTGGTGCTATATATTGTGTGATTACCATTATAAAAGTGCTGCATGTCAGTGGGCAGTTTGTGTTTCACAGACAATTTATTACTGGCGCTGGGTTGTGAACTGGCAAATCCTATCTGTGTCCTTCTGACAGATTTTACTGTGGGTCTGTCCCCTATAAGTCCCGGAGTGTCTGTGGTGTGGTTGTGCACGTGTGTGACATGTCTGAGGCAGGGAGCTCTTCCCCTGAGGGAAACAGAGTTGTAATGTGGTGGCGCTGCCGGCACACCACGAGCCTGAATGGGTGAAAGATTTATGTGATAGTGTGAATCATATCAGTAAGAGATTAGATAAGTCTGAGTCTCATGCAGAGAGCTGGAGAAAATCAGTGGAAGATGTGATTTTTCATAGTTCTGCCTTTTCATCCACAGGCGACCCCTCTGGGTCACATAAGAGACCATTTGCACAAATAGTACATATTGATACCGACACGGACTTTGATTCCTGTGACGACGATAGTGATTCCAGGAGGATAGATCCTAAATTGGCAAAAAGCATTCAATATATGATTGTTGCTATAAAGGAAGTTTTGGAAGTTACAGAAGCTCCTCCTGTACCTCAGGAGAAGGCTTATTTTTATAAAGAAAGAAAAATTAATGTAACTTTCCCTCCTTCTCATGAGCTTAATACTCTATTTGAGGGAGTTTGGGTAAACCCTGAAAAGAAATTTCAGATTCCCAAAAGGATTCAGGTTGCTTATCCTTTCCCGGCAGAGGACAGGAAAGGATGGGAGTCACCCCCCGTATTAGACAGTGCCCTGTCAAGGTTAACTAAAAAGGTGATTCTTCCTGCACCTGGGACAGCTTCACTGAAGGAGCCGGCAGACCGCAAGTTGGAGACTACGCTGATATCTATTTATGTGGCCAATGGTACGTTACTCAGGCCCACCATTGCTTGTGCGTGGGTGAATAGGGCTATCGAAAAATGCTCAGATAACTTGTCATCGGAAATTGACTCGATAGATAGAGACGAGATACTCCTAACGTTAGGTCATATCAAAGACGCTGCTGCATACATGCTAGAAGCCATGAAAGATATTGGACTCTTGGGTTCAAAAGCCACTACCATGGCAGTATCAGTTCGGAGGGCTTTGTGGATTCGCCAGTGGAATGCTTATGCAGATTCCAAAAGAAATATGGAGGCTCTCCCGTATAAAGGTGAGGCCTTGTTTGGAGATGGGCTGGATGCGTTAGTCTCTGCGGCTACCGCAGGTAAGTCGACATTATTGCCTTATGCTCCTGCACCGACGAAAAAGACACAGCACTCTCACATGCAGTCCTTTTGGCCCAACAAATACAAAAAGGCCAAAGGTTCCCCCTTCTTTGCAGGTAGAGGAAGGGGAAGAGGAAAGAAATCTGCAGCGTCTCCAGGATCGCAGGAGCAGAAATCAACCCCTGCTTCTGCCAAATCTGCAGCATGATGCTGGGGCTCCCTTGCGGGAGTCCGCTCGGGTGGGAGCACGTCTGAAACTTTTCAGTCAGATCTAGCTTCAATCTGGCCTGGACCCATGGGTCTTACAAATAGTGTCCCATGGATACACACTGGAGTTTCAAGACGTCCGCCCATGTTGATTTTTCAAATCGACCTTGCCAGTTTCTCTTCCAGACAGAGAAGTCGTAACAGCCGCAATTCCAAAATTATGTTAGGATCAAGTCATTGTCCTGGTACCCTTGTCACAGCAAGGAGAAGGTTTTTATTCAAGCCTTTTCATAGTTCCGAAGCCGGACGGCTCAGTCAGACCAATTTTAAACCTGAAAAATTTGAATCTCTACCTCAAAAAGTTCAAGTTCAAGAAGGAATCTCTGAGAGCAGTGATTTCCAGTCTGGAGAAGGGGAATTCATGGTGTCAGTAGACATAAAAGATGCTTATTGCATGTTCCCATTTATCCTTCTCACCAAGCTTATCTGAGATTCGCAGTACAGGATTGCCAAAAACAGTTCCAGAAGTTGCCGTTCGGGCTTTCCATGGCAGAACATTGCACTCTCCCTGTCAGTACTCCAACAACACAGTTGGATCATGAATTTTCCAAAGTCACAATTGGAATCGGAGACAAGATTGTCCTTTCTGGGGATGATACTGGACACAGAAGTACAGAGAGTATTTCTACCAGTAGAAAAGGCTCTGGAAATCCAGAGAATGGTCAAACAGATTTTGAAACCAACAAGAGTGTCAATATATCAATGCATTCGGTTGTTGAGGAAAATGGTGGCGGCCTATGAGGCCATACAGTTTGGCCGATTCCATGCCAGAATATTCCAGTGGGACCTGTTGGACAAGTGGTCCGGATCCCACCTACACATGTACCGGAAGATAATCCTGTCCTCCAAAGCCAGGATTTTGCTCCTGTGGTGGCTACACAGTTCTCACCTACTAGAGGGACGCAGGTTCGGTATTCAGGACTGGGTTCTAGTAACCACGGATGCAAGTCTCCGAGGCTGGGGAGCAGTCACACAGGGGGAAAGCTTCCAAGGAAAATGGTCAAGTCAGGAAACATGCCTTCACATAAACGTTCTGGAATTGAGAGCCATTTACAACGGCCTTCTACAAGCTGTACATATTCTTCAAGATCAACCCGTGCAGATCCAGTCGGACAATGTGACAGCAGTCGCGTACATAAACCGTCAAGGTGGAACGAAAAGCAGAGCGGCAATGGCAGAGGTGACAAAGATCCTCCTCTGGGCAGAAAGGCATGCAAGAGCTCTGTCAGCAATTTTCATTCCGGGAGTGGACTACTGGGAAGCAGACTTCCTCAGCAGACACGATCTCCATCCAGGAGAATGGGGCCTCCACCAAGAAGTTGTCACAAGTCTTTGGGGAGTTCCTCAAGTAGACATGATGGCATCTCGTCTCAACAAGAAGCTTCAGAGATATTGTTCTAGGTCAAGAGACCCTCAAAAAATAGCAGTGGATGCACTGGTGACCAGTGGTGCAAGTAGAAAAAATGTCTTACGGGTACTGTGTGCGCGTGCAAAAAAATGGGTGTGGCCAAATGCCACATGGGGCGTGGCCAATGAAAATGGGGGCGTGATACACATATGGGGGAGGGGCAGATACACGTATGACCCCAATAGTGTCAGATACACGTTGCACCACAGTGCTAGATATACATTGCCCCACAGTGCCAGATACATATAACCCCACAGTGCCAGATACACATTGCCCCACAGTGCCAGATACACAAATGTCCCCAGAGTGCCAGATACACAAATGTCCCCAGAGTGTCAGATACACATTGCCTCACAGTGCCAGATACACATTGCCCCACAGTGCCAGATGCACATTGCCCCACAGTGCCAGATACACAAATGTCCCCAGAGTGCCAGATACACATTGCCCCACAGTGCCAGATACACATTGCCCCACAGTGCCAGATACAGAAATGCCCCCAGAGTGCCATACATTGCCTCACAGTGTCAGATACACATTGCCCCACAGTGCTAGATACACAAATGCCCCCACTGTGTCAGATATACATTGCCCCCCGTGCCAGATACAGAAATGCCCCTACAGTGCCAGATATGCCCCCAGTGCCAGATATCCTCCAGTGCCAGGTATACATGCCCCCCTGTGCCAGATATCCCCCAGTGCCAGGTATATATGCCCCCCTGTGCTAGATATGCCCCCAGTGCCAGATATCCCCCAGTGCCAGGTATACATGCCCCCCCAGTGCCAGATATCCCCCAGTGCCAGGTATACATGCCCCCCCAGTGCCAGATATCCCCCAGTGCCAGGTATACATGCCCCCCCAGTGCCAGATATCCCCCAGTGCCAGGTATAACATGCCCCCCCAGTGCCAGATATCCCCCAGTGCCAGGTATACATGCCCCCCTGTGCCAGATATCCCCCAGTGCCAGGTATATATGCCTCCCTGTGCCAGATATGCCCCCAGTGCCAGGTATACATGCCCCCCTGTGCCAGATATCCCCCAGTGCCAGGTATATATGCCCCCCTGTGCCAGATATGCCCCCAGTGCCAGGTATATATGCCCCCCTGTGCCAGATATGCCCCCAGTGCCAGGTATACATGCCCCCCTGTGCCAGATATCCCCCAGTGCCAGGTATATATTCCCCCCTGTGCCAGATATGCCCCCAGTGCCAGGTATATATGCCCCCCTGTGCCAGATATGCCCCCAGTGCCAGGTATACATGCCCCCCCAGTGCCAGGTATAACATGCCCCCCTCCCCTACTCACCGCTGCCGTCGCTGTCCTCCTGTCTGTCATGTGAGGGAAGGAGAGTGCAGCCTGCGCCTCTCGTTCCCCTCAGTCTTCGGCGGGTGTCTCAGTTTAATTCAGCGCCGATCCGTGAGCCAATCAGAGCTATACTGAGGTCTGGAGGAGGGGCATAGGGGGAGGAGCCAGATCACACCCTTGAAAAATCTTAAAGTGTCCATGGCTCCTGCGGAACCGTCTATACCCCATGGTACTGAAGTGGACCCCAGCATCCTCTACGGACTAGGAGAAAAGGATTTACCGGTAGGTATTAAAAATTCTATTTTATATATATATATATATATATATATATATATATATATATTGTAGAAAAGATGCAGCGGCACACGGAGGCTTGTTTCAAGTCAAAGTGTATTCAAAAATCTCACAGCGACATACCAACGTTTTGGGGACGTCCCGCCCCTTTGTCAAGGTGAGTGACAAATAATAAAAACAAATCTTACCTATATAACTAGGAGAAGCCCGCCAGTGCTCAGTGCCGCCCTGTATCCGGATTCCTGGACCAAGATGCCGTCGCCTTCCAAGCGCATCATTGACTGTGCGGCGCCGGGTCATCATGGAAACCAGGACGCCTGGTGCGGCTGCAAACCCGCGCTGGAATAAGAAACATACTGACAATTTACTGAAACCACTCCCCAGTAAATCCAGCATATGGTCTCCTAATATAATTTACAAACACCTACTCAAGGGCAGTATAAATTGACATTACTATATAGTTATACTAGTAAATGACATCTTAATGAAAACTCCCAAATTTTCCACTAATACTAAAAGCTGAAATATGTTAAACGTTATGTATGATAAAAGGTATCAGCCTGCAAACCTAAACTCTTTGGGAACCCATTTATGTTATAAATGGTGAAAAGCACAAAAAAGTGAAAATGTCTTTTTACTTAACTAGTATTAATATATTACGGACAACCCTGTCCGCATCTTTTATCCTATTACCGAGATAATCCCTATATATCAAAAAGACAGCTGGGTTAATTCTATACCCTGCTGTACCTGGATATTGGATTAGTGTTGGTAGAAAAGAGACTAATGTTAGATGAAAGAAGTGACTAATAGTGATGATTAGTGACAATTAACAGTGTCTAAATTTAACTGTGGGACATCACTTAATAATGGCCCCTCAATTAGGGTGCCTAGCTGCTATTATACATATTAACCCTATCCCCGTTAGGTGTATAATCTAGACTATTATGAATACGCTGCAGTTCTTTGTCATACAATCTACAATATGCAACCCTATCTCTACAGTTCTACAGTCAATAAAGATAAAGATAATGATAAATAATTGAAGATATGCTATGCCCCCAGGGCCGGTGCAAGGTCTCTATGCACCCTAGGCAAAGCTTCAACCCGGTGCCCCCTAACCTGCAACCCTCCTGCAGGAGGTGCATCAGGGCTATGAGGAGGAGCCGTGAGGGTGCCCCTCGGGAGCCATAGTTACATCCGCCTCCTATGTGCCTTCACATGACTTGATGTTACTCATGTCGGCACAGAGGAAGCACTGAGACACTATGTGGTACAGCCTGATAGTGGTAGCTGCACCTGATTAGACCCGCAGCAGCAGCCAGTGCAGTGTAAAAGGAGGAGGCCGCATACAGATACATCCTTCAGTTTTCAGCTAGATGAATTCAGTGACGCCCTCCAGGAGCTGGCGCCCCTAGACAGCTGCCTAAAGCTGCCTAATGGTAGAGCCAGCCCTGTATGCCCCAATTGTCCCGACTTATATAAAGATGTTCCACGGCATCATGTCATTGAGCCCGTTTGCGTTGATGGTATCCAATTCATAGATTCGTTTGGCTTCGGCGAGCAATAATTTACCTTCTCTGCCTCCACCCCTGAGGACATGATCAATGACCAGTTGTTTTAATTCACCCCTGATATTTACAGGGTTTCGGCTAAACCAAGACAGACCCAAGAGCTTTCCATGATGACCCGGCGCCACACAGTCAATGACGTGCTTGGAAGGCGCCGACGTCCTGGACCGGGAATCCAGATACATGGTGGCACTGAGCACTGGCGGGCTTCTCCTGGGTATATAGGTAAGATTTGTTTTTATTATTTGTCACTTACCTTGACAAAGGGGCAGGATGGCCCCGAAATGTTGGTATGTTGCTGTGAGATTTTTGAATACACTTTGACTTGAAATAAGCCTCCGAGTACCGCTGCATCTTTTCTACATTGTCATTATCAGTATCTGAAGGCACCGGAGCACGTGGAAACCTAGGGGAGTGAGTGCCGGTCCATGGAACAGTAGTATATATATATATAGAGAGAGAGAGAGAGAGAGAGAGAGAGAGACCACACACGGCTGGCACTCAAAGAGGTTTAAAACAGAAACACTGAGGCAGTTGCTGAAGTCTTCAGCAACTACTTCATCAGTGTTTCTTTGAGTGCTAGCCATGTGTGGTCTCTATTCTGTCTGTGGAAGGCAGGGCACCGGAGCAAGCTGTAATCTTTTTCACCAGGAGTGCTGGACCGGGTTGTTTGTTTTATATATATATATATACACACACATATATAAAAATTTTAACTTGCAGCTCGGTTCAGATTGCGTTGAATCACGGGTCTTATGGGCTTATGTTGGGGATAATTTACCCCTTTATCTGACAATGAAAGTTAATGTTGGCTCTTTTTGATCAATGAATGAATGAATAAGTATAAGCTTTTGTGAGTTTACTGATTTATTGCATTCTCTTGACTTAGATGAAGATCTGATTATGGTTACATTTATGCAAGAAATTCTAAACAATTCACAAACTTTCTAGCACCACTGTATATTACATTGGGCACAAAAGAAAAATAATTACTCGGCACTGAAGAAAGAGAGTTTTTCAAAATAGCAGAAGATGTGAAGATTGGAACATTTCTTAAATTGAAAATACATGGCAAGACTTTGATAAAAGATAATATCTCCAAATCTGGGACGATTGTTCATGATGACAAAACGTAAAACAATTGTTCTTCTGATGGGAAACTATTCATCTTAAAAAATGGTGTGCCATATTGTTAGGATTACACTTTAGTCAATCCAATTTTTAAAATATATATCATGAGCTGCGCAGCTGATTACTATATGGGGCCATGTACAAATGAGAAAAATGTGTTATATCTTTTGATTTGCATAGCACAGGCACTTTGTGTGACAGTGTGTGCTATGACTGTCCATGATAGACAGTAAAAATATCACATCAAAGCTTTGCCTGCAATCAATTTTGGATCTCCATTTAATTAGTTACATTTCCTATATTATACCAAGCTACTGCTGTTTAAGTGGCTAGTAAAGTTGTGTTTTTTTCACAAAGGTTAAAAGTGTGTTGGATAAAATAACTTTCCCATCCATGCATATATCATTACTGCAAACCAACTGCTCATTGCCCTGTACTCTTGCAAATAAATTACAGCAGCATGTTTATGAGAATACAGGGATTAGGGATTTAGATGCATCCAGCCAATCAGATGTGACCACTGGTTGTAATAATCATCAATTCACAACGTACGGATGGTGTGGATGACCAACAAGTAATCCACCTCCGAGCAGACATAATCCTACTGTATATATTGTATGTCCTACATCATTCACCAATGCATGAATTTACAGCTTTTAGAGCCTAAGAAATTGGACCATATATTTAACTTTATATTTCACATTATTTTATGGCAAAATGTAAAATAAATAAATAACAGTATTAATTTTAATGAGATATTGTATTAGGATTTATAATTTAATGGGTGATAGAACATCTGCATTAAAAAACAAAACAAAAACATTTTAGTTAAAAAACAATATATGCTATGAGGTACATATTTTTTTTAATAAAAGATAGATACCGTGGGCCGGATGTAATGGCTTGCAAGACGACTGAAGCTCCGAGACTCTGGCCGAACACATACGTTTTTTTTAAAGCAGCAAACGTTTACAATGCAAAACCAACCAGGTTTTGCCTTGTAAACATTTGCTGTTTTAAAAAAAACTTACCAGTTCGGCCTGAGTCTCGGAGCTTCGGCCGTCTCGCAAACCATTACATCCATCCCCCTAGTATTACACTTTGACCCCATTGCAGAAAAAGCAGATACAGAGAATTACAGTATAACGTCATTGCACACTTGCCATATAGTATATCATCATTCCAATTTATTACTTTCATCAAAAGTATTTCTTATCCTGAAAGTACAGATGAAAATTATTGGCAAGGAATAATTTATCTCCCAGTGATTGTATTGAAGGTTAAATGTCAATTCCATATCAAGTGAATATTTTATAAGTTTAACCATTGCCTGGATGAATGCCTTAAACACTAAAACATTCTACAAATGTTTTAGAGCTCCTTGTGATGGTTAAGAGGGGACATGTTGTTCTAGAGAGAGCCATTAATATCACCCTCAATCCTTAATTTGACAAATCAATCTTGAAACCATTCCATTCTGACCCCTCTAGAGTCTAAAGGATGGATATACTGTATCAAGCAGTGACGAGAGTGGAGAAGTGGGCCAGTAGAGAAGTTGCCCATAGCAATCAAACAGTTTCCAGGTAGCATTTATCAAGTATATTCTACAAAATAATAGCTACAGTACAAGCTGATCGGTTGTTATGGGGACCTTCTCCATTGCTCCACTTCTCCACTCTTTTTGCTACTTAATATATCAACCCCTAAGAAGCCGGTTACTTTCTTTAATCTACGCAATTCATGATTCCTAAAGAACCTGACATAGCTAAGAACTGTGGAACTTTCTATAGTACTGTGGGGGTCATTCCGAGTTGTTCGCTCGCAAGCTGCTTTTAGCAGCTTTGCACACGCTAAGCCGCCGCCTACTGGGAGTGAATCTTAGCTTAGCAAAATTGCGAACGAAAGATTAGCAGAATTGCGAATAGACACTTCTAAGCAGTTTCTGAGTAGCTCCAGACTTACTCGGCATCTGCGATCAGTTCAGTCAGTGTCGCTCCTGGTTTGACGTCACAAACACACCAAGCGTTCGCCCAGACACTCCTCCGTTTCTCCAGCCACTCCCGCGTTTTTCCCAGAAACGGTAGCGTTTTTTCACACACTCCTATAAAACGGCCAGTTTCTGCCCAGAAACACCCACTTCCTGTCAATCACACTCCGATCACCAGAACGAAGAAAAATCCTCGTAATGCCGTGAGTAAAATACCTAACTGCATAGCAAATTTACTTGGCGCAGTCGCACTGCGGACATTGCGCATGCGCATTAGCGACTAATCGCTCCGTTGTGAGAAAAAAATAACGAGCGAACAACTCGGAATGACCCCCCGTATTCTGTCCCTCTACTCAGGAATTGCCCAAAATATCATTCCCATCTCCTGTTCTGAGTATGCAGTCACTTTTGCATATCTTTACTCCCATGTCTGAACTTTTGCCTAGATTAATCAATTTTTCAGCTGTATATTGTGGAAATTGAATGGGCTCTTCAGGACTTTTCTTGAATTAAATCTAACCAGCAATGTCTATCATGGATTTTTTTTTAGGCTTTTATAGCCACAATTCACCCTAAATAAATCAGCAGCATGTCGATAACACAGCAGGGAGAGAATAGCTAACAGAGGGGTCTATTCATGAAGTAGTGAAAGAGTGGAGAAGTGAGCCTGTGGAGAAGTTGCCCACGGCAACCAATCAGCTACTCCATACAATTGTATAGTATGCAAATTATAAATGATACTTCAATGCTGATTGGTTACCATGGGCAACTTCTCCACTGGCTCCTACTCCACATTTTTCACTGCTTCATGAATAGACCCCCAAATCCCAAATGAACACTCTCATTGCTCAATATCAATGATGACCAACACCAAATTAGCCTGCTGACTGTCCTCTGTTAATGCTAGATGAAGAAAAAGCTGCTAAAACACTGAAATGACACCAGCAGAGGTTTCACCTCAAGGCCAACAGGAGGACAGACTCCTTAACTTCTGAAAAACAATTATATTCTAAAATAATTAAATCAGGCGCTTATAACACTGTTAAGTAGACATTGGTCAATCTCACATTAAAATTGCAGCTCCCATTCGGTACTCTGAAATACCATGCTGTACACAAGTTATAGAATAGAACAAAGGGAGCGCATATCCATATTCTTCATAAAAGAAACAGGGCTAGATGCATCATCGCTTGGAAAGTGATAAAATGGAGAGTGAAAAAGTGCCAGCCAATCAGCTGATAACTGCCATGTCACAGGCTGAGTTTGAAAAATGGCAGTTAGGAGCTGATTGGCTGGTACTTTTTCACTCTCCATTTTATCACTTTCCAGGCGATGATGCATCTGGCCCATAATGTTTAATTTGACAATCAATAAAATAAATATGTCACTTTCACCAGATGACTCCAACCGCAATGCTTTCATATATATGTTTACCATATTTTAGGGGCATATTGAGAATTAGCATCTAGTGCATATATTCCATAATTCCTCCAGAGGGTTAATAAAATTTTAGTGCAATGAGCCCGATAGGTGCAATTAGACAAGTGATGCAAGAAAGTGTCTTTAGACTTTTGTAGAGGAATACAATGTATCAATGAACCCGTATTAGTTTTGCCCGTATGGAGCACGCGCTATGCTGCTACCGCCATACAAGTGCTCACCACTGGGATGGTACAGTCCTGCCATGTCCGGTCAATTATAGGACAGCGCGACTTGCAGGGGAAGACACTGGACCCCAGGGGCTCGTGTGCACCGCACACACTGCACCCATTATAAATACGCCAGTGGTTCACATCATACACTTATCACAAATTCTGGAATACAGCAGCTCTAACATACTTGACTTCCTTCTTGAGAGTGGTAAATATGATATCCTCACCTCACTTGTCAAGATCATTGTCATAGCATTGTGATAATTACAGCCCTGTCTCTCCAGCTAACTGGATTGAATTGCATTATTTTGACACAATGACCTCTTTGGAACAGACCGGCTTCATACACAGCGGACAATACAAGATGGACAATAAATCTATTTAATAAAGCTAAAAAAACAAGGTATGCTCCCTGCAGAATTTTCATCTTTTTAGTGTAACCTCTAGTGGAGGAAGAGAGAGGCAGATGCATACTCTTAGCACTAAGAACAATTAGTAAAAATAATTTAAATAGACTCTCACAATTAACATGGAGTGTAATTGAATTTCTTAGCACACATTTACGCAAATATGCGGGCCCATGTACCACGGCCAGGTGACTTCATCACATGGGTCCCTAACATTCCTAGTACTACACATTCTGTAAATGTATTCAGGACTTACCTCTAAATAGGGCCTTATCAATGTTTGATCTGAAATGCAGGAACCCAGCTAATTAATAGTGTAACCTACAGCAAAGAAAATGAGGGCTAATCTCCCAGGTATTTATTTAGGATACCTTGAGCGTTATAAAAAGTACATGGAAGTGCCACTCACACATTCTTTGATTTCCCCAGCCAAAACTTTATAGAATATTTTTTTATATAATATCATTTTCTATAATATTACTTCAAATTTAAATCCAATTCTCAAAGCATGAGCAGCAAAGCCATTTTATCACCAAATGGTATTGTATCACCAACTTACCACCACCAATTTAAAGGGGCAGATGTATTAAGCCTGGAGAAGGGATAAAGCAGTGATAAGTGCAAGGTGATAACGCACCAACCAATCAGCTCCAATATGTAAATTAACAGGTAGGAGCTGATTGGCTGGTGCGTTATCACCTTGCATTTACACTGCTTTATCACTGCTTTTTCACTTCTCCAGGCTTAATACATCTGCCACTTACTTCCTTACGAGATAATATCAGAAGTATATGGTTAATGGTCAGTCAGGGGCAGTTCCTTCAAAGGACTATGGTTAAGGGTCTCTCCCAGATCTTTATGTTATCTCCTGTAAGGGAGGTAAATCAAAGCAATGCTTTTCAGAATCCATATTCTTGTAATCAGGAGAACAACAAACATGGGCACAAGTCTTAGAAGGAAAATAGAGAGCAAAATATATCTGCAAGAATTCTCGATTGTATGTTTACAGTATGTCAATATATATATGTTTGTGATTAAAAAATTTTGTTTAATGGAAATATTTTTCAATCTCTGTAATGATCTAAAAGAGAAATTTCCTATTTCTAGAACCGATGACTATGGCCGTATTCTTGCATTCTCATGTCCCCTGGCCAACGTGCATGAGCAGGTCCTGTTCTGCATGTGTGTGGCCCAGCCAATGCATCATATTGATGCAAATGCCTCTGTCTGCATTCGTGGGGTGGTGACGTGTCTTGCAGAGGCTGGCCTGGGCTATTTTTGGGGCGGCCATGTGTGATAGGGAAAATGGCGGCAGCCCAATTGCCTTCTTAGCTAGGCTGCGCAGGCAGTTGACTGCCCTAAATCAGCGATGTGATCACAATGGTATTGCGAATGCATCGCTACCCGCCATTGGCATGCTGGGTGGCTTTGCCCTGTGCTGGGCGGCCCTCAGCATGTGATCGTCAGCTGTTGCAGTTTTGCTATTTTAGCAACACTGCAACTGAAGCTGAATAAGGCCCTATAAGTGGTTTCAGCAAATCATTTCTTACACTGGTAATATTTTAAAATCACTTTGTTCTGCTAGGTTACAAGAAATTTACAGCAGATCATACACAGAGTTTATTTTCACCGCGGTCATTGTAAATATACAATTGCTGACTCTATGGGCCATTGCTTGAAAAGTAAACTAAGCCATGCTTCTTACATATATGCATTTTAGTCATGTTTGAAAATTAAGCAGTTTTGGTGTACTTTCATCTATTAACTAAATTTTCTTACTTTACCCTATCCATACTTACTATTCCTTTATTGTTTGCACACTTTGATATTTGGAAAGAGCTCACTGATATTGGCAATTTACTGGCCATATTTATACTTACTGTATTGTTAGTACCTTAGTAAAGAAAATTATATTATATAGTTGGATACAGAAATCTGCGCCCTCACTTAGGGGTCTATTTACTAAGCCTTAGATGGAGATAAAGTGCATGGAGATAAATTACCAGCCAATCAGCTCCTAACTACCATGTCACAGGCTGTGTTTGAAAAATGACAGTTAGGAGCTGGTTGGCTGGTACTTTATCTTCGCCCACTTTATCTCCATCTAAGGCTTAGTAAATAGACTTCTTAGGGAATTACAATCAGAGATGAGCGGGTTCGGTTCACCGAGAACCGAACCCCCCTGAACTTCACGTGGTTTACACGGGTCCGAGGCAGCCTCGGATCTTCCCGCCTTACTCGCAAAACCCGAGCGGGGGAAAACGTCATCATCCCGCTCTCGGATTCTCATGAGATTCGGATTCCATATAAAGAGCCGCACGTCACCGCCATTTTCACTCGTGCATTGTAGATTGAGCGGAGAGGACGTGGCTACGTTCTCTGACTGAAAAGCCCAATATCAGCTGAATATCAG
Organism: Pseudophryne corroboree; assembly: GCF_028390025.1. NCBI lineage: Eukaryota > Metazoa > Chordata > Amphibia > Anura > Myobatrachidae > Pseudophryne > Pseudophryne corroboree. The sequence goes on along the minus strand of NC_086449.1, from coordinate 707,320,800 downwards.
CTCAAGATCTGTGCTCAGTATCAGTGCTGCATTGTGGTGATCAGTATACTACAGTACAATAGTCCATTGCTGCATCTTGCTGCTCCGTGTCAGTTCTAGTATCCTCATTAGTGCTCAATATTCAGTATCAGTGCTGCATTGTGGTGACCAGTATATAATACTACAGTACAATAGTCCATTGCTGTATCTTGCTGCTCCGTGTCAGTTCTAGTATCCTCATCAGTGCTCAATATCTGTGCTCAGTATCAGTGCTGCATTGTGGTGACCAGTATATAATACTACAGTACAATAGTCCATTGCTGTATATTGCTGCTCCGTGTCAGTTCTAGTATCCTCATAGGTGCTCAATATCTGTGCTCAGTATCAGTGCTGCATTGTGGTGACCAGTATATAATACTACAGTACAATAGTCCATTGCTGCATCTTGCTGCTCCATGTCAGTTCTAGTATCCTCATCCGTGCTCAATATCTGTGCTCAGTATCAGTGCTGCATTGTGGTGACCAGTATATAATACTACAGTACAATAGTCCATTGCTGTATATTGCTGCTCCGTGTCAGTTCTAGTATCCTCATAGGTGCTCAATATCTGTGCTCAGTATCAGTGCTGCATTGTGGTGACCAGTGTACTACAGTACAATAGTCCAGTGCTGTTCTCGCTGCCCAGTGTCAGTTCTACTATCCTCATCAGTGCTCAGTATCACTACTCATTGTCTTGTGCTGCATTGTGGTGACCAGTGTACTACAGTACAATAGTCCAGTGCTGTTCTCGCTGCCCAGTGTCAGTTCTAGTATCCTCATCAGTGCTCAGTATCACTACTCATTGTCTTGTGCTGCATTGTGGTGACCAGTATACTACAGTACAATAGTCCAGTGCTGTTCTCGCTGCCCAGTGTCAGTTCTAGTTTCCTAATCAGTGCTCAGTATCACTACTCATTGTCTTGTGCTGCATTGTGGTGACCAGTATACTACAGTACATTACTAAAAGTCTAGTGTCTTGTGCTGCATCTTGCTGCTGTAGGGTGCTGTGGTAGTATCCTGTCACTGTGCATAGGTCATCATCATTCCAGTCACAGTGGTATCTGGTATCTATTTAGTGGTATCTAATTCCAGACATTACTGCCGTCTAATTCCAGATATATTACTGGCATATAATTCCACACATTAAAAAATGGAGAACAAAAATGTGGAGGGTAAAATAGGGAAAGATCAAGATCCACTTCCACCTAGTGCTGAAGCTGCTGCCACTAGTCATGGCAGAGGCGATGAAATGCCATCAACGTCATCTGCCAAGGCCGATGCCCAATGTCATAGTAGAGAGCATGTAAAATCCAAAAAGCAAAAGTTCAGTAAAATGACCCAAAAATCTAAATTAAAAGCGTCTGAGGAGAAGCGTAAACTTGCCAATATGTAATTTACGACACGGAGTGGCAAGGAACGGCTGAGGCCCTGGCCTATGTTCATGGCTAGTGGTTCAGCTTTACATGAGGATGGAAGCACTCATCCTCCCACTAGAAAAATGAAAATACTTAAGCTGGGAAAAGCACTGCAAAGAACTGTGCATTCTTCTAAATCACAAATCCCCAAGGAGAGTCTTATTGTGTCGGTTGCGATGCCTGACCTTCCCAACACTGGACGGGAAGAGGTGGATCCTTCCACCATTTGCACGCCCCCTGCAAGTGCTGGAAGGAGCACCCACAGTCCAGTTCCTGATAGTCAAATTGAATATGTCACTGCTGAAGTACACCAGGATAAGGATATGGGTGTTGCTGGTGCTGAGGAGGAAATTGACAAGGAGGATTCTGATGGTGAGGTGGTTTGTTTAAGTCAGGCACCCGGGGAGACACCTGTTGTCCATGGGATGAATAAGGCCATTGACATGCCTGGTCAAAATCTCCCAAAAATCACCTCTTCGGTGTGGAATTATTTCAACAGAAATGCGGACAACTGGTGTCAAGCCGTGTGTTGCCTTTGTCAAGCTGTAATAAGTAGGGGTAAGGACGTTAACCACCTAGGAACATCCTCCCTTATACGTCACCTGTAGCACATTCATCAGAAGTCATTGACAAGTTCAAAAACTTTGGGTGACAGCGGAAGCAGTCCACTGACAACTAAATCCCTTCTTTCTCTTGTACCCAAGTGTCACGATCCGGGTATCTGGACGCCATTTCTTACCCATCAGATGCCTCCTAAGGCTGGCTCAGCGCTCCAGGACCGGATCCCATCTGTTATCCTGATGTTTACATTCCTGTATTCTCTCCTGTCACTCTGAGACGCGATCACAGTAAACGCCATATTACACCTGGCATGGCGTCTCCCGCGGCCTCCGCCGCCGTCCCTGAGCTTCTGCATGCAGAGTGTCTGAGTGGCGATTACGTCAGCCGCGGCCTCCGCTGTGTCCGCGTGGTTGGATGTGCACCTGTCAGCTTGGCGCCTCCTGTCTCCGGTGGCCGGCGCCGCCATTACTGTTTTCATTACCACATGGATTACAAACCAAACTTCCCTCCAAGTGTCTGCATGGGCGCAGCCATCTTGGATTCTGTCAGCTGATCATTTCCACCAATCTGTTCTCAGTATTGATAATCTGCATAATTGCCTAGCCAATCCCTTCCTTGCTGCAGGTATAAATACACTGTGCCTGAGCAAGGAAGGCGTCAGTGCTTTGGTTGTCAAACCTAGTTCCTGTTTGTCTCTCTCCTGTGATTGTCTTCCAGGTTCCAGCTCCTGTCTCAAGACTTCCACCATAGAGACCCGCACCAGCATTCCACCTGCGGTGTAGCCTGACTCTCCGATCCATTGTGGATTCATCTGTTTCCAGCTACAACATTACCTGCTTCCAGCCCAGCTTCCAGCAGAGTACAGCTTCTCTTAAAGGGCCGGTGTCCTTTCTACAGTTTACCACTCTCCACCGGTATTATTATTTCTCCGCTCTCAAGTTCTACATTTCATTCATATTGCATCGCTCTCAAGCTTCATTTATTATTTAACTGGTTCCAGCCAGTATCCACTCCGTGCCAACATCTGTCTGGTTCCAACCAGAACCCACAGCAGCTATTTTATTTACAGCAGTCCAGCTTTCCCTGGAACATCAGCTGGTACGATCCTGGGCTTTCTTCATTGCTACAGTCAGGCCTGGTAAGGACTTTCCAACTCGCAGATAATAAGAACTGTCTCATACTACCAGAGCTCTGTGGCCCCTGCCACCCTGTAGTACCCAGGAACTGTATTATTTCTCTGCTGATTTTATGTTTCTTTTACTGCTACTGTGATGCATGGAGTTTGTCATAAATAAACATCATTGACTTTTATTCAAGTTGTCGTGGTCACGCCTTCGGGCGGTTCTTCTTCATGTTACTTACATGTCCAGGGGTCTGATACAACCTCCCAGGTTCCGGTACATCTCAGCCCCTAAAACTGAGGCTGCCTCCCGTCAGCTCAGGCCCTCAGTTGTGACACCAAGCTCCTGCAAACCACACCACCAACTCCCTCAATGTCAATTTCTTCCTTAAACAGGAACTCCAGAAGTCCTGCAGGCCATATCACTGGCAAGTCTGACGAGTCCTCTCCTAACTGGGATTCCTCCGATGGATCCTTCAGTGTAACGCCTACTGCTGCTGGCGCTGCTGTTGTTGCTGCTGGGAGTCGATCGTCATCCCAGAGGGGAAGTCGGAAGACCACTTGTACTACTTCCAGTAAGCAATTGACTGTCCAACAGTCCTTTGCGAGGAAGATGAAATATAACAGCAGTCATCCTGTTGCAAAGCGGATAACTCAGGCCTTGACAACTATGTTGGTGTTAGACGTGCGTCCGGTATACGCCGTTAGTTCACAGGGACTTAGAGAATTGCTTGAGGTAGTGTGTCCCCGGTACCAAATACAATCTAGGTTCCACTTCTCTAGGCAGGCGATACCGAGAATGTACACAGACATCAGAAAAAGACTCACCAGTGTCCTAAAAAATGCAGCTGTACCCGCTGTACAATTAACCACGGACATGTGGACAAGTGGAGCAGGGCAGACTGAGGACTATATGACTGTGACAGCCCACTGGGTAGATGTATTGCCTCCCGCAACAACAACATCAGCAGTGGCACCAGTAGCAGCATCTCGCAAACGCCAACTCGTTCTTAGGCAGGCTACGCTTTGTATCACCGCTTTCCATAAGAGGCACACAGCTGACAACCTCTTACGGAAACTGAGGAACATCATTGCAGAATGGCTTACCCCAATTGGACTCTCCTGGGGATTTGTGACATCGGCCAACGCCACCAATATTGTGCGTGCAGTACATCTGGGCAAATTCCAGCACGTCCCATGTTTTGCAAATATATTGAATTTGGTGGTGCAGAATTGTAAAAAAAACAACAGGGGCATGCAGGAGATGCTGTCAGTGGCCCGAAGAATTGCGGGCCACTTTCGGCATTCAGCCACCGCATGCCGAAGACTGGAGCACCAGCAAATACTCCTGAATATGTCCTGCCATCATCTGAAGCAAGAAGTGGTAACGAGGTGGAATTCAACCCTCTATATGCTTCAGAGGATGGAGGAGCAGCAAAAGGTCATTCAAGCATATACATCTGCCTACGATATAGGCAAAGTAGGGGGAATGCACCTGACTCAAGCGCAGTGGAGAATGATTTCAACGTTGTGCAAGGTTCTCCAACCCTTTGAACTTGCCCCACGTGTAGTCAGTTCAGACACTGCCAGCCTACGTCAGGTCATTCCCCTCATCAGGCTTTTGCAGAAGCAGCTGGAGAGATTGAACTAGGAGCTAAAAGGTTATGCTTGTGGGACTTGTGGATGGAGCCCTTCATTCGCTTAACCAGGATTCATGGGTGGTCAATCTGCTGAAATCAGAGCACTACATTTTGGCCACCGTGCTTGATCCTAGGTTTAAAGCCTACGTTGTATCTCTCTTTCCGGCAGACACAAGTCAAAGTGTCTCTTTCCGGCAGACATAAGACAAGTCAAAGACCTGCTGGTGAGACAATTGTCAAAGACCTGCTGGTGAGACAATTGTCAAGTCAAGTGGAACGTGACCCGCCAACAGCTCCTCCTTAATTTTTTTCCTGCCACTGGAGCTGCCAGGAAAAGGATAACATTTACAAAACCACCCGCTGGCGGTGATGCAGGGCAGTCAGGAGCAATAGCTTACATCTCGTCCGGACTGAAGGACCTGCCAACAATTACTGACATGTCGTCTACTGTCACTGCATATGATTCTGTCACCATTGAAAGAATGGTGGAGGATTATATGAGTGACAGCATTCAAGTAGGCATGTCAGTACGTATACTGGCAGGAAAAAGAGGCAATTTGGAGGCCCTTGCACAAACTGGCTTTATTTTACCTAAGTTGCCCCCCCTCCAGTGTGTACTCCGAAAGAGTGATTAGTGCAGCCGGTCACCTTGTCAGCAATCGGCGTAGGAGGTTACTTCCAGAAAATGTGGAGAAGATAATGTTCATCAAAATGAATTATAATCAATTCCTCCGTGGACACATTTACCAGCAATTGCCTCCAGAAAGTACACAGGGACCTGTGATGATGGATTCCAGTGGGGACAAATTAATACTCTGTGAGGAGAGGGATGTACACAGTGAAAGGAGTGAGGAATCGGACGATGAGAAGGAGGTGGACATCTTGCCTCTGTAGAGCCAGTTTGTGCAAGGAGAGATTGATTGCTTCTTTTTTGGTGGGGGCCCAAACCAACCAGTCATTTTAGCCACAGTCATGTGGCAGACCCTGTCACTGAAATGATTGGTTTGTTAAAGTGTGCATGTCCTGTTTATACAACATAAGGGTGGGTGGGAGGGCCCAAGGACAATTCCATCTTGCACCTCTTTTTTTTTATTTATCTTTGCATCATGTGCTGTTTGGGGACTATTTTTTAAGTGCCATCCTGTCTGACACTGCAGTGCCACTCCTAGATGGGCCAGGTGTTTGTGCCGCCCACTTGGGTCGCTTAGCTTAGTTATCCAGCGACCTCGGTGCAAATTTTAGGACTAAAAATAATATTGTGAGGTGTTCAGAATAGACTGGAAATGGGTGGAAATTATGGTTATTGAGGTTAATAATACTATAGGATCAAAATTACCCCCAAATTCTATGATTTAAGCTGTTTGTGAGGGGTTTTTGAAAAAAACCCCACCCGCATCCAAAACACACCTGAATCCGACAAAACTTCTTAAGGGAGGTTTTGCCAAAATGCGTCCGAATCCAAAACACGACCGCGGAACCGAATCCAAAACCAAAACACAAAACCCGAAAAATGCCCGCTGCACATCTCTAATTACAATCAACCTTAATGGGCTATTATTTACTTTGATAGTGGGATGCTTTCTCAGACATTGAACATGTGTGAAATGATTTTATAAAAAATGGGAAAAACCTAGATATTGGGATTATAATAAATCTGAGTAAATTATGCTGAGATTGTCGTTTTTGAAACCACTGAGACTGAGTAGCTAATAGGGTGTGAGATATAATCTTGGGGAGTGTAATCACTTGTAGACAGACCACATGGTATCAGGGGATGGAAAATCAGCTCAGAATTTTTTTGGAAGTAACCCTAATGGGGGTGTGGTCTGATGAGGGGTTGGGGTCTGTTGAGGGGGTGGGATCCCTCCTCATAGGACTAGAGATGAACGGGTTCGGTTCTCTGAGATCCGAACCCCCCCAAACTTCACCTATTTTACACGGTTCCGAGGCAGCCTTGGATCTTCCCACCTTGCTCGGTTAACCCGTACGCGCCCGAACATCATCATCCCGCTGTCGGATTCTCGCGAGATTCGTATTCTATATAAAGAGCCGCGTGTCGCCGCCATTTTCACTCGTGCATTGGAGATTGAATGGAGAGGATGTGGCTGTGTTCTCTCCCTGAAAAGCTCCGTAATCTGTGCTCAGTGTGCTGCAAAAATCTGTGCTCAGTGTGCTGAAAATATCTGTGCTCAGTGTGCTTTATTGTGGGGACTGGGAACCACCAGTATAATAGTAGTACAGTACAGTAGGCCATTGCTGTATCTTGCAGCTCTGTGTCACTGCAAGTATCCATTCCATATCTGTGCTGCATTTTTGTGAGCAGTATATATAGTATTGCAGTGCAGCATTTTGGTGACCCAACAGTATATAGTTGTGTACAGTAGGCCATTGCTGTATCTTGCAGCTCTGTGTCACTGCAAGTATCCATTCCATATCTGTGCAGCATTTTTGTGAACAGTATATATAGTATTACAGTGCAGCATTTTGGTGACCCAACAGTATATAGGTGTGTACAGTAGTGATGAGCGGGTTCGGTTCCTCGGAATCCAAACCCCCCCGAACTTCAGCCTTTTTACACGGATCCGAGGCAGACTCGGATCTTTCCGCCCTGCTCGGCTAACCCGAGCGCGCCCGAACGTCATCATCCCGCTGTCGGATTCTCGCAAGGCTCGTATTCTATCGCGAGACTCGGATTCTATATAAGGAGCCGCGCGTCGCCGCCATTTTCACACGTGCATTGAGATTCATAGGGAGAGGACGTGGCTGGCGTCCTCTTCATTTAGATTAGAAGAGAGAGAGTGAGAGTGAGACACTTGATTTACTGGAGCTTAGGAGTACTCAGAGAGTGCAGAGTTTACTAGTGACTGACCAGTGACCACCAGTGCAGTTTTTTTATTATATTATTATTTAATATAATCCGTTCTCTGCCTGAAAAAAAACGATACACAGTGACACAGTAACAGTATACCATATCTGTGCTCAGCCTCAGTGTGCTGCATCATCTATGTATATCTGACTGTGCTGAGTGCTCAGTGCTCACACAGCTTAATTGTGGGGGAGACTGGGGAGCAGTAGCAGGAGTACATATTATTTAACAGTGCACACTTTTGCTGCCAGAGTGCCACTGCCAGTGTGACTGACCAGTGACCACTGTCTGACCACCAGTATATTGTGATTGTCTGCCTGAAAAAGTTAAACACTCGTCGTGTGGTGTTTTTATTCTATAAACGCATTCTGCTGACAGTGTCCAGCAGGTCCGTCATTAATTATATAATATATACCTATCCGGCTGCAGTAGTGATATATATATATATTTTATATCATTATCATCCAGTCTATATTAGCAGCAGACGCAGTACGGTAGTCCACGGCTGTAGCTACCTCTGTGTCGGCAGTCGCTCGTCCATCCATAATTGTATACCACCTACCTGTGGTGTTTTTTTTCTTTCCTATCTTCTTTATACTACTAGTAGCTTACTTTAGGAGTCTGCAGTGCTGCTGACAGTGTCCAGCAGGTCCGTCATTATATAATATATACCTGTCCGGCTGCAGTAGTGATATATATATATTTTTTATATCATTATCATCCAGTCTATATTAGCAGCAGACGCAGTACGGTAGTCCACGGCTGTAGCTACCTCTGTGTCGGCAGTCGCTCGTCCATCCATAATTGTATACCACCTACCTGTGGTGTTTTTTTTTTCTATCTTCTTGATACTACTAGTAGCTTACTTTAGGAGTCTGCAGTGCTGCTGACAGTGTCCAGCAGGTCCGTCATTATATAATATATACCTGTCCGGCTGCAGTAGTGATATATATATATATATTTTTTATATCATTATCATCCAGTCTATATTAGCAGCAGACGCAGTACGGTAGTCCACGGCTGTAGCTACCTCTGTGTCGGCAGTCGCTCGTCCATCCATAATTGTATACCACCTACCTGTGGTGTTTTTTTTTTTCTATCTTCTTGATACTACTAGTAGCTTACTTTAGGAGTCTGCAGTGCTGCTGACAGTGTCCAGCAGGTCGGTCATTATATAATATATACCTGTCCGGCTGCAGTAGTGATATATATATATTTTTTATATCATTATCATCCAGTCTATATTAGCAGCAGACGCAGTACGGTAGTCCACGGCTGTAGCTACCTCTGTGTCGGCAGTCGCTCGTCCATCCATAAGTATACTAGTATCCATCCATCTCCATTGTTTACCTGAGGTGCCTTTTAGTTGTGCCTATTAAAATATGGAGAACAAAAATGTTGAGGTTCCAAAAATAGGGAAAGATCAAGATCGACTTCCACCTCGTGGTGAAGCTGCTGCCACTAGTCATGGCCGAGACGATGAAATGCCAGCAACGTCGTCTGCCAAGGCCGATGCCCAATGTCATAGTACAGAGCATGTAAAATCCAAAACACCAAATATCAGTAAAAAAAGGACTCAAAAATCTAAAATAAAATCGTCAGAGGAGAAGCGTAAACTTGCCAATATGCCATTTACCACACGGAGTGGCAAGGAACGGCTGAGGCCCTGGCCTATGTTCATGGCTAGTGGTTCAGCTTCACATGAGGATGGAAGCACTCAGCCTCTCGCTAGAAAAATGAAAAGACTCAAGCTGGCAAATGCACAGCAAAGAACTGTGCGTTCTTCGAAATCACAAATCCACAAGGAGAGTCCAATTGTGTCGTTTGCGATGCCTGTCCTTCCCAACACTGGACGTGAAGAGCATGCGCCTTCCACCATTTGCACGCCCCCTGCAAGTGCTGGAAGGAGCACCCGCAGTCCAGTTCCTGATAGTCAGATTGAAGATGTCAGTGTTGAAGTACACCAGGATGAGGAGGATATGGGTGTTGCTGGCGCTGGGGAGGAAATTGACCAGGAGGATTCTGATGGTGAGGTGGTTTGTTTAAGTCAGGCACCCGGGGAGACACCTGTTGTCCGTGGGAGGAATAGGGCCATTGACATGCCTGGTGAAAATACCAAAAAAAACAGCTCTTCGGTGTGGAAGTATTTCAGCATAAATGCGGACAACATTTGTCAAGCCGTGTGTTGCCTTTGTCAAGCTGTAATAAGTAGGGGTAAGGACGTTAACCACCTCGGAACATCCTCCCTTATACGTCACCTGCAGCGCATTCATCATAAATCAGTGACAAGTTCAAAAACTTTGGGCGACAGCGGAAGCAGTCCACTGACCAGTAAATCCCTTCCTCTTGTAACCAAGCTCACGCAAACCACCCACCAACTCCCTCAGTGTCAATTTCCTCCTTCCCCAGGAATGCCAATAGTCCTGCAGGCCATGTCACTGGCAATTCTGACGAGTCCTCTCCTGCCTGGGATTCCTCCGATGCATCCTTGCGTGTAACGCCTACTGCTGCTGGCGCTGCTGTTGTTGCTGCTGGGAGTCGATGGTCATCCCAGAGGGGAAGTCGTACTCGTAAGACCACTTTTACTACTTCCACCAAGCAATTGACTGTCCAACAGTCCTTTGCGAGGAAGATGAAATATCACAGCAGTCATCCTGCTGCAAAGCGGATAACTGAGGCCTTGGCATCCTGGGCGGTGAGAAACGTGGTTCCGGTATCCATCATTACTGCAGAGGCAACTAGAGACTTGTTGGAGGTACTGTGTCCCCGGTACCAAATACCATCTAGGTTCCATTTCTCTAGGCAGGCGATACCGAAAATGTACACAGACCTCAGAAAAAGACTCACCAGTGTCCTAAAAAATGCAGTTGTACCCAATGTCCACTTAACCACGGACATGTGGACAAGTGGAGAAGGGCAGGCTCAGGACTATATGACTGTGACAGCCCACTGGGTAGATGTATGGACTCCCGCCGCAAGAACAGCAGCGGCGGCACCAGTAGCAGCATCTCGCAAACGCCAACTCTTTCCTAGGCAGGCTACGCTTTGTATCACCGCTTTCCAGAATACGCACACAGCTAAAAACCTCTTACGGCAACTGAGGAAGATCATCGCAGAATGGCTTACCCCAATTGGACTCTCCTGTGGATTTGTGGCATCGGACAACGCCAGCAATATTGTGTGTGCATTAAATATGGGCAAATTCCAGCACGTCCCATGTTTTGCACATACCTTGAATTTGGTGGTGCAGAATTATTTAAAAAACGAGAGGGGCGTGCAAGAGATGCTGTCGGTGGCCAGAAGAATTGCGGGACACTTTCGGCGTACAGGCACCACGTACAGAAGACTGGAGCACCACCAAAAATGCCTGAACCTGCCCTGCCATCATCTGAAGCAAGAAGTGGTAACGAGGTGGAATTCAACCCTCTATATGCTTCAGAGGTTGGAGGAGCAGCAAAAGGCCATTCAAGCCTATACAACTGAGCACGATATAGGAGGTGGAATGCACCTGTCTCAAGCGCAGTGGAGAATGATTTCAACGTTGTGCAAGGTTCTGCAACCTTTTGAACTTGCCACACGTGAAGTCAGTTCAGACACTGCCAGCCTGAGTCAGGTCATTCCCCTCATCAGGCTTTTGCAGAAGAAGCTGGAGACATTGAAGGAGGAGCTAACACTGAGCGATTCCGCTAGGCATGTGGGACTTGTGGATGGAGCCCTTAATTCGCTTAACAAGGATTCACGGGTGGTCAATCTGTTGAAATCAGAGCACTACATTTTGGCCACCGTGCTCGATCCTAGATTTAAAACCTACATTGGAGCTCTCTTTCCGGCAGACACAAGTCTGCTGGGGTTCAAAGAACTGCTGGTGACAAAATTGTCAAGTCAAGCGGAACGCGACCTGTCAACATCTCCTCCTTCACATTCTCCCGCAACTGGGGGTGCGAGGAAAAGGCTCAGAATTCCGAGCCCACCCGCTGGCGGTGATGCAGGGCAGTCTGGAGCGACTGCTGATGCTGACATCTGGTCCGGACTGAAGGACCTGACAACGATTACGGACATGTCGTCTACTGTCACTGCATATGATTCTCTCCCCATTGAAAGAATGGTGGAGGATTATATGAGTGACCGCATCCAAGTAGGCACGTCAGACAGTCCGTACTTATACTGGCAGGAAAAAGAGGCAATTTGGAGGCCCTTGCACAAACTGGCTTTATTCTACCTAAGTTGCCCTCCCACAAGTGTGTACTCCGAAAGAGTGTTTAGTGCCGCCGCTCACCTTGTCAGCAATCGGCGTACGAGGTTACATCCAGAAAATGTGGAGAAGATGATGTTCATTAAAATGAATTATAATCAATTCCTCCGTGGAGACATTGACCAGCAGCAATTGCCTCCACAAAGTACACAGGGAGCTGAGATGGTGGATTCCAGTGGGGACGAATTGATAATCTGTGAGGAGGGGGATGTACACGGTGATATATCGGAGGATGATGATGAGGTGGACATCTTGCCTCTGTAGAGCCAGTTTGTGCAAGGAGAGATTAATTGCTTCTTTTTTGGTGTGGGTCCAAACCAACCCGTCATTTCAGTCACAGTCGTGTGGCAGACCCTGTCACTGAAATGATGGGTTGGTTAAAGTGTGCATGTCCTGTTTATACAACATAAGGGTGGGTGGGAGGGCCCAAGGACAATTCCATCTTGCACCTCTTTTTTCTTTAATTTTTCTTTGCGTCATGTGCTGTTTGTGGAATGTTTTTTGGAAGGGCCATCCTGCGTGACACTGCAGTGCCACTCCTAGATGGGCCAGGTGTTTGTGTCGGCCACTAGGGTCGCTTAGCTTACTCACACAGCTACCTCATTGCACCTCTTTTTTTTCTTCTTTGCGTCATGTGCTGCTGTTTGGGGAGTGTTTTTTGGAAGGGCCATCCTGCGTGACACTGCAGTGCCACTCCTAGATGGGCCAGGTGTTTGTGTCGGCCACTAGGGTCGCTTAGCTTACTCACACAGCTACCTCATTGCGCCTCTTTTTTTCTTTGCGTCATGTGCTGTTTGGGGAGTGTTTTTTGGAAGGGCCATCCTGCGTGACACTGCAGTGCCACTCCTAGATGGGCCAGGTGTTTGTGTCGGCCACTAGGGTCGCTTAGCTTACTCACACAGCTACCTCATTGCGCCTCTTTTTTTCTTTGCGTCATGTGCTGTTTGGGGAGTGTTTTTTGGAAGGGCCATCCTGCGTGACACTGCAGTGCCACTCCTAGATGGGCCAGGTGTTTGTGTCGGCCACTTGGGTCGCTTAGCTTAGCCATCCAGCGACCTCGGTGCAAATTTTAGGACTAAAAATAATATTGTGAGGTGTGAGGTGTTCAGAATAGACTGAAAATGAGTGGAAATTATGATTATTGAGGTTAATAATACTTTGGGATCAAAATGACCCCCAAATTCTATGATTTAAGCTGTTTTTTAGGGTTTTTTGAAAAAAACACCCGAATCCAAAACACACCCGAATCCGACAAAAAAAATTCGGTGAGGTTTTGCCAAAACGCGTTCGAACCCAAAACACGGCCGCGGAACCGAACCCAAAACCAAAACACAAAACCCGAAAAATTTCCGGTGCTCATCACTAGTGTACAGTAGGCCATTGCTGTATCTTGCAGCTCTGTGTCACTGCAAGTATCCATTCCATATCTGTGCTGCATTATTGTGAGCAATATATAGTAGGACAGTGCAGCATTTTGGTGACCAACAGTATATAGTTGTACAGTACATTAGGCCATTGCTGTAGTATCTTGCAGCTCTGTGTCACTGCAAGTATCCATTCCATGTCTGTGCTGCATTATTATGAGCAGTATATAGTAGGACAGTGCAGCATTTTGGTGACCAGCAGTATACATATAGTACAGTAAGGTAGGCCATTGCTGTATCTTGCAGCTCTGTGTCACTATAAGTATCCATTCCATATCTGTGCTGCATTATTGTGAGCAGTATATAAAGTATTACAGTGCAGCATTTTGGTGACCAACAGTATATAGTGTGGATGTGCACCGGAAATTTTTCGGGTTTTGTGTTTTGGTTTTGGGTTCGGTTCCGTGGCCGTGTTTTGGGTTCGAACGCGTTTTGGCAAAACCTCACCAAATTTTTTTTGTCGGATTCGGGTGTGTTTTGGATTCGGGTGTTTTTTTCAAAAAACCCTAAAAAACAGCTTAAATCATAGAATTTGGGGGTCATTTTGATCCCAAAGTATTATTAACCTCAATAACCATAATTTCCACTCATTTTCAGTCTATTCTGAACACCTCACACCTCACAATATTATTTTTAGTCCTAAAATTTGCACCGAGGTCGCTGGATGACTAAGCTCAGCGACCAAAGTGGCCGACACAAACACCTGGCCCATCTAGGAGTGGCACTGCAGTGTCACGCAGGATGGCCCTTCCAAAAAACACTCCCCAAACAGCACATGACGCAAAGAAAAAAAGAGGCGCAATGAGGTAGCTGTGTGACTAAGCTCAGCGACCCAAGTGGCCGACACAAACACCTGGCCCATCTAGGAGTGGCACTGCAGTGTCACGCAGGATGGCCCTTCCAAAAAACACTCCCCAAACAGCACATGACGCAAAGAAAAAAAGAGGCGCAATGAAGTAGCTGTGTGAGTAAGCTAAGCGACCCTAGTGGCCGACACAAACACCTGGCCCATCTAGGAGTGGCACTGCAGTGTCAGGCCGGATGGCCCTTCCAAAAAATACTCCCCAAACAGCACATGACGCAAAGAAGAAAAAAAAGAGGCGCAATGAGGTAGCTGTGTGACTAAGATAAGTGACCCTAGTGGCCGACACAAACACCTGGCCCATCTAGGAGTGGCACTGTAGTGTCACGCAGGATGGCCCTTCCAAAAAATACTCCCCAAACAGCACATGACGCAAAGAAAAAAAAAAAGAGGCGCAATGAGGTAGCTGTGTGACTAAGATAAGCGACCCTAGTGGCCGACACAAACACCTGGCCCATCTAGGAGTGGCACTGCAGTGTCACGCAGGATGGCCCTTCCAAAAAACACTCCCCAAACAGCACATGACGCAAAGAAAAATGAAAGAAAAAAGAGGTGCTAGATGGAATTGTCCTTGGGCCCTACCACCCACCCTTATGTTGTATAAACAGGACATGCACACTTTAACCAACCCATCATTTCAGTGACAGGGTCTGCCACACGACTGTGACTGAAATGACGGGTGGGTTTGGACCCCCACCAAAAAAGAAGCAATTAATCTCTCCTTGCACAAACTGGCTCTACAGAGGCAAGATGTCCACCTCATCATCATCCTCCGATTCATCACCGTGTACATCCCCCTCCTCACAGATTATCAATTCGTCCCCACTGGAATCCACCATCACAGCTCCCTGTGTACTTTGTGGAGGCAATTGCTGCAGGTGAATGTCTCCATGGAGGAATTGATTATAATTCATTTTAATGAACATCATCTTCTCATCTTCTCCACATTTTCTGGAAGTAACCTCGTACGCCGATTGCTGATAAGGTGAGCGGCGGCACTAAACACTCTTTCGGAGTACACACTTGTGGGAGGGCAACTTAGGTAGAATAAAGCCAGTTTGTGCAAGGGCCTCCAAATTGCCTCTTTTTCCTGCCAGTATACGTACGGACTGTCTGACGTGCCTACTTGGATGCGGTCATTCATATAATCCTCCACCATTCTTTCAATGGTGAGAGAATCAAATGCAGTGACAGTAGACGACATGTCCGTAATCGTTGTCAGGTCCTCAGTCCGGACCAGATGTCAGCATCAGCAGTCGCTCCAGACTGCCCTGCATCACCGCCAGCGGGTGGGCTCGGAATTCTGAGCCTTTTCCTCGCACCCCCAGTTGCGGGAGAATGTGAAGGAGGAGATGTTGACAGGTCGCGTTCCGCTTGACTTGACAATTTTCTCACCAGCAGTTCTTTGAACCCCTGCAGACTTGTGTCTGCCGGAAAGAGAGATACAACGTAGGTTTTAAATCTAGGATCGAGCACGGTGGCCAAAATGTAGTGCTCTGATTTCAACAGATTGACCACCCGTGAATCCTTGTTAAGCGAATTAAGGGCTCCATCCACAAGTCCCACATGCCTAGCGGAATCGCTCAGTGTTAGCTCCTCCTTCAATGTCTCCAGCTTCTTCTGCAAAAGCCTGATGAGGGGAATGACCTGACTCAGGTTGGCAGTGTCTGAACTGACTTCACGTGTGGCAAGTTCAAAAGGTTGCAGAACCTTGCACAACGTTGAAATCATTCTCCACTGCGCTTGAGACAGGTGCATTCCACCTCCTATATCGTGGTCAGATGTATAGGCTTGAATGGCCTTTTGCTGCTCCTCCAACCTCTGAAGCATATAGAGGGTTGAATTCCACCTCGTTACCACTTCTTGCTTCAGATGATGGCAGGGCAGGTTCAGGCGTTTTTGGTGTTGCTCCAGTCTTCTGTACGTGGTGCCTGTACGCCGAAAGTGTCCCGCAATTCTTCTGGCCACCGACAGCATCTCTTGCACGCCCCTGTCGTTTTTTAAATAATTCTGCACCACCAAATTCAAGGTATGTGCAAAACATGGGACGTGCTGGAATTTGCCCAGATTTAATGCACACACAATATTGCTGGCGTTGTCCGATGCCACAAATCCACAGGAGAGTCCAATTGGGGTAAGCCATTCTGCGATGATCTTCCTCAGTTGCCGTAAGAGGTTTTCAGCTGTGTGCGTATTCTGGAAAGCGGTGATACAAAGCGTAGCCTGCCTAGGAAAGAGTTGGCGTTTGCGAGATGCTGCTACTGGTGCCGCCGCTGCTGTTCTTGCGGCGGGAGTCCATACATCTACCCAGTGGGCTGTCACAGTCATATAGTCCTGAGCCTGCCCTGCTCCACTTGTCCACATGTCCGTGGTTAAGTGGACATTGGGTACAACTGCATTTTTTAGGACACTAGTGAGTCTTTTTCTGAGGTCTGTGTACATTTTCGGTATCGCCTGCCTAGAGAAATGGAACCTAGATGGTATTTGGTACCGGGGACACAGTACCTCCAACAAGTCTCTAGTTGCCTCTGCAGTAATGATGGATACCGGAACCACGTTTCTCACCGCCCAGGATGCCAAGGCCTCAGTTATCCGCTTTGCAGCAGGATGACTGCTGTGATATTTCATCTTCCTCGCAAAGGACTGTTGGACAGTCAATTGCTTGGTGGAATGACCATCGACTCCCAGCAGCAACAACAGCAGCGCCAGCAGCAGTAGGCGTTACACGCAAGGATGCATCGGAGGAATCCCAGGCAGGAGAGGACTCGTCAGAATTGCCAGTGACATGGCCTGCAGGACTATTGGCATTCCTGGGGAAGGAGGAAATTGACACTGAGGGAGTTGGTGGGGTGGTTTGCGTGAGCTTGGTTACAAGAGGAAGGGATTTACTGGTCAGTGAACTGCTTCCGCTGTCGCCCAAAGTTTTTGAACTTGTCACTGACTTATGATGAATGCGCTGCAGGTGACGTATAAGGGAGGATGTTCCGAGGTGGTTAACGTCCTTACCCCTACTTATTACAGCTTGACAAAGGGAACACACGGCTTGACACCTGTTGTCCGCATTTCTGGTGAAATACCTCCACACCGAAGAGCTGATTTTTTTGGTATTTTCACCTGGCATGTCAACGACCATATTCCTCCCACGGACAACAGGTGTCTCCCCGGGTGCCTGACTTAAACAAACCACCTCACCATCAGAATCCTCCTTGTCAATTTCCTCCCCAGCGCCAGCAACACCCATAACCTCCTCATCCTGGTGTACTTCAACACTGACATCTTCAATCTGACTATCAGGAACTGGACTGCGGGTGCTCCTTCCAGCACTTGCAGGGGGGCGTGCAAATGGTGGAAGGCGCATGCTCTTCACGTCCAGTGTTGGGAAGGTCAGGCATCGCAAACGACACAATTGGACTCTCCTTGTGGATTTGTGATTTCGAAGAACGTACAGTTCTTTGCTGTGCTTTTGCCAGCTTGAGTCTTTTCATTTTTCTAGCGAGAGGCTGAGTGCTTCCATCCTCATGTGAAGCTGAACCACTAGCCATGAACATAGGCCAGGGCCTCAGCCGTTCCTTGCCACTCCGTGTGGTAAATGGCATATTGGCAAGTTTACGCTTCTCCTCCGACAATTTTATTTTAGATTTTTGAGTCCTTTTTTTACTGATATTTGGTGTTTTGGATTTTACATGCTCTGTACTATGACATTGGGCATCGGCCTTGGCAGACGACGTTGCAGGCATTTCATCGTCTCGGCCATGACTAGTGGCAGCAGCTTCAGCACGAGGTGGAAGTCGATCTTGATCTTTCCCTATTTTTGGAACCTCAACATTTTTGTTCTCCATATTTTAATAGGCACAACTAAAAGGCACCTCAGGTAAACAATGGAGATGGATGGATACTAGTATACTTATGGATTGACGAGCGACTGCCGACACAGAGGTAGCTACAGCCGTGGACTACCGTACTGCGTCTGCTGCTAATATAGACTGGATGATAATGAGATATAAAATATATATATATATATCACTACTGCAGCCGGACAGGTATATATTATATAATGACGGACCTGCTGGACACTGTCAGCTCAGCACTGCAGACTCCTAAAGTAAGCTACTAGTATCAAGAAGATAGAAAAAAAAAAAAAAACACCACAGGTAGGTGGTATACAATTATGGATGGACGAGCGACTGCCGACACAGAGGTAGCTACAGCCGTGGACTACCGTACTGCGTCTGCTGCTAATATAGACTGGATGATAATGATATAAAAAATATATATATATATCACTACTGCAGCCGGACAGGTATATATTATATAATGACGGACCTGCTGGACACTGTCAGCTCAGCACTGCAGACTCCTAAAGTAAGCTACTAGTAGTATCAAGAAGATAGAAAAAAAAAAACACCACAGGTAGGTGGTATACAATTATGGATGGACGAGCGACTGCCGACACAGAGGTAGCTACAGCCGTGGACTACCGTACTGCGTCTGCTGCTAATGTAGACTGGATGATAATGAGATATAAAATATATATATATCACTACTGCAGCCGGACAGGTATATATTATATAATGACGGACCTGCTGGACACTGTCAGCTCAGCACTGCAGACTCCTAAAGTAAGCTACTAGTAGTATCAAGAAGATAGAAAAAAAAACACCACAGGTAGGTGGTATACAATTATGGATGGACGAGCGACTGCCGACACAGAGGTAGCTACAGCCGTGGACTACCGTACTGCATCTGCTGCTAATATAGACTGGATGATAATGATATAAAAAATATATATATATATATCACTACTGCAGCCGGACAGGTATATATTATATAATGACGGACCTGCTGGACACTGTCAGCTCAGCACTGCAGACTCCTAAAGTAAGCTACTAGTAGTATCAAGAAGATAGAAAAAAAAAAACACCACAGGTAGGTGGTATACAATTATGGATGGACGAGCGACTGCCGACACAGAGGTAGCTACAGCCGTGGACTACCGTACTGCGTCTGCTGCAGTGCTAATATAGACTGGATGATAATGATATAAAAAATATATATATATCACTACTGCAGCCGGACAGGTATATATTATATAATGACGGACCTGCTGGACACTGTCAGCTCAGCACTGCAGACTCCTAAAGTAAGCTACTAGTATCAAGAAGATAGAAAAAAAAAAAACACCACGGGTAGGTGGTATACAATTATGGATGGACGAGCGACTGCCGACACAGAGGTAGCTACAGCCGTGGACTACCGTACTGCGTCTGCTGCTAATATAGACTGGATGATAATGATATAAAAAATATATATATATATATATATATATATATATCACTACTGCAGCCGGACAGGTATATATTATATAATGACGGACCTGCTGGACACTGTCAGCTCAGCACTGCAGACTCCTAAAGTAAGCTACTAGTATCAAGAAGATAGAAAAAAAAAAAACACCACGGGTAGGTGGTATACAATTATGGATGGACGAGCGACTTCCGACACAGAGGTAGCTACAGCCGTGGACTACCGTACTGCGTCTGCTGCAGTGCTAATATAGACTGGATGATAATGATATAAAAAATATATATATATCACTACTGCAGCCGGACAGGTATATATTATATAATGACGGACCTGCTGGACACTGTCAGCAGAATGCGTTTATAGAATAAAAACACCACACGACGAGTGTTTAACTTTTTCAGGCAGACAATCACAATATACTGGTGGTCAGTGGTCACTGGTCAGTCACACTGGCACTGGCAGTGGCACTCTGGCAGCAAAAGTGTGCACTGTTAAAATATGTACTCCTGCTATAACTGCTCCCCAGTCTCCCCCACAATTAAGCTGTGTGAGCAGTGAGCACTCCGCACAGTCAGATATACAGTATTACATAGATGATGCAGCACACTGAGGGCACACTGAGGCTGAGCACAGATATGGTATGTGACTGTGTCACACTGTGTATCGTTTTTTTTCAGGCAGAGAACGGATTAATTAAACTGGTGGTCACTGGTCACACTATCAGCAAGTAGTACTCCTAATATGCTCCCCAAAATTAGTAAATCAAGTGTCTCTACTACTCTCTAGTCTACTCTAAACGGAGAGGACGCCAGCCACGTCCTCTCCCTATCAATCTCAATGCACGTGTGAAAATGGCGGCGACGCGCGGCTCCTTATATAGAATCCGAGTCTCGCGATAGAATCCGAGCCTCGCGAGAATCCGACAGCGGGATGATGACGTTCGGGCGCGCTCGGGTTAACCGAGCAAGGCGGGAAGATCCGAGTCTGCCTCGGACCCGTGTAAAAAGCGTGAAGTTCAGGGGGGTTCGGTTTCCGAGAAACCGAACCCGCTCATCACTATTGATTAGAACAAATAATTTCAGTGATTTTGTCATTTTCTTCCAGTAATTTGGACCAATAATACCATTGATTAGAACAAATAATTCCTGTGATATTGAGGTGTTTGTGTCACTTAGCTTAGCCATCCAGTGACCACAATGCACCTCTTTTTCTCTTTTCTTTGCATCATGTGCTGTTTGGGGCCAATTTTTTTAAGTGCCATCCTTTCTTACACTTCCGTATATGTCCAGTGGTACTGCCATTTGATATAATTCCCGACATTACTGCCATTTAATTCCAGTGATTTTGTCATTTTCTTCCAGTGATTTGGACCAATAATACCATTGATTAGAACAAATAATTCCTGTGATATTGAGGTGTTTGTGTCACTTAGCTGAGCCATCCAGCGACCACAGTGCACCTTTTTCTCTTTTTTTTGCATCATGTGCTGTTTGAGACCAATTTTTTGAAGTGTCATCCTGTCTGACACTGCAGTGCCACTCCTAGATGGGTCAGGTGTTTGTGCCGCTCTCTTGGGTCGCTTTGCTTAGTCATCCAGCGACCTCGGTGCAAATTTTAGGACTAAAAATAGTATTGTGAGGCGTGAGGTGTTCAGAATAGACTGGAAATCAGTGGAAATTGTGGTTATTGAGGTTAATAATACTATAGGATCAAAATTACCCCCACATTCTATGATTTAAGCTGTTTTTGAGTTTTTTTTTTTTAAAAACACCCGAATCCAAGACACACCTGAATCCGACAAAAAAATTTCAGGGAGGTTTTGCCAAAACGCGTCCGAATCCAAAACTCGGCCGCGGAACCGAATCCAAAACCTAAACACAAAACCCGAAAAATTTCCGGTGCACATCTCTACATAGGACCTGATTGTACGCAATTGTGGCCTTCCTTGCATCTTTTGATGCAGTTGTGTCTGAGGCCAGGGGCAGATTGGGAACTAGGTGGCCCTGTAACATTGTGTAGAAGTGCCCCGACATGAGCAGCACAGAGGTATAACATACAGTGTAGCCATGGCAGCATCACTGGTTTGCAGACCAGATTTGGGTGGGGTGTGTTCAAACTGAAATCTAAATTGCTAGGGTTAGATTGCAAGAAGGGAGGGTTAGGGTTAGACTGTGGGAAGGGAGGGTTAAGGGTAGGTAGGGTAAAGGATTAGCATACTTATCCACTGGGTGTCGGGATTCTTAGCATCGCAACGCCGGTGTCGGTCTTGTTTTAGGGTATTAAAGTACTCTTTAACCTGGCAGGCAAGCTGAAAAGCATGGAATAGTTTGTTCTCAGATAACCACAGTATTTCCAGTAGTCTATGACAAAAGTCTGGTTTATGTCAGCAGTGTTATTATCACTATGATAAATGACTTGGTCATTAGCGTAGAGCACAGCCACTTACAGAACCGTAAGAAATAGGAGCATACCTTGGGTTATCACTTTCCGAGAGCTCTTGGTGCACATTTCATAAAGGTGATACGTCAACAGGCAATGGCCCTCATTCCGAGTCGTTCGCTCGGTATATTTCATCGCATCGCAGTGAAATTCCGCTTAGTACGCATGCGCAATATTCGCACTGCGACTGCGCCAAGTAATTTAACAATGAAGATATTATTTTTACTCACGGCTTTTTCTTCGCTCCGGCGATCGTAATGTGATTGACAGGAAATGGGTGTTACTGGGCGGAAACACTGCGTTTCAGGGGCGTGTGGTTAAAAACGCTACCGTTTCCGGAAAAAACGCAGGAGTGGCCGGAGAAACGGAGGAGTGTCTGGGCGAACGCTGGGTGTGTTTATGACGTCAAACCAGGAACGACAAGCACTGAACTGATCGCAGATGCCGAGTAAGTCTGAAGCTACTCTGAAACTGCTAAGTAGTTTGTAATCGCAATATTGCGAATACATCGGTCGCAATTTTAAGAAGCTAAGATTCACTCCCAGTAGGCGGCGGCTTAGCGTGTGTAACTCTGCTAAAATCGCCTTGCGAGCGATCAACTCGGAATGAGGGCCAATGTGAGGACACTTCTAATGATTGCCTTAGTTAGGAGATCCTTGCAAGAAGAATGCTTCATCGCATGACTTTCTTAAAGATTGTTGAGTGTAATTGTCAGCCTGTAGTTTAGCATTTATAAAGTATTACAGGTTGAGTATTCCTTATCCAAAATGCTTAAGACAGAAAGTATTTTGGATATTGGATTTTTCAATATTTTGGAATAATTGCATACCATAATGAGATGGGATCCGGTCTGAAGATCGACAGTGTCTAGGTCGACAATGTTTAGGCCGACCACTATAGGTCGACAGTCACTAGGTCGACATGGATGGAAGGTCGACAGGGTTTCTAGGTCGACATGTGCTAGGTCGACAGGTCTAAAGGTCGACATGAGTTTTTCACATTTTTTTTCTTTTTTTAAATTTTTTCATACTTAACGATCCACGTGGACTACGATTGGAACGGTAAAGTGTGCCGAGCGAAGCGGTAGCGGAGTGAAGGCACCATGCCCGAAGCATGGCGAGCGAAGCGAGCCATGCGAGGGGACGCGGTGCACTAATTTGGGATCCCGGTCACTCTACGAAGAAAACGACACAAAAAAATATATATCCTCATGTCGACCTTTAGACCTGTTGACCTAGCACATGTCGACCTAGAAACCCTGTCGACCTTCCATCCATGTCGATCTAGTGACTGTCGACCTATAGTGGTCGACCTAAACATTGTCGACCTAGACACTGTCGATTTGATGAACCACACCCAATAAGATATCATGGTGATAGGACCCAAGTCTAAGCACAGAATGCATTTATGTTTCCTTTACACCTTATACACACAGCATGAAGTTCATTTTAGCCAATATTTTTAATAAGTTTGTGCATTAAACAAAGTGTGTGTTCATTCACACAATTCATTTATGCTTCATATACACCTTATAGACACAGCCTGAAGGTCATTTAACACCATATTTTTAATAACTTTGTGTATTAAACAAAGTTTGTGTACATTGAGCCATCAGAAAACAAAGGTTTCTCTATTTCACTCTCACTCAAAAAATTCTGTATTTTGGAATATTCCGTATTTCGGAATATTTGAATATCGGATACTCAACCTGTAGTATTATTATTATTATTATTATTATTATTAGTAGTAGTAGTAGTAGTAGTAGTAGTAGTAGTAGTATCTTTATGTAAAAGGTGCCACAAAGTGTCTGCAGCACCTTACAAGGGGATATACATTAAAACACAGATGATTATAGAGCGTAAATACATAACAGAGAACCAGAGTCTAAGACTAAGTACAAAGCATTATTATAACGCCACTGGGTATAACAGGGATGTATAAGACAACAAAATAACATACATCACAAGCACAAACAGGCAGGATATGCTGTAATTAAATGGATGCAATTTTCACTAAAAGTTTGGCATACGGCATACAAGACGGGGGAACAAATTCAATAAAATGAATTGCAGAAATTAGACAGAAGACAGACATGACATGAGGATTATGCCAGGGGGAGCTTACATTGGAAAAAGAAGGGGTAACAAGAAACAAAAGAATGAAATGGGACAATAAGCATGGTAGAAAAAACTGAGGTCTGCTGAATTCTTAGGTGGCTTGTGCTGAGGGTTATGTGGTACTGAGGCCTGGATGGTGCTGAAACCTGGGTGTTGCTGAGGCCTGAATGGTGCTGAGGTCTGGATGGTACTGAGGGTTATGTGGTACTGAGGACTGGATGGTGCTGAGACATGGATGGTGCTGAGGCCTGGTTGGTGCAGAGGAATGGATGGAGCTGAGGCCTGGATGGTGCTGAGATTTCTATGATGTTGAAGACTGGATTGAGGTCTGGATGGTGCTGAGGCCTGGTTGATGGTGAGTATTAATGGTGCTGAGGCCTGAATGGTGCGGAGGAATGGATGGTGCTGAGGCTTGGTTGGTGCTGAGGAATTGATGGTGATGAGTATTGATGATGCTGAGGCCTGGATTATTAGTTATTCACAGTCCCAATGGATGATGGATTTGAATCATGGTATAGGAGGACTGGCTAGGTTTTACATATTAAAAGAAAAATAATAAAGCTATAAAGCAGGCATGTCCAACCTGCGGCCCTCCAGCTATTGTGAAACTACATATCCCAGCATGCCCTGACACAGTTTTGATGTCAGAGAATGCTAAAGCTGTGTCAGGGCATGCTGGGATGTGTAGTTTGGACATACCTGATATAAAGGGTGAAAGAGAAGTAAAGGTAAATGCATGGCCGTCTTAACAGCATTGTAGGCCCTGGGCAAAGTAATGCACTGAGGCCCATACCCTCCCATTCACAAGAATAAAAAAAATTTAAAATCATAACTTACCCCTCCAACATTCCTGCGCCATCTCTTCAAATGCTTCCACACCGTGAATAGCTGTCAGCACTCTGATTGGTGGAGAGCTCCAGCATGATGACAGCCATTCACTTTCTGACTGCAGGCTGTGAGGCAGGTAGAGTAGTTTGCACTCAGAAATGTTGGATAGCTCCAGCCATCCACCAACCAGCATGTTGAAGGTCAAACACAGCCTGGCTGCAGACAGAAAGAGAATGCTGCCTGACCGCTTTCGTTATGTGTACTGTAATTCACATTCAGAGTGGATGGGCAACTTTCTCTACCTGCCTCCTAAGAATCTCCGGAGGCAGATGCCGCCCAGCCCAGCCGCCCCCTGCTCAAATGCCCCTAGAATTGTGGAGCCCTGGGCAGCTGCCCAGTGTGCCTATATGGCCCTGGGTAAATGTCAGTCAGAATAAGAAGTACATTGGAACTGATGGTACTGTTTCCTTGGGGGAGAGGTTCCTGGCATGCGCTTGATACACAAAAGACTGTGGGGGTAAGTCAGAGTTGATCGCAGCAGCAAATTTGTTACCATTTTTGCAAAACCATGTGCACTGCAGGTGTGGCTGATATAACATTTGCAGAGAGAGTTATATTTGGGTGGGTTATTTTGTTTCTGTGCAGGATAAATACTGGCTGCTTTATTTTTACACTGCAATTTAGATTTCAGTTTGAACACACCCCACCCAAATCTAACTCTCTCTACAAATGTTATATCTACCCCCCCTGCAGTGCACATAGTTTTGCCCAAATGCTAACAAATTTGCTGCTGCGATCAACTCTAAATTACCCACGGTGTGTCTCTGCTTAGTTCAGGGGTGCCTGTATTGCTTTACAATAAGATAACATCAGTAGCACAATGTGAAATACAGTAGCATTAGGTTTTTTTTTAAGTTTAGGATAATGAGTATTGAGGATATATTGTGTAGCCTATACCCTAAGTTAAAGAAGAATATATTGTAATAAGAGTTATTATATAAATATATAGAGATGTGCACCGGAAATTTTTCGGGTTTTGTGTTTTGGTTTTGGATTCGGTTCCGCGGCCATGTTTTGGATTCAGACGCATTTTGGCAAAACCTCCCTGAAAATTTTTTGTCGGATTCGGGTGTGTTTTGGATTCGGGTGTTTTTTTTTAAAAAAACCTCAAAAACAGCTTAAATCATAGAATTTGGGGGTAATTTTGATCCCATAGTATTTTTAACCTCAATAACCATCATTTCCACTAATTTCCAGTCTATTCTGAACACCTCACACCTCACAATATTATTTTTAATCCTAAAATTTGCACCAAGATCGCTGGATGACTAAGCTAAGCGACCCAAGAGGGCGACACAAACACCTGGCCCATCTAGGAGTGGCACTGCGGTGGCAGACAGGATGGCACTTCAAACAATTGGCCCCAAACAGCACATGATGCAAAGAAAAGAGAAAAAGAGGTGCACTGTGGTCGCTGGATGGCTAAGCTAAGGGGCACAAACACCTCAATATCACAGGAATTATTCGTTCTAATCAATGGTATTATTGGTCCAAATCACTGGAAGAAAATGACAAAATCACAGGAATTATTCGTTCTAATCAATGGTATTATTGGTCCAAATCACTGGAAGAAAATAACAAAATCACAGGAATTATTCGTTCTAATCAGTGGTATTATTGGTCCAAATCACTGGAAGAAAATGACAAAATCACTGGAATTAAATGGCAGTAATGTCGGGAATTATATCAAATGGCAATACCACTGGACATATACGGAAGTGTCAGACAGGATGGCACTTAAAAAATAGTCCCTAAACAGCACATGATGCAACGAAAAGAGAAAAAGAGGTGCACTGTGGTCGCTGGATGGCTAAGCTAAGCGACACAAACACCTCAATATCACAGGAATTATTCGTTCTAATCAATGGTATTACTGCTCCAAATCTCTGGAAGAAAATGATAAAATCACAGGAATTATTCGTTCTAATCAATGGTATTATTGGTCCAAATCACTGGAAGAAAATGACAAAATCACGGTAATCATTTGGCAAGATCACTGTAATTAATAATTAATTATAAATCACTGATATTAATTGGTAAAATCTCGCTTTCGCCTGCCTAGTGAAGTGGAATCTAGATGGGATTTTGTACCGGGGACACAATAACTTCATCAATTGTCTAAATCCCAATGCACTAATGGTGGAAAATGGGCGCACGTCTATCAGCGCACTGATTATACTGAGCACTGATTTTACTGATCACTGATTATACTGATCACTGATTATACTGATCTCTGATTATACTGAGCACTGATTTTACTGAGCATTGATGATACTACAGAGAACTGACACTGAGCAGCGAGAACAGCAGTGGACTATTGTACTGTAGTATACTGGTCACCACAATGCAGCACTGACACTAAGCACAGATATTAAGCACTGATCAGGATACTAGAAGTGACACAGAGCAGCAAGATACAGCAATGGCCTACTGTACTGTACTACTATATATACTGGTGGTCACCAAAATGCTGCACTGTCCTACTATATACTGCTCACAATAATGCAGCACAGAGATAGTACACTTGACACAGAGCTGCAAGATACAGCAATGGCCTACTGTACTGTACTATATGTATGTTGCTGGTCACCAAAATGCTGCACTGTCCTACTATATACTGCTCACAATAATGCAGCACAGAGATAGTATACTTGACACAGAGCTGCAAGATACAGCAATGGCCTACTGTACTGTACTATATGTATACTGCTGGTCACCAAAATGCTGCACTGTCCTACTATATACTGCTCACAATAATGCAGCACAGAGATAGTATACTAGACACAGAGCTGCTAGATACAGCACTGGCCTACTGTACTGTACTATATATGTATACTGCTGGTCACCAAAATGCTGCACTGTCCTACTATATACTGCTCACAATAATGCAGCACAGAGATAGTATACTTGACACAGAGCTGAAAGATACAGCAATGGCCTACTGTACTGTACTACTATAATTATATACTGGTGGTCCCCAGTCCCCACAATGCAGCACACTGAGCACAGATATTTGCAGCACACTGAGCATAGATATGGAGTGTTTTCAGGCAGAGAACGTAGATATTTTCAGCACACTGAGCACAGATATTTGCAGCACACTGAGCATAGATATTTGCAGCACACTGAGCACAGATACAGAGTTTTTCAGGGAGAGAATGCAGCCACGTCCCCTCCGTTCAATCTCCAATGCACGAGTGAAAATGGCGGCGACGCGCGGCTCTTTATATAGAATACGAATCTCATGAGAATCCGACTGCGGGATGATGACGTTCGGCTGCGTTCGGGTTAACCGAGCAAGGCGGGAAGATCTGAGGCTGCCTCGGAACCGTGTAAAATAGGTGAAGTTCAGGGGGGTTCGGATCTCGGAGAACCGAACCCGCTCATCTCTATAAATATAATGTGCAATACAGAGTCCTAAGGCATTATTCCAGGAGGCTTCATTGTTGGATAAGTTGTTAAGGTGCTGCATGCTAAGATAAGCTGAAGGCTGCATAAGCCTGAGGCCATATAAGAGCCCAATTTTTTTGTGATTGGTTGTTTATGACTCAGCAGTTGCTAGGTAGATTAGTGTTTTCTCAGGTATTTTTCCTATAGGATTATAGGGCTGTCCGTCAAGGGTTTAGGGGTTGGTCTTGGAATAATATATAAGCCATGGTCATGTGCCTCTGACTTCCTCTTGCCATTTTGGAATGGCCCAGGAAGGCTGAGTACTCATTACATTTATTACCCTTGTTGTTAATCCTTTTGTATGCTGTTTTCACTGTGCGCTGTGCTTGCCCCCCCTCTCCCCCCTCCCCCTTCCCACCGGCTTTAGCCTTATTTCATTACCCTGTGCTCCCATTCCCCACGCTGCTAGACAGGCGGGTCTGCTCTCCTCCCCCCCCTTCCCCTCCCCCCTTGCCTCTTCGCGGGGTTCTCGAGCTTCCGGGGCTCTTGTTCCCGGAGCTCATCCTCCCCATGTCCCTGTCCCGGCGCCTGGTGTGGCACGGCGGGGCGGACCGATGCGGCCCGCGCTTCTCCCCCTGCTCTAGTCCGGCCGGGGGGTGCGGTGCGCATGCCGCATCGGTCAGGAGCGGTGTGCGGCCGCGGTCGCGGGGGTCACCCCCGGCGGCCGTGGGGGCTGCGGGCGGCGCAGTTATTTCGACCCGGCTTCTCCGGGCGCTTCCCCGTCCTCCTCCCCATCGCGTCCCGGCTAGATGCTTCGGCGCCCACTTGGTGCCTGCGGCCCGGGGCGGACGGCGGGAGTATGGGGGGCGGGTCCTGGGGGCCGGGGTAGTCCGGGGCTGCAGCTGTTCCAGCGTGTCCCCGGCTTCTGCTACGCTGGTGCTGTCCGGGCACCCCCCCATTGTGGGGGGGGCTGGGGTTTTTATGATTTTAATTTCATTTTAATTGTAATTTTTTTTGGGGGGGGGGTCCCTCACTGGGGTGTGGGACGGTCTGATGGCCGTGGCGCCCTAGGTTTTTGGGCGGGTTCGGCTGTGTTGCTGCAGGTGCGGAGGGCAGCTCCCTTGCCGGGCCGGGCCCTGGGCTCGTCGGGGTTTTTACTGCGTGTTGCCCCCCCCCCCATTTCTCAGGTCGGGCTGTTCTGTCCTTCTCCCTCCCCGTTTCCCGGCTTACAGGGGCCCCTGCATGTACAGGTTTGTACGGTGCGGGTGGTGGCGGCGCAGCGTCTCCGGCGGCATCGTTCCACCGCCTGGCCCCCTCCCACTGTTCCTCCTATGTTTTTTCCTGGGTGCGGGTTATCCCCTCCCCTCCCATGGCTTTCATCCTACACCATTGGGGACGCCCCGTGGGTCATGGCTGCCCTTCTGCCACTATTTCCTCCCTGCCGTGCGGTGGGCCCTGTCGCCCCGGCCCGCTGTCCCGCCTCCCTCCGGTTTGCGGCGTGTGACTTGCCCCCCCTCCCGCCTGTGCCTCCTGTTGCGTGGTCGAAGCACGGGCGCTTCCTGCGCTTGTTGTCCCCTCTGTTTTGTCTGCGCAGGTGTCAACGGGTCCCTGGGTGTCAGGGTTTCGGCACGGAGGAACCGGAGGCTGAGGAGGGATGCGGCTGCAGCGGCAGCGGAAGACGCACCGCCACGGTCGGTGGCGGTGGAGGCGGCTGATAGTGTTCCAGGTCCTTCAGACATCGGTGAGCATGCTGTTGTTTTTCCTTATTGTTTCAGTATTCCTTTTAACCTCTGTAGTGTTCCTCTGGTTCTCCTTGGCGCCCGCGTTGGTGGGCTAGGCTCATTGTGCGGCGCGTGGCGTTAGGCGTCTCGGAATGGGAAGGCGCCGACGGCTACGGTCCCCTCCGCCCCCCCTGCGGTTCGCGGAGAGGGCAGGCGGGGGCGGGCATTGGGGTGGTGGCTTTCCATACTTTCATCTGTGGTTACGGTTTTTGGATTTTGCGGCTGGTTGCACCGCGTCACGACCTGCCTAATATCCTCGCATGGTGCAGTATTTGTATCAGCGCACGCGATTTCAATCCGAGGTTTGCGCTTGGGGTGATTACGACGTGAAGTCCATCGTGTTCGGGGGGTAACATAATTTTCTTGGGGTGGTGTTTGGAGGTCACCCGGCATGCCGGACCGCAGAGTGGGGTCCCAGACCGTTGGCCCCTCGCAGTTGGCGTTTCTGTTTTGCGCTCCTTGGTAGGGGGGGGGTTCTCTTATGGCAGGGGCTAGTACACCATAGGTCCGCTCCTGTTTTTCGTCACTCCTGCAAATTTGGGAGGCCTGTCTCCCGTCCAGTGACGGTGCCCCAGCCACGAGCGGGTGTTGTAAGTCCGCTCCCGCTTTCCCGCATTAGGTCCGGCGGATGGTGGTCGCAAAACCGGCTTGGGGCTCGTGTGGGGCCCTATACCGTTTTTTCCTCTCTTCCCGGCTTGTGCTTCTTCCCTGTGGGGTTGGTGCCAGGGAACCCGGGCTAGTGCCGCCTTAGCCTACATTTGTCGTATCTTCATGGGGTTTTTCTTTTCATGCTCCATTTCCGATACCTCGCGCGGGGTGAGATTAGTCTTTAGGGACTCTGCGTTTTGTTTCGTGAATATGGGCCGGGTACCTCCTTTTTGGTTAACTTATACGTTGTAAAAAGAAAGATAACCCAGCGCAAGCTGATAATATTTAGATATCTGCAGCCTCTAATAGTGGGTGTGCTCGTCCCACTAAAAAGAAAAAGAAATCTAAAAAGTTCCCTTTCCCAACAATTGGGAAAAAGAAAGTTGAGGCGCTGATATGAAAATATTATAACAAACAAACCATACGACAGTGTATAAGTAATAATTTATTTAAGCTATAAAACCATTAATATATATAGAGTACCGGCCGGTAAATATAAACAAATTAATACAATTCTTAAAATAAAACAATTTAAAACAAGTGCATTCCTGTATCTGAAAGGCTACACTCCAAGATATCCTTTGAAAAAAACATGTATCAAAATGCTCACAAAAAGTATATGTATATATATATGTATGTATAATGTCCAACTTCGGAATTAAAGATACACTTCCCGTCCGCTGGTGGCAATTCCTTTTTATGCGGACATATCTGGAAGTCCGTGGAGTATTTTATAATACAAGGTTGGTATATGTGATACTCAGGGTGGAATATTGATTTACTCAGAGTCTTGTATTGTGGAGCAGTCACTTAATGGTTATAACCCAGAGTGTGCACGCTATAAGCAGTCTCTGTATTACTATACAGCAAGAGGGGCACTCTTATCCTTCGTGCAGGTATTGATAGACTGAGTGATGGGGAAAATTAGACGGCAAGGATTTTTATTATTAACACGAGGTGTTTATCATGTGCTCACCTCGTCCTCCACACTGGTCAGACTGCCGCTTCCAAATTGGGCTGCCAGCGTTATTGCAACCGCTCGTCTTTCCCACCTCTATTATACGGGTATCTCCCTCTGCGACGCGACGTTAGACACTGTGCTGCACCCGGGCTCGCCGGCAGATGTTACTTCTCGTGCCGCCCGCCTCCACACCAGGTCATCAATGCTGCTGGGACACTTGTCTCTCCTGCAGCCGTCTCCTCGTCAATGTCTGCTTGCCTGCACTGTCCGGCTCCACGCTGCCGTTTGGCAGCCGTTGTTCTCCGTCTCACTCCTCCTCAGGTATCCTCAATTGCAGAGCAAAATGACCAGTAAATGGCAATACCGGCTAGAGGTACACTCATCAGGATGTTTACGCGTTTCTCTGCCTTTAAAACACTCGGCAGCTTCTTCAGAACAGAATGAATACACTGTCGTATGGTTTGTTTGTTATAATATTTTCATATCAACTTATACGTTGGGTCGTGTTTCCGCCGCTTCCCCTGCAACCCTATCACCTTAAATTTTTCGGGCCTCGATTAGGGTCCTGTTTTATGCTGACAGGTTGGTGCCCCTGGGTTTTTTCTGTCTCATGTGCCTTTTTTGA
The DNA here is from genome assembly GCF_028390025.1 of Pseudophryne corroboree. Lineage (NCBI taxonomy): Eukaryota > Metazoa > Chordata > Amphibia > Anura > Myobatrachidae > Pseudophryne > Pseudophryne corroboree. Next base: position 707,288,488 of record NC_086449.1, on the reverse strand, counting down.
GAAATCCTGCAATTTCTTGCGTTGGCGCGTACTGTCCGGATCCTGCCCCCTCGGTGTTTCTCGTTACAGGGACTATTTTCTCTTCATTGGTCTGGGAAGCATTTTGGTTTGCAGCTATCCTTCTGTAGGTTGCCAGGTCTTTGTTCAGGGTCCTGGGGGATCCCGTTGCCCCGGTACGCGGCTAGGGCCCTACCGGTTGCCTGAGGTTTCAGGGGTTGGTGCTGGGCACAATTGCGGGTTGCTGTCGCCTTCCCACTGACAAGGTACCGACACTTTTGGGGTTTTATTAACGACTGCTGGGGGTAACGCGAAGTTTGGTTTAAGCGGGTGCAGTTGTTGTTAGCTCCTCCCCTTTGGCGAGCAGGTTTATCCCCATGGGTGGCATAGTTTTCAAGAATCCTAGGGGCCCCTGCGGGGTCGACCAGGTAGCGTACCGCAGTTTCCCTTCCCGCGGGATCAGGGATGTTTGGGTGGATTTGGTCTTCATTCCTATAGTTTTTTTTACGGGGAGGTTCTTGGGGCCTCCTCCTCCTTGTTCCCTACGGTCCCCCCAGGCTTTGCGGCTGTTGCGACATCTGCTTGGCTGCTGGCGGTGCAGTTTTACCATCCCGCTCCGGAGTCGGAATGGGTTGGCGGATGCTTTGTCTCTTTGCAGTTTGATGAGTGCCGTGAGTGGGTTCCGGGGGTGGCGTCATAAGGTTTTTTTATGCCCGTCTTCTGTCGGGCGGATTGCCCAGGCGGGTTGGCTACTCGGACTAGGCACGCATTGGCTCCTTCCTCGTTTGGGGCGTCAGCTGCGTCCGGGTGTTTTTTCAGTAGGTTTGGCTACAGCGGGTGGGTCCCTGGTGGACGGTTTGATGGTTTTCGTGTTCGAGCGTTATCTGGGAGGTAGGTCCTAGGCTGCCCGGTATCCTGCCCTTGCGGGCATTTTCCTTCCGTTCTGGGCTGCGCGAGCTGGTGGACCCCGACTGGTCTTTCGCCCCCTTTCATGAGCACTTACGGGTTGGGCTAGGGTGCGCCCCGCGCCTGCGGATACACGTAGGCCTGCTACATGGCAACTTTTGGCGTAATGGCTGGGTGTGCTGCCTCCTGTCGCCGAGTCGGTGTTGGTGGTGGCCCCTGTTTTAGATTAGCCTTTGCTTTAGCTTTCTTCTGGGTTTGGTGGGTAAGCGAGTAGTAGCGAGCAGCAGGCATTTTCGGGATTCTTGGGCCTTTTCTGTAACGCGGGTTGCAGGGTGGTCGGTTGCTCTGCAGGATGGTGTGATCCAAATCGGATCAATCAGCTGGGGGTCGCTGGGTGTCCTTGGAGGCCCAGGACGTGGTGGGTGTCTGCCCACTGCACCTGGCGCATGAGTATAGATGGGCCTCTGGGGGGCGACCAGTTGCTGATACAGGTGCTCGCTGGTCCTCTCACTAATGTACAGTGTGGCTGATGTGTTTGGGTTCGGTACCCATTCCTTGCGGAATGGGGCGACTGACCATGCGGCAGCCACAGGGTCCGCCACGGCAGTGTGCAGGAGCGGGGTCGTTGGGGGTATACTTTTTAGGTCCTATTCCTTGCGTATTGGGGTGGCTACCATGCGGCAGCCACAGGGTCCGCCACGGCTGCTGTTCAGGAGCTGGCCCATTGGCGGTGTACTTCTTAGGTCCTATTCCTTGCGGATGGGGGAGGCTGCCATGCGGCAGCCACAGGGGCCTCCACAGCAGCTATTCAGGAGCTGGGCCGTTGGAGATATACTTCTTAGGGCCTATTCCTTGCGGATTGGGGTGGCTACCTTGCGGCAGCCACGGGGTCCTCCTCGGCAGCTGTTCAGGAGCAGGGCCGTTGGGGGTATGCTTCTTATAGGTCCTATTCCTTGCGGACTGGGGCGGCTGACCACGCGGCAGCCACAGGGTCCTCCACGGCAGCGGTTCAGGAGTGGGGCCGTTGGGGGTATGCTTCTTGCAGGTCCTATTCCTTGCGGATTGGGGAGGCTACCATGCGGCAGCCACAGGGTCCCCCTCGGCAGTTGTTCCAGTGCTGGGCCGGTGGAGGTATACTTCTTAGGTCCTGTTCCTTGCGGATTGGGGAGGCTGCCATGCGGCAGCCACAGGGTCCTCCACGGCGGCTGTTCAGGAGCTGGGGCGTTGGAGGTTTACTCCTTATAGGTCCTATTCCTTGCGGATTGGGGTGGCTGCCGTGCGGCAGTCACAGGGTCCTCCACGACAGCGGTTCAGGAGCTGGGGCGTTGGGGGTATACTTCTTAGGTCCTATTCCTTGCGGATGGGGGTGGCTACCATGCGGCAGCCACAGGGTCCTCCGTGGCAGCTATTCAGGAGGTGGTCCGTTGGAGGTGTACTTTTTAGGTCCTATTCCTTGCGGGTGGGGGTGGCTGCCGTGCGGCAGCCATAGGGTCCTCCTCGGCGGCTGGGGTGGTCCGTTGGAGGTATATTTCTTAGGTCCTATTCCATACGGATGGGGGTGGCTACCATGCGGAAGACACAGGTTCCTCCACGGCAGCTATTCAGGAGGTGGGCCGTTGTAGGTATACTTTTTAGGTCCTATTCCTTGCGGATGGGGGTGGCTACCGTGCAGCAGCCACAGGGTCCTCCACGGCAGCTATTCAGGAGGTGCTCCGTGGAGGGATGCTTACTATAAGCCTTCTGCATGTGGATAATGTTTAGTTGCGTCTGTTGCGCTAACCCAAAAACTTGTTTACTCAGGAGGTGCTCCGTGGAGGGATGCTTACTATAAACCTTCGGCAGGTGGATAATGTTTAGTTGCGCCTGTTGCGCTAACCCAAAAACTTTTTTACCCGTCGGTTTTTGAACAGGTAGCGTTCAGGAATCGAGGGTGTGAAGTGAATTTTTTAATTTTCCTCCGAGGGGGCCTAATTACAATTGGCTCATCAAAGGTCCACGGGAGGTTTTTTGAGTTTTCTCCTTCACTTGGGTTAATTCTGTTATCTGTCACTTGGTTTTCCTATGTGATGTATGTCAGTGTGATGATTTTAGGGTGTTTTTCTTTTGCAGCGGTCGATGGTTTGAACAGGAATGGCTGGTTTGGCCACTCTTAAATTTTTGGGCGGCAGGGCATTACTTGGCGCGTAGGACAGCTGATGTTCTGGGTTATGGCTTTTAGGTGGTCAGGCATCCTCTGCTTGTACTGCGTCAGCCGCAGTTTCGACAAGGAGGAAGGGGTTCGTCTTCTCCGGCTGGAGTGTTGCAGGTTTTTCTTACCTGGGGTTTTGGTCCTTTCAGTTAGCTTTCTTGTTTTCCTGGTTTTCATTGGTTTGGATGGCGGGGCGGTTTGTTAAACCTTTGTGGCGGGAAGTCGCTACCAACCAGCGGTCTGATGGGCATAAGTGGTCATTGTGGGCACCCTCTTTAGAAGGACGGCAGGTGTGTCCTTACCTTGCGGTTGGACATTTAGACGTTCCCCTGCGGGAACCGAACGTTTGCCAGAGAAAAGAGTGGAGAGTCCTGCACAATGCGGGTTATGCAGGGAGGAGGCGGTGTTGTGGTTTAGTCCCCTCCTCAGTTTTTGTGTTTCAATCTAAATGACTGGAGCTGGTGTCTGGTAGCGACTTTTCCTTTGCCATCCTCCAATATAAAATCAATTCAATTACAATTACAGTTTAAAGAACGGGTCAGCGATCAATAAATATCGTTTGACCTTTAACTACAGCTAACCGTGTCCGTGTCGTTATTTTAGTGTGTCGTTATTTTAGTGGTAAACTAGCTTAAAGAAGTGTTTATGTCAATCGCAATAAAATTATGGGCGCCTTATCATAATTTCCTTACAAGACAAGTTATTCTAGAAATATAGAAACAACAGCCCACCTAGAGCTGCAAACAGCTGAAATGTAGGGTACAATTAAGTAATACATTACATTAAAGTAGTAGCAGAAAGTAAGCAAATGCACAATTAGAATGATAAATCAAGATATCTTACATTTAAGAACAATTGTCAGCAAGGTAACAGGCAAAGCAGATAGGTACAGTTTGGTAGAGCAAACAGTAGCTGAAAGAATAAAATTCTGATGATAATTACAATAAATAATTAAGGGGGTCATTTACTAAGCAGTGATAAAAGTGGAGAAGGGAGCCAGTGGAGAAGTTGCCCTTATATAAATTTATAGTATGCAAATTATAAATGTTACGTCAATGCTGATTGGTTACCATGGGCAACTTCTCCACTGGCTCCCTTCTCCACTTTTATCACTGCTTAGTACATGTCCCCCTAAATTAGCCTGTGACAATTACTCAGTCCAAATTAGGCCCTCCGGTAATGGCACAGGACATTTTACACTTCTGAATGTCGCAGGCACATGAAATGCATATGGGAAATTGCACATCAGTGAATATTATAGGCTATCTGTAGTTTTTAATTTGGATCAGATTAGCAGATCATGTAGTGAATCAATTCAACAGAAAATCAAAAACAAAAGCAAACAAGTGTAACGCAAATACCATAAATCGCAGACAGTTGTCCGCATGTATTTTATCTAATATATTCTGTTTGTCCTGCAATGCCTGCTCTCTGTGCCCTATACTGTTTTAGCAGTGTTATTTGATGCATCAAAATTCCAGCAGAAATTTTTGGTATTGATTTCTAATGTCCCGCAGAGGCTCCCAGGCAGTGGATAATGCAGAAGTCTACACACAAACAATACAGAGAGACCACCACCACTTTCCAGGCGGTTTCCCTGGGCCCTTCCCTCTGTACATTGTGGCATGATTATGTAAGTTGGGGTGGAGTGCGCATGCGACACTTGCAAGATGCTGCCTTCCTTCTTAAAGATCCACTTAACATTGGGGCTAATTCAGACCTGATCGCTAGGCTGCATTTTCGTACAGCGGGAGATCAGGTCTAAACTGCGCATGTGCAGATGTGTCGCACGGGTACAAAGCGGATCGCTGCTCAGCAATGGGTTTGTGCGAAGGATCCATTCGCACGGGCGTTCGCAAGGAGATTGACAGGAAGAAGGCATTTGTGGGTGGCAACTGACCGTTTTCTGAGAGTGTTTGGATTCGGTCCTGGATAGGCTGATGTGTTTGCAGCTGTTGAGTAAGTCCTGGGCTACTCGGACAAAATCTGTTTGTACAGCTCTGCTACACATGCGTTCGCACACTTGCAAAGCGAAAATACATTCCCCTATCGGCGGCGACTATGTGAACGCAGGACTGCAAAAAAAAACCCTAGCGAGCGAACAGGTCTGAATTAGGCCCATTGAACTTTGTAAGCATAAAACAGACATGGGGGTATATTTACTAAGGTCCCGATTTTGACCGAGATGCCGTTTTTTCATCAAAGTGTCATCTCGGTAATTTACTAAGCAATAATCACGGCAGTGATGAGGGCATTCGTAATTTTTTGGAAGTCCAACCAAAAAAATACGAATGAATACACCATCGGTCAAAACGCGGCTGTTTAAGTATGAATCTCGGTAATTTACTAACCATTCGTAATTGTAATGTCTGCCGTGAAAATGCATTTGCGGCCGTGAAAAATTACAAATCGTAAAAAAGTCCTAAAAAAAAACAGACCTGCTTTTGAAAAGCGTGTTTACATGTGTACTCAATTATCCATTACTCACACCTGAATTTTTGGCCCTATAAAAGTGTCCCAGGCACATTTTGAAATTCTCTCACTCTGAAATGGCGGCTGTGTTGTGTGCTAATGACTTTCTCTTTGCTGTGGGATAACTGAGCCTGCACCATGAGGCTTCCAGAAATCAGGGCCAGGTAAGTGAACATGGTCAGCAGGTTGTCCAGGTGCCGCGGAGGCTGCGCCAGCCACGTTTTTTTAGGGGACGTTTAAACTTAAACGCATTGTCTGATGATAGGGTCATACAGATGTTCCGCCTAAATAGAACCAACATTTTCCGCCTGTATGACCTTGTCAAACTGGGACTAGACCCTGAGACAGCACGCTCTCGCTCTGTCTCAGGCCTGCACAAACTCCTGGCTGTGTTACACTTTATGGCTACTGGGATCTTCCAGGCTGTGGCAGGCGACGTTATTGGTATCTCGCAGCCAACCTTTTCAAAATATTTGAATCAGGTGAGTTGCAAAATACATACACGTTTATGTCTAAGTGTTGCTTCTGTAAGCTCTTACAACACAGTATTGTATAGAATACATAACATGACACTCACCTTAGATTGTTTACTGTCCACTCAGGTTTTGGATGTCTTGGATCCACATATTAATGCCTCAATCTGCTTCCCTACCCAGGAGTCGGAGTGGCGTGCTGTCAGAGTAGCTTTCTATGAGCTTGCTGGCATGCCCAATGTGCTGGGGGCCATAGATTGCACACACGTTCAGCTGAGACCACCTAGGGGCCGTCAATATATATATACCAACAGACATATGGCCCAATCCACTAATGTCCAGGTGGTTTGTGATGCAAAACTAAAAATTATGAGTGTGGTTGCAGGTTACCCTGGTGGCTGCCATGACTCCTTCATCCTCAGTCAGTCATCGCTCTTCGATAAATTTGAGGACGGACAAATGCCTGATGGCTGGCTGCTGGGTATGTTCCAAATGTGTTGTGTGTATGTATTTTAACTACAAACTCCATTTTTGTATAGGGTAATTAATATTCATACACATGTCCTAATGTTGCCTATATATGTTTTTCAGGTGATGGTGGTTATGGCTGCTTCTCTTGGCTCCTTACTCCATTGTCCCAACCTGATTCTCCTGCTGAACACAGTTACAATCATGCACATAAGGCTACGCGGAATGTGATAGAAAGATGTTTTGGTGTGCTGAAATCACGGTTTCGGTGTCTGGATAAATCTGCTGGCCTTTTGTTGTATAGTCCCTCCAAGGTGACTAGGATTGTGTTCTGCTGCTGTTTTCTCCATAATCTGTGTTTGAATCAACATCTGGCACATGATGAGGGAGAAAGCAGTCAGCAAGCAGAGGAGTTAGAAACATCTGGTGACAGTGTGAGTACAGATGTAGGGAGGCAGGTAAGGCAAGAAGTGATTCAGCTGTATTTTACTGGTAAGTTTTTGTTGGATGTAATTAACCTTGACTAAACACTTTTCAATACATTTTTGTAAGTGTGATTGTGTGTTTTGTTACTTAATGTTTGTTGTTTATAGTGGTGTGTACATTGTAGTTATTTTTTGAGATAAATACATTGTAATTCATTACCCAAGAAAAACATACATACATCGCGTCTTCTACAATGTTTGACACGGACACTGGAAGTTGTGTGATTGAAAGTATCAAATTTTTATTGTGTTACACACAAGTTTTTTACTTTTTATTTTTTTCGCTTGTGTGTGCTGGGTGCCGTGCTTTGTGCTGGCTCACTGGCACGTGTTCGGGAGGATCGACGAACAGGGGAGGTTACTGGCGTTTGGCTAGGGGTCGTGGTTCCAGAGCTGGAGCTCACTTGTTGTGCTGCCATCAAAGAGATGTTCTGGCTTAAATTATGGATGCTGGCATTCAGTTGGTTGTTGGTTGCAGTGTGGCTGGCAACAATCCTGGACAATGATTCATTCACAACCTGATTGTGTTGTATCAGTTGGATGAGTGTTTGCTGCTGGCGTTGTTGCTCATCAATGATGCGCGTCAAATGAGCCAGCATTTGATTGTTGTCGGCCCGAATTTGATCCATAGAAGTGGCTATTCGACCTACTTGGACAATCAGTCTGCCCGAGTTGCGACTAATGCGCGGCAGATGATGGGGCAGACTGGCAAGGTGTTGGGTGTGGGTGGTCAGGCAGGCATTGTTTTGGGTCTGTTGGGTTGTCCAACTGGACCAAAAGTCATCGGGTACTTGTTGCTGGGGTGGAGCTTGGAGCAGTTGTGGAGTAATGGAGGCTTGGGGTATATCCTGCGGCTGTGTTGGCTGGCTCGGGATAACGGGTGTTAGGTTTAGTGTGTAGGTGGCCTGTTGGTCTTGTTCCTGCTGGCCAACGTCGGGCATCAAGGATGGTTCTGTATGGGTTGGGCAACATGCACTGTTTACTTTCCACATAATATATTTTGTAGGCCTAAACATTTCAAAATGAATTATACTGCATTTTTTTAATTTTTGGAATTGTGTTTTTCGAAACGAGGAATATTTTTAGTCAAAAAACATATATCCCATCACATGCGTGCACATAGACTGACTGCCGGAATCCTCACCTAACTAACTCCCCTCCACAGCATTATAGTGTTCTGTCACTTCCCCTGTCCAGGATATAGACTGCTCACCTGGATGGTCCAGAGGAGCGGATCAAGTAAGCAGTCTACCTCCAGGACAGGGGAGGTGTGTGAACACTATAATGGTGTTCAGGGGGTGGTGGTGTTTTTTTTTTTGGTGAGTAATTAGCTGTTTTTTTTCTGGCCACGTGTGTGTCCTAAATTTATTACGATGGCTGTTCAATTTTAAATGTGATGTTGCCCATAGCAACCAATAAGATTTCTTAAATTTATGCATTTGCACCTTCAAAAAGTTTATACGTGAAATCTGATTGGTTGTTATGGCAAACATGTAATCTCAACTCCAACTCACATCATAGTAACTGTACTGTGTATATTATTTTGTATGTGCTTATTGTAAGTTTTTACTCACCAGATAACTGAGGTGATCGTGGCTCATCACTTTGTGGACTAGCCAATAGTGCTTGTGGTGGCTGGGGTGAGACTGCGGAGATGCGCCGCCTGGGTGGGGAAGATGGAGCCGCAGATTCTGATTCAAGACGCCGTGTCTTGCTTGGCCTCCTGGGTAAGTTAGCCGAGCCATGTGATGGGCGCCTTAGAGGAGGTCGGCTTACAGAAGTAGAACCTATGTGAATATATAAACATTAATATTTTGTACTTCTATGTGTTTGCAGAATATGTGACTACAGTGAATTCTTACCTGCAATACCAGCATCCTCATCAGTTGGCTGGGGCCTGTCTGGGCGGCTGGTCTGGCGTACTGTTGAAAAAGTGTTAACAACATTATTACCATACTTGAAAAAAACATTGTTAACTGCAAAACCTTAGTGTACTGTAACTATCTTGTACGTATTGTAAAGTAAACTAATTTCTGGTTAAGATCTTTGTGATTACTTAATTTGGTTTATCTATAAAAATGAACATGGTGTTGCACTAAATAAAACAGTAACATTGATGAATTGTGTGCAAGATATTGCTGAGTTTGATTACTTGCAACTTAAACCAAAATTTATTCAAATTAAAAACACTTACAAAAACACACACACAAATCATACAAAGCTGCTATTAGATACAACAGCTATGGGCAAGAAATATCTCATATTAAGTATTGGAACTACACATACCAGCATGCACTGCACCTGATTTTGCATTCAATAAAAGAAAAAAACAGCCAAGGCATGATGGGAAATGCATTTTAAAAACACAAATACACCTTAAGGGTGCTCAGGCCTGCAATACATGACCAACACAATGTATGCATACTTAAATTATAATATTTATTTTGCTGCATGATAATTTAAAAAAAAAAAAAAAAAAAAAATTTTACAATTCCAACTCACCATCCTGCGTAGGGCGGTCCGAATCCCGGACATGAGTTGCAGACACCACTTCTGCAGGAATCAGTGCCCGCACAGGCTCCTCCCAGTCACGATAGGTTGCCCGGAAAGGGGGGCCACCCCCGGTTTGGCGGGCTGATTTTGCCTCCTTGGCCATCTTGGCCTTGACACGGCGCTTGATGTCGTAAAACCTCTTGCGACACGTGTCCTCAGTCCGCCTCACCACACCCTCACTATTAACTGCCACTATTACTTTCCCCCACAGGACAGATTTCCTGCGGGAGGACACCTTGGCAGCATCCTGGCCAAACAATTGCCGATGATGCCTCATCAGCTCCCGCACCAACGCCATGTTTTCAGCATAGCTGAACTTTACATTACGCCCAGTCTTGGTAGTGGTGCGTGGCTGCGGAGCCACAGCACCATCACTATCACTTGAAAACTGAGCAACAGGCACCCCCTCCTCCTCCTCACTCTCCTCCTCCCTCTCACTAACCCCCTCCACCTCACTCACCTCCCCCCTCTCACTCACCTCCACCTCACTCACCTCCTCCCTCTCACTAACCTCCTCCACCACACTGACCTCTGAGTCAGACATAATTAGGACAAACGACACAAAACACAGAAAAAAATAAACACAAAACACACTCCTTCACTACTACTACTACACACCACACAGCCAACACACACACACTCACTCACTCACTCACTCACTCACAAACAATGACAAAAGACTTGAAAAAAAAAACAAGGACAAAAAAGTTTACAAACTCTGAAAAAACTAGACAACAAATATGACAAGACTACTTACACACACAGTACAGCACTCAACAATCACAAAACTCCTCTCCAAATCCACCAAAAAATCCACCAAACTCACCAACTCCAAATACACCTTCCTCTCTCCTCTCCACTAGCTAAACCCACGAGGTGCGGTGTGTTTGGGGCGGTTTTATAGTAATGTGCACAGACACTCCTCCATCACAAATACAACCAATCACGAACGCGTGATAAAAACGAAACTTAGGAATGAAAACGCGGCCGCGAAATAAAAATCACTGCCATAACAGACATGTGACGCAGTCGTAAAAAACAAAACAAATCACGGCCGCAAAACATCAAAATCGGCCGAAAAAAGCCACCTCAAAATACGAATTACTTCGACATCGGACAACAGAAAAAAAACAAATACGTCAGCTTAGTAAATTAGGCGTAATCAATTCAAAAAGTTGCACAATTACACTTTCGATGTCAATCGCGATTGTACTTTGACCACAAACTTAAAATTACGAATGTTAGTAAATATACCCCAGGGATTCAAATAAAACACACTACATCATAAAAGTGCTGAATGGACAGCACTGGACCAGAGGATCACTGTATGCACTTAATGAATACAGTTTGTTTCCATTAATAAGACCATGGGCCAAATGTAATAGAGTGAGAGTTTTAAAAAGTGAGAGATTTGGTAAGGTTTTGCAGTTTTTTTTTTAAAGTGGCAATCATTTACACAGCAAGATCAACCTGGTTTTGCAGTGTAAATGATTGGCACTTAAAAAAAAACTGAAAAACCTTACCAAATCTCTCACTTTCTGAAACTCTCACAATATTACATTTGGCCCCATATGTAGATACAAAAAAAAAACTACTGTATATTCTGGATTGGATAAACATTTATCCATGCTGTTTGTTTTTGGCTTTTGAATGATACGTTTCTGTCAAGCTCTGGGCTAATGTGTAGAAACTTATTCCAGCTTCTTATTGAAGGTAGGCGGTGTTGCTATTGAATCTCATTCTTAAGAGATCAAAATGTATGATCACTGGAAAGTAGAACTGTCTTCTGGGTGCCTTTACTGGATGAATCCTCTGTCCAGATGACACAGAAATATGTGAATGAGAAATAACTCAGTCCTGTAAACATAAGGAGAGTAACCCAGATGATCAGATGACTTTAGGTAGGTGTCCTCCTTTCGGTCACAGTATCGACTCTGATGCAGCTAAGCAGGAAAAGACTAACAGATTATGCTTTTGAAATAGTTTGTGGTTCTCACTCCACCATTAAGCCACCTCTACACAGCAGCAAAAAAGCAGAAGATGTATCTTGATTCAGAGTCAGACGCAAAGTGGATGTGTTTGTATGATGCAGCGAAGACAGATTTACTAACTTATGCTAACGCCAGTTTCTGTAGGGCTAATACAAAGATCCATGGCTTCAAGCATGAAGTTGCTCCGCCCACTGTCCATCTGTCCAACCATCTTCTATTTAGTATCGGCAAGGTCACCTGACCCATGCTAATCCATCTGAAACTCACTCCCCCTTGCTATATGCACAAAACTAAAGTAACATGCCCACATCTCTCCCGTGAGATCGCTTTGTCACTGCCCGGTTCCCACTCCTAAATGCCCAATTCACATAAACATATATATAAGATCCAGACCAACAGAGAGTCAGCCATAGATATTCAGCAATGCATACATTTGCCACATACTCTCGCCCGGGACATAATGAAGTCCGAATTCAGCAGCTGTTTGGGATGCCAGACGTACTCGGATGTTTTCCCATTTAAAAATAGTCCGAGTACGGCTGGCATCCCGCATGGCCGCTGAACTCGGACTTCATTACATCCCGCCTTCTGTATGATAAAACTCACTATTTGCAATGGTGAAAAGGGATTCATTCAACTCAGAATTGGAGCCATTATGTGTGTTACAGTGTTACATAAAAAGATGGTAGACTCTTACATTTTTGATGTTTATGTCGAAGATTCTGTGAGTTCCACTTACCGTGCACACTCAAGTATTTAAATATAGCAATTTTTGGACATGTTGCTAGCACCAAAGAGTGTTTTTATTTATAGTGGTCCACAATTTTTTCAGAATTCCTAGCCGCCTCAGTTACTGTAGGTGGTCATTTCAAATATCTTTATGCATGGCGATTGTTCATGGGATCGATAAGAGTCTGAGTATTATAAACTGTCAACCTTTATTTGGCTATGTCCTTTGCTAGCAACTTAGGGGGTAATTCAGACCTGATCGCTGGGCTGCTAATTTTGCTGTCCTGCATTCAGATAGTCGCTGCCTCCAGGGTGAGTGTATATTCACTGTGCAAGTGTGCGATCCTATGTGTACACCGAGCTGCTAAAATCCACTTTGTGCAGTCTCTGCGCAGCCCAGGGCTTACTCCTTCAGTGCGATCACAATAGGCTGATCGGGGCCAGAGCTCACGTCAGACACCCTCCCTGAAAACACTTGGACACGCCTACATTTTTCCGAACACTCCCAGTAAACGGTTAGTTGCCACCCACAAATGGCCTCTTCCTTTCAATCACCTTGTGAACGCCTGTGCAAATGGAATTTTCGCACCATCCTGTTGCTGACCAGCGATGCCCATTGTTGTTGTCTGACATTGGTGCATACACAAGCGCAGTTATGACCTGATCGCCCGCTGTGCAAAAACACATAGCAGCGGTCAGGTCTGAATCACCCCCTTAGTCCCTCTCCTATACACCACTCTTTGTGATAGACTGTGGCACAATTACACAGTCACCTTATTTTGGGCCTACTATGCCACAATCGGGATGGTTGGGTGGCATACTCTACCTACCTCATTAAAAGTCAATCAGAATAATAATCTTCTTACATTTGTATGACATGCATACGTGTACTCATTCCCTACTCCCTACTCCTGCTGAATAAATGACGACATTAAAGATGTGAAAAGCTTTGTGACCCAACACAGAAGGTATTGATCATTGAATCAGCTCTGACTTTAGTTTATTACTACTAGGATCATATCTATTAGCAGAGCCTAGGTAGCAGCGGTGTGCGATGGAGGTCAGTTTACATGGTAGATAAATTAACTAGGTTTTAGTTTATAAACCAGCAGAAAACAGGATGCAGGGTAACACAGGGTTAATGCAGGAATGCATGAGGTATAACAGAAACAGCCAACATAAAAGGGTTAAATCAGGTGGTGTGAGGTGTTGTGAACCCCCACCTGTATATAATGTATACAGCGGTGATGTCACAGTGGTATTGGCAGTACGTCTACTAAGATACACGGTCTCCATATAGAAGACACTCAGGGGGACTTCCTCTGTTATGGAGGATGCGGTAAGACAAGCCATGCAGACAAGCCGCGTATGCATAGTAGCCCATAAAGGCTGGCCAGATTGGAAGTCTTGCTGTGACGCCACTCTGGAATTGCCTGGAACGTAAAAGGAACTGAGACAATGTGGAGCATCCTTCCACTGATACCTGCCTACAGACATTTCACATTTTGGGTGTCTCACCTTTAACCAAAAACACAGGGTGATAAACAAAACACAACATTGCATAACAAATCAACATTTCAAGTACATTCCAGACCACATTCTTGTATAAAGACATTTAGTATATGAGATATCAGACCTTTGGTCAACTTATTAGCGAGATTTTCCTTACTTACCACTTACAGTATTTCACGCTGGCTATCTACCAGAATAGTGTCTTACAGCAGTATGCTTAGACTGTCCATGATATTTGGTGCTGGAAGACAAGTGAGTTACACCTTTGTTGTCATATGCAATGCTGACAGTGTTGGGCAGAAACTTAGCTCATACAAAGTCTCCTTTAGCCACATCACCTGCTTGGCTATTTCTGTGAGTGCCACGTACTCAGTCTTGTTAGTGGATAAAGGAATAGTAGGTTATTGCCTGCCTGCCCAGCTGACGGCTGTGCCTGCCAAAGTAAATACAGTAGGTACCGTATCCAAAGTAGGAATGCCTGTAATCTTCATCTGATCCCCAATCAGCATCACAGGAGGTTTAAAATGCCAAACTTCTAGTTTTAGAAAATCTTGTTTCCTTTAAGTACAGTATCTGAGAATGCACTTTACCGCAGTCCAGTGGTCCCTTTCAGGGTTGATTGCAAATTGGCCTAAACATCTGACTGCATGTGCGATGTCTGAGCATTTGCCAACACTTGCATACTGTACATTAAAGTTTCAATCTTACTTTGATAAGGAACTCTCCTCATTTCCTCTATTGCTGCCTCTGCTGTTTGACACAAACAATTTGTTGTTTTTGTACAATCCTCAGACCCAGCAGTTGGTCTTTTATCTGAACCTTTCAATCAGCAACAATTTCTGTTTGGTTATTTGGCATTCTTGTCCTGCAAGCAATAGATCATCATCATGTCCAAGCTGCGGCCCTCCAGCTGTTGTGAAACTACATATCCCAGCACGCCCTGACACAGTTTTGCTGTCAGAGAATGCTAAAGCTGTGTCAGGGCATGCTGGGATGTATAGTTTCTCAACAGCTGGAGGGCCGCATTTGGACATGCCTGATCTACGGTATCTGCACCACTATGATGAACAAGCTTTTCTCTTTCCACAGTGATCAGTTTTGGAAAGAACAACATCAATTTCTAGCAGTAAATTGTCTAATTTGGTGCGCCAGCAGTGGTCACTTTGTTTTACCCCATACAATGATTTCTATAATGGACATACTTTGCCTTCTGTCAATGTATCAATATTGTTGTGTTCTTGTGACTCCATGTTAATTTCTTCTACTGCTATAGCTCACTGTTTAATGAGGTATCCAGTTAGAAGGTCGACAGCAACCATGTTGACACCATAATAGTTCAAACTGTTGATAGGCACCATGTCCACATCCTCAGAATGTCAGCATGTTCACAATGTCGACATCTAAATGTTTGCCTTGTGAAATGAAATGCTACATGTCAAGAGCTTCACCATGTCGACAACCTCATATCGGTATGAATGTCGACATAACTGTCGACCAATATAACCCTACCCATTTACGATATATGAATCAAAGGCCACTTGGCACAGCAGCAAATCATACACAGCAGATATAGCAGTGACTATACACAATGGGCCTAATTGAGACCTGATCGTTGTGGTGCGTTTTCGCACAGCAGCCGATCTGGTCTGAACTGCGCATGCACTGGCACATGCCAGACAGCTGACGCCCCGTCTCAGCCCTGTGATTGCCTCTGCTTGATAGGCAGAGGCGGTTGGTGGGCGGAAGAGGGCGGGCTGGCGATGCGTGGCTGCCATTTTAGGGGCGCGGTCTGGGCAACGCAGATGTGCCCAGACCATGCGGGAGGCGGGCCGTGTCGGCTGCGTGACATCACACACAGCCGCTGTGACCCGGGCAGTGAAGAGTAGCTCCCTGCCAGTGTGCAGGAGCTGTGCTGGTAGGGAGCTACTCTTCAAGTACAAAAGCATCACCGCTGTGCGATGCTTTTGTACTTGTGCGGAGTGCTAGGCCCTGACATGCGGGGCAGACTAGCCCTGTGCTGGGCGTCCCCCCACATGTCAGGGATGCTGATTGTAGATGTGCAAAATTTTGCACATCTACAATCAGGTCTGAATTAGCTCAATGTACTGTACCTTGCAAGAGGTAAGTAGATTTATCTATAGTCAATGCCTGATTTCTGGATGTAACCCATGGCATGAAGGCGGGCTTTGAAGCAAGACAGACTTCCTTCAGTGTTTAGCTTCTTGCAGAAGATCCACTTGTTTTAACAGTTTTACAATCACTTGGCTTTTCTACAATGGCACATGTGTCATTTTTATTTAAAGCTGTAAGCTCATTATTTATTTATTACTAGTTATTTATATAGCGCACACATATTCTGCAGCGCTTTACAGAGAATATTTGGCCATTCACTTCAGTCCCTGTTCCTAGTGGAGCTTACAATCTATATTCCCTACCACATGTACATGCACACACATTCACACTAGGGTTAATTTTGTTGGGACACAGAAAAAACAAAAAACACCTGCGCTCGTTGCTGATAAAAGGGGTATATCCCTCTAATAGATAAAATAAAAATTGATTAATAATTAATAAGGACGGTAGGTTTAAGTTGAATCAATATGCTTAAACCTACCGTCCTTATTAATTATTAATCAATTTTTATTTTATCTATTAGAGGGATATACCCCTTTTATCAGCAACAGAGCGCAGGTGTTTTTTGTTTTTTCTGTGTTTCCACATATTGGGGATTACCACCCCCTACACCAGCGGCTATTGACAGCGCCCTCCATTTTATTCTTCTGTAATTAATTTTGTTGGGAGCCAATTAACCTACCTGTATATTTTTGGAATGAGGGATGAACCCAGAGCACCCGGAGGAAACCCATGCAAGTACGAGGAGAATATACAAACTCCACACAGTTAGGGCCATGGTGGGAATCGAACCCATGACCTCAGTGCTGTGAGGCAGTAATGCTAACCATTACACTCTACAACTGATTTCCATAACTACCAGTCACTGTTTAACTTTGAATCTTGGTTTGAGTTCACATCAGACAAAGTTAGCAAATTACTTGCTGTATGTTTGCCTTTGATGCTCCAAATAGAGCTCCTGATGTGTGGTATATCACTTCTGTATAGCCTCAGTCTCTGGCATGCTTCCAGTTGTTGGCATATTTAAGATGCATTTGCAATACCTAGCATTTCTTCAGTTGAAGCTGTCTCGTGAAACACTACTTCTCTTGACTTTACAAGCCTTTGGTTGTCAGTGTCTCACATTATGTATCATTTGCTCTTTTGACCATAGCCAAGTATAATACACACCACTGGCTTGGGATCCAACTTGCACTTCTTTTCTTTTGAGATAGGGACAATGCATATGCTTTTCATAGTCATAGTCATTATGAAGTAGTGATTATTACTCATTGACTCCATACATGTCCATGTGAACTAGTTCCAATAGTGCTTTAGATCTGAACACAGACTTTGGGAAGAAGCATCGTTATTTGCTTATCACTGGTATCTTTCAACAGATTTTCCCACTTTAACCGACCAACCGTTTGACCAGCTGGTGGCTGGTCAATCATCATGATGTCATGATAATGGGCCTATTTTAATGTCGAGCCTTTGAGCTATAGTCTATTTTGGCCCTGATGTGTGTGTTTCTAATGTAAGGTAAACTTGGGTCTTTGTGGTATGTACAGTAGCTATTTTTTGGAACCTACTGTGGATAGGTTGTCCTCCCAGGCACTAGGTATTCGGAGTGAGAAACTGGCCTGTGCAGAGACTTCTTCACCTTTATTAGGGTCTATTGGTGCAGGACAAGGTCTTTTGCTCAACAACCACTGTGCTGTGAAGGTAACCTTATTGTTCCTTCTTCACAAATTACAAACAGGGAAGACTCTGACACTGTGCAGGAGTCTACTGCACAGGTTCACATCTCCGTGAAAATGGCACCATTTTCCCAGTGATCTTTCTAATAATCATGCACATGTCGCTGGGAAAATAGCACCAGTGATTTCTGCAGAGGTGAGCGCAAAGTACATTTAGTCAATGAGTGCATGGTGAGCAGTGTAGCACCCATTATAGAAACCCTTCTGGAGGACAGTACACAGAACAGGAGTGGGCATTATTCTACCTAAGGCATGAACTGTCACATGATGAACTTGATGAACAACACCTGTGTATTGTTGGATTTCATTGCAAATGACAAGCTTACACATGATCGCCCTCAGGTGTATATTTATCATGTTAAAATTATCATCAGTGATCAGTTAGTATAGAACTCTCTGTGATAAACCACTGTATAGACCCCCCCCCCCCCCCCCAGCACATCATGCTGCCTTCCTCCGCACCCAAGCAGATGCTGCTGAGAGCTGGGCTTGCAGAGAGTCCTCTCAATGGCATGATGTCCCGCTGCTATACAGTGGCCAGCAGACAGGTATGAAATGGCACTGCCACAGCCTATGTTCTAAATGGATCCACTAGAGCAGGATGATGGTACAGACTCTGATCAGAGGGAATACTTGACCGCTTCTCTCCATTGCAGAATAGATCTTTTCCTGACCAGTTTACAAGTCCTTTCAGATGCTGACACAAGAGAAGAAAAATCCTGCTTGTTTATGGACTGTCTCCTGCTGAGATTGCGGGAAGTGCACATACAGGAGAGAGTCTTGGGCAGGATTAGGGTCCCTTATGATGAGTCCAGTTCTTATACAAGTGAGTGACAAATGGAAAGCAGACCATTAGGCTATACATCACAGGCTTTCATGTCAATCCCTCCCCCCACCCCAGATCCACCACTGGCTCTAGGTATAACTATCAAGTGCCTCTTAATGAAACCATGCAGATAGTTACCGAGCTGTGAGGCTGTGCTGCGGATGACTGTTCATGTGGGTGCCGTGGAGCAGAGGAGGGACAGAGGTGGAGTTGATGCACCATCAGGGTAGGATCTGAAAAGATCCCTCTGCCACACAAAATGTAACTTGTGAAGATTTTGAAACAGTTGAATGGCATATACTCAACTAAAATATGGAGGCAGGTCACTATGGGGGGCGGGGAAGGGGATGATGGATATAACCAGGAGACATCGATGATATTCTCTGCATTATAGGGATAATGAATAGGCCCAATACTGAAAAATTACTGTTTGATATTAAAATGTAGTGAAAAAAAACACCAAAATATTCATGTAATAATGACTGAGCCCCCCTAAGAGAATTAATTTTACCTAAAGATGATAAAGCCTCCATGATTACTCCAAATTATAATAATACTGTGAGCTGTATTGCTATATTACCCATTACTTATACCCCTTTCACACCAGAAATGCAGGGGCAAAACCCAGGAATTCTGCCACGGGCTCATGCAGGGACATTCCGGGTTGGCACCTTTCACACCAGCATTTTGAGCCGAGACATCCCGGGTCTGCATCTTTCATACAGAACCCGGGATGGGCCTTAATTTTATGAAGAATGCCATTAGAAATGCCCTTTTTAAGGGGCACAAAGATGAGTGGCAAACAGTGAAAACATTTGTACCGTCCTTAAAGAAATGTTAAGTGATTCCTAATATAAATAATTGTACATAAACAAAAGTTTTGGCAAGTTTTTGACTTTGTTTTAATGGTGCAAAAGTAACATGTTAAATGCACAGGCATACATATAGGTTTCAACTTGGCATAAAATGGCAACATGTGTGGAGCACAATGCAAACTTAAAATAATAAAATAAACTTTCAAACACAACCCCCCTTCCTCCCCCACATACCCAAACATGAAAACTGTGACCTATACCAGCACAAAACTGTGAACGAAAATGACAAGTATACATTCCAAAGACTGACTATGGCAGTTGCCTATAGATTTTTTATTCTGGAGATTAAATATTAGGGGTCGGGTTAGGGGTGGGGTTATGGTTAGGGGGGTCATAGTAGTGACCTCGAGAATACGATGGATAACTGTGCTCTGGGACAGGGGGGGCCTAGTTGGGGTGGTTATGTGGGTACATATTGTGGCCCTGATTGTGTGGCAAGAAGTGTTCCATGAACTGAAACTTCCGCTCTTGGTATTGGCCCAAGATGCGTTCTTGGTGTCCCATTATCTGTGTAATGAAGGATTGCTGCAGCTCTTTTTCTGCCTCTATAAAACGGAGTTAGCGGGCATCCTCTTGTTGCTGCATGTTGCTATCCATGTCGCGCAGTTCTGCAACCAGTACAGAGGTCATTGCCCGTACAGCAAGCTCCACTTTGGTGGCTCTGCGTCTCCTCTTGGGAACTGTATATACTGCAAGGGGAATAAAAGGGCATATAAGAACAAGCAGTGTTGTTTTTGTATGCGTTTGGGGCCACCTACCACCTTCACTAGATACACTCTAAACTCTACAGAATAAACTTAATTTTGGGCGGTTACGGTGTCATATAGTGATCATAAAACATCCAGTTGCGCCTTGCAACACCACTTTTGTTCCTGTTGTGGTCATGGATGCGATTAAACTGCTTTTTCAACAACTTCAGTTTACCACTTGTTGTTGGGTACGGATTATGCCCCGCGAGACCAGGATCTTCGCTATGTTGTGGTATATCTGGGCATCCTTTACAGTGCCTGTGACTTGCCGCCGGATCTTCTCCTCCCCTCTGATACTTAAAAGCTCCCTCACCTCCGCATTTGTCCAAGACATTGCAGGGCAGCAGTGGTATAAATGCGCAGCAGGGTTCTGATGTGCCACAGAGCTGACAGTACCTGCCTCCACACTGCTGTGCATCCTCTGCGCGCCACAGAAAAAAACAAGACCAGGAAGTGCCCTGAAGAGCCAATCAGCATCAGTATAGGCAACCCGGGAAGGCGGGATATGTCCCTGCACCATTCACACTGTCCAGGTTCCAGGGAACATCCCGGGACCAATCCTGGTCGATTGCAGGATTGAAATGCGGGGACAGAAATCCTGGGTTTTTGTCCCTGTACCCTTTCACACTGAGAAATTTCCTGGGTTGAAGCGCGTTCATGTGTTTTAACCCGCAAAATTTTGGGCTGTGTGAAAGGGGTATTAGCTGTTTCCAAACATGTGCTAGGTGTCTAGGTGTTTTAATTCTTTCACTAAAGGAACCCACGGATGTATAGAGTCTGAGCAAACCTGAAAGTACTGAGAGCAAAAGATATGTGTGCTGTTAAAGATTGGAGCTAAAGTCAGGCAATATGTATCAAAGCTTCTAAAGAGTGGAAAAGTGGAATAGTTGCCAGTTGCAAACAATCAGCTTCCATCTTTCATTTGATAAAATATACTTGATAACTGCTAGCTAGAAGTTGCCTGATTCCTATTGGCTGTCTTTAGAAGCTATGATACATCTTTCCCAGAGTAACAGAGCCTATAGTATTTGTGCACTAATACCTGTGGAAAGAGGACTATAAAGCCAAGATCTTTGGAGCCTATTCATCATCCTATATGGGCCCGTTACACACACGGAAGCGCTAGTTTTGCATGTTTTAAGTCACAGGCCCATTCATTGTTAGGGGCTTGATGTCGTCACCTAGTAATCAGCAAACTCCGGAAACTGAAAGTTTTAGAAATTTTCCTGTGAGAACCATCACCATATTTAGATGGTGTTGGTTTCTGAAGCCCCTCTCCTTTCTAACCACCTTGCACTAGATTGCACAGTGACAGGGGGCTGTCCACTAAAGATACAAAATCAGCTCCAGCTGTCTACAGCAGGGGGACAGTTGAGGATTTGGGATAGGAGGACAAACTTCCCATTTTTCATTATTTATTTCTTTTTTCCTTTTAAGAACCAGCGAAGGTGACATTGGAACCTTTTTTTTATTACATATTGAGATTTTGTTTGTGTAGTGTGTGGTTGTTACAGTATCAGAGTGTGCTTGCTTTTCCATGCAACATACATGAGCAACACAGGTCCTACTAAAAGTATTGCAGATAGTTAGCACTTCAACACTTCAATTTGGTTCTGTCTCCAAAATAAGCTCTTCAAAGAATGAATGAGTGGTGTGACATGCTGGGTGGAGGGTCATGACCCAGGTAGTTGTGGCTGCACTCACAGTGGGTGTTTTTACAAATAATAATAATGTGCAGTAATGCAACACCTGTCGAACTCCTACACATTCAGATGAATATCCTGACAAGATCACAGGATGGGGGAACAGTTCTCCATAATAGACCCTGCCCCACCAAAAGTACGATGGTTGAGAAGCGTGTTGGAAAGGATGAAATTAATAATCAGTGTGGAGCCAACCATCATAGGAAAGATTTTATATTGCCCAGATTCAATTGGTTGTGTCTACACTAATGACGCTGGACAGCTACAATGTAGAAAATAGAGATCAAAGCACTTTACCACCTCTACTCTATATGAACTCCCCACTGGATAAAAAGTAAGAGCCATACTAAGATTTAGATTATTGTAAATCTGCAAACAGGACTTCTTCAACATTCTATACTGTGACATGGTATCTAGAAAACATGTGGATTTTGCTCACATCTGGATCTTCAGTGTGATCAATGCAAAAATATCACTATATGACCAGAGATTGCAAGCTTGAGTGACTTACAGTAGGTATGAGTGAACGGTACACAGCCAGGGCCGTTTTAAAGGTAACATGGGCCTGAGGTTGCAAATGTTCAAGGACCTATACCAAGAAGAGGAGTATGGATGTTGTGCATGATTTTTGTGGTAAAAAAATTATTTTGTGATAATTTGAGGCCATATTTTTTAACACCCAATAAAGAACATTTAGTTATTGGACTAATTATTTAGTAATTAGGGGGGTGTCCAATGGGTTTTTATGCTAGTCCTGACGTTTTTAACTTAAAATAGGTATTTTCCCGGACTCTGCACCTGCTGAGAAATAAGACACAGTAATTCTTTTAGAAATTACTGCCACTTATTTTCTCCCCAGCAATGGAATATGAAAAACCTTGTGGCTTCGGGAAAAACTCAGTGCTGCACAGTTTTTCAAAAATATGCTCGCAACTGAAGAGTATGGGTCATTAGGTTAACAAGATTTAGGTCACAGTCATTAGGTCGACCACTATTTGTCAACATGCATTAGGTCGACATGGTCAAAAGGTCGACATGGTCATAAGGTCGACATGGCACGGTCGACATGAGTTTTTTAATAGTTTTTTTGTTGTTGTTTTCTTCGTAAAGTGACGGGGAACTCCAATTAGTGCATTGTGTCCGTTTGCTATACTTCGGGCAAGGTGCCTCGCTCTGTTACCGCTGCGCTCGGCACAGGTTACCATTCCCAATCGTAGTCCATGTGGATCGTAAAGTATGAAAAAGTTAAAAAAATTAAAAAATTTGAAAAACTCATGTTGACCCTTTTCCATGTCAACCTAATGACCATGTTGACCTAAGGCATGTCGACCAATAGTTGTCAACCTAATGACTGTCGACCTAAGTCTTGTCAACTTAATGACCGTAAGCCCAACTGAATATGCCCTAAATACACACAAACGGAAAAATTCCAGAATTTTGTGTAAAAACTAGAAATACAATTTTAATAGAATTGATTTACATCCAGCAGAGTGCCCAACGTCTTGACAGCCATACTACCATCATGATGGGCCTATATTTATGTAGAGGCCTGGAACTGTAGCTCCATCCACCTCATTTTTAAGCTGGTCCTGGACACAGCTGAGCTGATTTGGCAAAGTCTTTACTAAGATACACAATCACCAAATAGGAGAAACTCAGGAGCACGTCCTCTGCTATGGAGGACAGAGAAGAGAATATCCCAGGACAAGCTGCACATGGGTAGAGTAGAGCAGTTTGGCTGTGTTTGTCAGAGGTCGCACTGTGAATCGACTTCGGCAGTGCCCAGAATGTAAACTTAAGGGATACAGGACCTGATTCAGAGTTGCAAGCAAAGATAAAAAGCACACTAATGGGCAAAACCATGTTGTATTGCAGGTGGGGCTGATATAACATGTGCAGAGAGATTTAGATTTGGGTGGGTTATATATTTTATGCAGGGTAAATACTGGCTGCTTTTGTATGTATCCCACAAATACTAGACAGGTTTATTTTTACTGCAATTTAGAATTCAGTTTGAACACTTTCCACCCAAATCTAACTCTCTCTGCACATTCTATCAGCACCACTTGCTGGGTAACATGGTTTTGCCCAGTTGTGCGCTTTTGGCTTATCTTGTAACTCTGAATCAGGCCCACAGTGAGGAGTGTTTCCCTTCCAGCAATGACTTGATACAGTATTTGAAGGCCCAAACAAAATCTTATAAGGGTACCAATCAATGATGAAAAAAACAAAAGCGGTAGTCTTAGTCCATAAAAGAAATCTTGGTTTAAAGATTTTTCACAAATTATGCTGTATCATTACTTTTAACCAGTAGCACGTCTGAAGTCATGCAATAAGCAAATCTATTTACCTATAGAAAATGTATTTGTTACAGATTTCTCTGCGCACATCCATATATCTCCATGATAAGTGCATCCTTGGTCCTTAGCTAAACTTTCTTAGGCCCAGATTTATCAAGCCTTGGAGAGTGATAATTGCACAGTGATAAAGTACCAGCCAATCGGCTCCCAACTGCCATGTTACAGGCTGTGTTTGAAAAATGAGCTGATTGGTTGGTTCTAGGGGGGTAATTGTATGACGCAGTGATAAGAGTGGAGAAGTGAGCCAGTGGAGATGTTCCCATGGCAACCAATCAACATTGAAGTAACATTTATAATTTGCATACTATACAATTGTAGGAGGAGCTGACTGATTGCCATGGGCAACTTCACCACAGGCTCACTTCTCCACTCTTTTCACTGCTTCATACATTTACCCCAAAATCATAGTGCAATGTATCACTCTCCAAGGCTTGATAAATCTGGGCCTTAGTGTCACGACAGTATATGAGAAGCATTTAGGCTACTGCACAGTTTCGCAATAGACTGTTACTATTATAATTCCAATTGCTACTCAACGTTTTCTTAATAGCAATGTTAAAATGCTCTGCATCTTTGAACAAGAAATAATAAGCTAGAACATAATGCCCTAATCAGATTGATCAATTTGTACACGGTTCACTTATTTCTAAATATGATTTATTGGAGCTATGGCAATCTATAACAACATGATTTCACTTTGCCCTTTAATTGCTACTTATGTATTGCATAAACATATCATATGCAAGTTTCTATTTATTTTGTATGTACAGCAGCTCAGAGCTCCTGTTCAGTATGCATACAGCCTCTGCTCAGCTTCTTATCTTCTGGGGAACCGCTAAGGAAAGCTGTACCCATAGAGGGAGGCAGGTGAAGGAATAATATATCAAGGGGCTGCTTTGATTTTTATTTATTTATTTACTTTATTAAATTATTTATGCGTCATGTATTCCTGACAGTACCCTGTTTTTTCATGCCATGAATGTTATTTTGCCTGTAACATAACCTTACATTCCTGTGCTAGATGGAAAATTAGAGTACTCCCTTTGTTTATGCAAAAGATCTCCTAGTGCACATTTTATTGTTTCTACACTTACATAAACTATCAAACAAATTTAATTGTTGACCTGTTTTATGTCTTCCCAACGCACTTTTAACGATATAATGAAAATATTAACTTACACAGAATTGTCACATGGAATATTTCCCTCTCTTGCTCATGAGTAATTTACTTCATATATTAAGTTAAACCAAGCAGCAATTTAAGGGAAGGAATGGAAAATGTATTTATGTAAAGTAGAGATGTGCGGCGGGCACTTTTCATGTTTTGTGTTTTGGTTCTAATTCCATTTTTGTGTTTTGGTTTTGGCTTGGTTTTGCCAAAACCACCCTTTCATGTTTTGGATTTGGTTTTGATTTTGGATCTGGATGATTTTGGGGGAAAAAAACCCATAAAAACAGCTAAAATCACAGAATTTGGGGGTAATTTTGCTCCTACGGTATTATTAACCCATTAACAATCATTTCCACTCATTTCCAGTCTATTCTGAACACCTCACAATATTGTTTTAGGCCTAAAAGTTGCACCGAGGTGTCTGTATGACTAAGCTAAGCGACACAAGTGTGCGGCACAAACACCTGGCCCATCTAGGAGTGGCACTGCAGTGTCAGACAAGATGGCACTATTCAAAAACTAGTTCCCAAACAGCACATGATGCAAAGAAGAAAAAGAGGTGCAAGATGGAATTGTCCTTGGGCCCGCCCACCCACCCTTATGTTGTATAAACAGGACATGCACACTTTAACAAACCCATCATTTCAGCTACAGGGTCTGCCACACGACTGTGGTTGAAATTACTGGTTTGTTTGGGCCCCCACTAAAAATGAAGCAATCAATCTCTCCTTGCTCAAACTGGCTCTACAGAGGCAAGATGTCAACCTCATCATCATCCTCCGATTCCTCACCCCTTTCACCTTGTACATCCTCCTCACAGAGTATTAATTCGTCCCCTCTGGAATCCACCATCACAGCTCATTGTGTACTTTCTGGAGGCAATTGCTGGTAAAGGTCTTCCCGGAGGAATTTATCATTCATTTTGATAAACATCATCTTCTCCACATTTAGTGGAAGTAACCTCCTACGCCGATCGCTGACAAGGTTACCGGCTGCACTAGACACTATTTCGGAATGCACACTGGAGGGGGGGGGGGGGGGGGCAACTTAGGTAAAATAAAGCCAGTTTGTGCAAGGGCCTCCAAATTGCCTCTTTTTACTGCCAGTATACGTACGGACTGTCTGAATTGCCTACTTGGATGCTGTCACTCATATAATCGTCCACCATTCTTTCAATGGTGACAGAATCATATGCAGTGACAGTAGACATGTCAGTAATCGTTGGCAGGTCCTTCAGTACGGACCAGATGTCAGCTATCGCTACTGACTTCCCTGTATCACCACCAGCGGGTA
Organism: Pseudophryne corroboree; assembly: GCF_028390025.1. Taxonomy (NCBI): domain Eukaryota; kingdom Metazoa; phylum Chordata; class Amphibia; order Anura; family Myobatrachidae; genus Pseudophryne; species Pseudophryne corroboree. Next base: position 707,261,865 of record NC_086449.1, on the reverse strand, counting down.
GGCTAGGAAATGTCATCCTTTTCCTTGCAGCCCCAGTGGCAGGAGAAATTGAAGGAGGAGCTGTTGACGGGTCACGTTCCGCTTGAGTTGACAATTTACTAACCAGCGGGTCTTTGCACCTCTGCACACTTGTGTCTGCTGGAATGAGAGATACAACATAGGCTTTAAACCTAGGATCGAGCACAGTGGCCAAATGTAGTGCTCTGATTTCAACAGATAGACCACCCTTGAATCCAAGCAAAGTGAATGAAGGGCTCCATCCACAAGTCCCACATACTTTGCGGAATTGCTCCGTCTTAGCTCCTCCTTCAATTTCTCCAGCTACTTCTGCAGAAGCCTGATGAGGGGAATGACCTGACTCAAGCTGGCAGTGTCTGAACTGAATTCACGTGTGGCAAGTTTGAAGGGTTGGAGAACCTTGCACAAGACGGAAATCATTCTCCACTGCGCTTGAGTCAGGTGCATTACCCCTCCTTTGCCTACAGTATATCGTAGGTGGATGTATAGGCTTGAATGGCCTTTTGCTGCTCCTCCATCCTCTGAAGCATATAGAGTGTTGAATTCCACCTCGTTACCACCTCTTGCTTCAGTTGATGGCGGGGCAGGTTCAGGAGTGTTTGCTGGCGCTCCAGTCTTCGACACTCAGTGGCAGAATGCCGAAAGTGGCACGCAATTTTTCGGGACACCGACAGCATCTCCTGCACACCCCTCTCATATATTGGTGGTGTTGTCCGATATCACAAATCCCCAGAAGAGTCCAATTGGGGTAAGCCATTCTGCGATGATTTTCCTCAGTTTCCGTAAGTTGTCAGCTGTGTGCCTCTTATGGACAGCGGTGATAAATAGCGTAGCCTGCCTAAGAACGAGTTGGCGTTAGCGAGATGCTGCTACTGTTGCCACTGCTGTTGTTGCTGCGGGAGGACATATATCTACCCAGTGGGCTGTTACAGTCATATAGTCCTTAGTCTGCCCTGTTCCACTTGTCCACATGTCCGTGGTTAAGTGGACACATGATACAACCGCATTTTGTAGGACACTGGTGAATCTTTTTCTGACGTCTGTGTACATTCTCAGTATCGCCTGCCTAGAGAAGTGGAACCTACTGTAGATGGGATTTGATACCGGGGACACACTATCTCTATCAAATCTCTTAGTGCCACTGAACTAATGGTAGATACCGGACACACCTTTAACACCAACATAGCTGTCAAGACCTCAGTTATCCGCTTTGCAAAAGTATGACTGCTGTCATATTTCATCTTCCTCACAAAGGACTGTTGGAGAGTCAGTTGCTTACTGGAAGTAGTACAAGTGGTCTTCTGACTTCCCCTCTAGTATTTAAAAAACACTAGTGATGTCTGGCGCTATTGTATATATATATATATATATATATATATATATATATATATACACATATATATATATAAATATATGTAATTGCGAGTGGGTGCCTATATACACAGTCAAACCCACTCCGCACAGGTATCAGGGAATTAATCCAATACTCTCATACCTCACAAGATCTATCCAGCAGCAACAAAGGTGAAATGGCCTGTGGATATGGCCAACACAATCCACCCGATTTTTAAAAAACCGGGTGTGAACTAAAACAAACAAAAAACCCCCCTTTGCGCTATTCAGACTCAATTAGAGGCAACAAGGCTTGAATAATCTCAAATAAGATTATAATTACAAGATGATTTTCTTATCTATAAAATTGATCAAATATGAACATATATAATTCATTAATAACTGTAATATGCGCATATACATAAAAATAAGACTAAAACATTAATAATAATACAACTACTAATGAGCATAAGAGGTGGATCATATAACTAACTGTGACCACAGTGGGCTAGACACTGATAACATCCTTGCTTTTAATTTTCAAATAAGACCTTCTCATCAAATGTGTTCATGAGTCATTCATAATTAGATATCATATGGTGTAATATATTTGAAGCCTTTGTTTAAAGATCTCTCAATGAATAGAATTCATCCAATTGCTCACATATACTGATGGTGCTTTACTTGTGGGATATCATTCAAAAAGGTCATGGAGGAAGTAATACACACCCGGGACTCTTAGTGCATCGCAAGCACCTGTGAGAACAAAGCTCCCGTCTCAATTGCCACAAATGATGTCCTCCGTCTCCCACTGAAACTGGCTCCCGTGCACACACCTGTATTGGTTTGGAGAGAGAAGTAACAGTCCGGCTCCCGGAGCCCCGCGCACTGCAGGCGCTAGAGATAGATTCCGCTCCTATTTTCCAGCCGCCGCATATAGCGTCCTCTCGTCTCCTGCGTGTCAGTCTCAGACACCGCTGCACTTCAATGAGAGCTAACAGCCAAGGTCCACCGGGTCACAGATAGGGCACTTTCTCTGACGCGTTTTGCTTCTAATTGAAGCTTCCTCATAGAGTAAACAAAGGCTTCAAATATATTACACCATATGATATCTAATTATGAATGACTCATGAACACATTTGATGAGAAGGTCTTATTTGAAAATTAAAAGCAAGGATGTTATCAGTGTCTAGCCCACTGTGGTCACTGTTAGTTATATTCCCCTCTAGTATGACAATCGACTCCCAGCAGCAACAATAGCAGCGGCAGCAACATCAGGCGTACCACTCAAGGATACTATGGAGGAATCCCAGTAAGGAGAGGACTCCTCAGTCTTGACAGTGACATGGCCTGCAGGACTACAGACGTTCCTGACTGAGGAGGAAGTTGACGTTGAGGGAGTTGGTGGTGTGGCTTGCAGGAGCTTGGGTACAGGAGGAAGAAGGGATTTAGGTGTCAGTGGACTGCTTCCGCTGTCACCCAAAGTTTCACAACTTGACACTGACTTCTGATAAATGCACAGCAGGTGACGTATAAGGTAGGATGTTCCTAGGTGGTTAACATCCTTACCCCTACTTATTACAGATTGACAGAGGCAACAGATGGCTTGAAACCTGTTATCTGGATTTGTGGAGAAATAATTCCACACCGAAGGGGTGGCATTTTTGGTAGTTTGCCCAGGCATCACAATGGGCTTCTTCGTCCCAGGACAACAGGTGTCTCCCCCGGTGCCTGACTTAAACAAACCACATCACCATCAGAATCCTCATCGTCAACCTCCTCCTCAGCGCCAGCAACACCCATATCATCATCCTGGTGTACTTCAACAGTGACATCTTCAATTTGAATATCAGGAACTGGACTGTGGGTGCTCCTTCCAGCACTTGGAGGGGGCATGCAAATGGTGGAAGGAGCCACCTCTTACCGTCCAGTGTTGGGAAGGTCAGGCATCGCAACCGCCGACACACTTGGACTCTCCTTGGGGATTTGTGATACCATCTCATAGCGCACAGTTCTTTTCTGTGCTCTTTCCAGCTTAACTCTTTTAATTTTTCTAGCGGGAGGATGAGGGCTTCCATCGTCATGTGAAGCTGAACCACTAGCCATCAACATAGGCCAGGGCCTCAGCCGTTCCTTGCCACTCCATGTCGTCATTGGCATATTGGCAAGTTTACGTTTCTCCTCAGATGATTTAAATTTCTTTTTTTGGTTCTTTTTGCTGAACTTTGGCTTTTTGGATTTTACACGCCCTCTACTATCACATTGGGCATCGGCTTTGGCAGACGACGTTGATGGCATTTCATCGTCTATGTCATGGCTAGTGGTAGCAGCTTCAGCACTAGGAGGAAGTGGTTCTTCTTGATATTTCCCTATTTTCTCCTCAAAATTTTTGTTCTCCATAATATTTTTGGGAGTTATTTGAGACAATATGCGGCATAGGAATGACTGGAATGACTGATGAGACAGGACACTACCACTGGTCTGATACAGCACAACAGGTTGTTGTTATAATTATTATACTGCAGCAGTGGACATATAGCAGCAGCGTATATCGTCACTAGAATTACTGATGACACAGGACACTACCACTGGTCTGATGCAGCACAACAGGTTGTTGTTGTTGTTGTTGTAATTATTATACTGCAGCAGTGAACATATAGCAGCAGCGTATATCATCACTGGAATTACTGATGACACAGGACACTACCACTCGTCTGCACAACACAGCACCACTTATACAGCTACACTGGATATATGGCAGCGGAGAACACCAACACTGTGACTGCCTGGACTGATACAGCACAATACACTGAGTGACTACACTGGACTGTACTGAGCAGCACAACACTTGCCACCCCACTTTCCCGTCCCAACACACAGACACTAAACACTGAGGACACGTCCTCTCTATACACTATCCGAGACTGGAGTGAAAATGCCCGCGATGCGCGGCTCTTTATATGGAATCCAAATCCCGCGAGAATCCGACAGCGGGATGATGACATTTTGCCCCGTTCGGGTTTCCAAGTCAGGTGGGAAAACCCGAGCCGGACTCCGATCCGGGCTCGGAAGGCAAAGTTTGGTAGGGTTCGGTTCTCTGAGAACCGAACCCCCTCATCTCTAATGGAAAGGGTTGAATTAAAAGTTGCAGTTAATGTGACATTTGCAGTTTAGCCCAATGTGTCTCTGGATGTTTTATCAGCTCACAGAGAACGTCCAGATGTGGTGGTGGCATGTTCCTGGAGTGGAATTTAGGCATGAACTTTGATGTTTGCTGGGTGGGGATCCGGTTAGCATACCGGTGTTCGGGTTGCTGGCACTTGGAATACTGACAGCAGAATCCTGACACTGGTCAGAAGACCGATGCCAGGATCCCAACATCGATCACAATGCTGACGCTGGAATCCCAACTGTCAGAATTCCGATTGTAAGTATCAGGGGTGTATCTAGGGGTCTGAGCTCCCCTGGCAAAGAAGGGACTGGCGCCCCCCTCCCCGCCCACACCGCTACATTTTCAGAATAATTACACTCTGTATTTAGAACTTTCACTTAAACCTCCCTCAACTCCACTCACACCTCCCCCTCACATATGGTTGGTCTAGTCTCACTTTGGGGGGAAATGTATGATACCGTATAAGTCTACCCACTTCGCCTATTTACCAAGCAAAGCAGGAAGCAATAGCGACAAGATGTAAGAACATCTTGTTTGCCAGAGTGTGGGTGTGAAAATTCCCTCCAGTGATCCCTGATGCTCTCACCCCCTGGCCGGTTCCAGTGCGCATGCATCCTGGAGCCGGCAGCCGCTACAATGGTTGTCAATGGGGCTGATACCACTTCTCCCCCATAACAAACTATCATAAATCTACCCCATTGTTTGAAACCCTGTAATTTTGCCCTGTTCTAGCCTCATCTGCGTGATGTGTGACGTCACACAGCCACCCTGCAAAATTTGCCCAGACCCGTTTGCCCAGTGTCACCCATGCAACGCCAAAACTCCGCCTTGCAACAGCCTTGCCTGTCAATCACATAGGTGGTCGCATCCATATTACCCCCCAAAACACAGTGCCCCAATGGTACCTGGCCTTTTTCTTTCGTCCTATAAAAGAGTGCAGGGAACCAGGAGAGTGTGGTGAAGGAAGGCGGTCCCTAGGGATAGCTGTGAAGCAATGTCGGACAGCCCCCATATGTGTAGTTCCTGAATCCCTGGGGATGGCTGAGTTTGCGGGCAGCACAGGCTCAAAGCCACATGGCCACTGTGGAGGAGCAGCAACGGGTCCAGCGGCAGTCACTGCCCTGAGTGTGAGCACATCCCACACTAGCCTGTGAGAAGCTGTCAGTGAGGAAGGGTAGGGGGCAGGACCGTGTGCTGTGGACATAAAGGCAGCGCTGGTGCCGCTGCACGGCCCTGCCAGCAGGCTAGGCATCTCCAGCCCCTGTCTTAAATGCTGTGCACACATGCGACCAAACACGCTTTCACTGTGTAACAGCGGCTACTGATGAGAGAGGGTGCCAGGCCAGGGTGCCCCCTCCTCAGCAAGCGACCCTGGCGAGTGCCATCCTGGCCAATGCATAAATACGCTCCTGGTAAGTATGCCAGGGAGTGTTAGGCTGCGTGGGGGTGATGGTAGGTTTAGGCACTAGAGCGAGTGTTAGGATTAAGCTATGGGGAGGGAGTATTAGGGTTATCACTAAACAGGAAGGGTTAGGCTTAGGCACTAAGGGGGAGGGTTAGGGTTAGGGTGTGAGGGGGAGGATTAGACTGCGGGTAGGAAGGGTTAGTGGGGTAGACGGGGAGGGTTCAAATACGTTCCTAGCAGGTGTAGGGATTCTGTGTGTCTGGATGCCACTGTTGGTCTTCTGACTGCTGGGAACCTGATACCATCCAGCTGGGAAGACCATAAATATACACCAATGGGGAGGCAGTCACTTGACTGCTGTTTGGGATCCCCAACAATGGAAGGCCAACTAATCAGCCTTTGTAAAGGGCCCCATACACTAGAACGATAATGCCTGATTTAATCCGGTTTCGGCCATTCGGGCCGATATATCGGATGAAATCGGGCATTTTGGATGTGTTTTACATCCGATCCGATGCACGTTCCCATGAGTTCTGTGTGTTGTCCTGCATCAGACCAGTGGTAGTGTCCTGTGCATCAGTCAGTCCAGTGACCAGTCACAGTGGTGGTGTCCTCTGCTGCCATATGTCCAGTGCTGCTGTATAATAAGTCCCTTACAGTGTCGCTGTGTTGTCCTGCATCAGACCAGTGGTAGTGTCCTGTGCATCAGTCAGTCCAGTGACCAGTCACAGTGGTGGTGTCCTCTGCTGCCATATGTCCAGTGCTGCTGTATAAGTCCCTTACAGTGTCGCTGTGTTGTCCTGCATCAGACCATTGGTAGTGTCCTGTGCATCAGTCAGTCCAGTGACTAGTTACAGTGGTGGTGTCCTCTGCTGCCATATGTCCAGTGCTGCTGTATAATAAGTCCCTTACAGTGTCGCTGTGTTGTCCTGCATCCGACCAGTGGTAGTGTCCTGTGCATCAGTCAGTCCAGTGACCAGTCACAGTGGTAGTGTCCTCTGCTGCCATATGTCCAGTGCTGCTGTATAATAAGTCCCTTACAATGTCGCTGTGTTGTCCTGCATCAGACCAGTGGTAGTGTCCTGTGCTGTATATTATTCACTCCAAATAAAGGTTATTAACATGTAATCCAAATATAATGTTTACAGGGTTTGCCCTGTGTGGTGTAGGGGTACGCTCTCCTGAGTTGCATATTGTGTTATATAACTCCGGAAAAATTTGGAGGATAAAATAGGGAAAGATCAAGAACCACTTCCTCCTAGACAGTGCTGAAGCTGCTGCCACTAGTCATGACATACTGTAGACGATGAAATGCCATCAACGTCGTCTGCCAAGGCCGATGCCCAATGTCATAGTAGACGGCATGTCAAATCCAAAAAGCCAAAGTTCATTAAAAAGACCACAAAAATGAAATTTAAATGGTCTGAGGAGATTAATTGGGGTCACCCACAAGAGTGACCCCAATTAACTCGCGGTTAACCGCAGACCGCAAAGTTCCCACCATTGGTTATAATGGAGCGCCGCTATGCTACATTGTAACCAGTGCGCTCCTCCTGATTGACAGGGCAGGAGCGCACAGCCAATCAGGAGAGTGCCATGACGTGGCGCTCCCTGATTGGCTGAAGGGACCCTCGTTGACAGGAGTCACAGGGGGTCCCGCCAGTCGGGGAAAGGGGTTCCATGTGTAAACATGGGACCCCTTTCAGTTCGAGGTTCGGGTATTTCGTTTTTTAATTTAACCAGTACGTGGATTACAAGGAGAAAGAAGAGGACCAATCTACACAGGATTGTTTGTAAGTATACATTTTATTTACAGGTACCCCATGGATTCTACTGGAGAAGAGGGCCGAGGGGCTCCGTGTCAACATAGGTAAGTATGTATGTATGTAAGTGTGCATGTATGTACATTAAAGTTGTACTTTCACGGTGTCTGTGTTTTGTTTTTATTTGGGTATTTTTTTTTGTAGTAGAACTACAGGTACCAGCGGGCCCGATTTTCCCCAACATGCTGGTACTTGTGGTTCTCCAAGTACCATCTTGCGCTGGGAGGCATGCTGGGACTTGTAGTTCTGCTACAAAAAACAATATTATTATTTTACACAAAAGGCTATCAGCCTCCCATAAACCACCCACGGATGGGGGGTACAGCCTCGGGCTTCTCCCCTGGCCCTTGGGTGGCTGGAGGGGGGGACCCCTTGATTTAAGTGGTCCCCACTCCTCCAGGGTACCCCAGCCAGGGGTGACTAGTTGCGGATGTAATGCCAGGGCCGCAGGGACCAATATAAAAGTGTCCCCTGGCTGTGGCATTATGTCCCTGGTTAGTGGAGCCCGGTGCTGGTGATAAAAATACAGGGGACCCCTATATTTTTTGTCCCCCATATTTTTTGCACCAGGACCAGGCGCAGAGCAGGGTGCTGGTTGTTTAAATATTGGGGAACCCCAGTAATTTTTTCCCCTGTATTTTTACAACCAGGACCGGCTAAAAGAGCCCGAGGCAGGTTATGCTTAGGAGGGGGGACTCCCACGCAATTTTTTTAACCTATTCCCACACCTTCCCACTGATAAGCATGCACAGATCTCACTGATCCGTGCATGCCTATCAGAATACGGGGGGAAAAAGCAGGTCTATTTGAAAACTGCTTTTTTTTACGATTTGTACTTTTTCACGGCAGTGTTTGGCTTTTGACGGCAGTGATTGAGAATACACTTTTTAGTAAATTACCGAGTTGTATAAAATAACAGGCGTGTTTGACCGATGGTGTGTTCATTCGTATTTTTTTTGTCTACCTTAAAAAAAAATACGAATGCCCTCATCACTGCCGAAATTTCAGTTTAGTAAATTCCCGAGATGACACTTTGAACAAAAAACACAAAATCCGTCAAAATCGGGAGCTTAGTAAATACACCCCCAGGTGTCAAGCCATGTGATGCCTCTGTTAATTTGTAATAAGTAGAGATGAGCGGGTTCGGTTCCTTGGGATACGAAACCCCCCGAACATCATCCATTTTACACGTTTCCGAGGCAGCCTCGGATCTTCCCGCCTTGCTCGGTTAACCAGAACGCGCCCTAACATCATCATCCCGCTGTCGGATTCTCGCGAGATTCGTATTCTATATAAGGAGCCGCGCATCGCCACCATTTTCACTCGTGCATTGGAGATTGAACGGAGAGGAAGTGGCAGCGTTCTCTCCCTGAAAAGCTCCGTAATCTGTGCTCGGTGTGCTGCAAATATCTGTGCTCAGTGTGCTGCAAATAATCTGTGCTCAGTGTGCTGAAAATATCTATGTTCTCTGCCTGAAAACGCTCCATATCTGGGCTCAGTGAGCTGCAAATATCTGATCAGTGGCTGCATTGTGGGGACTGGGGACCACCAGTATAAGTATATACATGATGTGGCCATTCACTGGTACCTCGTGACAGAACGTATACTGGATTCCCCCACAATGTAATTTTATATTAGTGATGTGCACCGGACATTTTTCGGGTTTTGTGTTTTGGTTTTGGATTTGGTTCCGCGGCCGTGTTTTGGATTCGGACGCGTTTTGGCAAAACCTCACCGAAAATTTTTTTGTCGGATTCAGGTGTGTGTTGGATTCGGATGTTTTTTTGCAAAAAACCCTCAAAAACAGCTTAAATCATAGAATTTGGGGGTCATTTTGATCCCATAGTATTATTAACCTCAATAACCATAATTTCCACTCATTTCCAGTCTATTCTGAACACCTCACACCTCACAATATTATTTTTAGTCCTAAAATTTGCACCGAGGTCGCTGAATGACTAAGCTAAGCGACCCAAGTGGCCGACACAAACACCTGGCCCATCTAGGAGTGGCACTGCAGTGTCAGACAGGATGGCAGATTTAACAAATAGTCCCCAAACAGCACAAGATGCAAAGAAAAAAGAGGTTAAATAAAGTAGCTGTGTGGCTAAGCAAAGCGACCCAAGTGGCCGACATAAACACCTGGCCCATCTAGGAGTGGCACTGCAGTGTCAGACAGGATGGCACTTCAAAAAATAGTCCCCAAACAGCACATGATGCAAAGAAAAAAAGAGGTGCACCAAGGTCGCTGTGTGACTAAGCTAAGCGACCCAAGTGGCCGACACAAACACCTGGCCCATCTAGGAGTGGCACTGCAGTGTCAGACAGGATGGCAGATTTAAAAAATAGTCCCCAAACAGCACATGATGCAAAGAAAAAAAGAGGTGCAATGAGGTAGCTGTGTGGCTAAGATAAGCGACCCAAGTGGCCGACACAAACACCTGGCCCATCTAGGAGTGGCACTGCAGTGTCAGACAGGATGGCAGATTTAAAAAATAGTCCCCAAACAGCACATGATGCAAAGAAAGAAAGAGGTGCAATGAGGTAGCTGTGTGACTAAGCTAAGTGACCCAAGTGGCCGACACAAACACCTAGCCCATCTAGGAGTGGCACTGCAGTGTCAGACAGAATGGCACTTCAAAAAATAGTCCCCAAACAGCACATGATGCAAAGAAAAAAAGAGGTGCAATGAGGTAGCTGTGTGGCTTAGCTAAGCGACCCAAGTGGCCGACACAAACACTTGGCCCATCTAGTAATGGCACTGCAGTGTCAGACAGGATGGCACTTCAAAAAATAGTCCCCAAACAGCACATGATGCAAAGAAAAAAAGAGGTGCAATGAGGTAGCTGTGTGGCTTAGCTAAGCGACCCAAGTGGCCGACATAAACACCTGGCCCATCTAGGAGTGGCACTGCAGTGTCAGACAGGATGGCAGATTTAAAAAATAGTCCCCAAACAGCACATGATGCAAAGAAAAAAAGAGGTGCAATGAGGTAGCTGTGTGGCTAAGATAAGCGACCCAAGTGGCCGACACAAACACCTGGCCCATCTAGGAGTGGCACTGCAGTGTCAGACAGGATGGCAGATTTAAAAAATAGTCCCCAAACAGCACATGATGCAAAGAAAAAAAGAGGTGCAATGAGGTAGCTGTGTGGCTTAGCTAAGCGACCCAAGTGGCCGACATAAACACCTGGCCCATCTAGGAGTGGCACTGCAGTGTCAGACAGGATGGCAGATTTAAAAAATAGTCCCCAAACAGCACATGATGCAAAGAAAGAAAGAGGTGCAATGAGGTAGCTGTGTGACTAAGCTAAGCGACCCAAGTGGCCGACACAAACACCTGGCCCATCTAGGAGTGGCACTGCAGTGTCAGACAGGATGGCACTTCAAAAAATAGTCCCCAAACAGCACATGATGCAAAGAAAAAAAGAGGTGCAATGAGGTAGCTGTGTGGCTAAGGTAAGCGACCCAAGTGGCCGACACAAACACCTGGCCCATCTAGGAGTGGCACTGCAGTGTCAGACAGGATGGCACTTCAAAAAATAGTCCCCAAACAGCACATGATGCAAAGAAAAAAAGAGGTGCACCAAGGTCGCTGTGTGACTAAGCTAAACGACCCAAGTGGCTGACACAAACACCTGGCCCATCTAGGAGTGGCACTGCAGTGTCAGACAGGATGGCAGATTTAAAAAATAGTCCCCAAACAGCACATGATGCAAAGAAAAAAAGAGGTGCAATGAGGTAGCTGTGTGGCTAAGATAAGCGACCCAAGTGGCCGACACAAACACCTGGCCCATCTAGGAGTGGCACTGCAGTGTCAGACAGGATGGCAGATTTAAAAAATAGTCCCCAAACAGCACATGATGCAAAGAAAGAAAGAGGTGCAATGAGGTAGCTGTGTGACTAAGCTAAGTGACCCAAGTGGCCGACACAAACACCTAGCCCATCTAGGAGTGGCACTGCAGTGTCAGACAGAATGGCACTTCAAAAAATAGTCCCCAAACAGCACATGATGCAAAGAAAAAAAGAGGTGCAATGAGGTAGCTGTGTGGCTTAGCTAAGCGACCCAAGTGGCCGACACAAACACTTGGCCCATCTAGTAATGGCACTGCAGTGTCAGACAGGATGGCACTTCAAAAAATAGTCCCCAAACAGCACATGATGCAAAGAAAAAAAGAGGTGCAATGAGGTAGCTGTGTGGCTTAGCTAAGCGACCCAAGTGGCCGACATAAACACCTGGCCCATCTAGGAGTGGCACTGCAGTGTCAGACAGGATGGCAGATTTAAAAAATAGTCCCCAAACAGCACATGATGCAAAGAAAAAAAGAGGTGCAATGAGGTAGCTGTGTGGCTAAGATAAGCGACCCAAGTGGCCGATACAAACACCTGGCCCATCTAGGAGTGGCACTGCAGTGTCAGACAGGATGGCAGATTTAAAAAATAGTCCCCAAACAGCACATGATGCAAAGAAAAAAAGAGGTGCAATGAGGTAGCTGTGTGGCTTAGCTAAGCGACCCAAGTGGCCGACATAAACACCTGGCCCATCTAGGAGTGGCACTGCAGTGTCAGACAGGATGGCACTTCAAAAAATAGTCCCCAAACAGCACATGATGCAAAGAAAAAAAGAGGTGCACCAAGGTCGCTGTGTGACTAAGCTAAACGACCCAAGTGGCTGACACAAACACCTGGCCCATCTAGGAGTGGCACTGCAGTGTCAGACAGGATGGCAGATTTAAAAAATAGTCCCCAAACAGCACATGATGCAAAGAAAAAAAGAGGTGCAATGAGGTAGCTGTGTGACTTTGCTAAGCGACCCAAGTGGCCGTCACAAACACCTGGCCCATCTAGGAGTGGCACTGCAGTTTTCTAACGAGAGGATGAGTGCTTCCATCCTCATGTGAATCTGAACCATTAGCCATGAACATAGGCCAGGGCCTCAGCCGTTCCTTGCCACTCCGTGTCGTAAATGGCATATTGGCAAGTTAACGCTTCTCATCAGATGCTTTTAATTTTGATTTTTGGGTAATTTTACTGAACTTTTGTTTTTTGGATTTTACATGCTCTCTACTATGACATTGGGCATCGGCCTTGGCAGACGACGTTGATGGCAATTCAACGTCTCGGCCATGACTAGTGGCAGAAGCTTCAGCACGAGGTGGAAGTGGATCTTGATCTTTCCCTATTTTACCCTCCACATTTTTGTTCTCCATTTTTTAATGTGTGGAATTATATGCCAGTAATACATCAATAGCAATGGCCTACTGTACCGTACTGCTATATATTATATACTGGTGGTCAGTAAAATTATGCACTGTCCTCCTACTATATAATACTGCGCACAACTAAAATGCACCACAGGTATTGATGGATAGTATACTTGACGACACACACAGAGGTAGGTAGAGCAGTGGACTACTGTACCGTACTGCTATATATTATATACTGGTGGTCAGCAAAATTATGCACTGTCCTCCTACTATATATACTGCGCACAACAACTAAAATGCACCACAGGTATGGATGGATAGTATACTTGATGACACAGAGGTAGGTAGAGCAGTGGACTACTGTACCGTACTGCTATATATTATATACTGGTGGTCAGCAAAATTATGCACTGTCCTCCTACTACTGCGCAATACTTAAATGCACCACAGGCATGGATGGATAGTATACTTGACGACACAGAGGTAGGTAGAGCAGTGGACTACTGTACCGTACTGATATAATACTGGTGGTCACTGGTCAGCAAAATTCTGCACTGTCCTCCTACTATATACTACAATGCAGCATAGATATGGAGCGTTTTTCAGGCAGAGAACGTAGATATTTTCAGCATACTGAGCACAGATATTTGCAGCACACTGAGCACAGATATTTGCAACACACTGAACACAACTGAGAGAACGCTGCACACGTCCTCCCCCTATCATCTCCAATGCACGAGTGAAAATGGCAGCAACACGCAGCTCCTTATATAGAATACAAATCTTGCGAGAATACGACAGCGGGATGGTGACGTTCGGGCGCGCTCGGGTTAACCGAGCAAGGCGGGAGGATCCGAGTCTGCCTCGGAACCGTGTAAAATGGGTGAAGTTCAGGAGGGGGTTCGGATTCCGAGGAACCGAACCCGCTCATCTCTACTATATATATTAGTGATGTGCACCGGACATTTTTCGGGTTTTGTGTTTTTGTTTTGGATTCGGTTCCGCGGCCGTATTTTGGATTCGGACGCGTTTTGGCAAAACCTCACCGAAAATTTTTTGTCGGATTCGGGTGTGTTTTGTATTCGGGTGTTTTTTTACAAAAAACCCTAAAAAACAGCTTAAATCATAGAATTTGGGGGTCATTTTGATCCCATAGTTTTATTAACCTCAATAACCAAAATTTCCACTCATTTCCAGTCTATTCTGAACACCTCACACTTCACAATATTATTTTTAGTCCTAAAATTTGCACCGAGGTCGCTGGATGGCTAAGCTAAGCGACACAAGTGGCCGACACAAACACCTGGCCGATCTAGGAGTGGCACTGCAGTGTCAGGCAGGATGGCACTTCAAAAAAATAGTCCCCAAACAGCACATGATGCAAAGAAAAAAAGAGGCGCACCAAGGTCGCTGTGTGACTAAGCTAAGCGACACAAGTGGCCGACACAAACACCTGGCCCATCTAGGAGTGGCACTGCAGTGTCAGGCAGGATGGCACTTCAAAAAAATTGTCCCCAAACAGCACATGATGCAAAGAAAAAAAGAGGCGCACCAAGGTCGCTGTGTGACTAAGCTAAGCGACACAAGTGGCCGACACAAAAACCTGGCCCATCTAGGAGTGGCACTGCAGTGTCAGGCAGGATGGCACTTCAAAAAAATTGTCCCCAAACAGCACATGATGCAAAGAAAAAAAGAGGCGCACCAAGGTCGCTGTGTGACTAAGCTAAGCGACACAAGTGGCCGACACAAACACCTGGCTCATCTAGGAGTGGCACTGCAGTGTCAGGCAGGATGGCACTTCAAAAAAATTGTCCTCAAACAGCACATGATGCAAAGAAAAATGAAAGAAAAAAGAGGTGCAAGATGGAATTGTCCTTGGGCCCTCCCACCCACCCTTATGTTGTATAAACAGGACATGCACACTTTAACGAACCCATCATTTCTGCTACAGGGTCTGCCACACGACTGTGACTGAAATTACTGGTTGGTTTGGGCCCCCACCAAAAAAAGAAGCAATCAATCTCTCCTTGCACAAACTGGCTCTACAGAGGCAAGATGTCCACCTCATCATCATCCTCCGATTCCTCACCCCTTTCACTGTGTACATCCCCCTCCTCACAGATTATTAATTCGTCCCCACTGGAATCCACCATCTCAGGTCCCTGTGTACTTTGTGGAGGCAATTGCTGCTGGTGAATGTCTCCACGGAGGAATTGATTATAATTCATTTTGATGAACATCATCTTCTCCACATTTTCTGGAAGTCACCTCGTACGCCGATTGCTGACAAGGTGAGCGGCTGCACTAAACACTCTTTCGGAGTACACACTGGAGGGAGGGCAACTTAGGTAGAATAAAGCCAGTTTGTGCAAGGGCCTCCAAATTTCCTCTTTTTCCTGCCAGTATACGTACGGACTGTCTGACGTGCCTACTTGGATGCGGTCACTCATATAATCCTCCACCATTCTTTCAATGGTGAGAGAATCATATGAAGTGCCAGTAGACGACATGTCAGTAATCGTTGGCAGGTCCTTCAGTCCGGACCAGATGTCAGCACTCGCTCCAGACTGCCCTGCATCACCGCCAGCGGGTGGGCTCGGAATTCTTAGCCTTTTCCTCGCACCCCCAGTTGCGGGAGAATGTGAAGGAGGAGATGTTGACGGGTCACGTTCCGCTTGACTTGACAATTTTCTCACCAGCATGTCTTTGAACCTCTGCAGACTTGTGTCTGCCGGAAAGAGAGATACAACGTAGGTTTTAAATCTAGGATCGAGCACGGTGGCCAAAATGTAGTGCTCTGATTTCAACAGATTGACCACCCGTGAATCCTGGTTAAGCGAATTAAGGGCTCCATCCACAAGTCCCACATGCCTAGCGGAATCACTCTGTTTTAGCTCCTCCTTCAATGTCTCCAGCTTCTTCTGCAAAAGCCTGATGATGGGAATGACCTGACTCAGGCTGGCAGTGTCTGAACTGACTTCACGTGTGGCAAGTTCAAAGGGTTGCAGAACCTTGCACAACGTTGAAATCATTCTCCACTGCGCTTGAGTCAGGTGCATTCCCCCTCCTTTGCCTATATTGTTGGCAGATGTATAGGCTTGAATGGCCTTTTGCTGCTCCTCCATCCTCTGAAGCATATAGAGGGTTGAATTCCACCTCGTTACCACCTCTTGCTTCAGATGATGGCAGGGCAGGTTCTGGAATGTTTGGTGGTGCTCCAGTCTTCTGTACGCGGTGGCTGAATGCCGAAAGTGGCCCGCAATTCTTCGGGCCACCGACAGCATCTCTTGCACGCCCCTGTCATTTTTTAAATAATTCTGCACCACCAAATTCAATGTATGTGCAAAACATGGGACGTGCTGGAATTTGCCCAGACGTAATGCACGCACAATATTGCTGGCGTTGTCCGATGTCACAAATCCCCAGGAGAGTCCAATTGGGGTAAGCCATTCTGCGATGATCTTCCTCAGTTTCCGTAAGAGGTTGTCAGCTGTGTGCCTATTCTGGAAAGTGGTAATACAAAGCGTAGCCTGCCTAGGAACGAGTTGGCGTTTGCGAGATGCTGCTACTGGTGCCGCCGCTGCTGTTCTTGCTGCGGGAGGCAATACATCTACCCAGTGGGCTGTCACAGTCATATAGTCCTGAGTCTGCCCTGCTCCACTTGTCCACGTGTCCGTGGTTAAGTGGACATTGGGTACAACTGCATTTTTTAGGACACTGGTGAGTCTTTTTCTGAGGTCTGTGTGCATTTTCGGTATCGCCTACCTAGAGAAATGGAACCTAGATGGTATTTGGTACCGGGGACACAGTACCTCAATAAAGTCTCTAGTTGGCTCTGAATTAACGGTGGATACCGGAACCACGTTTCTCACCGCCCAGGCTGCCAAGGCCTAAGTTATCTGCTTTGCAGCAGGATGACTGCTGTGATATTTCATCTTCCTCGCAAAGGATTGTTGGACAGTCAATTGCTTACTGGAAGTAGTACAAGTGGTCTTCCGACTTCCCCTCTGGGATGACGATCGACTCCCAGCAGCTACAACAGCAGCGCCAGCAGCAGTAGGCGTTACACTCAAGGATGCATCGGAGGAATCCCAGGCAGGAGAGGACTCGTCAGACTTGCCAGTGACATGGCCTGCAGGACTATTGGCTTTCCGGGGTAAGGAGGAAATTGACACTGAGGGAGTTGGTGGTGTGGTTTGCAGGAGCTTGGTTACAAGAGGAAGGGATTTAGTGGTCAGTGTACTGCTTCCGCTGTCACCCAAAGTTTTTGAACTTGTCACTGACTTATGATGAATGCGCTGCAGGTGACGTATAAGGGAGGATGTTCCGAGGCGGTTAACGTCCTTACCCCTACTTATTACAGCTTGACAAAGGCAACACACGGCTTGACACCTGTTGTCCGCATTTGTGTTGAAATAATTCCACACCGAAGAGCTGATTTTTTTGGTATTTTGACCAGGCATGTCAATGGCCATATTCGTCCCACGGACAACAGGTGTCTTCCCGGGTGCCTGACTTAAACAAACCACCTCACCATCAGAATCCTCCTTGTCAATTTCCTCCCCAGCGCCAGCAACACCCATATCCTCATCCTGGTGTACTTCAACAGTGACATCTTCAATTTGACTATCAGGAACTGGACTGCGGGTGCTCCTTCCAGCACTTGCAGGGGGCGTGCAAATGGTGGAAGGCGCAAGCTCTTCCCGTCCAGTGTTGGGAAGGTCAGGCATCGCAACCGACACAATTGGACTCTCCTTGGGGATTTGTGATTT
Organism: Pseudophryne corroboree; assembly: GCF_028390025.1. NCBI lineage: Eukaryota > Metazoa > Chordata > Amphibia > Anura > Myobatrachidae > Pseudophryne > Pseudophryne corroboree. The sequence goes on along the minus strand of NC_086449.1, from coordinate 707,244,137 downwards.
AGAAGAACGCACAGTTCTTTGCTGTGCTTTTGCCAGCTTAAGTCTTTTCATTTTTCTAGCAAGAGGATGAGTGCTTCCATCCTCATGTGAAGCTGAACCACTAGCCATGAACATAGGCCAGGGCCTCAGCCGTTCCTTGCCACTCCATGTCGTAAATGGCATATTGGCAAGTTTACGCTTCTCCTCAGACGCTTTTAATTTTGATTTTTGGGTCATTTTACTGAACTTTTGTTTTTTGGATTTTACATGCTCTCTACTATGACATTGGGCATCGGCCTTGGCAGATGACGTTGATGGCATTTCATCGTCTCGGCCATGACTAGTGGCAGCAGCTTCAGCACGAGGTGGAAGTGGATCTTGATCTTTCCCTATTTTAACCTCCAAATTTTTGTTCTCCATTTTTTAATGTTTGGAATTATATGCCAGTATCAATAGCAATGGCCTACTACTATATATACTGCGCACAACTGAAATGCACCACAGGTATGGATGGATAGTATACTTGACGACACAGAGGTAGGTAGAGCAGTGGCCTTCCGTACCGTACTGCTATATATACTGGTGGTCACTGTGTCAGCAAACTGCAAAACTAAAATGCACCACAGGTATAGAATGTAGATGGATAGTATACTTAATGACGACACAGAGGTAGGTACAGCAGTGGCCTTCCGTACTGCTATATATAGTATACTGGTGGTCACTGTGTCAGCAAACTGCAAAACTAAAATGCACCACAGGTATAGAATGTAGATGGATAGTATACTTAATGACGAAACCGAGGTAGGTACAGCAGTGTCCTTCCGTACCGTACTGCTATATATAGTATACTGGTGGTCACTGTGTCAGCAAACTGCAAAACTAAAATGCACCACAGATATAGAATGTAGATGGATAGTATACCTAATGACGACACAGAGGTAGGTACAGCAGTGGCCTTCCGTACCGTACTGCTATATATAGTATACTGGTGGTCACTGTGTCAGCAAACTGCAAAACTAAAATGCACCACAGGTATAGAATGTAGATGGATAGTATACTTAATGACGACACAGAGGTAGGTACAGCAGTGGCCTTCCGTACTGCTATATATAGTATACTGGTGGTCACTGTGTCAGCAAACTGCAAAACTAAAATGCACCACAGGTATAGAATGTAGATGGATAGTATACTTAATGACGACACAGAGGTAGGTACAGCAGTGGCCTTCCGTACTGCTATATATAGTATACTGGTGGTCACTGTGTCAGCAAACTGCAAAACTAAAATGCACCACAGGTATAGAAAGTAGATGGATAGTATACTTAATGACGACACAGAGGTAGGTACAGCAGTGGCCTTTCGTACTGCTATATATAGTATACTGGTGGTCACTGTGTCAGCAAACTGCAAAACTAAAATGCACCACAGGCATAGAATGTAGATGGATAGTATACTTAATGACGACACAGAGGTAGGTACAGCAGTGGCCTTCCGTACTGCTATATATAGTATACTGGTGGTCACTGTGTCAGCAAACTGCAAAACTAAAATCCACCACAGGTATAGAATGTAGATGGATAGTATACTTAATGACGACACAGAGGTAGGTACAGCAGTGGCCTTTCCGTACTGCTATATATAGTATACTGGTGGTCACTGTGTCAGCAAACTGCAAAACTAAAATGCACCACAGGTATAGAATGTAGATGGATAGTATACTTAATGACGACACAGAGGTAGGTACAGCAGTGGCCTTCCGTACTGCTATACAGTGCCAGATTAAGGTGCTCATGGGCCTGGAGCTGAAATTTATGATGGGCCTATTGTGTGCTGTTGCAGGGGCGGGGGCGCTGGTGTATCTATAATGGGTGCAAGGTGTACAGTGCTTATGGGACACTGGGTCCAGGGGGACCCACACACTGCACCCATTTGATTATACTCACCGCTCCATCAGTCCGACTCCAGCTGCAGAGTTCAAATATCACTCAGAAAGTGGCAGCCGTGGCCATTTTCCTGTGATTCGTGCATGCACAATGAAGTTGTCCCAGGGAGCGCAGAGCGGTGTGAGACCAGCATGGCGTGGGGAGGGTAGTGGGAGGCTACTGATACGGGTATGTCACCAGTTGTGCATTTAATGTGTGTGTGTGTGTGTGTGTGTGTGTGTGTGTGTGTGTGTGTAGAGGCAAGTTTGAAAAATATAAAGATGTATCTATTTATCAAGAAAGGTAGATATAGAGCAGTGATCGCAAAATACGCGCTATGGCGCGTTTTTACGCGCTACGGGCAGAGAGGGACTCAGATTTTAAAAGTGAGCGGGTCCCGCAGGACGCGCTGTTTTTCGCTGACCGTCGCCTTACATCCAATAGAAATCCCCAAGCCCTGCCTCACCAGCCAATAGCCGCCGGCAGCGTCTCCCAATGCAAGCGCCACCTCAGACGTCTGTCCCTCCTCCCTACCCTGCCTTCAACCCATTGAATGTGCAGCTGGCAACCGGGCGGGGACATCACGATGACGGGGCGGGCATGTTAGATGCAGGAGGGAGCCGAGGACACGGAGAGGAGCGCCTTCACCACGGACAGCCTGGTGGGTCTGCTTCAGAGAACATGAGCTGGGGCCAGCGGAACATCTCAGTGCGGTCGAGGACACCGCAAAGTATCAAGAGGTCAGAGCGCTGCGAGCAGGCTCAAGAAGAGAGCGCGGGGTCTGGGATCAACGAGACAATCTACAGTTTCACATACATGCGGGTGGCTGTCATGACTCACGAGTGATAAATAATGCGACCTGGGGGAATGGTGTTAAATCTTTCGTTTCACGAACGTGTGGGTGGGCCTTTCCTATATGTATTTAATGGCCAATACCTGCTCATTATACCTGTGAGGGTGCAGTCGGGAAACTAGGTGCACTTCCTGTTACTCTGCATCTTATTCCCCCAGCGTCCATTCCACTCCCAACTACTAATGCACACATCCTGCCCCCTGCTACCACTACTGCACCTATCTTACCCCCTGCTACCACTACTGCACCTATCCTACCACTACTGCACCCATCCTGCCCCCTGCTACCACTACTGCACCTATCTTACCCCCTGCTACCACTACTGCACCCATCCTACCACTACTGCACCCATCCTGCCCCCTGCTACCACTACTGCACCTATCTTACCCCCTGCTACCACTACTGCACCTATCTTACCCCCTGCTACCACTACTGCACCTATCCTACCACTACTGCACCCATCCTGCCCCCTGCTACCACTACTGCACCTATCTTACCCCCTGCTACCACTACTGCACCTATCCTACCACTACTGCACCCATCCTGCCCCCTGCTACCACTACTGCACCTATCTTACCCCCTGCTACCACTACTGCACCTATCCTACCACTACTGCACCTATCTTACCCCCTGCTACCACTACTGCACCTATCTTACCCCCTGCTACCACTACTGCACCTATCTTACCCCCTGCTACCACTACTGCACCTATCCTACCACTACTGCACCCATCCTGCCCCCTGCTACCACTACTGCACCTATCTTACCCCCTGCTACCACTACTGCACCTATCCTGCCCACTACCACTACTGCACCTATCTTACCCCCTGCTACCACTACTGCACCCATCCTGCCCCCTGCTACCACTACTGCACCTATCTTACCCCCTGCTACCACTACTGCACCCATCCTGCCCCCTGCTACCACCACTACTGCACCCATCCTGCCCCCTGTTACCACCACTACTGCACCTATCTTACCTCCTGGTACCACTACTGCACCTATCCTACCCCCTGCTACCACTACTGCACCCATCCTGCCCACTACCACTGCTGCACCTATCTTACCCCCTGCTACCACTACTGCACCTATCCTACCACTACTGCACCCATCCTGCCCGCTGCTACCACCACTACTGCACCTATCTTACCCCCTGCTACCACGTCACCTATCCTACCTCCTACCACTACTGCACCCACCCTGCTACCACTACTGCACCTATCCTACCACCTTCCACCTCTACTGCACCCATTCTACCCCACATACCCACACAGTGCCCATTATAAACACCCCCATACTGCTAAGTATTCACACCCCCATAGTGACCATCATATGCACACCCCAATACCGCACAGTGTCTATTATACACCCCCCATAGCTCTCATATCACTCTATACCCACACAGTACTCATTATACACACTTACAATGCTCATAGCACCCTCTATTACCCACACACACCTGCACAGTGGCCATCATACGCACAACACATGCCCACACAGTGCTCATAATACACCCCAACCCCCCCCAACCCCACACACACACAGCGCCTAGCATATTGGTACTCAATACCCACAGTGCCCAGGATACATCCCCCCCCATACACAGTGACCAGCATACATAAAATCCCATATCCACACACAGTGCTCAGTATAGATACAATTGCCACACCCACACAGTGCTCAGCATACACACAAACAATCCCCAAACCAAAGCAGTGCCCAGCATACGCACCAACCCCATACTCAGACAGTGCCCAGCATACGCACCAACCCCATACTCAGACAGTGCCCAGCATACGCACACACCTCGTGTTATAGCGGTAGGGCTTCAAGAAGGACACGGAGAAGCTGATCTTAAAAGTTGACGGGGAGCAGGAAGCATCGAATCCTCGGTACTGATGCCTCCCTACCCCTAACACTGCCTACAGCACTACCTGCACCTAACCCCCTACTTGCCTCCCAATACTGCCATAACTGCTATCTACCATGTTGGGTGGTCTAATGCTATGTGGGGAGGGATAAGGGGAGCTCAAAAGCATACAGTGCTATGGGACCCAGAAACTGTGAAGTAGGACCCCAATTTTTTAAAGTGAGGGGTCCCCGGGACCCACAATTTTTTCTGCTCGGCGCGATCACTGTAGAGAAGACAGACAGAAGAGTGTCACTGGGTGGGGGGGAATTAAAAAATTTTGATCGCCCAACAGAACTAATAAATTGTTTTGCTGATAGCGCATGACTGCATGATTTCCGCTCACAGCTTCTGCAAAAAATTGCCATTTCATCAGCATGCTGAATAGTTTATATGGGTTTAGCGATTTACGTAGCTAAACCCAGTGCTTTTGGGTGTGATAAGTAATGGGCGTCCACGATACTCGCTTCCATTACCGTTGAATAGTTGTAGGGCACCCAAGGACCATTTGGATTTCCCCAACTATGTTCAAGGACACAGTGCGTCTCATACAAAATACTGTTATACACATTTTGCACAACAATAGTAGGACCCCTTATACTATCTAGTACTGGTGCCCCTTTCACATTATACCACACAGTATGAGCCGAATTTCACATTATAGCACTTAGAATGAGCCGAAATTCACATTATAGCACACAGTAGAAGCCAAAATTCACATTAGAGCACGCGGTATGAGCCAAAATTCACATTAGAGCACGCGGTATGAGCTGAAATTCACATTAGAGCACACGGTATGAGCTGAAATTCACATTAGAGCATGCGGTATGAGCTGAAATTCACATTAGAGCACGCGGTATGAGCTGAAATTCACATTAGAGCACGCGATATGAGCTGAAATTCACATTAGAGCATGCGGTATGAGCTGAAATTCACATTAGAGCATGCGGTATGAGCTGAAATTCACATTAGAGCATGCGATATGAGCTGAAATTCACATTAGAGCACGCGGTATGAGCTGAAATTCACATTAGAGAACGCGGTATGAGCCAAAATTCACATTAGAGAACGCGGTATGAGCCAAAATTCACATTAAAGAGCGCGTTATGAGCCAAAATTCACATTAGAGAACGCGGTAGAAGCCAAAATTCACATTATGACACATATCTACATACTCACACACAGCCACATACAGTAGATACACACACGCACACATATATACATATACACACAGCTATATATATATATATATATATATATACATACACACACATACACACACTGTATATACATTTACATACAAAGTCACATATATATATATACACACACACACTGTCCCCACCATGACACTCCATGAGTTCCCCACTGCTCACCAGTTGCCGGGTAGCCGGGGTATCAGCATGCGGGTGCCGGGCAGCTGTGCTATGGAGCGTGAGCTGGCCACCCGGGTTGTCATCAGGCGAAAGCCGGAGATGGCAGCGGAGCTGTCAGGGGGGCGGGATCCGGAGACCTGGCATTATCAGGCCGCATGCGGAGAGCCGAACCACCACACTTTTGACAGGGCCCAGGGAAGGGAGCTGGACACTGTACTATTTCAAATCTGCCGTAGCCGCTCCTGATTGGCTACCGGTCCTCGGCTCCACGGCAGATTTGGAATAGTAGCGCTGCGGTCAGCTTGCTGCTGCGGTGGCCCGTCACCTCAGAGGGATCAGTCAGTTTCCCAGGTAGTGGTCACTGGTCGGGATGGGCAGCCCATTTGCGCCGTCACTCGTTTCCCGTCACTCTCTCCCTCCCTGCGCGGCTGCGCCTCCTGTAAGCGTATGGGGTGCAGGGAGGGGGGCTAGTGAAGCCTTTCCGCTGCGGCTCCATATAGATTACGCCGGTGGCCGTGTTTAGTTCGGCGGTGCGACTGGAGGGGGGATCACAACTTCTGTGCAGGGGGACCGCGGACGGGCAGTAGCAGGCTGCTGTAGCAGGAAAACATTTTTTCCTGTCTGCAGCAGCAGCACAGCTGAAGCTATTGGCCTATTTTGATGGGGGGCCTGGAGCTGCAGCTCCATCCGCCCCATTGTTAATCCGGCCCTGCTGCTATATATAGTATACTGGTGGTCACTGTGTCAGCAAACTGCAAAACTAAAATGCACCACAGGTATAGAATGTAGATGGATAGTATACTTAATGACGACACAGAGGTAGGTACAGCAGTGGCCTTCCGTACTGCTATATATAGTATACTGGTGGTCACTGTGTCAGCAAACTGCAAAACTAAAATGCACCACAGGTATAGAATGTAGATGGATAGTATACTTAATGACGACACAGAGGTAGGTACAGCAGTGGCCTACTGTACCGTAATGCTATATATTATATACTGGTGGTCACTGGTCAGCAAAACTCTGCACTGTACTCCTCCTATATAATATTATACTGGTGGTCCCCAGTCCCCACAATAAAGCAGCACACTGAGCACAGATATGGAGTGTTTTTCAGGCAGACAACGTATACTGGTGGTCACTGTCAGCAAAACTCTGCACTGTAGTCCTGCTATATAATACAGCTGCTCCCCAGTACCCACAATTAAGCAGTGTGAGCACAGATATATGCAGCACACTGAGCACAGATATGGAGCGTTTTTTTCAGGCAGAGAACGGATAACTGGTGGTCACTGATCAGCAAAACTCTGCACTGTACTCCTCCTATATTATACAGCTGCTCCCCAGCCTTCCCCACAATTAAGCAATATTGCACAGCACAATCAAGTTCAACAATAACTGAGAGGACGCCAGCCACGTCATCTCCCTAACATTTCCAATGCACGAGTGAAAATGGCGGCGACGCGCGGCTGCTTATATAGAATCCGAATCTCGCGAGAATCCGACAGCGGGATGATGACGTTCGGGCGCGCTCGGGTTACCCGAGCCATACGGGAGAATCCGAGTATGGCTCGGACCCGTGTAAAAAGGGTGAAGTTCGGGGGGGTTCGGTTTCCGAGAAACCGAACCCGCTCATCACTAATATATGTCACTGCAAGTATGTCACTGCAAGTATCCATTCCATATCTGTGCAGCATTTTTGTGAGCAGTATATATAGTATTACAGTGCAACATTTTGGTGACCCAACAGTACATAGTTGTGTACAGTAGGCCATTGCTGTATCTTGCAGCTCTGTGTCACTGCAAGTATCCATCCATTCCAATTTCTTCCAGTGATTTTGGACCAATAATACCATTGATTAGAACAAATAATTCCAGTGATTTTGTCATTTTCTTCCAGTGATTTGGTCCAATAATACCATTGATTAGAACAAATAATTCGTGATTTTGTCATTTTCTTCCAGTGATTTGGACCAATAATACCATTGATTAGAACGAATAATTCCAGTGATTTTGTCATTTTCTTACAATGATTTGGACCAATAATACCATTGATTAGAACGAATCATTCCAGTGATTTTGTCATTTTCTTCCAGTGATTTGGACCAATAATACCATTGATTAGAATGAATAATTCCAATGATTTTGTCATTTTCTTCCAGTGATTTGGACCAATAATACTATTGATTAGAACTAATAATTCCTGTGATTTGTCATTTTCTTCCAGTGATTTGGACCAATAACACCATTGATTAGAACAAATAATTCCAGTGATATTGAGGTGTTTGTGTCGCTTAGCTTAGCCGTCCAGCGACCACAGTGCACCTCTTTTTCACTTTTCTTTGCATCATGTGCTGTTTGGGGCCAATTTTGTGAAGTGCCATCCTGTCTGACACTGCAGTGCCTGCCTAGATGGGCCAGGTGTTTGTGCCGCCCTCTTGGGTCACTTTGCTTAGTCATCCAGCGACCTCGGTGCAAATTTAAGGACTAAAAACAGTATTGTGAGGTGTGAGGTGTTCAGAATAGACTGGAAATGAGTGGAAATTGTGGTTATTGAGGTTAATAATGCTATGGGATTAAAATTACCCCCAAATTCTATGATTTAAGCTGTTTTTGAGGGTTTTTTGAAAAAAAAACACCCGAATCCAAAACACACCCGAATCCGACAAAAAATTTTCAGGGAGGTTTTGCCAAACCGTGTCCGAATCCAAAACACGGCCGCGGAACCGAATCCAAAACCAAAACACAAAACCCGAAAAATTTCCGGTGCACATCTCTAGTAATAAGTAGGGGTAAGGACGTTAACCACCTAGGAACATTCTCCCTTATACGTCACCTTCTGCGTATTCATCAGAAGTCAGTATCTAGTTGTGAAACTTTGGGTAAGAGCGTAAGCAGTCCACTAACACCTAAATCCCTTCTTCCACTTGTACTTAAGCTCCTGCAAGCCACACCACCAACTCCCTCAACTTCAACTTCCTCTTTAGTCAGGAACGTCAGTAGTCCTGCAGGCGATGTCACTGGCAAGACTGAGGAGTTCTCTCCTAACCGGGATTCCTCCGAAGGATCCTTGAGTGTTACGCCTACTGCTGCTGTTGCTGCCGCTGCTGTTGTTGCTGCTGGGAGTCGATCGTCATCCCAGAGGGGAAATCGGAAGACCACTTGTACTACTTCCAGTAAGCAATTGACTGTCCAACAGTCCTTTGTGAGGAAGATGAAATATCACAGCAGTCATCCTGTTGCAAAGCGAATAACAGAGTCCTTGACAGCTATGTTGGTGTTAGACGTGCATCCGGTATCTGCCATTAGTTCAGTGGGACTTAGAGAATTATTTGAGGTAGTGTGTCCCCCTGGTACCAAATCCCATCTAGGTTCCACTTCACTAGGCAGGCGATAACGAGAATGTATACAGACGTCAGAAAAAGTGTCCTCAGTGTCCTAAAAAATGCAGTTATACCCACTGTCCACTTAACCACGGACATGTGGACAAGTGGAGCAGGGCAAACTAAGGACTATATGACTGTGACAGCCCACTGGGTAGATGTATTTCCTCCGGCAGCAACAACAGCAGCGGCACCAGTAGCAGCATCTCGCAAATGCCAGCTCATTCCTAGACAGGCTACACTATGTATCACTGCTTTCCATAAGAGGCACACTGCTAACAACCTCTTACGGAAACTGAGGGACATAATCGCACAATGGATTACCCCAATTAGAGTCTCCTGGGGATTTGTGATATCAGACAATGTCACCAATATTGTGCGTGCATTACATCTGGGCAAATTTCAGCACGTCCCATGTTTTGCACATACAATTAATTTGGTGGTGCAGAATTTTTGGAAAAATGACTGGCGTGCAGGAGATGCTGTTGGTGGCCCTTAAAATTGCGGGCCATTTTCGGTATTCAGCCACCGCGTGCTGAAGACTGGAGCACCATCAAACACTCCTGAACCTGCCCTGCCATTACCTGAAGTAAGAGGTGGTAATGAGGTGGAATTCAGCACTCTATATGCTTCAGAGGATGGAGGAGCAGCAAAAGGCCATTCAAGCCTATACATCCATCTACGATATAGGCAAAGGAGGGGGAATGCACCTGACTCAAGCACAGTGGTGAATGATTTCCGTCTTGTGCAAAGTTCTCCAACACTTCAAACTTGCCACACGTGAAGTCAGTTCAGACACTTCCAGCTTGAGTCAGGTCATTCCCCTCATCAGGCTTTTGCAGAAGCAGCTGGATAAATTGAAGGAGGACCTAAGACGGAGCAATTCCGCAAAGTATGTGGGACTTGTGGATGGAGCCCTTCATTCGCTTTGCCAGGATTCAATAGTGGTCAATCTGTTGAAATCAGAGCACTACATTTTGGCCACCGTGCTCGATCCTAGGTTTAAAGCCTACGTTGTATCTCTCTTTCCAGCAGACACAAGTGTGCAGAGGTGCAAATACCTGCTGGTGAGAAAATTGTCAACTCAAGCGGAACGTGACCTGTCAACAGCTCCTCCTTCACTTTCTCCCGCAACTGGGGCTGCGAGAAAAAGGATAAGATTTTCTAGCCCACCCGCTGACGGTGATGCAGGGCAGTCAAGAGCGAGTGCTGACATCTGGTCCGGACTGAAGGACCTGCCAATGATTGCTGACATGTCTACTGTCACTGCATATGATTCTGTCACCACTGAAAGAATGGTGGAGGATTATATGAGTGACAGCATCCAAGTAGGAATGTCAGACAGTCCGTATGTATAATGTCAGGAAAAAGAGGCAATTTGGATGCCCTTGCACAAACTGGCTTTATTTTAGCTAAGTTGCCCCCCTCCTTCAGTGTGTTTACACCAAAAGAGTGTTTAGTGCAGCCAGTAACCTTGTCAGCAATCAACGTAGGAGGTTACTTCCACAAAATGTGGAGAAGATAATGTTCATCAAAATGAATTATAATTTGCTCCGGGAAGACCTTTACCAGCAATTGTCTACAGAAAGTACAGAGGGACCTGTGATGGTGGATTCAAGTGGGGACGAGTTAATAATCTGTGAGGAGGATAAACACACTGAAAGGGGTGAGGGATCAGAGGATGAGGTCGACATCTTGCCTCTGTAGAGCCAGTTTGTGCAAGGAGAGATTGATTCTTTTTTGGTGGGTGCCCAAACAAACCAGTCATTTCAGCCACAGTTATTTGGCAGACCCTGTCGCTAAAATGATTGGTTTGTTAAAGTGTACATGTCCTGTTTATACAACATAAGGGTGGGTGGGAGGGCCCAAGGACAATTCCATCTTGCACCTCTTTTTCTTCTTTGCATCATGTGCTGTTTGGGGACTAGTTTTTTTAAAGTGCCATCCTGTCTGACACTGCCGTACAACTCCAGGAATAGTGCCTTATAAGTCATGGGGTACTGCCGTATAAGTCCAGTCCAGTGGTGCGGTCTTGTGCTGCATCAGTCCAGTGGTGGTGTCTTGTGCTGCCATAAGTCCAGTGGTGGTGTCTTGTGCTGCCATAAGTCCAGTGGTGGTGTCCTGTGCTGTATATTATTTACTCCAAATAAAAGGGTTATATATTGCACATTACTTATATTATTATCCAAATAATTTTTACAGGGTTTGCCCTGTGTGGTGTAGGGGTATGCTCGCCTTTGCTGCATATTATTATAATAGCGCCAAATAAATGGGTTTTTATTATCAAAATTAATTTTACAGGCTTTGCGTGTGTGTGGTTTAGGGGTACTCTCTCCTGTGCCACCAATATTGTGCGTGTATTACATCTGGGCAAATTCCAGCACGTCCCATGTTGTTTGTGCCGCACACTTGTGTCGCTTAGCTTAGTCATGCAGCTACCTCATTGCACCATTTTTTCTTCTTTGGATGATGTGCTGTTTGAGGCCTAGTTTTTTTAAGTGTCATCCTGTCTGCAACTGCAGTTCCACTCCTAGATGGGCCAGGTGTTTGTGCCGAACACTTGTATTGCTTAGCTTAGTCATACAACTACCTCATTGCACCTCTTTTACTTCTTTGCATGATGTGCTGTTTGGGGCCTAGTTTTTTTAAGTGCCATCCTGTCTGCCACTGCATTGCCACTCCTAGATGGTCCAGGTGTTTGTGCCGCACACTTGTGTCGCTTAGCTTAGTCATACAGCCAACACGGTGCAACCTTTTGGCCTAAAAACAATATTTTGAGGTGTGAAGTGTTCAGAATAGACTGGAAATGAGTGTAAATAATGTTATTGAGGTTAATAATACTGTAGGATCAAAATTACCCCCAAATTCTGTGATTTTAGCTGTTTTTATGTTTTTTTTCCCAAAAATCATCTAGATCCAAAACCAAAACCCAAACACGAAAGGGTGGTTTTGGCAAAACCAATCCAGATCCAAAACACGAGGATGGAACTGAATCGAAACCAAAACACAAAACATGAAAAGTTCCTGTCGCACATCTCTAATTAATATATATATATATATATATATATATATATTAGCTCTTGTGTCTAGTTTTATATTACCTAGAATTTGTAGGATGTTTGCCTTGTTATGCAATTGCTGCTCAAAATAATTATTAGGAAACATTTCCGAAAGCAAAGCCCTTCTGTATATCAACTGCTTACGTTACTGCTTCTCTATAATAGCCTTTTGCTCTATATTAGATTTACTTGCTTTATCCTCGTTACCTGTAGAAAGTTGTTTGCTAAAAATGTATGGGCATGCAATTAGAAAGCCATTTGTCAAACAGAAAAGACTAACCCTGCAGATTAGTGTTTAAATCATTCCCCGGCCTAACGGATATAAGGAGATAGAGAATCAACGGAAAGTTGCTTATTACTTGTTCTTTCAAAGGGCCATAATTTCATGATAGATTGAAGATGTTACCGAGGCTGGTATTTTCCTTGCATCCATTGTGAGCATGGCTTGCCACGGACAATAGAAATGTCTGCAGTGTGAACCAAAGAATATGACCCCTGAGGCTTCTCAATCTTCCCCTACTGATAAAAAATGAACTTCCTGTCACAGGAGATAAACTACAGTTCTAATCTGTTCTTTACATTTATTTTTTCAGTCACACATCTCAATTCTGTCTATGGTGATCATTAAAAGGCCAATGGCATTAAAAATAGAATGGAAAAAAGGTAATCATTCTTTATTTACTAACATTTTTCAAGTGAAATATTCAAAATAGTTTAATAATGGTTTAGTTTTGTTCTCTTTGAAATAAGTCATATCTGTTGGTAGAGCTGCAGATATTCTGTAGCTATTTAAGAAGCCCAGAAAAGCCATACATTGGGTTTTTATGCTATTTATCAAAGGTTGCTGCTGGTGGGGGCTGTTGCTGAGTATTACGAGAGATAGCCATCACTTGAGATCTCTGGCAATAGGTGGTCCATACTTTGCATGGGGAAGCTAACTATTGCCAGTGGAGGCACAGTGGAGGTACAATTACCGCTGCTATCCACCATTCACTAGTGGAGGCTGGTAAAGCAAAAAATACTTTTAATTTAAGAAACCAGTTTTCTATTACAAAATATTTTTTCTTTATTTTTTACTACAGTATTATGTTTACTTTTTTGTATTAGGTAGGTATCATGAGGATACGAAAGCAAAGCTGATTGCACTGCTGTTGATGTCTCTTTTAGAGACACAGTGGTCTATAATCACATATTTTAGAGATGTGCACCAAGCCCCATGTTTTGATTACTAAGCAATAGATAACAAATCTAGATATACCCCGCACCAGACTAAAAATAATTAATTGACTGAATCATGAAAACCAACTAGGCAAAGGCAAATTAAGCCCAAATGGGCAGCTGTTCTTGCGTTGGAGGTGCTCCCAGGAATAGTGTACCAGATACAAATTAATTTGGTGGGTGTGGAAGCACCCACACCTCGCCAAAAAAGAAGAAATTCCTATGTTTGGAGCACTCCAAATTCCAAACATAGAAATTTCTTCTTTTTTGGCGAGGTGTGGGTGCTTCCACACCCACCAAATTAATTTGTTACTAAGCAATAGAGCAGCAGAACAAACATAGAGCAGTTTATAGCACATCTATGAAACATTGCCACACAGCAGTGGCAGAAAAAAAAGTATTGCAAGATAGCATTATCATTGGGCCCTCCCACCCACCATTATGTTGGATATTAAAAAGGGCATGCACAGTTTAACAAACCAATCACTTCAGCGACAAGGACTGCCACATTTGTGGCTGAAGTGCTTGGTTTGTTTTGGCTCCAACAAAACAAGCTACCAATGGACTTAAGGCAGCTAAGCCAACAATGCTGTCACTGATCTCTACAGTGATAAGATGTTGTCATTATCATCCTCTTCCTCAGCAGTATTTACATCATCTTCACACAATATTAATTCATCCACACTGGAATCCACCATTACAGAAGTCTCTGTACTTTGATGTAGTTGTCGGCAAATGTCTTTCTCATGGAATTTCCAGTTCATTTTAATAAATATCATCTTTTCACATTATCAGGAATTAGCCTCCTGTGACAGTACACCAATTGCTGACAAGGTTCCCGGCTATGCTGAAAACTCTTTCTGAGAACACACTGGAGGGTGGGCAGCTTAAGTAATGCAAGGCGAGTTTGTACAAGAGCCTCTTGTAAAAATTTCCTTTTTTCCTTCCAGTACTCAAAGGGACTTTGTTACATGCCTATTTGTACACTTTTATTTAAATAATCCTACACTATTCACTGGATGTTGACCATATCAGACGGTAGAGGTGTCACTAATTTTGGACAATTATTTTAGATGTGACCAGATGTCAAAATGTAGTGTTGACTCCTCTGCATCACTACTAGGTTTCTTGGAAAAGCTGATTTTTTTTCCTGGCAGCAGCAACTTGCTCACCAGGTACTCTTTGCATCTCTTAAGTTCAGGGCACAACCTATGTCTTAAACCTAGGATCAAGCACAGTCTCCAAAATGTAGTGATCTGATTTCATGATATTGCCAACTCTTGGATCCTGACAAAACAAATGAAGGACTTGATCTACAAGTGTGACATACTTGTAGATAGAATAAATCTCTTTGTTTCATCTCCTCCTTCAATTTCTTTAGCTGCTTTTCTAAAAGTCTAATTAAGGGAATCACCTGACTCAAGCTAGTAGTGTCTGAACTTATTTCACAGGTGACTACAATACTCCAAATGGTTTCGGCATCTTGTACAACATGGAACTGCACTGGAGCAAGGTACATTCCTTCTCCTCTCCCAATGTCATGTCTTATTGTGTAGCTTTGGATGGCTTTGTGCTGTTCCTCCATCTGCTGAAGCATGTAAGGTGTTAAATTCTACCTCTTGCTTCAGTTGGTGGCAGGGCAAATTGAACTTTTCTTGCAGGTGCTGCCGTCTTCTGCATACAACTGCTGAATACCAAAAATATTCTGATTTTTTTTTTTGGGGGGGGGGGGGGGGGGGGCTACAGACATCATCTCTTACATGCCCCTGTCATTTCTTTAAAAACTCTGTACCACCAAGTTCATTGTGTGAGCAGACCATTTGATGTGTTGGAATTCACCAAGCTGTAATGCTGTCACAATATTTGTGGCGTTATTAGAGATCACAAACCCTAAGGAGAATCCACGCTGGGTAAGCCATTTTGCTATGACATCCCTTACTTTTTCAAAGAGGTTGTCAATGGTATGCCTCTTCGTGATGCTGGTGATATAGAGAGCTGCCTGTCTCTGAATGAACTGGCATTGTTTGTTTCGATGCTGTTGCTGTTCTTGCTGTTGAAGGAGATTTACACACCCAGTGGACTATCACAGTCATATAATCTTTAGATTGCCCAGTTCTGCTTTTCCACATATCTGTGGTTAAGTGGACAGTGGGTACAATGGCATTTTGTAGGCCAATAATTAGGCTTTTTTTAACATCCTAGTATAGCTGAGCTTATCTTTTAATATGGAAACGAGATGTAATTTGGTAGTGGGGACACAGGACCTCTGCATTAATGGCAGACATTAGATGCAGAGCTAATACTAGCATAGCCTTCATGGCCAGTGTTGGACTGGTCCATAGGGGTACAGGGGTAACCCCCGGTTGGTCACACTGCCTGGGGGGCCCACCTTCTCGTCTAGCTACCTTATATGCACCTTATATGCACAGGACAAATGGTATATTTTGTACAGTGCATTGTTGTTATTCATCTGGTACATTATCATGCATGCACTAACAGTATTTACTATATATATATTTATCAAGGGGTCCAGACCATGCGCTCTCTAATTGTTAGCGAAGCCTCTGTGGCAGCTGGCCACACCACCTCTGGAGACTGGCCACACTCCTACACATGTGTACCTACCACTACATTCCCCCGGGGGGCCCTTCATGTCCCAGTCTGACACTGGTCATTTCATCAGTGATCCGCTGTGTGACTGGGTGACAGCTGTCATACTTGCTTACTCTTCCAAAGGATTGTTTAACAGTCAATTGTTTTAAATTACTAGTAGTCTTCTTGCAATGAAGGATTCTTCTGAAGAAACCTGGATAGGAGACGAGTCAACTTGCGTTATCCTGGATGCAGGACTACCACTGATCATTAGAGAAGATATTTATGATGAAGATGTTGGCGATTGCAGGTGCTGGGATCTAGCTGAGAGAAGGGAGGTAGATTATTATTGACTGCTTGTTGTTATTGTTTTAGCATAAGTTTCTGATTTTCCCAAAAGCTTTCCATAAACTTGCTGCAAGTGACATAACAGGGAGGAGGTTATTAGATGGTTAAGGTCCCTCTACTGCTGTGTCTTTACAAACGCTACAGATGGCTAGACAAGTGTTGTCAGTATTTGGGCAACAATAATTCCACACATAAAAGGTGGATTTTTTGGTCTCATGCCCACGCATGACAATGGCCTTCTTTATATCATGTGCAAGGATTGCTTTACTGGTGCCTGACTTACACAAACAACATCATCTACAGTACATCCTCATCAGTGTTGGCATCACTTACACAAATATCCCCCTCATCCTGCTGCACTACTACAGCGGCATCCTCAATGTCTATGTCACCAGCTATACTACTGCTGCTCATCCCCATTTGCAGAGAGTGCAGAAATGGTGGAAGGAGGCTTCTCTATGAGTACAGTATGAGAAAGGACAGGCTCCCACATAGCACACACACTTTGAGTCTTTTCAGGGTTTTGTTACATTTCTGAACACACATTTTTTTTCCACTGCCTTGTTGTGTTTTTTTGCAGTACTAATTTTCAGTTTTTCATTTCTTTGACATCTCTTCTACACTCTGGGGGAGAAAGGCTTGCATCATTATGAAAGGAAGAAGATGCCTCACTGCCAGCTACAGAATCACAATCGCAACTCAAAAATGTTGTCCAGAGCCTGAACCTTTGGTTGCCACTGCATGTGGGGGATGGCATATTGGCAATTTTATGTTGTTCTGCAGAAAAGGTTCCCTTTATTTGAGGTATTTTTGAAAAAAAAAATATTGGTTGTTCGATTTCAGATGACCTGGCTTAAACCCTCTATGACATGGGCACAGCTACACCACTGGAGTGGATGAAACTGGACAGATATGTCAGTTTAGCACTGGAGTTGATGGACACAGTGGACAGATAGGTCAGATAAGCAACCACTGGAGTGGATGGAGTAAATGGGCACAGCACAGCAGCCACTGGAGTGTATTGAGTGAATGGACACAGTACAGCACAGCAGCCACTGGAGTGTATTGAGTGAATGGACACAGTACAGCACAGCAGTCACTGGAGTGTATGGAGTGAATGAACACAGCACAGCAGCATGGACTGGGGTCAGCACAGTGTGAAATGGTGCCCAAATCACAACTGCGGGGACTTATATAGAATGCAAAAATTTGTGAGAATCTACAGCCAGTTGATGGCGTTTTCCCTCATTTTTATTTCTTTAATTTGTTGGGCTATCTGAGCGGTTTGTCCGGATTCACACATTAGGTAAATTTGGGTAGGCTCAGTTCTCATAGAACAAAAGCTCCATTCACTGGCGGATTCAGGATGGGGGGGAGGCATTGTGGCGATCACCACCCCCCCCCCACCCATTTCCCCCTTGCACTGTGCAGCTGCAATCAATTAGTCCTGGCTCAGCACCAGCAACTCTTTGTCCTTGCGGCTCTTGGTGGTAGCAGCATGGCACAGCAGTATCCTCCCGGTGCTGGCTGTCACACAGCAGGGTCACCTCTTCCTTACACTGACTAATGGAAAGTGGGGGGAGGTGGCAATGCTGTAGTGACAGTGGTAACACGGTGTGGGGGATCTCTGGTGCATACTACTCTATGTTGGTGCTGTCAGCACAACACAGGGGCGGTACTCCATGCTATCAGTGCTGGGATGCCAGTGCCCTTCCGATATCATGCTCAACAGGAGTTCTCCTTCCAAGCACGCAATCTTCTCCAACGAGCCGCAGCCACCAGATGCACTGAAAGCCCAGAAACCAGAGCAGCAGTATGGTCAGCAGGCAGCCACCTGTTTTATCAGCCGGCAGGTATAAACCATGGTGGTGGCCCCGGGGTGGCTGCTGCTTTGAGCTCCTGTTATATAGTTGCCCTAGGTTCAAATGTGAGACAATGTGTGTGCCCCCCATACCCCATCTCACTCTGTACATAGGGGTGTAATAATCATGTACCCCACCGCCTCTCTAATCACCCCCTTCCTCTCCAATTTTACACATCAATTGATCACATTACACAGGATCCGCCCCCGGCTACTGCTGCACACTGACATGGACCAGGTAACCTGCCTCCTCTACTCTCCTGTACTGCTGGGCGCTGGGCCTTGCAGTTCCACAGCAGAAGGCAGCCAGTATAGATACAAACTTGCAGCTGACTCCTAACTTCTGCTTTCCAGTACCCTGAGACTGCAGAACCCGAGTCACTTTGCCCTGATGATGCCAATACTCATTCATCCTCCTCCTTTTGGCGGACTACTAGGCCAAGATAGAACATATAGATTATGTACAGGCACCGAAGCATCCTCTACTAAGTAGATATCACAGGCGCCGTTTATGGTTTGTTTCTTAGTTAAGCTGCTGCTATGAGGAGATAGTCACTATCCTAAAAACAATGTGTTAAAAGCTAGAAAAGAGCTAAAGCAGCGTTTCTGTGCGTGTGTTTTTAATATCTCAATTAGCAAATTTAATATACACTTTAAAAATTATATAACTCTAATTGCATAAAAACCATAATAGTGGTACAACTTAAATTTCCATTAGAGCAGTTCTCACCCACTAGTACGATTGTCTCTATAAATAGTCCTTCTTTTAGGTCCTGTTCCTTTGATGCTCCAAGTTTAGAGACATATGGAAAGATTGGTTTGTATTTTATTCCAAGGTGCTGTGCAGCATGAAACAGCTTGCCTTTTGTGGTGAGTACCTTTGAATTTCTCGCCAGAGGAACGCTTTCCTGGGCCAATTGCAGATACTGGGCTGGAGTCCTCAGATCAAACGCGGTCTGGGTTCTTAACACCAGTCAGTAGATATAAGATAGGTTTCTATTTGATAAAGTACACTTCCTGTGAGTCAATAATGGAGCTGGTTCAGGCTGAAGGAATAGGTAAATGTCCAGTGGGTAGGTGACCAACGCGTTTCGCTGCTCCAAATGACAGCTTTCTCAAGGTAGTGCTCTCTTGTCTGGAGACACCCCTAGCGTCTCCAATGGCACTCTGGAGTCAGCTATGCTGACCCATGGGATCAAAGGAACAGGCCCTAAAAGAAGGACTATTTATAGAGACTGAATCGTACCAGTGGGTGAGAACTGCTCTAATGGAAATTTAAGTTGTACCACTATTATGGTTTTTATGCATTATGCTGGCGCGTTGTTGCCTGGCGACGCCTGCGATGCCTCCAACAAAGAAACCAGTTGCAGTGGCGACTGCAAGAAGATTGACAGGAGGAAGGCGGATCCGGGCGTCATCTCACCGTTTTCGGGGCGTGGAGATCCGAACGCAGGCGTGTCGAGGCGTTTGGAGGGCGGATGTCTGACATCAATTCCGGGACCTGCAACGCTGAAGTGATCACACAGGGTAAGTAAGTCTTACCCTAGTCTAGTTCTGCACAAAACTTTTTTGGCATAGCAGGGCTGCACAGCCTTGCTATGCAAAAATACACTCCCCCATAGGCGGTGTCTAGTTGATCGCACAGGCTGCAAAAAGTGGCAGCGTGCAATCAACTCGGAATGAGGCCCTTAACACTGTAGCATCCTCACCTGTTTTTGTCAGGTTATGTTTCTTACTACAGCTTCATTTTACTGGTTGCTTATAGTCCCACAGTAGTTATATATTATATATAGCACAACAGTAGTTATATCCCTCACCGGCACATAAGTTCTACTGGTAATTGTTGGTCCAAAGTTTTATACAATATGGGATACTTGGGAAAATGTATTGGTATACAGGCTCTCTCCTTTCTAAAACCACATTACTCCATCAGTTGCTGCACCGATCATACTTCATCAAGTTTACATCCGCCCCTGTCCCCACTGGACATTGCAGTCCACACATATACACATACACACAGTCACATACATACATACATACAGTTGCACATCTATACACATACATACTGTACATACTATCACACCCATAGTCAAACACATATATACAGTCACACACCTACAGTATGCACATACAATTATACTGTGACACATATATACATACATACATACATCCAGTAGTCACACACAACCACACATACAGTCACACGTCTATTCACATAAATAAATATATATATATATATATACACATACATAATTCACACATATACTGTACAGACATTCAGCACTTTCAGTCATATACACAGACACACATATATAGTCAAACATTACACACATACATACTCTACCCCAACCCTGATTGCAGAGAAACCAGCATATAGGTATGAAAAGACGTAGGCACAAGGGATACATACATTGAAAAACATACTGTACATAGGGCACCCAAGTGACAAAGTCTTGGGTACCCTATAAAACAACTAGGGTTGGCAGAAAAGCAAATAAGAGTGACACTGATGGCATAGAACATTTATTTTTCATTTTTGAGTGCCCCAACATTGTAGTCTCAACGGGTGGCAAAAGAGCTAAAAAAACCATCTAAAATGTATTTCACACTATCATAACATATAAAGCTTCTGGGGTCTAAGCGGCCCACAGGCTCCTGGCCTTTCATTTTCAATTTTCTTATACACAAGAGTGTGTTTTACCTTGCTCTCGCACTTCCCTTATTTTTGTTTCCAATGTGTATTTCAGTACCAATATAATTATGCAACTAGAATTTTAATGAACAGTTTTCAAAGATCAACATTTTGTTAATTTGGTCTAGGCTCCATCAAACCTAGTTGTACTTCTGGCTGTTGCAACGCACCATATCAGAGTGGCTACCCCTAATGAGGGGGGATGGCTATGTTGTGTTGTTGGTAGATGAGCACCACCACCTCACCAGGACCACTTTAAGTCCTGATTAATCCAGAAAAATATTTTTTATAGCTGTGATAAGATGCAATAGGTAAACTATTAAGAAATTAGAGAAAGATTTACACTTTGTTCTGACAGCTGAAAATATCCTAAGAACATCCAATTTCCAGTATACATGTAACACCGTGAGGTTGGTGGGTATGTTTAAGTGGTTGAGAGAAATATCACAGGTGTTGGATGGCTATTTGACAGACCTTTCCTCTGAAATGTTTCTCCCGATACTTTGATCTGTAATACCATGTTCAGAGAGGTAGGATAGATAAATACAAAACAGGAGTGAGTCAGCAATTCCTACAGGATGTCTTTTATTGAGCCACAATGAACTCTGGATTAAAGATTAGGATTGGTTAATTGGCATAAAAAATTGAAAAAAAATTACAAAAACAATTTGGAATCAAAATAATAGAAGACAATTGGCTACAGTTCACATCCCAATGGAACATTCAAAGATGCAAAAGACAATTTATTGAATCTCAAATATTAGCATATCATAATTGGAATCAAAGTTTATAATGTGGTCATTAGTAGTGTAATGAAAAACACATTTATCAACAACAGTTATTAATTTTCTAGCTTTGCCTAGCCAAGGCATAATTATCTTCACTGGCAATTAACATTGGAGCTCTGGTACAATTCTGTAGTGCCACAGTGTTTCTATGGGGGGAAATGCCACAGAAATGTAACCCTGAGTTGCAATAATAACAGTGTATTTTAGTTTTATAGTGCTTAATAATTATGACTCCTAAAATTATCAAAGAAAAGCAATAGAGATGGCGCTAGGTGTTTCTCCAATAATAAATAATTGAATAACTGTGGATGAATGTAAAATCACAATTTAGTTTATTAACTAAACATCACGTACTAAAACCATGAATAAAAATTCACATATACACATAAAATTTAGGGTATAAATTGAGCTATGAATCAAATGAGAATGGCTGCTAGTGAGTGTCCACAGAGGATCCCGGACTATGACAATGGGCAAAGTTCCCTGGGGAAAGGAAATGAGTACAGCTGGTGTTACCCGTGACGACGGAGACTTCCAGAGGCTTGAAAATTAACAGCAAGCAAGCTGTTCCATTTGTGTAGAAACTGGGTCTCTCCAATCGGTGCTGTAAAATCAATGTCCCACAGAGAAGGTTCCAAGGCAGGTTTTCCAAGGCAGGTTAGTAGAAGTCCATATCTGGATCCTTTAGAACGTGAAGCACTTGTAGTAGTAGTAGCAGCTTTTACACTTAACGCGTTTCCCTAGGCTCGGTCACCTAGCTGATGAAGCTAGGTGACCGAGCCTAGGGAAACGCGTTAAGTGTAAAAGCTGCTACTACTACTACAAGTGCTTCACGTTCTAAAGGATCCAGATATGGACTTCTACTAACCTGCCTTGGAAAACCTGCCTTGGTACCTTCTCTGTGGGACATTGATTTTACAGCACCGATTGGAGAGACCCAGTTTCTACACAAATGGAACAGCTTGCTTGCTGTTAATTTTCAAGCCTCTGGAAGTCTCCGTCGTCACGGGTAACACCAGCTGTACTCATTTCCTTTCCCCAGGGAACTTTGCCCATTGTTATAGTCCGGGATCCTCTGTGGACACTCACTAGCAGCCATTCTCATTTGATTCATAGCTCAATTTATGCCCTAAATTTTATGTGTATATGTGAATTTTTATTCATGGTTTTAGTACGTGATGTTTAGTTAATAAACTAAATTGTGATTTTACATTCATCCACAGTTATTCAATTATTTATTATTGGAGAAACACCTAGCGCCAGCTCTATTGCTTTTCTTTGTTAAAAATTTCTTTGGGACTGACAATCCCTTGCTGGCAGCTGTGACAGCGCAACTGGATCTGCTTTCTTTCTTTGGTCCTAAAATTATCAAATCAGGCGCTCTGATATAAGGCACAAAATAAAGCTGTTGGTCACCCAATTTATATAATAGAATTGATATACTGATATCTTTATACTTATAGCTGCTCCCACATGAGTATTCTGCGATACTCAAATAGATACAAAGTAATTGTGAAACATGCAATATCACAAGAGAGCGCTAGATACTGATCATTACTATATAAACATTTTATTCAATCATATAAAATAAAAGCATAAAAAATGCAATGCATATTTTCATAAAATAATTATTCTCACTGCTGATATTATTTACACGCTGCCATATACTGTATCCCAATTGTATATTGCACAGATGTCCACATCCAAAAGACCAGTGTGGCTGGTTCGAGCTAAAACAAATTATAAAGTCCCAATTTGTTTTAGACCGCCAAACAATTTTGTGCTCACCACTTATTAAACAGCAGTGAACTGAATAGAACACCGCCGCTCCCACCAACCACAACGGATTCCACATGCTGACAGCCAGCCTCACATGAGACTCTAAGGAATAAGTGGTGAGCACAAAATTGTTTGGCGGTCGGGGGAGGTAGTAGCATAGCGCCCATCGTTTATACAGCTGAACATTCACCATCTAGTGAACACCATTCACATTCCCTAAAACAAATTGGGACTTTATAATTTGCTTTGGAGCGAACCAGCCACACTGGTCTTTTGGATGTGGACATCTGTGCAATATACAATTGGGATACAGTATATGGCAGCGTGTAAATAATATCAGCAGTGAGAATAATTATTTTATGAAAATATGCATTGCGTTTTTTATGCTTTTATTTTATGTGATTGAATAAAATGTTTATATAGTAATGATCAGTATCTAGCGCTCTCTTGTGATATTGCATGTTTCACAATTATTTTAGTTTTATCCAAAGAGGGTGTAGCTAGCGAAGGGATGGTAATTTCTATTGACAAATATAACACAATTGACAATGAGGGTCTCTTGGTTAGATAAACACAGTCTCTCTTAGTTAAAGGACTTTACATGCACTTTCATTAATAACTCAGTCCTTTTCAGATTAAATGTCTGCCTTGCACTTGCACAGCAACTCTTTAATGCCCCAACAGTGACAATGCAGAGGGAATGGTTGTCTTTATTGGCCCCTTGATATTGATTAGCTTCAAAGATATGGCGCTATGCTGTCTGTGCCCATTTACCACTGCACAGCATGTGACAATGTTGCATTGCATGGATTGTGATGTCATAATTTTGCATTGCAGGTTGCATTGCATGGGTTGTGATGTCATAATTTTGCATTAAATATTGCATTGCATGGATTATGATGTCAGAATTTTGCATTGCATGTTTTGAGGCAGTACGGATGGTGTAATGGTTAGCAATACTGCCTCACAGCACTGAGGTCATGGTTTCAATTCCCACCATGTCTAACTGTGTGGAGTTTGTATATCCTCCCCGTACTTTCATGGGTTTCCTCCGGGTACTCTGGTTTCCTCCCACAATCCAAAAATATACTGGTAGGTTAATTGGCTACCAACAAAATTAACCCTGTGTGTGTGTGTACATGTGATAGGGAATATAGATTGTAAGCGCCACTGGGGCAGGGACTGATGTGAATGGCCAAATATTCTCTGTAAAGTGCTGTAGAATATGTGTGTGCTATATAAATAACTGGTAATATAATATATACTTAAGCTGGGTGTCAGATCTGTCCGTCAATCAGTTTCATTGTACTCACTCAGACCCTTAAAACAGAGGTATTCACTTGTTGGACCAGTTTTCAATGGTTCCTTGCTGTTACAAGATGGTCTCCAGCTGCAATATCTCACAATCACTCACCTGGGAATTGGTTCTATGGCAGCAACTGTTGCTACTACTCTGCAGTGCAGCTCTCACTACCCAGTGTGAGCCTGCGGCTGACACCAGTTCTCAGTTCCTGCTCTGCTCCTCACTCAGCATGCTTCCAGCACCTCCAGTTACTTCAGACAACTCCTCCTTCTTCTTCCCACAAGACTCCTCTGTTCCCCAACTGCCCTGCCCAATTATCTGTCCGCATCCACCAGGGTTCTCGCTTAACTACTGCTGTGCCAGTACTTTTCCTTTCTGCTGCTGCGGACCTATAAACAAACTTAAGGGGCCACACGCACCATTTTCCGGGGTACCACAGATGCACAACTCAATTATCATTCCTAAAGATAGATAGTTGACGTTCTGTTTTTAAATGCATTTTATCAGCCCGATCCCTGCACACTACATTTGTAGCACAATATTGTCTCATTGTGACTGACAAACATTGTGCAGCACTCTTGATATCGGGAGCGGATCCAATGTGTTTTGTAATGACCCTCTGCCACGGGTGCTGTGTACACACTAGGAAATAATCGGACTGGGCAGCAGGAAAGTGGCTGTTCAGCTAGATTATTGTACAATGTGTACTTAGGGTTTCAATGTATAGACAGACAATTTAGGTCGACCCGTATGGTCGACGTGCATTAAATCGACACTGACAAAAGGTCGACATGCATTAGGTTGACACTGACAAAAGGTCAACACTGAAAAAAGTTGACAGGTACAAAAAGTCGACAGGTTCAAATGGTTGACATGGCAATGGTTGACACACATATGGTTGACATATGTCGACACAACATTTTAAGTTTTTCCCATTTTTTACACCTTTTTCATACTTTACCACCCACATGGACTACGGCCCTCATTCCGAGTTGATCGCTAGCTGCTTTCATTTGCAACGCCGCGATCAGGCAAAAAATCGGCACTTCTGCGCATGCGTATGATGCGCAGTGCACATGCGCGACGTACTTTCACAAAAGCTGATGCAGTTTCACACAAGGTCTAGCGATGCTTTTCAGTCGCACTGCTGATCATTGAGTGATTGACAGGAACTGGGTGTTTTTGGGTGGTACAGTAATTGACCGTTTTCGGGGAGTGTGTGTAAAAACGCAGGCGTGCCAGATAAAAATGCAGGAGTGGCTGGGGAAATGTAGGAGTGGCTGGCCGAACGCAGGGCATGTTTGTGACGTCAAAACAGGAACTAAATAGTCTGAAGTGATCGCAAGGTAGGAGTAGGTCTGGAAAAACAGGAATAAGACAGCGCTGACTGAGATGGATTGTCGATAAAATACAATAATATTTAATGAATTAAAATTACAATAAAATATTTAAATGAAAAAGGTCTCACTGCACTAATGAGCTTATAGTCACCATACATACATATATGGATTAATCACTTGCCGCTTGATGCAATGTCCCCATGGGACCCGCACGATTAGAATGTCCCTTATCCTGGGGTTGTTGCACAATCCCCGGGCCGAATGCTTGTAATAACAACGCTGGAGGAATAACTGTCCCAGTAGTGTGGCAATACAACAAGAAAGTCCTCACCAGTAGTGCGTAGTTGTAATGATGTTCGGTCCTTGTTATATGGATGTGGGTACAAATAACAGCGCTTTTTTGGCAGAGTCCACAGAGGTCCAAGCGGTGATGAATATTCAGTGAAAAGGTGACACAGGCTCAGAAACTGCACAATTTTTTTTGTAGCAGCGCTGCGATCCTTTCGTTCGGACTTCTGCTAAGCTAAGATACACTCCAAGAGGGCGGCGGCTTAGCGTTTGCACGGCTGCCAAAAGCAGCTAGCGAGCGATCAACTCGGAATGAGGGCCTATGATTGGGAATAGTAACCTGCGTGGAGCCCATAGGCAGCTGAGTGTAGCCCCTTCGCCCTAGCTCGCCATGCAAGGGGACGTGGTACAGTAACTGGGGTTCCCTCTGCTCTGACAGTAAAAACTACACCAAAAGTTTTTTAAAATGGTGTGTCAACTTTTTTTTAGTGTCGTCCATTTCCGTGTCTACCTTTTCATGTGTCGGCCTTTAGTGTATGTTGACTTTTTCTTGTGTCTACCTATTGTCAGTGTCAACCTAATACATGTCCAACTTTTGTCAATGTTGACCTAATGCATGTTTACCATATGGGGTTAACCTAGACATTGCAGATCTTCAATACCACACCCGTGCACCCAGCTCTAGAGACCAATAGGAAAAAGTGTAAAACTAAGGAACAGTTCTATACAGGTTTACAAATATTGTAATATTTGTTTCTATTCATTTACCTAATGAAATGTCAAACTTTTATGAGCATAATCTGTTTCCAAATAGTGAAACTTACCTTCTCCTCTTTTATTTAAAATTCAAACTGCATAACTCATTTTATGTAATGTGTTTTGTATCTTTATTTTTTGTCCTTTTTAAATGTATTCACCGTTATTACCTTCACTGTAAGAAATTGAAATGCAGAGTAGTCCTTGGTCTATAACCTTTTCACATCATAGCAAAACCATATAAATGCAAGTGAAAGAAAAGGATACAATATAATATATAATTTACTGACAATGAAAAAGGTGGTAAATGAATGGTAAGATTAATGTAGTTAGAGCTATTGTTATATCTGAATGTATTGTATGTGTATTCTTCCTAAGACCTACACAGTCTGTGAGCCAACTTCAGATATAATAGTTCTGAATAAATGTACTTGATTTTATTGGAATTACTTCAGTGTGATTAAAATGAATATTATATTATTTAACCTTGTTTCTACAATAGATTTATTGTTTGTAGTGTGGCATGGCCGGTTCTGGCGCTCTGAGCGCCCCGGGCGGCAATAGGGGGTGTGGCTTCGTACAGGGGGCGTGGCCATTTACGCCTCCTGTACAGACTGAAATGATGTGCGGTGCGCGATGACGTCATCGCGCACCGCACAGTAAAGGACCTCTCCACGAAGGGAAACTAGACGCGTACGCGTCTAGTTTCCCTTCACAGCGGCAGCGGGGGGGCAGCGGCCAGCGGCAGCAGGCGGGCAGCGGGGGGCACACAGCAGCAGCGGATCTTGCCCTGGTGCGGCGCCCTCCGGATGGCGCCCTTCGGAAGGCGGCGCCCCGGGCAAAAGTCCTGCTTGCCCGTGGCAAGATCCGCTACTGTAGTGTGGACTTGTTCAATGTGATTGATCAGATAGCTGATTGATCAGATAACTCATTTTATGTAATGTGGTGTGGACTTGTTCAATGTGATTGATCAGATAGCTGATTGATCAGATAGCTGATGTTCAATGTGATTGATGAGATAGCTGATTTTAAGTTATACATTTGGGGGATATGTATGAAGCCTTGGAAAGAGATAAAGTTGGGAGAGATAAAGTACCAACCAATCAGCTCCTGAAATTTTTCAAACACAGCCTGTAACATGACATTTAGGAGCTGATTGGTTGGTACATTAGCTCTCTCCACTTAATCACTATCCAAGGCTAAAGTACGTCTCCCCATATCTCTCTCCAAGATTTGATCAATCACCCACATTGGGGGGCATTCCGACCTGTTCGCACACTGCCGTTTTTCACAGCTCAGCGATCAGGTCACTACTGCGCATGCGTATGCACCACAATGCGCAGGTGCATCATACGGGTACAAAGCAGATCGTTGCTGGGCGATGGATTTAACAAATAATCCATTCGCACAGCCGAGCGCAAGGAGATTGACAGGAAGAAGGCGTTTATGGGTGTCAACTGACCTTTTTCTGGTAGTGTTCTGGAAAACGCAGGTGTGTCCAAGCGTTTGCAGGGCGGGTGTCTGACCTCAATTCCGGGACCAGACAGGCTGAAGTGATCTCAAGGACTGAGTAAGTTCAGACCTACTCAGAAACTGCACAAAATGTTTTTGCAGAGCTCAGTTGCGTTCGCACACTTGCAAAGTGAAAATACACTCCCCTATAGGCGGCGACTATCTGATCGCAGCGCTGCAAAAAGTAGCTAGCGAGCGATCAAATCGGAATGACCCATTTTGTCTGTTGTGGTATTGCAGTAGTTCTCTTACTCGGTCCTCAGGTCCCCAAACAGTTCAGGTTTTCCAGGTCACCTGTGGATCTTTAAAACGTGACAGTTACCTGTCACGTTACCTGCTAAGTGACCTGGAAAACATACCCTGGACTGAGAGCAATTGTGCTATAGTAGTTCACTCTCTCCAGGAAATATATCATACTGTATTTAACTCATGTTAAATAATGTTCTATTTTATAACATGTTTGTTGCTAGAATGAATCTGTTTTTTCTTGAGCCTGGATTGTATTTATGTTATACCTATAATATTTATTTTCTCCCAAGGTCATGTAAATACTGTAACGTTAGTGAAATAATGCTCAAAAAGTAGATACACCATCTTAATATTAGTTTACATGTACCCTTTAAGCAGGATTCATTCTTTAATGTACAATGTATAACTATCTATATATAGTGGTTGCTATTAAGCAGTGTTTATCCATTTGTAAATCTAGTGCTTATCTGTTTTGCACATGATTAATTTGGTTACTTTGTTACAGTCCATTGAAATTTTAGATCCCACTGACACCGTACTTAACTTGGATTGACCTATTTCTGAAATCATCCTCGCCAATTCTATTAGGAAAGACATTATGCTGCACAATGTCCGTGCTGCACAAATAGGATTTCTGTGGTCCATATGTTTTTCTTACTGATTGGGTGCTTATATTTAGTTAGCAGATGTGCTATTAATACAATTCTGCATTAGGAGTATTTATGAAAGCTGGGGTACAGGTAACATTAAACAAAAAAAAATCTGCTTCTGCTTCTTACTTTGCGGCACCTTAAAAATGAATAATAATTATAATATTAAAAACTTTGTAAACATGACATCTGGAATAAGATTGATCCACTTTTTAAATTTTGTTTGCTCTTTTATTATTATTATTTTATCTGTAAACCATAATTCATTTATATTCACTTTGCTACACATATTTTTGGGGGGATTTTCCATAAAGGGATTAAAGTATAATGGTAATAAAATAATATTTCAATGATGATATATGAATTTTATATTATGGGTTGAACATGGCGTGATAGTATGATAGCCTTGATTCTTTGTTGGGAATAAAGGGCCTGATTAAAGTTTGTATTTGTAAGTAAAGCAAATTATCAAGCAACTGGGCAAAACCATGTTGCACTGCAGGTGGGGCAGATATAACATGTGCAGAGGTAGATTTGGATGGATTATATTGGTTCTGTGCATGCTAAATACCGCCTGCTTTATTTTTACACTGCAATTTAGATTCAGTTTGAACATGCCCCACTCAAATCTAAATCTCTCTGCACATGTTATATTTGCCCCATCTGCACCTTGTGGGGTATGTTTTGGCTGCTTTTGCAAGTAGCTTCCAGGTACAGTGCAACATAGTTTTTCCAACGTGCACAAGGGGTAATTCAGAGTTAATTGCAGCAGCAAATTTGTTAGCAGTTGGGCAAAACCATGTGCACTGCA
Source organism: Pseudophryne corroboree (assembly GCF_028390025.1). NCBI lineage: Eukaryota > Metazoa > Chordata > Amphibia > Anura > Myobatrachidae > Pseudophryne > Pseudophryne corroboree. The sequence continues at coordinate 707,213,472 of NC_086449.1, read as the reverse complement.
GGGGGGGGGGGGGAGATATAACATGTGCAGAGAGAGTTAGATTTGGGTGGGGTGTGTTCAAACTGAAATCTAAGTTGCAGTGTAAAAATAAAGCAGCCGATATTTACCTTGCACAGAAACAATATAACCCACCCAAATCTCTCTCTCTCTGCACATGTTATATCTGCCACACCTGCAGTGCACATGGTTTTGCCCAACTGCTAACAAATTTGCTGCTGCGATCAACTCTGAATTACCCTCATAGTTACTTGACCTTCTTGCTTTATTCCCTACTAAATAACCTGTTCCCCTGTGGAATACAAGAGATCATGCCAGTGAACATTTTGCGATGGCCGAAAAACCTGTTCTAAGTTGCGATTGGAGCTTTCTGATATACATCAATAGACCCTTGTTGGCTGTAAGGTGGAGGAGATCATTTATTAAAGATCTGAATTACGCATTTTAGCCCTACTGTGTGGTTTTGTTATCCTTTATCATATAGTAATCATACAGCTTTGCCATTTCCATGATCTCAACTACTTACTATTCAGGCAAAACAGACATGGGAATTGGTTGACCTATTAGATAGCTCTATGTTCTAGAGGATTCAAGAGCAAGTTCCCTGAACTCCTGTCAATCAGTGTTCATTTTGACAGAGATTTTCAATTTATTTTTAGTCTTGGTCATTTACTTAAAATTAGACTTGATTTAAAGTCACATTTTAGTTTTTTTTTTTTTTTGCTTTGTTTTATCCAAAATTTAGTCAGTGGATCTCAGATTACATTTTAGTCAATGTTTTAGTGATAACTTTTGCAGTTTAATGATACTGTTATGGATTTTGCTAAAGAACATTTCTCTAGAATTCTCTTGAGAAGCTAGGATACCTTTATCTACAGTATGTGTATAGTAATCTCGAATAAATGCTTTTTGGAACTGAATGTGAGTGCCGGTCTTTCACTTAAATTCAGTATGATCTACCGGTGGCCGTCAATATCCAGACAGCTGCATCCCGGCCGACAGTATGCCGGCAGCGGGACGAGCACAAAGAGTCCCCTTGTAGGCTCGCTGCGCTCGCTGCACTGCTGGCTCGGTGGCTCGCTGCACTCGCCACAGGTTCTTTTCCCACTCTATGGGTGTCGTTGTCACCCACAAGTGGGATTAGTCCTGTAGAGCCAGTATTCCGGCTGTCGGCATTGCCAGCTGTCAGATTCCGGTGTCAATATCCTTACCGCTGGGATCCCGACAGCCGGCAAATTAATCGTATACCTTTCACTTTACTCTTGTGTTAGAGGTGTGTTTATATTAACCCTTACTGGACCTGTGCAGCCTCTATTGCAACTACTAAGTGCTGTATATATATACATTACATATATACATTACTATGACCACCTCCTACTTTTGATGTCGGCAGCATGTGGCCATGAAGTACATCACATGTTGTGCGCTGGTTTGGTGGGTATGTAAGGTGTGCAACAGGCCGCCTGCAAACATCACACTCGTTGCTGTCATGGGTATAAAAGGGGCGATTTATCCGAGTTGCAAAAAGGGATGATTATTGGCTTTCGGGCCAGTGGTTCAAGTATTTTTGAAACAGTGCAGTTTGTAAACTGTTCACGTGCAGGTGTGGTAAAGGTGTATCGTGACTGGACAGATTGCACCATTGTGAGTAACCAACGTGGAAACTGCAGAGCATCACGTGGCATTGATGTGAGAGGTGAACGTCTGCTACAAATGTGTGTGAGGTGCTCCACCGACATGCTACAGTGGAGCATCTCACCATCAAAATGTACCAGTGCCAACCTACCAGCGCCTTATGGAGTCACTCCCAGCCCATTATTAATAATCAGTCTTAGGCATGCTAGGGTCCATGACCCACCTGATGAGGACACCCACCGTGACATGGAACCGCATTGTAGGCCAAACACATGCTATGAGAACCCAACTTCAATATTGCTCCATTTTAAACGTGGTAGAGTTTATTATAATTGTTTGATATCAGTATTCTTAGTGCTTAAAGTGTGACTGTGGCTGCACTTCATGTTTTGAATTTTCTTCCAGTGTGACACTACAGTTCTCAAAGGCCCAGAAAGGTAGACGTGGCACATTGGGACCCCTGGACGTGCGGTGAGCTAAATGGCTCAGGAGGCACTGGCTAACCCCAGAGCCAGATTTACATGCAATATATGAGCCAATGGGTACATCTGGGCATTATACATAGGTGCAGCATTATAAACTCTTGGAAATCTGGTGAGTTTTGATTAGAGATGTGTGGAAAGGATACACAGGTGAGGCACTGCCTCACCTGCCATAGACTTTTTACTCCAGAGTTTGGACTATAAAAATGATTAGAATATTGCAAAGAAGATACAAAAAAGGCCTGACTTCAGGAAAGTGCGCAATAAAACAAGGTGCAGCCTTTATCTAATTCACACAACAGGGGCGTTCCCCTCACCCCCAGAAATGAACATTAGTAAACAGAAAATAGGTGAATAGGATAGGTGGCACCCTTCTAAATAAACCACACAAATTATACAAATTCTCAAAACGTGTCAGAGGATATTTCAGCAATATACATTCCTGTTAGCAACTTGAATCTTCAGCATGTAATGGGTCACTCCCCCCGTATTCCAAGTATTATTCCTCCTCTTGTCTTATTTCCTCTCAGGATGGCCATAAAACAGAGGAAATAATAGCATGATAGTGTAGCAATGTTTTTTTATTTTACACAGACAGAAGTTTCTTTGTCTGTCTGTGTAAAATAAAAAAACGTTGCTGAAGATTCAAGTTGCTAACAGGAATGTATATTGCTGAAATATCCTCTGACACGTTTTGAGAATTTGTATCATTTGTGTGGTTTATTTAGAAGGGCGCCACCTATCCTATTCACCTATTTTCTGTTTACTACTGCAAAGAAGATATTTCAAACAAATTATCAGTATTTTTCATATATTTTATTCAGTCAAAACTCTGGTTTAAACGTAAGTATGACAGGAAAGGCTCTGCAGCACCTGCCTCACCCCACCGCATGTCACTGTTGGCACCTCTTATGTTAAAAATTAAGGTGTCCAGACCCCCCCCCCCCCCCCATCCCAATATAAATGCACAGTTTGCACATGAAAAAAGCGGACACGCCCAATTCATATCATATGACACATTGCGCATGTCCCCAGTTCACATCATATGCCCAGGACTGCCGTCAGAAATGAAGGAGCCCGGGAATTGACAAAATAGGCAGCCACCCCCACCCCCACCCCCTGCACCACATGTATTATAATAACAGCAGTATCTATGCCACCTGTATTATAGTACAAAATAAAGTCTGCTCCACCTATATTGTAGTAACAGCAGAGGCTGTGTTACCTATATTATAGTAACAGCAGATACTGAACCACCTATACTATAGTAACAATTAAGTGTTCCCCACCTGTATTATAGTAACAGCAGAGACTGCGCTACCTGTATTATAGTAACAGCAGAGACTGCGCCACCTGTATTATAGTAAAAACAGAGACTGCGCCACCTGTACTATAGTAACAATTAAGTATGCGCCACCTGTATTATAGTAACAACGGAGTCTGTGCCACCTGTATTATAGTAACTGCAGAGACTCCACTACCTGTTTTATAATAACAGCAGAGACTGTGCCACCTGTATCACAGTAATGATTTAGTCTGCACCACCTATATTATTAAAATATGACACTAGAGTGTAATATTGTACATGTACAATGATAAAGCAGCACTAAAATCTGCTCCAGCTGTACTATAACAAGGTATCAGTGCATGCTCCCTTTGTAGTACGGCAACCTCACACCAGAGTCTGCTCATCCTATAGAATAATAATATCATTACCTGTTGCCAACAATGGCTGCTCTCTGGTTCCTTGTGGGAATGATAGAAGGAATGGAGAGCTCAGGGTTTTTTTTCCATGTGTTTTTGTTTTTCCTGTGTTGTATAAGGGGCTCTACCTTGTGTAATGTGTATAAGGGGTATTACTGTGTGGTGTAATGGGACTGACGGACGCTACTGTGAGATGTAATATGGATTGGTACTATTATGTGGCCACGCCCCCTCCCCAATAATCCACGCCCTGTTTTTTTTTTTTCTCTGAGGCGCACTAACCCTATTTTACGGGGGGGAGGGGGGGGAGGCACAATGGAAACTTTCACCTTGGTCGCCAGAAGGTCGGGGGGGGGGGGGGGGGGTTTGGGGCAATGAAAACTTTCACCCTGGTCGCCAGAAGGTCTAGATCCGGCCCTGACAACAGAGACATTTGTTTCTCTTTTGTGTCTTGCTTACCCTTTTTGGACAATAAAAATAAAACACCACAAATAAGACAAACACAATAAAACTACAAATTACATGATTTTATATGTTTTTGTCCATTGTTAACAAAATCCAAAACCAATACCAGAACCACTACACACAAGGAATTTTGAGCAAATGCTGAAACCAAAGACAAAGCACATAAATAGTTTAAGATCCAAAACCTATACCAAAACCAAAACACTTAACTTAAAACACAGCATACCTTCTTTCTTGCGTATTACCGTTAACATGCACTACAGGTATAACTGATTGCAATGGTAATTGCTCAGATCATTGGGGTATATTTACTAAGCTCCCGATTTTGACCGAGATGGCGTTTTTTCTTCAAAGTGTCATCTCGGTCATTTACTAAACACTAATCACGGCAGTGATGAGGTCATTCGTATTTTTTTGCTAGTCCAAGTTCAAAATTACGAATGAATACACCATCGGTCAAATTACGCCTGTTTAGATATGAATCTCGGTCATTTACTAACCATTCGTAATTGCATTTGCTGCCGCGAAAATGATTTCGCGGCCGCGAAAAATTACGATTCGCATTTTTTTCCTAAAAAAAAACGCGCCAGCCTTTGAAAACCGCGTTTACATGTGAACTTAATTATCCATTACTCACACCTGTTTTTTTGGGCCTATAAAAGTGTTTCAGGCACATTCTGAACTACTCTCACTCTGAAATGGCAGCTGTAGTGTGTGGCAATGGTTTTTTGTTGGCTGTGGGATACGTTAGACTGCTCCATGAGGCTTCCAGGAATCAGGACCAGGTAAGTGAACATGGCCAACAGGTTGTCCAGGTACCGCGGAGGCTGCGCCAGCCTCGTTTTTTTAGAGGGCGTTTAAACTTAAATGCATTGTCCGATGATAGGGTCATACAGATGTTCCGCCTAAATAGAAACAACATTTTCCACCTGTATGACCTTGTCAAACTGGGCATAGACCCTGAGACAGCACGCTCTCGCTCTGTCTCAGGCCTACACAAACTCCTGGCTGTGTTACACTTTATGGCTACTGGGAGCTTCCAGGCTGTGGCAGGCGACGTCATTGGGATCTCACAGCCCACCTTTTCAAGATTTTTGATGCAGGTGAGTCTAAAAATACATATGCGGTTATGGCTAAGTGTTGCTTGTGTAAGTTGAAACACCACAGTATTGTAGAGAATACCTAACATGACACTCACCTTAGCTTATTTAATGTCCACTCAGGTTTTGGATGTGTTGGAGCCACACATTAAAGCCTCAATCTGCTTCCCTACTGAGGAGTCGGAGTGGAGTGCTGTCAGGGTAGCTTTCTATGAGCTTGCAGGCATGCCCAATGTGCTGGGGGCCATAGATTGCACACACGTTCAGCTGAGATCACCTAAGGGCCGCCAGTATATATATACTAATAGGCATATGGATCAATCAACTAATGTCCAGGTGGTCTGTGATGCAAATTTAAAAATTATGAGTGTTGTTGCAGGTTACCCTGGTGCCTGCCATGACTCCTTCATCCTCAGTCAGTCATCGCTCTTCGATAAATTTGAGGAGGGACAAATGCCTGATGGCTGGCTGTTGGGTATGTTGAAAATGTTATGTGTGTATGTCTTTTAACCACAGCCTAGATTTTGGAGGAGGTGATAGAATAATCTAACATATGTCCTAATGTTGACTATATATGTTTTTCAGGTGATGGGGGTTACGGCTGCTACTCTTGGCTCCTTACTCCATTGTCCCAACCTGATTCTCCTGCTGAACACAGTTATAATCATGCACATAAGGCTACGCGGAATGTGATAGAAAGATGTTTTGGGGTGCTGAAGTCACGTTTTCGGTGTCTGGATAAATCTGGTGGCCTTTTGTTGTATAGTCCCTCAAAGGTGACTCGGATTGTGTTCTGCTGCTGTTTTCTCCATAATCTGTGTTTAAGTCAACATCTGGCACATGGTGAGGGAGAAAGCAGTCAGCAAGCAGAGGAGTTAGATACATCTGGTGACAGTGTGAGTACAATTGTAGGGAGGCAGGTACGTCAAGAAGTGATCCTGCGATATTTTACAGGTAAGTTTTATTATGCTGTAATTATCCTTCACTAAACACTTTGCTCTACTTTCTATTGTGTGTTCTGTTACTTACTGTTTGTTGTTTATAGTGGTGTGTCCATTGTGCTTAGTTGATGCTAACAAAACATTTACAGTCATTACCCTTGAAAAACATAACTACATACATACAGACCAGCTTAAAAAATTTTGGAGACGGACACAGGAATGTTTTTTTTTAACAATTTTTTGTATTTATTTGCACAAAAAGATTGGTGTTATTTTTTTCGCTTGTGTGTGCTGGGTGCTGGCTCACTGGCACGTGCTCTTGAGGAACGCCGGACAGGGGAGGTTACTGGCGTTTGAACAGGGGTCGTGGTCCCCGAGCTGGAGGTAACTTGCTGAGCTCCCATCATAGCAATATTGCTGCTCAAATTATTTAAACTGGCAATCAGCTGAGTGTTTGTAGCAGTGTGGCTGGCTACAATCCTGGATAAGGCCTCATTCACCACTTGATTGTGTTGAATGATCTGAACGAGTGCCTGCTGATGTCGCTGTTGCTCATCTATAATGCGGGATAAATGTGCATTCATTTGGCTGTTTTCAGCCCTAATTTGCTCCATTGAGGTAGCCATTCTCCCTACTTGTACTATCAGTCTGCCCGAGTTGCGACTAATACGCGGTAGATGATGGGGCAGACTGGCAAGGTGTTGTGTATGTTGGGTCAGGGTGGCATTGCTTTGGGCCTGTTGGCTTGTCCAACTGGCCCAAAAATCGCCAGGAATTTGGCTTGGGGGCGGAGCTTGTGCCAGTTGGGGACTGATGGATGGTTGGGGTATATCCTGCAACTGTATTGGCATGCTTGGATCAACAGCTGTAAGTTGCAGTGTGAAGGATGGCTCTTGTTCTGGTCCCTGCTGGTCCTCGGCGGACATCAAGTTGTGCTCTGTATGGGGTAGGCAACATGCAATGTTGTAATTTTTTTTAATTTGGCCTGGCTAATGCAACACATTAATACATTCCTAATACTACATTTTTGCATTATTAGCACTTGTTTTTCTCAACGTTAACAATTTATAATTTTTATATTTTAAAAAACCAACACAGGCGCAAACATTGCCAAATTTGCATATTCCTCACTTAACTAACTTCCCTCCACACCATTACACTGTTAGATTCCCTCCCCTCACCACGATATAGACTACTTACCTGTACAGTCCAGAGGAGCGGAGCAAGTAAGCCATCTACATACTGGACAGGGGCGATGTGTGAACACTCTAATGGTTTTTTTATTTCGGTCCAACATTTAATTTTATTCATATTTTTTTAAAAATGTGAACGTGTGTGTGCTTAATGTATCCTCAAATCTGTTGTTTTCATACAAATAGGTTGTCTAGACCATCCACTAAGACCTTATCTAATTTTATTAAAGCACCTTGAGCAATTGAAGAGGTTACATCACATTGATTGTTGAGGAAAACATGTAAACTCCAAACCAACTAACAACATCTTAAGTGTACTGTGTATATTATTGCTTATGTGTTTAATTTATGTTTTTACTCACCAGATAACTGAGGTGATCTGGCCTCATCACTCTGCGAACTCGACAATAGTGCCAGTGGTGGCTGGGGTGACACTGCCGAAAGTCTTCGCCTGGGTGGGGATGATGGAGGTGCGGAATCAGAGCCAAGACGCCGTGTCTTAGTTGGCCTCCTGGGTAAGTGGCCCAAGCCCTGTGATGGGCGCCTTACAGGAGGTCGGCTTCCAGAAGCAGAACCTAGGTGCAAAATTTAAACTTAATATTTTGTACTTCTATGTGTTTTCAGAATATGTGACTACAGTGAAGACTTACCTGCAATACCGGCATCATCCTGACTTGTGTGAGGCCTGTCTGGGCGGCTGGTCTGTGTGACTGTGGAAAAAGTGACCCCAACATTATTACCATGTTTTTGGAAAAATGACCCACTGAAAACCATTAATGTACTGTAAGCATCTATATGGTTTTGTTTAAAACAAATTTTTAAGCTTAAGAGCTTCTACATTCATGATTTTGAGATGAATATCAAAATGTACTTGATGTGGCACACAATAAATTTATTTAAAATAAGTTTTTGGTCTCAGATATTGCAGAGATTGAGTACTTGCAAATATTTTTAAAATGTAATGTTTTAAAAATTTCCCCGCTTTTCTGTTTTTTTAAAAAACAAAAACCTTTTGTGGATTTTAAACAAACACACATGTTCAAGCATTATCGCCAAAAATTGCAACAAAAAAAGAAAAAAAACCATTCAAAACACAAACACACCTTAAGGGAGCATAGGCATGCAATCTGTTTTGTGAGAAAAAAATCATCCTTTAAACTTTAAAAATGAAATTAACTAAATTTTACAGACATTTTAAGAACAATATTACAAAACAAACTTACCATCCTGCGTGGGTCGGTCCGAATCCCGGACATGAGTAGCAGACACCACTTCGCCAGGAATCAATGCCCGCACAGGCTCCTCCCAGTCCCGATAGCTTACACGTAAAGGTGGCCCACCTCCGGTTCTCCGTGCAGATTTGGACTCTTTGGCCATCTTGGCCTTGACACGCCGCTTAATATCATAGAAACGCATGCGGCACGTGTCCTCTGTCCGCCTCACCACACCCTCACTATTCACAGCAAGTATGACTTGCCCCCACAGGGCAGACTTCCTGCGGGAGGACACCCTGGCAGCATCCTGACCAAACAATTGGCGATGGTGCTTCATCAGCTCACGCACCAACGCCATGTTTTCAGCATAGCTGAACTTTATATTCCTGCCAGTCTTGGTAGTGGTGCGTGGCTGCGGTGCCACAACACCATCACTATCACTGGAAAATCCAGCAACAGGCACCCCCTCCTCCTCCTCCTCACTAACCTCCTCCCTCTCACTACCCCCCTTCACCTCACTACCAGCCTCCACCTCACTACCAGCCTCCACCTCACTACCAGCCTCCACCTCACTAACCTCCGCCACCACACTGACCTTTGAGTCGGACATGACAAACAACATAAAACACACAAAAATGAAAACACAAAACACACTCCTCCACTACTCCTACTACACACCACACAGCCAACACACACGCTCACTCACTCACAAACAATGACAAAAGACTGAAAAAAAAAAACAAGGACAAAAAAGTTTACAAACTGGGAAAAAACAATACTACAAAGATCACAAGACTACTAACACACACAGTACAGCACTCAACAGTCACCAAACTCCTCTCCAAATCCACCAAAAACTCCACCAAACTCACCAACTCCAAATACACCTTCCTCTCTCCTCTCCACTAGCTAAACCCACGAGGTGCGGAGTGTTTGGGGCGTTTTTATAGTAACATGCACAGACACTCCTCCTTCACGAATACAACCAATCACGGCCGCGTGACGTAAACGAAACTTAGGAGTAAAAACGCGGCCGCAAATTCCAAATCACTGCCGTAACAGACTTGTGACGCAGTCGTAAAAAAAACGCAACAACGCGGCCGCAAAATAGCAAACGCGGCCGCATTCAGCAGCAAAAAAGCACGAATGACATCGACATCGGAAGATACGGAAAATACGAATACGACTGCTTAGTAAATGAGTCGTAATCAATTCAAAAAGTTGCAGATTTACACTGTCGATGTCAGTCGTGATTGAACTTGAACATGATTCTGAAAAATACGAATCTTAGTAAATATACCCCATTGTCACCACTTTAAAAATGCATCACTACAATGGGGTATATATATTTACTAAGCTCCCGATTTTGACCGAGATGCAGTTTTTTCATCAAAGTGTCATCTCGGTAATTTACTAAGCACTAATCACGGCAGTGATGAGGGCATTCGTAATTTTTTGCAAGTTCAGGTAAAAAATTACGAATGAATACACCATCGGTCAAAACGCGGCTGTTTAAGTATGAATCTCGGTCATTTACTAAGAAGTGCAAAGCAAAAAAAGAACAAACACTGCCGTGAAAAATTACAACTCGTAAAAAAGTGCTAAAAAAAAACAGACCTGCTTTTTTTATTCGTGATTGGATAGGCATGCACGGATCCATGAGATCCGTGCATGTATATCAGTGGGAAGGGGTGGGAAAGTGCTTATTTTTTCAAAAAAAATTGCGTGGGGTCCCCCCTCCTAAGCATAACCAGCCTCGGGCTCTTTGAGCCGATCCTGGTTGCAGAAATATGGGGAAAAAATTGACAGGGGTTCCCCCATATTTAAGCAACCAGCATCGGGCTCTGCGCCTGGTCCTGGTCCCAAAAATACGGGGGACAAAAAGAGTAGGGGTCCCCCGTATTTTTAAAACCAGCACCGGGCTCCACTAGCTGGACAGATAATGCCACAGCCGGGGGTCACTTTGATATAGTGCCCTGCGGCCGTGGCATCAAAAATCCAACTAGTCACTCCTGGCCGGGGTACCCTGGGGGAGTGGGGACCCCTTCAATCAAGGGGTCCCCCCCCCCCAGCCACCCAAGGGCCAGGGGTGAAGCCCGAGGCTGTCCCCCCCCATCCAATGGGCTGCGGATGGGGAGGCTGATAGCCTTTGTTGTCAAAGAAAAGATATTGTTTTTAGTAGCAGTACTACAAGGCCCAGCAAGCCTCCCCCGCATGCTGGTACTTGGAGAACCACAAGTACCAGCATGCGACGGAAAAACGGGCCCGCTGGTACCTGTAGTACTACTACTAAAAAAATACCCAAAAAAAGACAAGACACACACACCGTGAAAGTATAATTTTATTACATACATACACACATACATACATACTTACCTTAAGTTCCCACGCAGGTCGGTCCTCTTCTCCAGTAGAATCCAAGGGGTACCTGTTGAAGAAATTATACTCACGAGATCCAGGGGTCCAGGCTCCTCGGGAAATCCAGGGGTAATCCACGTACTTGCATAAAATAAGAAAACGGAAAGCCGAGCCACGAACTGTGGGTGATGGAGAGGCAGTGAGTGATGGAGAGGTAGTGGGTGATGGAGAGGAAGTGGGTAATGGGGAGATACAGAGGGTGATGGGGAGAGGCAGTGAGTGACAAGAGAAGGCAGATGGTGGCAAGGAGATAGTGGGTGACAGGGAGATAGTGGATAACTGGGGAGGCAGTGAATAACGTGTGAGGTGGCTGCAGGCAGATAAACTGCAGTATTGTGCATCCATGGTACCTTTGTGAATGAGGACCTCCATAAAATCTATTATGTGCAGTCAGAGCTAAATGTTTAAACCAATATTTACTGATACAGTCGGGCTTAGCCCCTGCATGAAGCAGTAGTCCTGTAATGTGTGTATGCCCAGTTTTGCTGCCTCATGAAGAACTATCCTGGCTCAGTCGGTGCGATGGGCACAGGCAGAGGCAGAGCGGCTAATATCTGTACTGCTGAGATTGGCACTTCATACCCAGTGGCACTGGATGGGTATATATATGTATATATTGTCACAACTGAGGGCTGGGGCTGACAAGAGGAAGCCTCAGTTGTAGGGGCTGAGATGTACTTAAACTTAGAGGGCTATATCAGACCCTTAGACATGCAGGTGGAATTGCAGTACCAATGCCCGAAGGCGTGACCACAACAACAGGAGTAAAAGTCAATGGATTTTTATTAAACACAGTTCTGACAATACAATGGCAGTGCTATTCAAGTATGGAATGAGCGAATGGAGACAATACACAGTTCCTTGGAGTGCTGCAGAATAGAGGATACCTCTGGGTGTGGTAATATCAGGTACAGTTCTTATAGACCAGAAGATGGAATGTCCTTAACCAAGACCCGTCTGCAGAATAATTAAATAGGAATAGGAACTGGCCAGCAGGTGTTTCTCTGGAAGCTGGTAGTATTGACGAATGAGAGTGGACTGCCGAGTATGCCGGGTGGAACCGGGTCAGATGATGAACTGTGAATAATTATGCACAAATGAAGCTAGAGTTCGATGATTGTGAAGATCGATGGTTAGTTGATAATCGATGATGGAGCACCGATGATTCTTGGAAGCTGGGCACCGCTGGAAGCTGAATGCTGGAAGCCGGTGTTAGCAATAACCAGGAATAGAATGCAATGGCAAACTGAGCACCGCTGGAAGCTGGATGCCGGAAGCTGGTGTTAGTAGTAACCAGGAGTCAGGCTGCACCGCAAAGTGGTAGGCTGGTGCGGGTCTCTAGTGGAGTTTGGAAGCATGAGCTGGAAAACCTGAAGCAGAAACAACCACAAGGAGGAGAGACTGGTACACAGGGTATGACAACCAAAGCACTGACAATTTCCTGGTCCAGGTACAGGACACTTAGAACCTGCAGCAAGGCAGGCATTGGCTGAGCAATTACGCAGATTCTATAGAGCAGTGAATTGGAGGAAACTGAAGCATGTGACTGAAACCAACATGGCTGCACCCATGTTAGCACTTGGAGGGAAAGTTAGTTTGGGAATCCATATGGAAACCATATGGAGATTCAGCAATAATGGCGGCGGAGGCCGCGGAGGGCAGGAGGCGCCACACTGGCAACTTGCATACTAGAACTACATGGATGACAGCGGAGGCCACGACAGGCATGAGACGTTACACTGAGAAATCTGTATAATGGACACACAGGAATGGCCGAGGGGGGCCGGAGACGCCATACTGACACTTGACATGAGGCCACTGTGACAGCGCTGCAGGATGACAGGAGGAAAATGCAGAGTGTGAACATCAGCAACACAGGTGAGATCTGACCCTGGACCACTGAGCCAGCCTCAGGAGACATCTGAATGGCAAGTAATGGCGTCCAGTTACCCGGATCGTGACATATATATTTTAACAACATAACGGGAATAGTTCTTGAAGGCAGGTATATTTGCCCCAGGCTTCTTATCTACAGTATGTGTTTAAAACCACAGAAATACTGTGTTGGTTCCAATAAGGGTCTGGATAAGGGTCCTGGAGTTGGATGCGAGAAGAGAAGGCGGGTTCTCCATCCATTTAGGCCCAATTCAGGACGTTGGGCTTTCAGCTGTATGGGTGGTTTAAAAAGGCTGTCAGTCTGATCATTGGCCCTCATTCCGAGTTGTTCGCTCGTTATTTTCCTTCGCATCGGTGCGATTTTCCGCTAACTGCGCATGCGCAATGTTCGCACTGCGGCTGCCTCAAGTAAATTTGCTAAGAAGTTTGGTATTTTACTCACGGCATTACGAGGTTTTTTCTTCGTTCTGGTGATCGGAGTGTGATTGACAGGAAGTGGGTGTTTCTGGGCGGAAACTGGCCGTTTTATGGGTGTGTGTGAAAAAACGCTGCCGTTTCTGGGAAAAACGCGGGAGTGGCTGGAGAAACGGGGGAGTGTCTGGGCGAACGCTGGGTGTGTTTGTGACGTCAAACCAGGAACGAAACTGACTGAACTGATCGCAGTGGCAGAGTAAGTCTCGAGCTACTCAGAAACTGCTAAGAAATGTCTATTCGCAATTTTGCTAATCTTTCGTTCGCAATTCTGCTAAGCTAAGATACACTCCCAGAGGGCGGCGGCTTAGCATGTGCACTGCTGCGAAAAGCGGCCAGCGAGCGAACAACTCGGAATGAGGGCCATTGCTCTCTGTCACACTGCCTGGGGAAGAGGAGAGACTATGGAGTCTCTGTGAGAGAGAAACCTGCTATTGAAAACCAGTGAGCTGTGTCTGATAAACGTCTTATTGTATTATTTTTTTTGTGAGTTATGATTATACTGTGTTTAGTTAGTGCCGGACGGCAAGGTATTTTGGTTTGATGTTTATTTCTGTTTTACTGTACAATAAAACTGGTTGGGGCCAGTTGCACCAAACCAACATACTTGTGTGATCTCTAAGCTTCTGCACACTGCCAGCTACCCCAGCAGATGATACCTGTTACAATAGTAACACACACACACACACACACACACACACACACACACACACACGCATGCACGCACGCATGCACGCACACACACACACATATAAAAATGCATTTACCCCTGAATAGCTTCTTTCACACCCCCATAACATGGAGCCGACAACAAAATCTGGGTGGGAGGGAGGTAACGTCTGTAGTAAAAAGATGCCAGGGCTTTACAATACTAACAATACAACAAAAATTTTCCACCCCTAAAGTAACACACACTATGAAATTTGGCGACAAACTCAGAAACACCCTTTAATTGCCAACTACCGGAAAGTGTATGCTGACCAGCCTTGGAGCTTAAACCTCTCCTGTCATAAAAAAATACCTTGCATAATTCAGAACAGGGTGGAATGCATTACCTAGTGCTAACAATGGTTTATAGAGAAGAGAGTCACAGAGCACGAACACTAGCAGTGACCTGTAAGACAGATAGCCACAGAGTGTCAGTATACAAAGCCTCCAAAATTAGATAAAACTGCGCCAGAGGATACACTTATCCCTCTGTTGTTACCATCCCTAATAAGTGAGCTCCCCTCACTCCTCCGTACACAGCACAGCAAGACATTACCATGTAGACAGACAACTTCACACCTTTAGATTTATTCAGCTATTTATCTTAGCCAAGCTTACACATTTCATTGTGGAGCAGATAACTCTTATATGCTCGGCAGCTCATAGCTGAGACATCCATAGTCAGCCTTGTGAAGCCCCTGTTCTGAAATATAACAACTGTGCCAGAGCTCAAGTGGTTTTTGGAGCTCACAGTTAATGGGTATTGCAGGAACTACAGGATGGAAGTCTTGATCTTACTCGTCTAGACAGCACATTGGCAAGTTAGATGTAAAATGGCATAGCCTAAGTACAGTATATGTGGCAGGTACAGTATGGTGTAAAAATGTGCAAGCTATGGGAGAGTGGCACTGGATACAGCTATGTAATATGGATCTCCCTTTGTGCTTATCTGAGATTTTCACCAATATAAAATAGTCTGTTACATTATTTTATTCACTGTTTAAACAGCATGTTTACAGTTTTACTGCCAACAATTATACAATACTGTATACTTGCATTTTAACTTTGCCAGCATAGTGGCGCCAATACAGTCCCTCCTAACTACAGATCGATACATAATGATTGTCAAGATTATAAATGCATCCCTGCCTTTGTGGTATTTAAAAAATCATAGATTTTTTTAGTTCTCTTTATAGAAATTTCATATAATAAGGCATAATTTGAGTGCGTACTGCTTAGAAAAAACTATTTGGATGTTGACGTTGCAGTGTTTATTTTGTCAACAAAATTTGCGATTAAAAGGTTTGTGTTTTGCACTTTTTTGTTATAACAAACTTAAGGCATTCATTTGTATATGATATACTGTATGGGAGCACTATGGTAAGTCAGATTCAGTAAGTAACACATTCTCAGTCTACTGAACCTAGATGACTAAACACATAGTTAAAGATAGGCAAACTCCTCAAGTGATATTTAAAGAAATTTTCTTCACCAAAATCCATAACAGTATCATTCAACTATTTGCAAAAGTTAGGACTAAAATATTAACTAAAATTAGACTAATATGAAAACTGAGATCCACTGACTAAATCTTAAAAACGAAGCAAAACACTAAAATGTGACTTTAAACCAAATGCTATTCTAAGTAAATCGACTAAGACTAAAGCTAAATTGAAAATCCTTGTTAAAATTAACAATGTGATGTTGATATGTATTTATCACAAATGTCAGAAAAAAGTCTGAGAAAAGTGGTTATTGGTATAAGATATTAGTGAAAATGTTAAATTAATGCAAAAGTCCTAACGCTGAAGTCGGCTTAATTAAAATTTTGTGCACTTAATGTTGAACTCTACCTATGGATATTTTTGAACTTAGGCAACTGTCCATTTGCTTTGGTAATAGTCAGACATATGTTTGTATGCCTGAGTTGTGTAGTTGTCTAAGTTGTTTTTTTTATTAACAGCAGCAGTCAATTAGACATTTTGCATTGTTCAACAATTTTTTAAATTATAGGAATTCCCAGTTCTCAAGGTGATTTAATGATACAAATTTGTGGGATTCTAAGAGGTAATATCAGTGTAACAACCAATATCCCAGGAGACAGGCTTCCATAATTCTGCTGTTGGCTGTACATGCCTAAAGACAGAGATCCCCTGTTGGACTGTTGGACATGGAAGCCACCAGAATAGGTCCTGGATGGGTCTGCGCATTTTATACCAGAAGGCAGACTCTGCTTACAGCCTATAGAGGTGCGAGCAGAATCTTTTTACATAATAAGCGGAGAAATGTGTAATGCAACCTACCAATGGCAGCTCACAGATATCTGAATCTGACCATAAGTGTGTACATAGGGTGCTACATGTTTGGTATTTGATACAATTTCTTTACAAATTTAAAATCTTTCATCTGTACACTTATGTTCTATACTGTAACTACACTATGTAGACAAAAGTGATTGGACACTGGCAGCAAATAGATCAACAAGATTTATTGATGTCAGTACTTTGAAGGTCCACCGTGTACAGTGATTACTGAAGACACCCTTCTAGGCAAACTGTTCACCAGTTCTTGGACAACAGCAGGCGGTATGTTTGCCATTCCGCCTTAAGTGCAGTGACCAACTGCTACACTGTATAAGGTCGATTTGGTCTAGGACTCACCTGTCACTTCAGTTCATCCCAGACGTTCCAAATGGGGTTAAGATCTGGACTATGAGCTGGCCAGTCAATCCAGGTTACCAAATATAACAGTCCAGAGCTGCCCTGGAAACATGACATCAAGCAGCCTACGATGATCTCCTTTTCACACTTGGTTAGTTCCTTCCGGCAAGCCATTTCATTAGCAAATGATCTGATCAGTGTCCTCTACCTGTTTTATACCTTCCGGAACACATGTCTGCTGCAAGAGCACACCATTTTGCTTGCGTGGGATGGAGGGAGGGGAAGAGGGGGGTGGGGGGGGGAGAGGCATCCATTTTTTAGTTTATCCCAAGGACATAGTCAAACCTAGCTGCTATCTGCAGAGACTGGGTACATGCATGCTTGTTCTACATATATCCTGTTTTGCACAGACAGCACAGACTCAGTGTTCAGAGAGCCATTAATTGTTTCTCCACAGAGAAATTAGTCAACATTTGTAGACTTTTTTCACCTCTTGTATCTAGCCAGAATTGTAATTTTCCCTCTCATTCATCCATCCATCGACATAGAACAACATCATTAGCTAATTAACAAAGAGGCTAGAGCATTGTCCCATTTGTTCTTATAATAAATAAAACTATTCCCAAAGCCTTTGAAAAACTCACTTCTCTAAGAAAAACAGATAATAGATATGCTACTGTACTATATAGAACTGACAAACCCCAGGATTGTTAGGTTACAAGTAGAGCATGTCTTTTAATTGCCAATTTGTTGACTTAGACTCTCTTTTTCATTGGGGAAATGAGGCAAAACATGCGACTTGTTTTTCATTTAATTTGTATTTCAAATTTTAAATGCAACTTAAATCCTAAATATATATTACTAATGTTTCACTTTACACTACCATATGTGTGTAAGAAAAAAAGGGACTTTAGGAAAAAAAATAACAATAAAGCTGGGTACACCCTACGTGATGTGTACACCCAGCCGATGTGATGCACAACTGGAGCCGGGATTGGCAAATGCATACACACTTTCTGATGCCCATAGCAAATATGGGGGCATTCGGCAGCATGGTCTTTGTTACCAAAATGTCTTCTGGCGCCCCTACAGCTGGGCTGACTAGAAGTTATCATTGATGACCGTTGGCACTTACAAATAGAGCATACACAGTTACACACATATCTACCTAACTATTGTAACACTGTAAGGGTACAAGGTGCCGTTTCCTGGGATAAATGGCAGCCTGCAGCAGCTGAGGAACCACACAAGTCCAGTTTCCGGTACAACTGGCCCCAGCCAGTTTTATTATACAGAAAATAAAACAAACAGCAAAAGAAAATACCTTGCCTGTCCGGCACTTACTAAACACAAGATGTTCCTAACTATCACTAAACAAAAAAAACACAGAGTTCTCCAGTACACTGTATAGCTCACTTGTATCAGGAAGCGTGTTTCTCTCACAGAGATCCTGCAGTCTTTCCAGGCAGTCTGCACACCCTAATCAGGCCAGCAGCTCTATAACACTCTTACACAGCTGAAAGCCTGATTAGCCTTCTGTGAGGCCAAAGACCCGAACTGGGCCCAATGTCTGGAACTTGCCCCATCTCTCTTTCAGGGCCCTTACCCAGCTTTTCCAACAAACTGAAAAGGTTCTAACAAAACAAAACATATTCCTAGCAGTTTTCATTTTTCTAATACATGTAAGACAAGAACCTGGGACAAACATACCTGCCCTCAAACACTATCCCAGTGTTCTTGTCACATATCCCCCTCCCCTGTTTCGACCTAGGGGCCGGAACACTTGTAGCCCCCAAACAGAAGATGCGGGACAATGCATCTGCGTTGGCCAATTGTGTACCCGGTCTATGTTCGACAGTAAACTTAAAATCCTGCAACGCTAGAAACCATCTAGTTACACGAGCATTCTTGCCTCTATTTACATACATCCATTTTAAAGGGGCATGATCCGTCACTAGTCTGAATTGTCTACCCAAGAGGTAATATCTCAAGGTATCTAGTGCCCACTTAATGGCCAAAGCCTCCTTTTCCACAATGGCATACCTTTTTTTATGCTCATTGAGTTTCCTACTCAAATAAATGATAGGGTGTTCGTCCCCATCTCTGGTTTGGGACAGCACAGCGCCTATCCCTACCTCTGAGGCATCTGTCTGTACCACAAATTCTTTTGAAAAATCTGGTGTTATCAACACCGGTTGTGAACACAAAGCCACTTTTAACGCTTGGAACGCTTTTTCTGCATCAGGGTTCCATTTCACCATATTTGACTGCTTCCCTTTGGTAAGGTCTGACAACGGCACCGCTGTGGTCGCAAAATTGGGAATAAACCGTCTATAGTATCCAGTTATTCCCAAAAAAGCCCTTACCTGTTTTTTATTCACTGGACGAGGCCAGTTTTGAATAGCATCAATTTTATTCAATTGGGGCCTAATCAGACCACTGCCTATGGTGAAGCCCAAGTATTTGACCTCCTCCATTGCGAGGCAGCACTTCTTTGGGTTAGCAGTTAACCCTGCCTCTCTGATTGAGTCCAGTACTGCTTGTACTTTAACCAAATGGGACCCCCAGTCTGTACTGTGAATTACCACATCATCCAAATAGGCAGCTGCATATTTTCTATGGGGCCTCAAAATTTTATCCATCACCCGTTGAAAGGTTGCTGGAGCCCCATGCAACCCAAAGGGTAACATCTTATACTGGTACAGCCCCTCCGGAACCGAAAAGGATGTTTTTTCTTTTGCGCTATCAGATAAAGGTATTTGCCAGTAACCTTTGGTCAGGTCCAACGTGGAGAGAAACCTGGCTGTTCCCAGCCTTTCTATAAGCTCATCCACACGGGGCATGGGGTATGCGTCAAACTTGGACACCTCATTTAACTTACGAAAGTCATTACAGAAGCGTATGCTACCGTCGGGCTTCGGGATGAGCACTATGGGACTGGACCACTCACTGTTAGATTCCTCTATGACTCCAAGTTCTAACATGGTTTTAACTTCTCTAGAAACAGCTTCTCGCTGAGCTTCAGGAATCCTATATGGCTTTAAATGAACCCTGACCCCTGGTTCTGTGACAATGTCATGTTTTATTATGGTCGTTCGGCCAGGCAGCTCTGAAAATATCTCCCTATTTTGGATGAGAAATTCTTTAACCTGATTGTTCTGATCAGCTGATAATGTCTCTGACACCTTCACTGCAGGAAGCAACAGAGGTGAAGGCACCGAAGGGCAAGGCTCCGCTGACAGAGACAACCTATCTTTCCAGGGTTTGATTAAGTTAACATGGTAGATTTGTTCGGGTTTTCTCTTTCCCGGCTGGTATACTTTGTAATTAACCGCATTCAATTTTTCCCTAATCTCAAATGGACCCTGCCATTTAGCTAGGAATTTGCTTTCCACAGTGGGTACCAAAAAAAGAACTCTATCTCCAGGAGCAAATTCCCGTATCTTGGCACTCAGGTTATAGACCCTCTGTTGAGCACTTTGGGCCTGTTCCATGTGCTCTCTGACAACAGGTACCACAGCTGCAATCCTATCCTGCATTTGTGTTACATGTTCAATAACGCTTCTATAAGGAGTGCGCTGTCCTTCCCACGTCTCTTTGGCAATGTCCAACAGCCCTCTGGGGTGTCTACCATACAACAAATCAAATGGAGAAAACCCCGTAGAGGACTGAGGAACTTCTATGATGGCCATTAACAAGTAGGGCAACAAACAATCCAAGTTTTTCCCATCTCTCTCAACAACCTTTTTTAACATACTTTTTAATGTTTTATTAAACCTTTCCACCAACCCGTCAGTTTGGGGATGGTAGATGGATGTCCTGAGGTGAGTGACCTTAAATAATTTGCACAATTCTTTCATGATCCTTGACATAAATGCAGTACCTTGGTCAGTCAAAATTTCTTTTGGTATTCCCACTCTACTAAAAACCTGAACCAGCTCCCTAGCTATCGCCTTGGTTGTGATAGTGCGTAAAGGGACAGCCTCAGGATATCGAGTGGCATAGTCCATAATTACCAGGATATACTGATGGCCCCGAGCAGACTTTAACAAGGGCCCCACGAGATCCATGGCTATTCTGTCAAACGGGACCTCTATAATAGGCATGGGAACTAGTGGGCTCCTGAAATGGGGTCTAAGGGCATGATACTGGCATTCAGGACCGGAAGAACAATATTCAGACACTTCTTTCTAAACCTCTGGCCAAAAGAACCTTTGTAAAACTCTTTCAGTGGTTTTTTCTGCCCCTAAATGTCCTGCGGTAACGTGACTATGAGCTAAATCTATTACCGTTCTCCGATAAGGCTGGGGAACTACCAGCTGTTCCACCACATCCTCACCCCTTTTGACAATGTGGTACAAGAGCTCATTACAGATGGCCATGTGAGGATACGTAACCCTGTCACCTGGCACCACAGGTTCCCCATTAACAACCTTAACATTCTCTCTAGCCTTTATTAAGGTAGGATCCTTTAACTGTTCAGACGCAAACAGATCCTTCTTTACCTCCAGGTCAGGCACGCTTTCAGTTCTAACTACTATATCTCTGTTCCCAGCAAGAGGGTCCTCACTGGACTCCCCATCTGTCACTTCCCCAGCCAAACTAGCAAAAGGCAAAGGGTCAGAAAGTTCAGAAGACACACGTACATCCACAAAATCACCGGTATTATCAACTAGCTCTTTACTTCTCACATCTGTTGATTACCGTGATTCCCACAGTTTCCAAAAATGAGGAAAATCCCTCCCTATTATGGCCTCATGCACCAAGGTGGGGACCAGTCCCACTTTAACAATTGCTGACCCACAACAAGTTTCTATATTCACTTCAGCAGTGACATAATGTTGGGTATCCCCATGTATGCAAGTTACCCCAATAAGTATTTGCTGGACCTTTAAGGGGTTCACTAACCCAGCTTTCATGAGGGTAACTAAACTTCCTGAATCTAGCAAGGCCTCTACCCGGTTATCCTCTAAGAACACAGCACACATTTGTTTTTCCAGCTCAGGTGAAGGTACCACAGTACAGGCTAACCTAGCAAAGAAAGACATTCTGCGACATTCAAAGGCAGCATCATATTGCATGGGTTCTTGCGTGACTGGGCAATTGGCAATAACATGACCTGGCATACCACACCTAAAACATTTAATCACACGATTATCAACCCGTTTTGGCAGCATAGACCGTTCCAGCCCCATTGGCCTGTCTCCAGGGCCAGTATTGGTCTCTCCAGCCTTGCGTTCTCTTAACCGCCCAGCAACGTTTTCCCACGGAACAGTCTTATCAGTCTTTACTGAAGGGCGCTGTTGAGGATCTATGGGTTGCTGGGTGGTCATCAGTAGTTCCTCTGCTGCCAAATACCTCTCTACCATGTCCACTAATTGGTCAGCAGTACCCGGGTTCCCATGGCTCACCCACTTGCGCAGGACCATGGGCAAAGATCTCAAGTAGCGGTCCATGACGACTCTTTCAACCATCTGGGGACCAGTTAATGTCTCTGGCTGTAACCATTTTTTTGTTAGCTGAATAAGGTCGTGCATCTGGGAGCGAGGAGGCATCTCCATGGCGTACACCCAACGGTGCACCCGTTGTGCTCGTACTGACAGCGTGACTCCCAGGCGGGTCAGGTTCTCAGTATTTAGTTTATCATAGTCCCGAGCCTCGGCAGGGCTTAAATCAAAGTACGCTTTTTGGGGCTCACCTGATAGAAAAGGTGCCAGCAGACTGGCCCACTGTGCTTTCGGCCAGTTCTCACGCTCGGCAGTCCTTTCAAACGTGGTCAAGTAGGCCTCCACATCATCAGCCTCTGTCATTTTCTGCAGGAAGTGACTGGCCCGTATAGAACTAGAGCTGGTCGGAGCACTGACGGCCATATCTCCAATCCGGGCTGCAAGGCTCTGCATCACTTCTGTTAAGGCCTCTCGCTGTAGTCTCCAATTTTCCTCCATTGCCACCTGCTGCTGACTGTTGGCCTCCTGCTGAGCCGCTGTAGCTTGCAGCAAGGCTTTGAGCAGTTCATCCATGTCGACAGACTTTTCAGGCAGCTTTAGAGCTGCTTTCACCCAGGACATATATCAAATCCTCAGGGCGAGTCTCAGTAACTTCACACTGGGCTGTATCTGCATAAACCACCATTTTCTGCAGGCCTCACATGGCTGCTGCTTTCACTTATGCGCAGAACGGAGTGCTCGCATTCTCCACCAAGTTGTAACACTGTAAGGGTACAAGGTGCCGTTTCCTGGGATAAATGGCAGCCTGCAGCAGCTGAGGAACCACACAAGTCCAGTTTCCGGTACAACTGGCCCCAGCCAGTTTTATTATACAGAAAATAAAACAAACAGCAAAAGAAAATACCTTGCCTGTCCGGCACTAACTAAACACAAGATGTTCCTAACTATCACTAAACAAAAAAAACACACAGTTCTCCAGTACACTGTATAGCTCACTTGTATCAGGAAGCGTGTTTCTCTCACAGAGATCCTGCAGTCTTCCCAGGCAGTCTGCACACCCTTATCAGGCCAGCAGCTCTATAACACTCTTACATAGCTGAAAGCCTGATTAGCCTTCTGTGAGGCCAAAGACCCGAACTGGGCCCAATGTCTGGAACTTGCCCCATCTCTCTTTCAGGGCCCTTACCCAGCTTTTCCAACAAACTGAAAAGGTTCTAACAAAACAAAACATATTCCTAGAAGTTTTCATTTTTCTAATACATGTAAGACAAGAACCTGGGACAAACATACCTGCCCTCAAACACTATCCGAGTGTTCTTGTCACACTATATCTCTGATATATTTGTCTAAATCTGTGACTCTGTGCCCGTAACGCTGGGTGGAGTCACAGTGGTGGGCGGAGTCAGCAAGTCTCTGCTCCTGCTGCCTGTCCATCTCTCACTGTCCCCTCCCCCCACCCATCAGCAGCTCTGATTCCCCGGCCGCAGCGCCGGCCCAACAACAACGGCTGATGCCGCCCCCGGCATACACATTAGGAGGGACGGGTGGTGCAGGAGAAGGCTCTCATAGCCCTCCCTGCGCCGTGTACACAGACCCGCCGCCTCCTCCGCACAAATCCCGCAGTCAGCTCTCCTGCTGTGACAGGAGGCGAGTGCTGCAGTGACGTCATCTCCTGCAGCACTCTCCTCCTGTCACACAGCCGGCACACACTCTCCAGTCTGCGGGGGCTGCCAGCATCTACAGGCAAGCTGGAAACACCCCTGGAGCGAGAGAGAACAGACCCACAAGGCCACGTCCCTTTCACAGCAGACCACGCCCCCTTTTCAGCCGCGGGGGGGGGGGAGATGTGTGTAACA
This sequence comes from Pseudophryne corroboree, assembly GCF_028390025.1. Lineage (NCBI taxonomy): Eukaryota > Metazoa > Chordata > Amphibia > Anura > Myobatrachidae > Pseudophryne > Pseudophryne corroboree. The sequence goes on along the minus strand of NC_086449.1, from coordinate 707,189,285 downwards.
GTAATGCTGAAATGCTGACCCAGTGACGCCTCTGGACACTGTACTGTTTACCAGCCTGCAGCAGCCGCCCACAGCCCCAACGGTGAGTCCCTCCGGCCATCCTACCCACTGTTTCTATGTCTGCTCGCCACTTTACACAAGTCTCCTCTTCTGGTGCCCTCCCCCTCCACTACTTTCCCCCCTCTCTTCATCAGCTTCCTCACTGGGGACCCTCCCTGCCGACCCGCGTCTCTATATCCCCTCCCTACCACCCCGCGTCTCTCTATCCCCTCCCTACCGCCCCGCGTCTCTCTATCCCCTCCCTACCGCCCCGCGTCTCTATATCCCCTCCCTACCGCCCCGCGTCTCTCTATCCCCTCCCTACCGCCTCGCGTCTCTCTATCCCCTCCCTACCGCCCCCGCGTCTCTATATCCCCTCTAAGCCACCCCGCGTCTCTCTATCCCCTCCCTACCGCCCCACGTCTCTCTCTCCCCTCCCTACCGCCCCGCGTCTCTATATCCCCTCCCAGCCGCCCCGCGTCTCTCTATCCCCTCCCTACCGCCCTGCGTCTCTATATCCCCTCCCTACCGCCCCGCCTCTCTCTATCCCCTCCTCCCTATGCCTCTGTATCCCCTCCCTACCGCCCGCGTCTCAGTATCCCCTCCCTACCGCTCTGCATCTCTGTATCACCTCCCTACCGCCCCGTGTCTCTGTATCCCCTCCTACCGCCCCGCGTCTCTGTATCCCCTCCCTACCGCCCCGCGTCTCTCTATCCCCTCCCAGCCGCCCCGCCTCTCTGTATCCCCACCCTATCGCCCCGGGTCTCTCTATCCCCTCCCTACCGCCCCGCGTCTCTCTATCCCCTCCCTGCCGACCCGCGTCTCTCTATCCCCTCCATACCGCCCCGCGTCTTTCTATCCCCTCCCTACCGCCCCGCGTCTCTATATATCCCCTCCCTACCGCCCCGCGTCTTTATATATCCCCTCCCTACCGCCCTGCGTCTCTCTATCCCCTCCCTACGGCCCTGCGTCTCTCTATCCCCTCCCTGCCGCCCTGCATCTCTCTATCCCCTCCCTACCGCCCCTCTTCTATCTATCCCCTCCCTACCGGCCCGCGTCTCTCTATCCCCTCTATCCACTCATACAAATATTGAACCGCAGCAAAGTGTGCAGTAGCCCCTTTCGACGGTGTGAAGAGAACCCGTAGGGCGCGATGAAGCACCTAGTATTTATATATATATATATATATATATATATACACAGCAGCAGGTGTGGCACTCCTAGTGGCTGCCATACTGGATCACAGGCGGCACAGATAAAGACAATGTTTCAATGCCAGTTTATTATGACTTTTCCTAAGCTCAAAAAGAACATAGAGAAAGCACAGGTAAACCCAGTGACAAATAGCATCCGGAAGGTTGGTCACAGCCCGCGCCGAGCGGCACATAACTGATGACGGCAGCATGAAGTCCATCATCACAGTGCTCCACCTTCACCATGACAACAATGTCAACACTGAACAGATTCATGAAGCTGCATAATAACAAACAAAACACATGGTATTGTAACCCCTTCTCTCTAAGCTGATAGTTATCTGGGGGTTACCGTTAAGTGAAAATAACTATGAATATCTTGTGCCTCCACCCAAACCAATTTGTAAACCCGGGCTTGTTTGGGTAAGCCCTGCCGTTAGCTAGTGTATGTATTTATGTATGATCAGTATGTTGTGCTATTTATATACACTAGCATACCTTATACCTTTCTCTCCTTTTCCCTCTAGGTTCTTTGGATCCTTCTTTCACTTCGACTCAGTGATGGTAAGTATAACAGGTTTTATTATGTTGCAAATGAATAGCATATGACCAATAACTCTTATTAAACACTCAATAACATGCAGTAGGGTTTTCCCCGCTAATCCCTCTCTATGGGCCTATACAAACAGATTTGCATGCAATACAAAAAAACAAAATAATAATAATACCATATATATGAGTGACCCGGGTACTCAGAGTTATTTAGTGCACTGTTGGGGCCCTGGTAAATTAGTTCACACTCTAACAGTGTTCTGGTTTACCTGGTAGTCTTGGTTTATTTGTATTATCCATCAGTCTTCTGCTCAACTTAACTATCTCCAGTAGTATAGCTGTGATATTTCCTCTGCGGTACACTAGTAAGCAAAACGATCACCTCTTGTAGTCAGCAGACTGATGATGTAAGTGATTATTTTGTCGCTAAGGCCAATTAAGGATACTCTTTCAGGGAGTACTTCACCACTGGGCTTCCAAGGTCATATAGTTCAAATTGTCTTAGTCAAATGACTACTTGGTGCGTCAGGGGTATAGTAGCGTCTATTTGCTAGAAGGGGGTATCAATATAGGTGCGTTGTGTTTCTACCTCACGCGGCTCGGAGAGTGGTTTTGCTAAAGTGGCACACCCCTCGTCCATCCATACAATTTCTGGCAGGGGGGGAGGAGATCCTTGTACCCTGAGGGGTTGGTTTCACTGACACTGAGCATTAATGTCCATCATACTCCCTTTCCTATCGACCTGTGAACAGTCGAGAGGGAGTAGTGCTTTCTTTCTACTCTGAGTAGTCAATAACTTATTAACATCTGTATATTTAGGCTGCAGCTCATAAATGACTTAGTACTCTTCCTCCTGATATGACTTCCAGTAATGCATGTGTGTATACCGCTCAGTCTCCCTGTATTAATGGTATCACATTCAACATGTAAATGTTCAGAGTGCCATATCCAAATACGAGGCAAAACTACTTCTCCACTGCTATCACCGTTAGCAGCCTGTCCCAGTGCATAGAGGGCTATGAATTGGGCTACCAGGTATTAACTATAATCTGGTCCCCTATTGATGTACTTTATCCTTTGATCCTCCCCTCTTCTCCGCCTCTCTCTTTAGTGTCAGTCAATGTGTATATGTAAGTACTCCCCCGACTCTCTTCCTCCACACTAGTCCTGACTTATCTGACGTGTAGTTCAGGGACACGGGCACTGAGCACAATCACCTCACGACCTCCTCTGCAGGTGCGTTGCTACGGGTATCTGTCAGATACCTGACCTCACTGTACTGCTGCTGCCGCTGCCGTTCTCTTCTCCTTCAATACCACCACCGCCGGTGGTGTCTCCACGTATCCCTCTTTCTCTACCCGCCTGATCTGCTGCTGCTGCTGTGCTCTCCCTCAGCACTCCCGCTTGCACCAACTGTCTTTTTCAGCCGTTACTTTGGGTCCCGTATGTAGTCCGTTTCTGCTGGCTCACGCTCCCTTCCCAGCAGTTGTGCTGTTATAGTCACCTGCAGTATGATGCCTCCAGTTTCCCGGTACCTCCCTATCTTCTTCTACCAGGCCTATTACCGGGCCATTCTCAATTACATCTTCCTCTATTATTTCCAACCATTCCCCAGGAAAATCGCCATACTCAATATCAACGTGGTCTTTGCGATTCTCTTCTGCCTCCCTGATTGGATCCTTGTAGTAGTGACCCCCACTTTCTTCTTCTACCTCTGTATCTCCAACAACATTTAGTGCATCCCTCTTTAGAGACTCTCCTTTTGTGATCCGAACCTCATTCTCCTCTGTAAATGAGACCAAGCGTACTTCCCGCCCAATAGGGAGCAGGTGTTGTTGATGATAAGTTAAAACGGCTCCTGATCCATCTTCCGGTTGTACTTTATATACTGGTAGATTTGGGAGCTTCTCGACCACCACATATGGCTGTTCTTTCCACCTATTGACAATTTTGAATTTCTTTGGTGTCCCTAACCTTCGGAGCAATACTCTGTCTCCCGGTGCTAATACTTGGTCCCTCACTTTCCGATCGTAGCGGGTTTTGTTCTTGTTTCCTAGTTTGTTTGCAGTACTCTCGGCTAACTCGTATGCTCTCTTCAATTCTTCCCGTAATTTCTTCACATAACTTGCATGAGAGGAATAGGAACTTTCTCCAGAAGACACACCCATGCTTACATCTATCGGGAGTTTAGCTTCCCTCCCAAACATGAGGTAATAAGGTGAATACCCAGTGGCTTCGCTCTGCGTGCAGTTGTACGCGTGTACTAACTGAGTAATATGCCTTTTCCAATGAACCTTACTTAGAGGACTTAAGGTCCCCAGCATATTAAGTAACGTCCTATTGAAACATTCCGGCTGTGGGTCACCCTGGGGATGATAGGGCGTGGTTCATGATTTCGTAATACCACAGCTCTTACATAGTTCCTTGATCAACTTGCTCTCAAAATCTCTGCCCTGGTCTGAGTGCAGCCTTTTTGGGAGCCCATAGTGGATAAAGAACTTGTTCCAGAGAGTATTCGCTACAGTGACCGCCTTTTGGTTGGGAGTTATGTACGCCTGGGCATATCGGGTGAAGTGATCTGTCACCACCAGAATATTACATTTGTTTCCCGATTCTACTTCTAGTGTCAAAAAATCCATGCATACAAGATCCATAGGACCAGTACTCTTGAATGTCACCAATGGGGCTACTCTGGACGGTAATGTTTTCCTCACTACACAGTTCCCACAATTTCTGCAATATCGTTCAATCTCCCTGTTCATCCTGGCCAATAGAATCGATCGGTCACTAGTTTTAGAGTCTTCTCATACACCAGGTGCCCATGTTTATCATGAAGGGAATGCATGACTTTCAACCGGTGTTTCTTGGGTAGTACCAGTTGGTATCTTTCTCTTCCATCATTCTGCTTAATACATCGATGTAATATTCCTCGAATGATAACCAAATTCTTCCTTTGCCTATTCAGGAGTCTAACTTCCTCTTCCACCTCACGCTCAATAGCGGTGCTTCTACACTTTCCAGGCATTACATGTTTAATACTTGAATCCCTGAATTGGTCCTGTTGAATTTGACATTCTTTCAATTTGGGTAAACCTTCCAGATCCATCAAGCTGACCCAACAATACGATAGGGGTATAGCCTCCGGAGAAGCTCCCAGCGCACTTACTTGCATATTCTTCAGAGTGTTATCCACTCGCAGGATATGACACATACCCCGAATCTCTCCGGCAGGTACTTCAATCCACTCATCACTATCCTTCTTTTCCACTACCTGTCCAGGAATCCTGGATAAAGAATCTGCATCAATGTTATTCACTCCTGGCCGGTACTTTAGAGAGAACTCATACAAGGCCAAAGCTGCCAACCATCGGTGTCCAGTCGCGTCTAATTTCGCCGTGGTGTGTATGTAGGTGAGCGGGTTGTTATCGGTGTGAACCTCGAATTTTGCTCCATATAAATAATCATGGAACTTGTCCACAATGCACCACTTCAAGGCTAGAAATTCTAACTTATGTGTAGAATATCGCTTCTCACTATCAGACACTCCTCTACTGGCGAAAGACACTGGTTTTAGTTCATTCTGATGTCTCTGATACAGTACACCTCCAAGCCCTTCTATGGAGGCATCAATGTGTAGAACATAGGGCAAATTAGGGTCCGCATAATCCAGCACCGGAGCTTTTGTCAATTTCTCCTTTAAGCCTCTAAAAGCTTTCTCACATTCACTCGTCCACCTCTCTCCAAATGGCTCATTAGTCTTATAGACATTCTCTATTATTCCTGTCTTGAGTCTTTTTTTTCCTTTTACAGGTAAGTATCCCTTCGTTAGATCGGTTAGTGGTTTAGCAAGTGCAGAATAGTTTGAGACAAACCTGCGGTAATATCCACAGAATCCCAGAAACGATCTTAGTTCTCTTAGTTCGGTTGGTCGTGGACAGTTTTCTACCGCTCTAACCTTCTCAGGGTCTGTGGCTACTCCGTCTTTACTCACGATATGCCCCAGATATTTAACGCTCAGTTGACATAAGTGGCATTTATCTAATGATAGTTTTAGACCACCTTCAATCAATCTCTCTAGGACCTTTATGAGGCGACGGTTGTGTTCTTCAAGTGTTGCTCCAAATACGATTATATCGTCCAGATACACCAACACTTCTCGGTAATTCATATCACCGATAATCTTCTCCATTGTCCTCTGAAAAGTCGCTGGGGCCCCTTTCACTCCCTGTGGCATTTGGAGAAATTCGTAAAGTCCCAGTGGGCATATAAAAGCGGTTTTATCTCGGTCCTCTGGGCACATTGGTATCTGATAATAACCATTCCTTAGGTCAAGGACTGAGAATAGAACACTTCCCTGCAAACAGTTTAGAGCCTCATCTATTCGGGGTACCGTATATTGATCGGTCACTGTCCTTTGGTTCAGCATTCTATAGTCGATACACATCCGAATATTCCCGTTCTTTTTCCTAGCGATGACTATGGGGGAAGCATATGGGCTCTTAGATTCAATTATCACCTGGTTTTCTAATAACCCCTTCAAGTGTCTTCTCACATCCTCAAAGTCAGCTGGCGCTATTCGTCGTGACCGCTCACGAAAAGGAGTGTCATCCGTTAACTTTATATGGTGTTCCACCCCTTTAGCCATTCCTAGATCCCACTCTCCAGTGGAGAAAGCTTGCCTTCGACAATCCAGTTCCTTGACCAAGCCATTCCTCTCTTCAGCTGTAAGTTCACTTCCAACAAAGCATACATCGAATTCACCAGTACTCTCCATTGGCTTTTCCTCGGGATTTACACTGTAAGAATAGGAAGGCAGATCAGCACGTTCACTGTCCTGTTTTAGCCATTCTACTAGAATAGGGTATATTCTAGTGTTAGTCCCAATAATTACGTGCGGTTCGGTTCTTCCTGGGGGGACTTCCGGGCAAACCAGTGCAATCAGGGGCACACATGAACTCTCGCTCTCTTCTCCTTCCCTTTGTTAAAATTCCATTGTTATTTCCACATGCCCCAAGTATGGATATTTTTCCACACTAAGGCCCCATATAACCAATCCTGACAATGGTTGGAGTGGGACATCAGGGATATTGTTTCGGTCCCAGTTCTCAAATATTAAAGAGACTTGGGAACCACTATCAATTAGGATCGTACAGTGATGCCCATTTATCCTAGCTGCCATAATTGGAGCATTTCCCATTAGTCCTTCGGGTAGGTCCCCGTTCCACCACGTGTTCCCCATTCACAGCATCCGACTTCTAGGAGGCCTGTGTGGTCCGCAGGTCTCCCTCGCCCGTTTCCCTGGCTGGTATCTTCTCTATTAGCATTGGTGTTGGTTGTCCGGGATACATTGCGGTTGAGGTTGCACTCGAAAGCTCTATGGCCTATCCTCCCACACTTAAAACATCCTCTGGTGGTAAAGTTATTTCTCCTTCCCGTATCCCTAATACCCACGTCGGAAGCAGCATTGTGTGAAAAGGCGTTGGTACTCTGGGTGGTTATAAACTGGTCTATTTTTTTATTCTGTTCTTCTATCAGTTTTAGGATTTTATCTTCCAATAAATTAGTCTCAGTTGTGGATTGCACTACCTTAACCTTTTTGATGGTCCGCTCCCTCATCTCTATGAGTGCCTCCTCCTGCTTTACTTCTTTCAATAACTCATTAAAAGTTGGTGGGGGTTCTTTTGCCCCAGAACATCTCAGTTTTTGTGCCACCGAATCTGTTGCCAATGCTCCTCGTAAAAGTTGTTTCATACGACTCTTGTCTACTTCTTCCTTACTTATTCCTCCTTTATCAACAATTTTATATAGTAATTTATCTACTCTTATTATATACGAGCTCAGTTTCTCTCCAGATTCTTGGAAAGTGTGGTATAGCCTGGACTTAAGGTCTACCACATCTTCCAGGGTGCCATAAGTATAATCTAAGGCATCTAAATAGGTCTCCAGGGTAACATTTGGATTACTCCGTCTAGCCGCCTGGACTATCCCCATGGCCGGCCCTCTTAAGCTCTCAACAACTCATTGACGTTTTATTTGATCAGGACACTGCCACTCCTCAGCCTGTTGCACAGCAGCCTCCTTCCAGTCTTCATAAGTTTCTTCTTCTGTAGGTACAGGCACAATGCCCGAGTAGATCCTTAGCCTCTGATAGCTTCCTTCATAGTGCCATCGCTCTAACTGTAATACTACCCTATCCACTATTGTCTCAAATTGTCCTCCGGTCATATTAGTGTCCCCATTTCCCTGGCCCGAGGCTACTGGGACTCCTAAAACACGAGTATCCATTACTTCCTCCTCTTTCATGACCGGCCATACAATACTCCATTTCTTTCCTGTTTCCTCATCAGCCATCATCATTGGTGGGATTAAACTGGTATCTGGTTCCTTCTCCATTTCTATCAATACAGCCACCATTCCTCCCACATCTCCCCTCAGTTTGTCCACTATCTTTGGTCTAGTGACTCCATATAGAGTGCTGATCCGGCTCAGTACCTCTTCTTCTGAATAACCTTCAAAGTCCCCCCATACTCCCATACATCTCCTAGGACTGGTCTCTTTTTTCTGACACCATGTATAAGTGCTATCTCCAGTCAACGTTTCCATGGTACTTAATAGTTACAGAAGTGATGCTTGATCAACTATCTGGGTTCTACCAGCGCAGCTCTACCCATCTCAGCAGTGCCTCCACTTTGTAACCCCTTCTCTCTAAGCTGATAGTTATCTGGGGGTTACCGTTAAGTGAAAATAACTATGAATATCTTGTGCCTCCACCCAAACCAATTTGTAAACCCGGGCTTGTTTGGGTAAGCCCTGCCGTTAGCTAGTGTATGTATGTATGTATGATCAGTATGTTGTGCTATTTATATACACTAGCATACCTTATACCTTTCTCTCCTTTTCCCTCTAGGTTCTTTGGATCCTTCTTTCACTTCGACTCAGTGATGGCAAGTATAACAGGTTTTATTATGTTGCAAATGAATAGCATATGACCAATAACTCTTATTAAACACTCAATAACATGCAGTAGGGTTTTCCCCGCTAATCCCTCTCTATGGGCCTATACAAACAGATTTGCATGCAATACAAAAAAACAAAATAATAATAATACCATATATATGAGTGACCCGGGTACTCAGAGTTATTTAGTGCACTGTTGGGGCCCTGGTAAATTAGTTCACACTCTAACAGTGTTCTGGTTTACCTGGTAGTCTTGGTTTATTTGTATTATCCATCAGTCTTCTGCTCAACTTAACTATCTCCAGTAGTATAGCTGTGATATTTCCTCTGCGGTACACTAGTAAGCAAAACGATCACCTCTTGTAGTCAGCAGACTGATGATGTAAGTGATTACTTTGTCGCTAAGGCCAATTAAGGATACTCTTTCAGGGAGTACTTCACCACTGGGCTTCCAAGGTCATATAGTTCAAATTGTCTTAGTCAAATGACTACTTGGTGCGTCAGGGGTATAGTAGCGTCTATTTGCTAGAAGGGGGTATCAATATAGGTGCGTTGTGTTTCTACCTCCCGCGGCTCGGAGAGTGGTTTTGCTAAAGTGGCACACCCCTCGTCCATCCATACAATTTCTGGCAGGGGGGGAGGAGATCCTTGTACCCTGAGGGGTTGGTTTCACTGACACTGAGCATTAATGTCCATCATACTCCCTTTCCTATCGACCTGTGAACAGTCGAGAGGGAGTAGTGCTCTCTTTCTACTCTGAGTAGTCAATAACTTATTAACATCTGTATATTTAGGCTGCAGCTCATAAATTACTTAGTCCTCTTCCTCCTGATATGACTTCCAGTAATGCATGTGTGTATACCGCTCAGTCTCCCTGTATTAATGGTATCACATTCAACATGTAAATGTTCAGAGTGCCATATCCAAATACGAGGCAAAACTACTTCTCCACTGCTATCACTGTTAGCAGCCTGTCCCCATGCATAGAGGGCTATGAATTGGGCTACCAGGTATTAACTATAATCTGGTCCCCTATTGATGTACTTTATCCTTTGATCCTCCCCTCTTCTCCGCCTCTCTCTTTAGTGTCAGTCAATGTGTATATGTAAGTACTCCCCCGACTCTCTTCCTCCACACTAGTCCTGACTTATCTGACGTGTAGTTCAGGGACACGGGCACTGAGCACAATCACCTCACCGACCTCCTCTGCAGGTGCGTTGCTACGGGTATCTGTCAGATACCTGACTTCACTGTACCGCTGCTGCCGCTGCCGTTCTCTTCTCCTTCAATACCATACCATATATTTTAATATTGTTTTATTTATCTGGGCTACAGTATTATGGATCATTATACATATACTAGTGATACTGTCAAAGTATAACATATAGTATAATAATAACTTAGTTTTAGACCAGCAGACAAGGGTGGGGCCCTGGTAATTAAAAATCGACAGGACTATAAAGCAGAGATTCAGTACCAACTGCAGGATTGGCAAACTTATTGCTGCCCGCCCAGAGACCCTACTAAACATTTTAAAGAGGAATTGGTAATTGTACTGGACGAAACAGTTATAGATGGTATTATTTCTAGAAGCATTCATGATGCTTTCATTCCAGCTCACCCTGTGATGTCTGTGCTTTACACCACACCAAAAATCCATAAATCTCTTAGCCAGCCACCTGGGAGCCCTATTAGATCGGCGAGACTATCATTGTTCCAACCTATTGCTCTGTTTTTGGATAACGTCTTTCAACCATGTATCCAATCTCACCCCCTATATTTGCTGGACACTAGTACATTGCTGAGGAAATTATACAAATTACCGCCCTTTGAGTCTGATGTGCTACTTTGTAGTATGCTGTAAACGTACAAAGTTTGTACATGGCATACCCCATTAGATGGGCCTGGCTGCTGTCGGGTGCTACATTGAGGGTCATGCCGAGTACAAGGGTCCAGTACTGAAGTTTTGTTTACAATTGTTACAAATGACATTGCAAATGAATTTCTTTCTGTGCGATGGTCAGGTCTATGTTAGTGATGAGCGGGTTCGGTTCCTCGGAAACCGAACCCCCCGAACTTCACCCATTTCACACGGGTCCGAGGCATACTCGGATTCTCCCGTATGGCTCGGTTAATCCGAGCGCGCCCGAACGTCATCATCCCGCTTTCGGATTCTCGCGAGATTTGGATTCTATATAAGCATTGGAAATGTTAGGGAGAGGACGTGGCTGGCGTCCTCTCCGTTTATTAATATTTGTGCTGCTTATTGCTTAATTGTGGGGACTGGGGAGCAGCAGTATTATATAGGAGGAGTACAGTGCAGAGTTTTGCTGACAGTGACCACCAGTATACAATGTCTGCCTGAAAAACACTCCATATCTGTGCTCAGTGTGCTGCATATATCTGTGCTCACACTGCTTAATTGTGGGGACTGAGGAGCAGCTGTATAATATAGGAGGAGTACAGTGCAGAGTTTTGCTGACAGTGACCACCAGTATACGTTGTCTGCCTGAAAAACACTCCATATCTGTGCTCAGTGTGCTGCATATACCTGTGCTCACACTGCTTAATTGTGGGGACTGGGGAGCAGCTGTATTATATAGGAGGAGTACAGTGCAGAGTTTTGCTGACCAGTGACCACCAGTATACGTTGTCTTCCTGAAAAACACTCCATATCTGTGCTCAGTGTGCTGCATATATCTGTGCTTACACTGCTTAATTGTGGGGACTGGGGAGCAGCTGTATTATATAGGAGGAGTACAGTGCAGAGTTTTGCTGACCAGTGACCACCAGTATACGTTGTCTGCCTGAAAAACACTCCATATCTGTGCTCAGTGTGCTGCATATATCTGTGCTCACACTGCTTAATTGTGGGGACTGGGGAGCAGCTGTATTATATAGGAGGAGTACAGTGCAGAGTTTTGCTGACCAGTGACCACCAGTATACGTTGTCTGCCTGAAAAACACTCCATATCTGTGCTCAGTGTGCTGCATATATCTGTGCTCACACTGCTTAATTGTGGGGACTGGGGAGCAGCTGTATTATACAGGAGGAGTACAGTGCAGAGTTTTGCTGACCAGTGACCACCAGTATACGTTGTCTGCCTGAAAAACACTCCATATCTGTGCTCAGTGTGCTGCATATATCTGTGCTCACACTGCTTTATTGTGGGCACTGGGGACCACCAGTATATTATATAGGAGGAGTACAGTGCAGAGTTTTGCTGACCAGTGACCACCAGTATACGTTGTCTGCCTGAAAAACACTCCATATCTGTGCTCAGTGTGCTGCATATATCTGTGCTCACACTGCTTTATTGTGGGCACTGGGGACCACAAGTATATTATATAGGAGGAGTACAGTGCAGAGTTTTGCTGACCAGTGACCACCAGTATACGTTGTCTGCCTGAAAAACACTCCATATCTGTGCTCACACTGCTTAATTGTGGGGACTGGGGAGCAGCTGTATTATATAGGAGGAGTACAGTGCAGAGTTTTGCTGACCAGTGACCACCAGTATACGTTGTCTGCCTGAAAAACACTCCATATCTGTGCTCAGTGTGCTGCATATATCTGTGCTCACACTGCTTTATTGTGGGCACTGGGGACCACCAGAATATTATATAGGAGGAGTACAGTGCAGAGTTTTGCTGACCAGTGACCACCAGTATACGTTGTCTGCCTGAAAAACACTCCATATCTGTGCTCTGTGTGCTGCATATATCTGTGCTCACACTGCTTTATTGTGGGCACTGGGGACCACCAGTATATTATATAGGAGGAGTACAGTGCAGAGTTTTGCTGACCAGTGACCACCAGTATACGTTGTCTGCCTGAAAAACACTCCATATCTGTGCTCAGCGTGCTGCATATATCTGTGCTCACACTGCTTAACTGTGGGGACTGGGGAGCAGCTGTATTATATAGGAGTACAGTGCAGAGTTTTGCTGACCAGTGACCACCAGTATACGTTGTCTGCCTGAAAAACACTCCATATCTGTGCTCAGTGTGCTGCATATATCTGTGCTCACACTGCTTTATTGTGGGCACTGGGGACCACCAGTATATTATATAGGAGGAGTACAGTGCAGAGTTTTGCTGACCAGTGACCACCAGTATACGTTGTCTGCCTGAAAAACACTCCATATCTGTGCTCAGCGTGCTGCATATATCTGTGCTCACACTGCTTAATTGTGGGGACTGGGGAGCAGCTGTATTATATAGGAGGAGTACAGTGCAGAGTTTTGCTGACCAGTGACCACCAGTATACGTTGTCTGCCTGAAAAACACTCCACATCTGTGCTCAGTGTGCTGCATATATCTGTGCTCACACTGCTTTATTGTGGGCACTGGGGACCACCAGTATATTATATAGGAGGAGTACAGTACAGAGTTTTGCTGACAGTGACCACCAGTATATATAGCAGTACGGTACGGAAGGCCACTGCTCTACCTACCTCTGTGTCGTCAAGTATACTATCCATCCATACCTGTGGTGCATTTCAGTTGTGCGCAGTATATATAGTAGTAGGCCATTGTTATTGCTACTGGCATATAATTCCACACATTAAAAAATGGAGAACAAAAATGTGGAGGTTAAAATAGGGAAAGATCAAGATCCACTTCCACCTCGTGCTGAAGCTGCTGCCACTAGTCATGGCCGAGACGATGAAATGCCATCAACGTCGTCTGCCAAGGCCGATGCCCGATGTCATAGTAGAGAGCATGTAAAATCCAAAAAACAAAAGTTCAGTAAAATGACCCAAAAATCTAAATTGAAAGCGTCTGATGAGAAGCGTAAACTTGCCAATATGCCATTTACGGCACAGAGTGGCAAGGAACGGCTGAGGCCCTGGCCTATGTTCATGGCTAGTGGTTCAGATTCACATGAGGATGGAAGCACTCATCCTCTCACTAGAAAACTGCAGTGCCACTCCTAGATGGGCCAGGTGTTTGTGTCGGCCACTTGTGTCGCTTAGCTTAGTCACACAGCGACCTTGGTGCGCCTCTTTTTTTCTTTGCATCATGTGCTGTTTGGGGACAATTTTTTTGAAGTGCCATCCTGTCTGACACTGCAGTGCCACTCCTAGATGGGCCAGGTGTTTGTGTCGGCCACTTGTGTCGCTTAGCTTAGTCACACAGCGACCTTGGTGCGCCTCTTTTTTTCTTTGCATCATGTGCTGTTTGGGGACAATTTTTTTGAAGTGCCATCCTGCCTGACACTGCAGTGCCACTCCTAGATGGGCCAGGTGTTTGTGTAGGCCACTTGTGTCGCTTAGCTTAGCCATCCAGCGACCTCGGTGCAAATTTTAGGACTAAAAATAATATTGTGAGGTGTGAGGTGTTCAGAATAGACTGAAAATGAGTGGAAATTATGGTTATTGAGGTTAATAATACTATGGGATCAAAATGACCCCAAATTCTATGATTTAAGCTGTTTTTGAGGGTTTTTTGTAAAAAAACACCCGAATCCAAAACACACCCGAATCCGACAAAAAATTTTCAGGGAGGTTTTGCCAAAACGCGTCCGAATCCAAAACACGGCCGCGGACCCGAATCCAAAGCCAAAACACAAAACCCGAAAAATTTCCGGTGCACATCACTATGCGCTATGGGCTCCGTGGTAGCTCATGTCTATTCAAACATCTTTATGTTTCAGGTGGAACATCAAATCTTTTTTTCTAAGCGGGCTATAGCGGACAATGGGGATCATTCCGAGTTGTTCGCTCGTTGCCGATTATTGCTATGCTGCGATTTGATGCTAATTGCGCATGTGCAAGGCACGCAGGGCGCATGCGCTTAGTTATTTAACTAAAAACTTAGCAGTTTTGCTGTGGATCCTGCGGCACTTTTCAGTCACACTGCTGATCGGTGAATGATTGACAGGAAAGGGGCGTTTCTGGGTGGTAACTGAGCGTTTTCCGGGAGTGTGATAAAAAACGCAGGCGTGTCAGGGAAAAATGCGGGAGTGTCTGGAGAAACGGGGGAGTGGCTGGCCGAACGCAGGGCGTGTTTGTGACGTCAAACCAGGAACTAAACAGACTGAGCTGATCGCAATCTGTAAGTAGGTGTGGAGCTACTCAGAAACTGCAAATAATTATTTATTAGCAGTTCTGCTAATCTTTCGTTCGCTATTCTGCTAAGCTAAGATACACTCCCAGAGAGCGGCGGCCTAGCGTGTGCAATGCTGCTAAAAGCAGCTAGCGAGCAAACAACTCGGAATGACCCCAATATTTTTTTTATTGCCACTATAATGATGATCTTCTCTTGATTTGGAGGGGCTCTCAAGGTGCACTTGAGCAAGTCATCGGTGCACACAATGGGCTTGACCATCCTATTAAATTGGCCTACACTATTAGTGAACATGTGATCAACTATTTAGATGTACAGATCTCATTTAGAGATAGACGTATGTCAACGTCATTGTTTTCAAAACCAACAGAACAAAATAATCTGCTTCATTATAATAGCTTCCAGCCTAGATACCCAAAACAAGGATTACCTTATTCCCAGCTCTTTAGGAGTAGATCAATCACATTTGACCCTGAGGTTGCTGAGTTCCAAATGAATTACATGATTGATAAGTTTAAAACTAGGGGATATCATCCGGCTGCATTGGCGGAGGCCAAGAAAAAAGCTCTCAGTATTGATCTTTCCACTTTGCTGTGTGAAAAATCTACAACCATTCAGACACAAGCTATTATTCCATGGGTGGGACAATATAGCCCCACTAGCAGTGGTATCAATTCCAGTTCCAAAAAGTTATGGCCAATGTAGAAAGTGATTTGGAGTAGAAACTTGGGGATATGAGGCTAATGGCGTGTTACAGTAGGAGGAGTAAAAACCTCAGCAACATTTTAGTTAGAACAGATATCACTGATCATTCTTTGTTGTCTAAGAATTGTCTAGAAATCTCATGAGTACTAAGAAGGGCTGCATTCAGTGCACATGTACTACATGTCAGTACATGATTCCGGGTGACACATATTATATTCAGACACTTACCTGCTCTTCTAAATTTGTTGTGTACAAGCTGTTTTTATCCCTGTGGGCTGTCAAACATTGGCAAAACAGAGAGAATGTTCAATGAATGTAAGGCAGCCCACAGGTCATCAATTAAGGCTGCCATATCTAAGGAAACCCGTGACCAGTCAGTGACATTTTTGCCAAGCACTCCATTCCTTGGTATTATTAAAATACAGGATGACTGACCAAGAACTATGGTCAATCAGAGGTGGCAATCGTGTAGCGAAGCTATTGAAATTAGAAACGCGCTGCATTAATCGTTTGGGCATGATATACCCAAAGGGGCTTAACAAACATTTGGGTCTTAGTAGTATTTTTTAATTAGGCCGTACATATTGGGTATCTAATACCCTTTTCTATTAAAAACTCCTAGGTTCCATATTTTATGCTGGCTGTAATGTAGGAGTAGAGTATAGTGCTATGCATATCGGCATGCCCCATAGGGTATGGCTATTTAAGTGTAATCCCCGTGTTGTGGTACATTGGGGTTGTTAGTATACCTGCTAATCAAATTACCCACATAGCGTAAACTATATACATTGAGGAAGGCCCTAGGTGAGCTATGTTTATATACCAGGAAAATCTTTATAATATCTGCTATTTTTTTGCTGGTAAGCTATTAGTGTCATTATTGGGGTGTTACATTATATTATTTACATGGTATGCAGACAGCAACTTAATCTGGCTGTGTTGACCTACTTTCATGCCGAATCATTCTGTGCCATAATGCATGGTGCCTGTTAGTTAAAATAATGAATATATATATATTATACTTTGTCAGTATCACTACTGTATGTATAGGGCGTGGTTCATAGGGTCGACCACACTTAGTGTATTTATTATTGGTGCAGTGTGTACATTGCACATGGGTCCCTGTGGTCCAGGTGGGGGGTGGTCTTCAGTATGCCGACTGACGGGATCCCGGCGCACAGTATACCGGCGCCGGGATCCCGACAGCCGGCATACCGACACTTATTCTCCCTCGTGGGGGTCCACGACCCCCCTGGAGGGAGAATAAAATAGTGTGGCGCGCGTAGCGCGCCACCGTGCCCGTAGCGTGGCGAGCGCAGCGAGCCCGCAAGGGGCTCATTTGCGCTCGCCACACTGTCGGTAAGCCGGCGGTCGGGCTCCCGGCGCCGGTATGCTGGTCGCCGGGAGCCCGACCGCCGGTATATCGTAGTGAACCCCAGGTGGGCCCACACTGCACACCTGCACCCATTGTTTTTCAATACTTACCCTCCGGAATCCCGTGTCACAGCAACAACTCTGCAGTAATCACTGGGAAAATGTCTGTGGTGCCATTCTCCTAGAGAACTGCACATACATACTAGACTCTGGAATAGCGCTAGATCCCCAAATGTCCCCAGTGCCCAGAGTCAAGAGCCCTGCCAGCTGCAGAGGAATGGGTTCCAGAAGGAGACTGCAAACAGGCCTCCTCCTTTCTTAAAGACGCTCTGCTCCAGTACCTAGTGAAAATTTCCCCCCCAGTGGCAAAAGATCCCCAGCAGTATCTCCCCACCCACCTAATGATAATAGATGCCAGTGGCAAAGCCCCCACCCCCAGTGTCAGTGGGTCCACACTGTATTAGTGAGTCACCTTCCCATTTGTCAATGTATATGCAAATATATATTCTTCATTGAGGGTATAATCCCACTGCCCCCAGTCCCAACAATAATACCCTCACTAACCCTGGGACATAACCCCGCCTCCTCATCCAGAGCTCAATGGAACGTGGGGCGGGGGGGACTGATCATCAATTTCACATGTTACAGTTAGTCTCAGCACATGCAAAGATCAACATATTAGTGATCGGAAAGCACTTTTGATTTTGGAGCATGTTCTCCAGAGTGTAATTCGCATGCAGCTCAATGGAACGTGGGGCGGGGGGGACTGATCATCAATTTCACATGTTACAGTTAGTCTCAGCACATGCAAAGATCAACATATTAGTGATCGGAAAGCACTTTTGATTTTGGAGCATGTTCTCCAGAGTGTAATTCGCATGGCATTCTGGGGCGCAATTCCAGCATTAATGTGGGTGGATTTCTAATGTAAACTAGGGTATTAAGTAGGGAAGCCAATCCCGGGCCATTTTTTCAATCCCGGGTATCGGGATTGAAAAATGGCCAATCCCGGGATTCCCGGGATACCTGGGATTGGCTTTTTCCTAGGTGGTCGCCCCCTCGCCCCACCCCGCCCCGCCCGTCCCGCACATATAACTCACCATATACCGGGGGCAGGCGGGAGGGAACATCTTCTGAACGCTGCTGGCGGCTCTTACCAGCAGCTGACAGCGCAGCGTGACCTCTCACGCTGCGCTGGGGACCTGGATGCAGGAAGCCGGGCAGCGTTTGAGCGTCCTGTGGACGCTCAACGCTGAACCCTCAATCCCCGGGATTGGAGCTTCCAATCCCAGGATTGAATCCCGGCCATTTTTGGGCCTAAATCCCGGGATCCCGCCAATCCCGGGATTGGCCACCATAGTATTAAGTTATGACAACTGCTTGATTAAAATGCTCTAAGTCACATTATACCTGTATCGGTATCCTAGAGCTTGCATTGTCATGCTAACATACTGTGGATGTAATGAGTGACAATCTGCCATACCGAAGCCTAATGTAACGAGTGTAAAAAACAAGTGATCATCGTAGAAAATTATTCTTTAACTTCACCCTCCTTAGATGTGTTTCAGGAAGTTTTGATGTTCTGCCAAGTATCATGTTGATGAAAAAAAGACTCAACATATGTTTTTTGTTTTATATACACATATTATTTTCTTCTGCTCAAAATGATTAATTGTAATTGCTTGGTATGCTAATTATAAATTGTACTGTGCATGTTGAAAGGGTGTCTTAGGGGGTCATTCTGACCTGATCGCATCCTGCAGTTTATCGCAGCGGTGCGATCGGGTCAGAACTGTGCATGCGCCGCAGTGCGCTGCAGCGCGCCGGTGTATGCCAGACGGCCGAAGGCCGTTGCGATCGCCTCTGCCTGATTGACAGGCAGAGGAGGTCGCTGTGCGGCGGGGGGGGGGGGGCAGAACAGCAGTGTTTAGGCGGTGGGGGGGCGGAACGGCGGTGTTTGGCCGCCGTTTCAGGGGCGCAGTCCGGCAAACGCAGGTCTGCCCGGACTGAATGAGGGGCGGGCCGCAGCCGCTGCAGGCTGAGGAGCGATGAGTAGCTCCCGGCCAGCACGCTAAAGCTGCGCTAGTCGGGAACTACTCTTAAGGTGCAAAGGCATCGCCGCACTTACCTTCTGTGGGGGGGGGGGGGGCACACTGACATGCGGGTTGGATAGCCCTGTGCTGGGTGTCCCCCTGCATGTCAGTGTGAATGATTGTAGCTGTGCTAAATTTAGCACAGCTACGATAATCTTGGAATGACCCCCTAAATCTTATACAAAATAGTGGTGGAGCATGGGGTCACTATGTCAGTTTGCTCTATAAAGAATTCAGCTAGAATTTGCTTTAAATAAAGGAATCTCTGATCACTCTTCCATTGATTCATAATGCCATGTCTGGGGCTTGGATTCTCAGATCCCATCATACTGTATTATTTATTCCTCTGGGCCCTGTAGCAATCTGCCCACTGACTTTGGCTGGATTCTACTGTAGATTATTTTGTGACCCAAAACTTGTTATGTTCCTTGTTGGCTTGCTCCAATGATGTTTACTAGTACACTTGCTGTGTGGTTTCTCTTTACTGGGACACTACACTGCCTATCTCATCGAGAATGACTGAAGGTCTTGTTTCATCTCCCTGCTGCCTACAGTATGTCCCATGAAAGGCTGCATAAGAGCTTTTCTCTGGATCTCTATATTCCAACCTAAGAGGAGATGTACTTTATTAACCCTCCTAATAAGGGGATGCGGTCAAGATGCCGCCGGCCGGAATCCCGGCAGTCGAAATACCGACGCCGGAATCCCGACCGCCACAATCCCGACATATTCTCCCTCCGTGGGTGTCCACGACACCCATAGAGAGAGAATATAATAGTGTGCCAAGCGTAGCGAGGCACCGTGCCCGCAGCGTGGCGAGCGAAGCGAGCCCACAAGGGGCTGCGTTCCGCTCGCCACCCCTGTCGGGATTGTGTGGTCAGGATTCCGGCGTCGGTATTTCGACTGCCGGGATTCCGGCCGGTGGCATTTAGTACTGATCCCCTAATAAGGACAGGTGACGACAAATCAGCCTCCGCCTCCCCACTTCGCAAGCACAACCAGTCCCAGGCTTTTTGAGCTGTAACTAGTTCAAAAATACAGTGAAAAAATTGTATAGGGTTCCCCTGTATTTATTGAACCAGCACCAGGCTCTAAATATAAGGAGACAAAATTACATAGGGGACCCCTGTATTTTTAGAACCAGCACCAGATTCCACTATCAGGTGAATAATGCCTTAGACAGGGTATACACTTAACAGTGTCCCGTGGCCAAAGTAATCATCACCCCTACCTAGTCAGCCCAGGCTGGGGATTTGTGGGGAAGTAGGCACTTCCCAATAAAGGGGTCTCCCCTTCCAGGGCACCCAAGGCCTGGATGGAAGCCAGGGGCTATCCCCGGCACCCCTGGGCTGTGGGTGCTGAGTTGATAGCATTCAGTCAGTTTAAGTTTGTAACTAATATTGTCTTTTTACAGGAGGACTACATGTATCAGCAAGCCTCCCTGCATGCTGGTACTTAGAGAACCACAAGAACCAGCATGTGGTGCATTGAAGGCCCCGCTGGTACCTATAGTCCACTTGTAAAATAAATATTTAAATAACAACAGGACACACATTGTGATAGTAAAACTTTAATACACACACTCACACTCACACATACTCACCTTGTCCCTGGTGCCGCTCGCGTCCACTTGTCCAGTAGATTCTCTGATCGCTGTAATGAAAAAATCCGTACTCACCTACACCTTGTGTTATATATACATATGGGGGGAATTGAATTGTTATTCATGACAGCAGCCACTAGATGCTGTCCAGCAGAGCAATTCAATTGTTGCACCGTTCGGGCACAAGCACACGCTGACATTGACATTTCTGCTCGCAGTTTCCCAAGCTAGAAAGCAGAAATAAGTGAAAATTGATCTGTTTGATCACACATATGGCACTTTTTGCATCATGCCCATAACTTTTGTTGGGTTTAGCTGTTTTATGCTGCTAAACACAGTCTGACTGGGTGTGATCACCACAATTTTTTTTTATTGCGCTCCACGATCTCTCTTCACTTAACATGGTAGATCAGGCACACGGAGAGCGCACAAAATAATTTTCGTAGAAGCGGCCAGCTGATTGGCTCTGAGCAGCCAGATTGTTAATCGATGCTTCCCCCATTAACTTCAATGGTGGAACCACTAGGTTATTAGCGGTCATCTGCTAAAAACATACCAGTATTACACTTTTAAACACACTTTACACACAGAGAGCAGAGGAGTATTGTGAGAAAAGAAGGAGGAGTCAAGGAGAAGTGTGGCAAGGTGCTGGACATGCTGAATGAGGAGCGGAGCAGGAGTTGAGTACCAGATGCCAACCGTATAGTCACGCTGGGTGGTGAGAGCAGCATTGCAGAACAGAAGCAGAGAGCCAGGTGAGCAAGTGTGAGATGCCGCAGCCGGAGACCGAATAAGTGAAAGGAGTGGACGCTGTGGCCATTTTGTACAGGGAGAAACTACAGAAACAAGTACAGACAGTGAATAAATCTACCACAAAGTTCTGAGTGAGTACATTGACTCTGATATTGACACAAACCACAGGCAAACCAAATACCCACTGCCAGTATCCAGTTTATCACATGCTGTGCAGTATAAAGTGCCTAGACAGCACAGGCCAACATTTTAAAAGTCAGTCCTTTTTGGAAAATAACAAGGACAACCACCTCATGCTTACACACTGTTGGGAAATAAGAGACTGAGGGGCAGATGTATTAAGCCAGGTGAAGTGATAAAGTGGAAGGTGATAACACACCAGCCAGTCAGCTCCTAACTGTCATTTTTCAAACCCAGCCTGTAACATGTAAGTTAGGAGCTGATTGGCTGGTGCGTTATCACCTTCCACTTTATCACTTCACCAGGATTAATACATCTGCCCCTGAGTTATATATGCAAGTGAAAGTGAGTTACTCTATCTAGAGTTCATTTGCCCAATAAACCCTTATTACCAAGTAAGCCACATTTGTTCAGAGGCACTACACTCCCTTTGCTAACTACATCTTCTTTTGGAGTAAGACTATGATACATTGACATTCTAATGACCCCAGATTACTTGTGTATCTGTGTGCCATTTCCACCCATTTCCACAGGCTCTGGCACCACAGGATCCAAAAAGAGCTCCAACATTATTTGCCGGTGTTGGGGTAATAAGGCTTACACCCAACTCCTTAGTAGCCCTTCTGTCTTGGAGATTCAAAGTACTGGATACAGCCAGCTGGGGAGAAAGAAATCACACTAGACACAGTTGTCAGTATAACACTGCTCTGTCCTTCCTGTGACAGGGGGAACCTTTAATTATACAAAGTAAGAAGTGGTCTCGTTACATGCCCCCAATCACAGTGAAATATTCATGATAAAATTAGCTAATCATACAAAGTACAAGTTTCAATGACATAAAAGGGAGCATACAAAAAGACACATTTCCAAACTAATCTGAGAGTCTGTCTTGTCAAAGTATGAGGCGATTGCTGAGGATATCCTATTTCTGTAATTCTCTGTCCTCTGGCTCTGCATTCTTTCTTGTAAAGTATTTAAGGAAAACACCTGTTGTCTCGAGCACATATACAAGCAATGATGACCTTACAATATATGTAAAGGTTCATATATACAGTATTTAGAATATATTGACGCATTAATACAGCAAAAGCATTTTAATCAATATTACTCCTACACCGGTGAAGATTATTATAACTTGGTTAGGGAAAGCTACAAATTTAGCAACTGTTCTGATTACCACATTATATATCGTGATTATAATATGCATATATCTGTGATTCAATTGATTGTCTTTTGAAGTTTTGAATGATCAAAATATGATGTGAACTGTAGTCAATTGACCTCTCTTTATCTTCTTTTTATGCCCTATTCTTCAAGTGATTATTTAATATTTTGTGCCAATTAAGCAATCGTCATCCTCAATCCAGAGTTCATTACGACTCAATAAAAAGACATCCTGTTGGAATTGCTGACTCACTCCTGTTTCATATCAATCTATCCTATCTCTCTGAACAAGGTACTATAGAACAAGGTACGGGGAGAAACATTTCAGAGTACAGGTCTGTCACATAGCCACCCAACACCTGTAAATACCTCTCTCAACCACTTAAACATACCTGCCAACCCCAGTGTGTTACACATTCATGTGTTTGCTTTCATATCTGTCATTGGGGGTAATTCCAAGTTGATCGCAGAAGGAATTTTGTTAGCAGTTGGGCAAAACCATGTGCACTGCAGGGGAGGCAGATATAACATGTGCAGAGAGAGTTAGATTTGGGTGGGTTATTTTGTTTCTGTGCAGGGTAAATACTGGCTGCTTTATTTTTACACTGCAAATTAGATTGCAGATTGAACACACCCCACCCAAATCTAACTCTCTCTGCACATGTTAAATCTGTCTCCCCTGCAGTGCACATGGTTTTGTCCAATTGCTACCAAAAATCCTGCTGCGATCAACTTGGAATTACCGCCATTATTATCAGCCAGCACTTGCGCCTGCATACACACAACTCAGTATAGCCCACAATTCTTTCTACATATGCTCGGAAAGCATAGCTTATGTGCAACACACTGTCAAAGTCAGAAAAATATCATGCTACACGTTGCCATATATTCGCCTCATACGCGTGCCTGCTGCACGTGCACATTCTCTCCCGTGCGTGCGGATACTCGCAGCTGCGTAATGGAGCTTTTACGGCCGTGCGCATTGGCGCGTGGTATGTGCATTTACGGTAGAGTTTGTGTGCGTCTAGCGAGCGACTCAATCGCTCCTTAATAAATCCATATAGCAGGTTTTATAGGTAATGTTCCCCTTAGTGATAACTGTAAGTTTGTTTAATGTGACTTGTTCACGGACTTGGGAATCCCTCTTTACGTGGTACAAAGGGTCTGATTAAGGTAGAACAGTTGTGTCTGGTACCTAACCGAAGAGTATTTTAATAGCAACAATCCGGTGTTGGTTAGGTAAAGATTAATCGCTCCTGCATATAGTTATGGCCATTAGTAGTTTCTGGACATTTCTTATATTTGCAGTTCATTATCCATGCGGCGGGAATCCGGCGATTCCCTCCCACCTGAGCTGTTTGTAATAGTCACAGCCCACCTGTTCAAACTAACCTATGACCTTTTGTTATAATGCGCGGAGACATTCCTGTGTCCAATGAACAATGAGATTATAGGTCCCTTTGTAGTATACTGTATGCAGTGTATATAAGATCAGCCAGCCTGGACAGCTCAGTCTCTCTCACTCCACAAACGGTTTTCATATTGACTAACTCGGAGCTGGTACCAGGACTAGCGCAGCGATCATTCCCAGTGTGTGTAAGTAATTCTCTGTAATCATCTCGCTCTTTGTTTGTATTGGCCACATTCTCTCTCTCTGTTTAGTATAAGATTGTAACGTTATTGTATATTTCTGTCTAGATAATCTGTTAGAATTATATGTTAGTTTGTAGTGTATGACTTGTGAACTGTTTACCTTTTTTGATATAACTTAAAAGCTTGTTAGTAAAGGTGTTGGAACTTTAGCACGGTATGATGTGTTCATTACATTGCAGTGGGTAATAGGAGCGTCTCGATCGCTCAAACAGCTTTAGTGTTAACCAGGTTAAGCAGCGTTATATCGCTACAGTGTTTCAGAACAAGGTTTACAGCATAAGAGTATCCTTTCTGTGTGTTACATTCAAGGTTTACTGATTATCATCTTGTGAGCGTTTGCGCCGCTCGTGATCTCCTCGTGGTCTCAAGCGTCCGCTACGCTGGTAGCGTAGCATTACGGTAGTCGCTCGCCTATAGCGTGCTCGACACCAAGCGTAAGCTGTGAGCGAGCGTGCCGCATGTGCGTATCGATCACGGCCGAGCGTAGGCTACGCTAAGTGCGTACCCTTACGGTACCCCATACGCCAATTGCGTATTAAGTCTCTTACCCATATAGTGAAGGTTATAAGGTAATCAAAAATCAGCATTATCAATTGGCGGCTCGTCCGTCCTCCACATATCCACACTGACGAAAGCAGACGTGATCTGCCAGCAAGGGCAGGAAGGCAGTAGTGCTGGCTAGATAAGCGTCTGTTTCGCTACGTTGTAGGAGTGCTGGTGGAATCCGGAACCGGAGGTAAGAACAATACGCTATTGTCTTTTTAAAACTGTTTATTTCTGTTTTGCGTACACACGCACGCATACATCTGCATTTCTTTTCATTTGTGTATTTTCACATCACTTTCCTGTTTACCATTTCACAATTGATAACGTGCTGAGAAAGATTTGTTGCTATTGGTAGTTAAAAGTAATATTAATACGTTAAGGAGTAATTTGTAAAACACGCGCACGGCTTGCCTAAGATACAAGGAAGTTCGGTGTGGTGTTCAGTAGATGATTACAGTTAAAGATCATCTACATTGATATAAACGTGTTAATTGTATTTCTGTGGATATACCTGGCTTGCGTACATGTGTCTCTAACAAAGGGCGGGACTAGCGTACGCGACGCAAGGGCCGACGCACGGAGCGTATATTACGCAACGGAGCGTCTGGGTACGCCCACATAATACAAATCACACGATAGTATTATTTTAAATAGGCGAAAAGGAGGCAACGCGATA
This sequence comes from Pseudophryne corroboree, assembly GCF_028390025.1. Lineage (NCBI taxonomy): Eukaryota > Metazoa > Chordata > Amphibia > Anura > Myobatrachidae > Pseudophryne > Pseudophryne corroboree. The sequence continues at coordinate 707,163,724 of NC_086449.1, read as the reverse complement.
ATAGCGCAAATCGATCTCAGTGTCCAAAATTTTAAGCTAATAGATCCTTCTCTAATTTGCAACTCATCTGGACTAGACTGTGTTACTGAATGAAAGGGATTTCTGCGCAGAAACGAAAGTAAAGTGCATATGAGGTGAAAGAGTGTGTATACATATATATAAGTTTCTAAAATTTTTGGGGTTGAACCACAGGAAATCATCGAGTTCTCGTGAGGTACATACGTGTAAGTGACTGCATGGTGGCTTGGGAGGCATCCCTTGTTAAACATTAAAAAAAAAGAGCATTAGAGTATAGCAGACCAGGAGGTCTACTGTAGCACAGACCAGGAGGTCACAGACCAGGAGGTCTAGGTACAGCAGACTAAGAAGTCCGCTATAGATAAAAGGAGCACAACACCAGAAAGGGTTGGTGCGATACCCATATAGGCCATTAAGCTCTGGCTGAAGGAATTCGCAGCCACAATTTTCATTTCCACTGGTCGCTCCGCACATAAGATTAGTTGCTTATGTGCAGAACGATTGTACCGCACGTAATTGTGTGCATTAGTTAGTAACTTGACCCAGTACCATTTGCGTACGCTAGAGGGGTCACAAACGCTATTTGTACATTCTAACGTGATTTGTGTAATTTTTTTTATTTTAAGGGAGGTTCGCTGGTCACTCGGGAACTATCCAACAACCAATAGTTACTGGAAAGGGTTAAGTGCTCTTCGGATCACACCCACATGTTCCAGTAAATAGAGGTACAGGTCGCAGGGGCCCTAGGTTGAGTACGCCAGCGCTAAGGCAGTGTGTGGGCGTATTGGTCGACGTGGGCGAGTGAGTGGAGTACTCGGTAAACTTCCGCCGCCGGCCTACCCAGGACATCTTGGTTTTTGTAAGGGTTTGCTGAAGACCCTGATTTGAAGGTCAGAGGTAGTGAAAGCAGCACCTGCAAAGATGGGGGCCAGTTGTTCAGGTAGGGGGCGATCAACCTCGGTTTGGGTTGACTTAGTAAACCGACCAATAGAGTCGGCAAGGATAACGTGTGATACAGACCGGGAAGTCCGAAATGGATCACACACAAAGGTATTGTGCAATGAATGGGAAAGAATGACTGTGCATGACGGGGAAAAGTTCCCACGGGTAGGCAGTTTTAGCCCAGATGTGTTGCAAAATCTAAGGAGAAGGATATGTCTCATTAAATCTGCAAAGAGATGGATCAAACATAATGATTATTTACAGTTATGGCAACAGGAAGGTGAAATACAAGGAGAATTAGCTTACACAGCTGACTCTCACTTTGGTAAGAAAAATGTGGCAGCGAGAGAGAAGGTGGTTACAGAGAATGGCACACTGGTGAATGATAAAAATGCACTTAGCAACTGTATTATAGATGATAAGGATAAGTGTAATAAATGTAACAATGATAATTGTAATACTGTTAAATGTACAACTATTAACCCATGCAAGTTGCACCCCATGTTAAACTTCCCTCAGGATTACCAGCAAGAAAGTGAGCCCAGCACGATGTTGGCACCTTTTCCAGCAGCCATCCTACAAGACATCCAGGTGGACGCGACCAAATTGGTAAAGACAGTAATCAAACCCCCTAATGGAGGGTCAGGTGAGGTCGTGTCCACAGGTACGTACGGTGTTATATATCACGCACAAACAAATGTACCTCATATTGTAGAACCAACACAAGATGATGTAATTGAATTTAACCCTGTCAGGGTGATCACAGTCCCCAATGGGAAGACTGACGCTCAGGGAATCATTCCCGTCAAGGACAGTGCAATGCGCCGTCCCTGGTCTCGGACAGAATTAAGGTCAATTATGTCTGAATTTCCTGATCCTAGGAAAGATCTAGTTGCATGTCAAAGGTTTACTAAAGAACTAGGAAACTCCACAGAACCCACCAACAAAGATTGGCGGACAGTGCTGAGGGCAGGTTTGCCCTCCAGTGTTGACCCTGCGAAATTTATTGCTGATTGTAAATTAGACACGGAGGTACCTTGTACGGAGGAACACAATCAGGAATGTATTAAGCAGATCAACCGACAGTTAGAAGTATATTTCCCAGCCATTGTCGAGTGGAACAAAATCTTCTCCATAAGACAAAACGAAGGGGAAAGTACTTTTAATTATTTCCACCGGGCATTGCAGGACATGACTAGGTATACAGGTATAGAAAACATCGAAACAAGTGCACCGCACAGAGAAGTAGCAGTATTTGTGTTAATGGATGGTTTAAAGGAAGTGTTGAGAACAAGGGTACAGACCACCAACCCAAACTGGAGAAATATCTCGGTGGCTGCATTAAGAAAGTCCGCTGTTGGGCATGAGCAAAACATCAGCAAGCACAAGGAAACATAGAGACGTAAGGAGCCTCAGATCCCTGTGGGTAAGTCCAAGGTGATAAGGTGTTATAATTGCCAGAAGGAAGGTCATTATGTAAGAGATTGTAGATCAAGAAATTTACAGAAGGTATATCAACCCCCAAGACAACAACATAACCATGGTATCCAAGGAATCAGGGAAGTACAGGGAAAGCGGTTGATGGTGATGAGCATCCAAGCGTTTGAGGAGGCATCAAATCAACCAAGACCTCAAGTCACTGGCACTTGGAGGAAGCCCAGGGCTTGTTATCTTTGTAAAAGAGAAGGGCATCATGCCAGCAACTGTAACAGCCCACATAAAGTCAGACCCCCTAGACAAGAACACGAGCAGAGTTACGACACTTGGAAGTATAATCAGGTATCACACATGTCAAATTTTGGTCCACACATATAATTTATGATTAGGAAAGTTGATCATTAACCTTGATAAAGCCTGAGGTAACAGTTAATAAATTGGGAGGTCATTCCTTGAAGACACATGAATGACCGGGTAAAAAAAATTTGTAATGTATCTGTAAAATGTTTCTTTTTCCCCATCTCTGACGTTCACCACAACAGCTCCAACATCACCTGACTACCTGACCTTTTCAGAAGTCTACCAAACCCCAGTATGACCTACCAGCATCGATGTATCCTGGCCAGATACAAAGGGTGGAGTATGGAAATACTGGTGGGAGAGACTATGCAAAGATACCAGTGGATGTGTTGGTGTGACAGCCTGATGGTGAGCAGAAGATCTGACAATGTTTTTTTTTGTTTGTTGTTTAATGTAAAATGTGATGAATTGTTCTCTCTCTCGCTTTTTTTTTTTTTTCCTTCTCTCTCTTCTCTTCTTTCCCATGTTTTAAAGATGGTATGTCACACATCAGTTAGACAAATGGTAATGCAAGATTTTAGCTCCTTACAGAGAGATCGCTGATTTGGAAGGAATATTGTATCACCGGAGCGTTCGTTTGGAAGACTGAGAGACAGCACCTTTGAGATGACAGCAGAGCAAGAAGAACAACAAGACTAGAGGACAAAAGACATCGTAACATTTTTCTTTCCCCTCAAAGTATTTTTTTGTGCCCCCATTACAAATTTATCTTTCTCCTCCTGTAAGATGGACTCGCCCCAAGAGACTGCAGTCCGTGTTTTCCTGTTGACCATGATGTTGACCAGAGCAGTCTGTTTCGGAGAGAGTACCAGTGAGGTCGAGAAAGGATCCGGAATGGGTTTATGATGACTGAGACGGAGGCGTAAATTTCCAATAGCAACACAATCACCAAGCAAAGGCGAGTACCAGAAAACGATCTAGCAGCCATGTTATTTATAGACATTGTGAAGGATTGTTAGCTGAAGAGAACTGCATTTGTAGGCATTGCGATAATATAGTTGAGGGTGGGTGCATCAAGAAATGTCAGTCCAGTTTTAATGTCCACATGGAACGGCATCCATTGAGTGACTATCACTCCTTAGTGGGTAAAGTGTTAAATCAGACAGACTGTTGGGTATGCTCTCAAGTACCTCAAGGCCATAGCAAATCAAGACTAGTACCATTCCCTTTAACTGTAGGAGAGGTACTTGAGCTAAGTGGTGGGAGGCCGGTGGACAGGAGGTTTAATATCTCCAGTCCTCCTAGTTTGAAGCTCCACCAATATCATATGGATAGGTCCTTAGTGTGCTTTAACATTTCCAATCCCCGAAAGCCGGGAAATTGGGAAGTGACATGGAGTAACCAAACCATGACATTTTTCACACAGAGCCGACAGAATGCCCATAGACACAGAACTTATACGCCAGATAGCCGACCATAGTAAATTCTTCCGGTATAGGTACACCTTAGGAAGTAGGATCATGCGAGTTGGAGAAGTATCACCAGGATACTGTGCACAGATCGTACAAACTTATATGTGTACTAAACAGATGGGAGAATTAGGGTTAGGAGAGTTCACGTGGAAAATTTGTAACATGGTAATGTCATACTCCGTCCCATGTGTTCTCCCCGATGATGCATGTTTCATATGCGGGAGGAAGGCGTGTGAGTGGCTTGCCCCAAACTCAGAAGGGTTATGTTATATTGGAAAAGTACTGCCTGAAGTAATGACTGTATCCCACACTAAAATGAAAGATATTCACCGTGGTGCCCAAGCTCCTTACACTCACACTCATTACGAGCACGTCGTTAAAAGGCAACTGATAGAAAGAACAGAGCATCCGGCCTCTGATTTGATCCATGAATCCACCGGGATTCAAGTCCTACTCGCGTTAGATGTCACTCGTACCGCTAGAGGAGTGTTAAATTATAGATATATATCTGCGCTTGCAAATTTATTAGACAATATCACTGAAATGTATGACGACACGTTCAGGTATACTGGAAGAGAGTTACAAGCCTACAAAACAGAACTGGTTCAGCATAGGATGATTCTCAATTATCTCACAGCAGTGACAGGCGGGTACTGTGTCACCTTGGCTACTCAATATGGAATAAAGTGTTGCACGTATATTACAAACAGCACTGAGGACCCGGTCGAGGTCATAGACCAAAAGATGGATGACATTTTACAATTAAAATGGGAGTTCCGAAGGAAACACAATCTCACCCTTGCTGCTGTGGGTAATGAGCTGACCAGTTGGGTGTCATGGTTGAACCCACGAAATTGGTTCTCTAGTTTAGGAGAATGGGCCCAAGGTATTATTATGGATGTAGGGAAATTTCTTTTGTGTATTCTGGGTGTCATCATATTGGTCGGTCTGATATTTAGATGCGTTCGGGTTTTAGCGAAGCGTAGAAACAGTACCAGGGTGATGAGTCTAAGGAGCGAGCACACTGTATTAACAACGACTAATTTGATTTATGACCCAACGATAGAGACAATGTTGTGATGAAAATGTGATTCCACGGTCCGTTTCTTTCACCCGTTTCTCCTTTGTTTTCCTCCAAGGTACAAAGACATCCGCTTGGAAGAAGAATTTGACAACCTTTTACACAGACCATTGATGGACAATGCCATAGACCCCCATTTTCCCTAGTGACTTTAACTTTTACGGTAGCCCAATATTTTAAAGATTGTAAGTCTATGGACATTGAGAAAGCTTTTTGCTCAGCATTTATAGCAGAAGCATCGGGAGACTACAGTCAACATGTACATTGAGACAAGACATCAGACAAGACCTCAATCAGCAAATGTATATTAAACTCACATAGTTTATGACTGCATTTACCATAATTGCTTCTTATCTTCACCACTACAACCTTCAGGTAATGACACACATAGTCGATAGGGAATATAGGCACAGATATCAGCACTCACATATCCCCCCATTCATGTATCATCAACTAAAATGTGCTCCCCCACTTTGTTGCAACCAAAAGCCGAAAAGAGCTCGGTAAAGTTTGACAGCCATCCACAGACCCGTCATACGGGATAAGAAGTATTCAAATGTATACTTCGCAATACCTCGAAGCTTGATTTAAAACACGTACGGCACGATGATACATGACCCCTCAAACATGGATTCATACACACATGCTTCTACTATCTCACTAGGTCATACCTTTTTCCCACCTGATCCTCTTCTCCCTTACCCAACCATAGAAATGTATTTACACATGACATATATTTTTCTCTTTTTGAACTGTTTTAGGAAGTGGCAGTTATTGATGACTGCCAAAGGGTGGACTGTCAAAGTCAGAAAAATATCATGCTACACGTTGCCATATATTCACCTCATGCGCGTGCCTGCTGCACGTGCACATTCTCTCCCGTGCGTGCGGATACTCGCAGCTGTGTAATGGAGCTTCTACGGCCGTGCGCATTGGCGCGTGGTATGTGCATTTACGGTAGAGTTTGTGTGCGTCTAGCGAGCGACTCAATCGCTCCTTAATAAATCCATATAGCAGGTTTTATAGGTAATGATCCCCTTAGTGATAACTGTAAGTTTGTTTAATGTGACTTGTTCACGGACTTGGGAATCCCTCTTTACGTGGTACAAAGGGTCTGATTAAGGTAGAACAGTTGTGTCTGGTACCTAACCGAAGAGTATTTTAATAGCAACAATCCGGTGTTGGTTAGGTAAAGATTAATGGCTCCTGCATATAGTTATGGCCATTAGTAGTTTCTGGACATTTCTTATATTTGCAGTTCATTATCCATGCGGCGGGAATCCGGCGATTCCCTCCCACCTGAGCTGTTTGTAATAGTCACAGCCCACCTGTTCAAACTAACCTATGACCTTTTGTTATAATGCGAGGAGACATTCCTGTGTCCAATGAACAATGAGATTATAGGTCCCTTTGTAGTATACTGTATGCAGTGTATATAAGATCAGCCAGCCTGGACAGCTCAGTCTCTCTCACTCCACAAACGGTTTTCATATTGACTAACTCGGAGCTGATACCAGGACTAGCGCAGCGATCATTCCCAGTGTGTGTAAGTAATTCTCTATAATCATCTCGCTCTTTGTTTGTATTGGCCACATTCTCTCTCTCTGTTTAGTATAAGATTGTAACGTTATTGTATATTTCTGTCTAGATAATCTGTTAGAATTATATGTTAGTTTGTAGTGTATGACTTGTGAACTGTTTACCTTTTTCGATATAACTTAAAAGCTTGTTAGTAAAGGTGTTGGAACCTTAGCACGGTATGGTGTGTTCATTATATTGCAGTGGGTAATAGGAGCGTCTCGATCGCTCAAACAGCTTTAGTGTTAACCAGGTTAAGCAGCGTTATATCGCTACAGTGTTTCAGAACAAGGTTTACAGCATAAGAGTATCCTTTCTGTGTGTTACATTCAAGGTTTACTGATTATCATCTTGTGAGCGTCTGTGCCGCTCGTGATCTCCTCGTGGTCTCGAGCGTCCGCTACGCTGGTAGCGTAGCATTACGGTAGTCGCTCGCCTATAGCGTGCTCGACACCAAGCGTAAGCTGTGAGCGAGCGTGCCGCATGTGCGTCTTGATCACGGCCGAGCGTATGCTACGCTAAGTGCGTACCCTTACGGTACCCCATACGCCAATTGCGTATTAAGTCTTTTACCCATATAGTGAAGGTTATAAGGTAATCAAAAATCTGCATTATCAACACTATTACTAGAGATGTGCAGAGGTGACTTTTCGTGTTTTGTGTTTTGGTTTTGGTTCTGGTTCCATGCTCGTGTTTTGGATCTGAACTGGTTTTTCCAAAACCACCCTTTCGTGTTTTGGTTTTGGATCTGGATGATTTTTGAAAAAAACATAAAAACAGCTAAAATCACAGAATTTGGGGGTAATTTTGATCCTACGGTATTATTAACCTCAATAACATTCATTTCCACTCATTTCCAGTCTATTCTGAACACCTCACACCTCACAATATTGGCCCTCATTCCGAGTTGATCGCTAAGAGTCTTCGCAACGCAAATGTACGAAATGTAAGTATCTGCGCATGCGCAAATGCGTGATTACGCATGCGCGAGTACATACGTACGACAACTGGGCAAAATTACTCAGAAAAAAAAAAGCCGTAACTGGCAAACGAAAACGAGGAGTGGCGTGGGCGTGGCGGAGGCGACACTTCGCAATGCTCCGACATGGGCGTGAAAGTGGGCGTACAGTGTGGGAGTATGCAACTCGCAATGGGCGTGTTTTTCGCAAATAAACATTGTCGCTGTTAAAACTAACATAGGAAACCGTAGCAACATTCACGCAGCAGCCGAGTAGGTCTGCAGTTACTCTACATTTGCGAAGTACTGGTACAAGTGTGTATGCAGTAATTAGCAGTTAATTGGATATCACATTCATCTGATGTCCAATTACTTGTTAATTAATGAGCAGATGAAAGTTACCAACCAGCAATTGTCTGAACACACATTACATGTTTATTCTACTCACATATAAATCTCACACACTGCCAAATAAGGGTGTGATTTTTGTTGAATTTGTTGTGTAAGCATTTTTAAAACTTGTTTTAATGTGTGTAAGACTCCCAAATACAAGCAAGTGAAAATATTTGTGAAAGTGTTTGAAATCTGCAACATTTTTTACAAATAAACCAACACCCACATAATGCAGCATACACTTTAATTTAGTCTTAAAAGTCACAATAATATTTGATTATAATATCTGACAATGTTTGAAATGATGTCCTGTTGACCATAGATATTTATAAAAAGCGTTGTGTCTGTTTACTTAATATGGACATTAAAGTGTGGTGCAAAGCATACCTTTTTTTTGTTTTTATTTTCAATTTTTAAGGAGAATTAGCAGATTGGTCTACAAGTGTCTATATGCTGACCTAATCTTTCTGGAACTGCATTACCTTGAAGAAACTGCTCAAATTTTTTAAATATATTTTTTATTACTATAATAATATTTCACAACATTTAAACATGGCTCCACGTGAGTCGCACAGGCAGAGATGGACCAAGCAGCAAGCAGATGGCACTGACAATCATTAGATAGCAGAACTCAGTACTCTGCAAAATTCTGCTTCTGACAAAAGTATATTTTTAAAGCATAAATAAAACATGACACACCCTGCCACACACAAATTTTAAACCAAATGAGAAAGAATTAGGATCCACCACACAAACACAACAATACATAGCACACTAGTAAGAGGAAGATGGCTCTGGTGTTTATACACATAAACTCACAGGCTACAATACATCCAAACAGAAAGAATACATTTCACTAAGAGGGAGTTATCCATTCTGGTCACACAAGCCAACTCCAAAAATACATAGAGGCAACATCAAAAACATGGGTGCTGCCCATCTGGAGAGACATCATTTTCTTCTTTTTCTCCCCGCCTGAGGCTGTTCTTCTTTGGAAGGTCTGCGGAGCGACCTTCGTTGGGCATGCCCAGTGGGCTGTTCTTCCTGGGCAGGGGCAGGGGAGGGAGCCGATGTGGGTGGCTCTCTGCCACTGTGGGCAAGGGAGACAGCGATGGCCTGGAGCCCTTGCAAGATGTTATTTGCAAGGGTTTGGAATGAGGAGGCAAGTTGTTCTTGGCCCTGCCTGATCTCTGCCAGACCTTGGCAGAGTTGAGCAACACCTTGCTCAACACAGGTTCGGTGCTCAGTGAGCCGGACAGCTATCTGGCTTACCTCCCGGATGACCCCGTCTTGAAACCGATTTAGGCTCTCACCATACCCAGCGATTTCAAGCAGGATCTCCGGGATAGCAGAGGGTTGGGTGGGGGGGCCAGTAGGAACCTGCAGAGGTGGGATTTGTTGGCCCACACTGCCAGACTCACTAGGTCCCTCCACCTCAGCCTCAACCACATAACCGTCCTGTGACTCAAACGGATCACCCCCCTGTGCTGTGTTTTGTGGCAAGCAAATAGAAGAATGTGTGGGAAAAAAGTAGGATACAAAATTAGTTTATTATTATAAATACTGTCAAAATTACAGACAACTAAATGTGTAAACTTACCTTCCAAGTCATGTCCCGTCAGAATCTCAGGCAGGTCCGTGTCCATATGAGACACCCCTTGGCCCTCCTCATAACTGACACAGGGCATCGCCATCTCCTCCAAGTCAGTATACTCCACAGCGACAGGTGCTCCTCCACCTGTAGCCCTTGAGGCATTCCACTCCGCAGCCCTCTTTGCCTTCAGGCGGGATTTCAAGTCGGCCCACCTACATATGTATTGTGAAAGAGGGACAAAGTTGAGTCTTATTATTTGTCTAAGCCAGGGGTGGGCAATTATTTCAGCTGAGGGGCCACTTGACACTTTCTTGTCAGTATCCGAGGGCCACACATAAAATAGCAGCTCCCCCCCCCCCCACCCACGTGCCAAAAATATAGGGACGTGGCTTCATGTGGAAGGGGCATGGCCAAAAAATAATACAGATTCAGATTAGGCTGCTCAAAATTCTCCATTACTCAAATTGCGCCACACAGTAGCGCCACTTAAACACATTACACCAGGTAGAGCCCCTTTTACACACATTATGGCAGTTAGAGCTCCCTTATACACAGTATGGACGGTAGAGCCCACTTTTTACACAGTACGGAAGGTAGAGCCCCCTTTCACACATTACAGCAGGTAGAGCCCCCTTTTACACATTAACATTTTATTTGGGATAATCATTGCACAGCAAGCAAATTATCCAGTGTATTATGGCCCCTGGGGAAAGGTGTGACACAGTAATAGAACACGGGGATGTGACACAGTGATAGAACACGGGGGAGTGACACGGTGACAGAACACGGTGGGGGTGACACAGTGACAGAACACGGGGGTTGACACGGTGACAGAACATGGGGGTTGACACGGTGACAGAACATGGGGTGACACAGTGACAGAACACAGGGGGTGACAGTGACAGAACACGGGGGGTGACAGTGACAGAACACGGGGGGTGACAGTGAAAGAACACGGGGGTGTGACACAGTGACAGAACACGGGGGAGTGACACGGTGACGAAACATGGGGTGACACAGTGACAGAACACTGGGGTGTGACACGGTGACAGAACATGGGGGGGTGACACGGTGACAAAACATGGGGTGACACAGTGACAGAACACTGGGGTGTGACACGGTGACAGAACAAGGGGGGGTGACATTGTGACAGAACATGGGGGGGTGACACGGTGACAGAATACGGGGGGGTGAAACGGTGACAGAACACGGGGGGTGACACGGTGACAGAACATGGGGGGGTGACACGGTGACAGAACACGGTGGGTTTGACACGGTGACAAAACATGGGGTGACACAGTGATAGAACACTGGGGTGTGACACGGTGACAGAACATGGGGGGGTGACACGGTGACAGAACATGGGGTGACAGTGACAGAACACTGGGGTGTGACACGGTGACAGAACATGGGGGGGTGACATGGTGACAGAACACGGTGGGGGTGACACGGTAACAAAACATGGGGTGACACGGTGACAAAACATGGGGTGACACAGTGACAGAACACTGGGGTGTGACACGGTGACAGAACATGGGGGGGTGACACCGTGACAAAACATGGGGTGACACGGTGACAGAACACTGGGGTGTGACACGGTGACAGAACATGGGGGGGTGACACCGTGACAAAACATGGGGTGACACGGTGACAGAACATGGGGGGTGATATGGTGACAGAACATGGGGGGTGACACGGTGACAGAATACGGGGGTGTGAAACGGTGACAGAACACGGGGGGGGGTGACACGGTGACTGAACATGGGGGGGAGACATGGTGACAGAACATGGGGGGGTGACATGGTGACAGAACATGGGGGGGTGACACGGTGACAAAACATGGGGTGACACAGTGACAGACCACTGGGGTGTGACACGGTGACAGAACATGGGGGGGTGACACAGTGACAAAACATGGGGTGACACAGTGACAGAACACTGGGGTGTGACACGGTGACAGAACATGGGGGGTGACATGGTGACAGAACATGGGGGGTGACACGGTGACAGAATACGGGGGTGTGAAACGGTGACAGAACACGGGGGTGTGACACGGTGACAGAACATGGGGGGGTGACATGGTGACAGAACACGGTGGGGGTGACACAGTGACAGAACACAGAGGGGTTGATAAAGCGAGAGCTAAAGATCTCTACCCCCCCAACCTAAAAACAGTCAGACGCCACTGCCCGCACACACAAATATACACACACTAACACACACACTTTTCTTTCTTTCACTCACTTTTTCCACTGATCTGGCAGTGCAGGAAGGATTGATCTGCAGCAGCCTGGCTCTTGTCCCGTGTAGCTCCGCCCCTTGAGGTCCGTGTAGCCCCGCCCCCTCGTTGACACGTAGCTCCGCCCCCTTTTCGGCTGAACACAGCCGTTGTCACTGGGGACTCTGGAGGCGGGAGGAGGAGACTACAACGCAGGCGCCGTGCAGCAGCAGCAGCAGCAGCAGGGGAGACAGGCGCCGGCAGCTTGGAGGTACTGCAGAGCAATGACAAGCAGCTCAGCTGGTCGGGCCGCTTGTCATTGCTCGCTGGTGGGAGGCAGTGGGCCGGGCAGGATTGGTTTGCGGGCCGCATCCGGCCCGCGGGCCGTATTTTGCCCACCCCTAGTCTAAGCTAATATATAGGACACGTGTTCTGCTTGTGTTTGCTAGACATAACATCACATGTAACTACATTTTTTAGTCAACTTAGCACAGAAAAAGGACTGTCAATATGCACTTACCGTCGTCTCACTTCCTGTGATGTTCTGACGACAGAGCCAACTTCATTCACAGATTTTGTGATGTCTCTCCAGATTCGATCTTTTGAAGCAGCCCCCATGTTTTTTGGCCCTCTATGGATTTTGGACATGGCCTGCGTGACCAAGACACGCAACTCCCTCTTAGTGAATGCAGGCTGTCTTTTCTTCCGTCTGGAGGTAGCCTGTGAGGTTTCTTCTTGTTGGTCATCACCATCTTCCTCCTCACTAGCAGCTTCTGTCTGTTGTGTTTGTGTGGCTAAAGCCAATTCTCCCTCAGTTTGGTCACTTTGTGTGTGTGGCAGGGTATCCCCAGTCAATTGTTGTGGTTCAGAAGCAGACATTTGCAGAGTACTAGGTCCTGCCTCTTCAACATCCGCAGAGGCGGATTCCAACATGCGCCTTTGGCAATCTAGGCGTCTTTTCCGCAATGCCATCTCCTGCTCTGCAATGCGGTCCATCTCTGCTGCGATTTGCTCACGAGAAGCCATGTTTGTGATGACGTGTGTACGCCGAGGTGTGTGCTTATATACCTACGTGCGTAGCGTTAATTCACACAGGTGTACACTGTTAATCTGATTAATGATTGCACTGCTTATTTAAGGGCCTACTTTGCATGCTGTGAGTGTAGGTAGTTTGGAGTTTCTTTCACTTGAGTTTGTTGGCTTGTTGCGTGAAGGTGCTATAGGAATTTTCAGAGTGAGTAATTGTCAAGCATACATTTGTCCTTTCGTTTGCGTTTAGAATATAGTCAGTGTAGCATTTTGTCTGCGATTTTTCGTTTGTGAGTATTCTGGAATTCGTCTTGTTGTTCATTTTTTGATTTCAAAGTGTTTATTTTATGTTGATTGTTTGTTATTCTTTTTTACACATATATATTTAGCTAGTCCATTTTTGCAAATAAACCTGTGCTTCATTGCTTTTACTGACATTTTTGTTCTCTTGTAGGAGATTTGTTTTGGGTGACGTAACCCTAGTTGATTTTGTTTATTTTGTGTGCTATATAACACAAAGAGTTCCTTTCTTTATTTTGGATCAGGTAAGTTCCCTGGGCCTGTGTTGGTGCCTGTTTTGTTTATTGGTCTGTATGTTGTTTTTGACTGTCATATTTGCTCTCTTGTAGGAGATTTGTTTTGGGTGACGTAACCCTAGTTGATTTTGTTTATTTTGTGTGCTATATAACACAAAGAGTTCCTTTCTTTATTTTGGATCAGGTAAGTTCCCTGGCCCTGTGTTGGTGCCTGTTTGTGTTTGTTCAAAGTGTTTTGATTATGTTTGTTTTCCATCTTGATAATAAATGTTATGTTTTTTACCGGGATTGATCAGCAAAGTAGTGTTGTTCTTGGCTGGGCTAGCTACTAAAGGGCTAACTTTTTTTTTTTAATTTAAATGTTTTTAACCAATTATTCTTAATTTTGTAGTAGTTGTTTGTGATGTGTTTGATGTTCTGTTTTTTTAAATAATAGTATTTTTAACAATTACAATTTAACATATGTAGCTTTCATTATAAAAATAATGTTTTTTTTTTTTTTTTTTTATAATATTCTTTTTGGTCCTGAATTGAACCCAGAAAAAATGTCTTACGCTCCTGCAGTAAGTTGACACACCCTTTTTGTAATAATTTTTTGTTTGCATATTTTTTGGACTTTGTTTTTGTCTTATTCAAATTTTTTTTTTTGTTTTTATAAAAGTGTGTGATGTCTATATTTATCGCAGCAGAAGCCCTACCTCCCCAACCCACGCCAGCACTCCCACCCCAACCGCCAGCCCCACAACCACAACCGGCTCCTCATCAACCAAGGCAACGGAGGCGTGCTAGGCCACCAATTTTCCGACCCCGTGTCCTACTTTTTGGGATGCCAGATGATGTGGTTGTACGTAGATACAGGCTGCCACCACATCTAATCCTAGACACTCTCTCCATAATAGAGAGTGATCTGGAGTCTGAAATTCGGTATCCTACAGCAATACCACCATTGACACAATTCCTTGCTGTGTTACATTTTTTGGCAACAGGGTCTTACCAGCATGTGGTTGGAGACCTGGTTGGCATGTCGCAGGGCCAGTTCAGTAAGGTCCTGCGGCGTGTCTGCCAGGCTTTCCTCAAGCGTGTGAAGCAATTTATTGCTATGCCTTTGGATGTTGGTGCCCTAGATGTGGTGAAGCGGCAATTTGCGGAAGGTGGTAGTCGCTTCCCACATGTTATTGGGGTTGTGGATGGCACACATGTAGCTATTCAGCCACCAAAACATAATGAAGAAATTTATAGAAACAGGAAACTGTTTCATTCTCTGAATGTAATGGTTGTTTGTGGGCCATCCCTCCAGATCCTTTCCCTGAACGCAAAGTTTACTGGAAGTTCCCATGATGCGTATGTCATTAGACAATCAGGGATATGGCACAGATTAAGATCAAGTCAACGAGCAGACATGTGGTTATTGGGTGAGTTGTTGCACATATTTTGTTCAAAATTTTGTATATTTTTCCAAATTGACTATTTCTAATTTTTTTTTTTTCCCTCAAACAGGAGACCGTGGATATCCTTGCACCCCCTGGCTCATGACTCCTTACCGTAATCCCAGGCCAGGACCACAGACGGCATTTAACTCTGCGCTTACTGCCACTAGGCAGCTGGTGGAGCGCACAATTGGGGTCCTTAAAGGGCGGTTTCGTGTGCTCCACCGCACTGGTGGCGACATCATGTATTCGCCGGAGATGGCAAGTAAAATAGTGGTCCTGTGCGCTATACTCCACAATATCGCGGTAAGGAGTAGCGTAGAGCTTCCTCAGACAGAGGAATTGCCTGATGAGGAGCCAGGGGTTGTCCGACACTTCGGTGGGGGGAGTGTTACAAGGAGGGGGAGCCAAGTCAGGGCAAGCATTGTTGCTGAATTTTTCAGGTATAGTGTTTTTTTTTACTCTATTGTTACCAAAATAAAAGCACAGTATGCATCATTTTTTATTTAAATGTAGAAATTGTGTTTGCTATTGTAAGGTCATTGTGTAATGCTTTTTGTGTGTTTGAATCTGTTTTTTTTTTAATCTTCAAAAAACAATAACACGTTAAGCTGACAATTTAATTTTGTGTAAAACAATACTGTGATGTTGCTAAATAGTGTCCTTATTTTTTTACTATTCTAACATCATGATTATTTAAACAAAAACACAAACAAATGAAACTGAATGTTGCCCACTTTGTGAATGTCCAGCTGAAAGACCACACAAACTGAGGTGAGTACTCAGATATGTTTGTAAATTGATCTAAAACTGTGTGTGTGTCTGTGTCTGTGTTTTTTTGTTTTAAATTTTTTGGTTGTGTTTTGCTTAAAATTTGCTTATGCGAATGCGTAGTTCCGCTCGTGCGAAATAACACTCTGCTCTTCACAGCATTGCAAAGATCAATAAAGTTATTATAAATGACATATGACAGCATAGATTGTGGACCAATCACATGCTAACAGACATTATAAATATATGCCCAAATAAGGAAAACGCCATTGCCATGATGCGTGCGGCACCTTTCACCAGGCGGGAGCTCCGCGTCCTGGTTGCGGTGATGGACCGCCGCGTAGGCCGCGTTGGGCGATTCATCCCCAATCGTGTTAAGCGCGAGGCCTACGCGGAGGTCCGTCGCCTGCTGCGGTCTCGCGTCCGCAGCAGGCGGACCATCATCCAGTTAGAGCGGAGATGGAGTGATCTCCGAAGGAGGACTCCAGAGCTGTTGGCGGAGATCTGCCAGCAAATCCGCACTATGCATGCACGCAGTAAGTAACATTACATAAGATTATTAGCATAAATAGTGCAAATTTTCACTAAGTGGTAGGCTAATTGCAACACTGAGTGAACATTTTGAAAAAATAGGACAGTGTATGTGGTTAGGGCAAACATTACTGACTGTAGCAAAGTGTCCCTAAACAAGTGCATGTTTTACATAATTAGTAACCAGGCAGGAAACTGTACCAAAAAACTTGATCAGTGCTGTCTATATAATAAGGTAGCTTGAATAGTGATCTGGTGATGTTGGCTAGACAAATCAATATGTCTCAATGGAATAGATACAGGAATGACCGACAAAATTTTTTTATTTCATAATTTTGTTTGCAGTGGGCAACATGAAGAGGTTTGAATAATTTTTTTTTTTAAATTCTAAAAAAAACTTTCTTTTACATGGAACCGAACAGTGAAAATTACAATTGATTAGTATGTAATTTAACATGCAAATTGAATTATATTTTAACAATCATTCTAGGACGACCACAACGGCAAGCACCACATGATGCACCAGCTCAGCACCCTTCCCCTTCTCACTCCCCCTCCACTTCCCAGTCCCACTCCCCTTCTCACTCCCCCTCCCCTTCTCACTCCCCCTCAGCTTCCCAATCCCCCTCAGCTTCCCAATCACCCTCAGCTTCACAATCCACCTCAGCTTCCCAGTCACCCTCAGCTTCCCAGGCCCCCTCAGCTTCCCAGGCCCCCTCAGCTTCCCAGGCCCACTCCACTTTCCACTCCCCTTCTCAGCCAACCTCTCCTTCTCTTTCTGTGACCCCTTCTCCTCCTTCCCATACCCCTTCTCCTTCTACTTCCAACTCACCTTCTCAGCCCCCCTCACCCTCTATTGGCCTAACATTTTCACCGCCCCCCTCGCCCTCTCAATCAGACCCACCCTCTGAAATTACATCCCCAATCCAACCTCCTTCCCCCATCCAGCCTCCTTCCCCCATCAAGCCTCCTTCCCCCATCCAGCCTCCTTCCCCAATCCCTCCTCCTTCCCCCATCCAGCCGCCTTCCCCCATCCAGCCGCCATCCCCACCCAGTGAATGGGCAGAGGAAGCCCCTGAAGACAGTTCAGGGAGTCTTCATGTTGCCGAGGAAAGTAAGTGTTTTAACATTTTGTTAAAAATGATTACCTACTTACACTTACAATGACAAAACATGTAGTGTTGTACTGTTGGAATTCTTGTACCAAGGAAAATTAATTGTGTTTTTCTTCATGGTGTACATGTTGCATTTACATTTATTTGAGTGTCATTATATGTCCAGTGTTTATGTGTGCCATGTTTTGTGTGTCCACTCTAGGTCGACACTCATTAGGTCAACAGGGTTGGCAGGACAACAGGGTTTATATGTGTTAGGTTTTCTGGGAAACAGTTAGACCTGAGTGGAGTTTAGTATGTTGTTGTTCTTTTACACTTGTGCCTGTGTATTCTTAATATTTACACTTACAAATCACATGCTTCACTTTGTTAGGCAGCCTAACGACCCAATGATTTGTGGTGTGAAAGTTACACTCACAAAATGATTATTGGATAAAGTCAAACCTGTTTGACCTTATTTAGTAAGGGCAGCTTTCATGGAGTGTGTGCATGCTAGGATATGTTGTCCTTCTGAAGATGTTGATATGCAGTGTGATGATGCAGGACCAACACCCTAAAAAAATAAAAAATAAAAAAAAAACCAAATGGGAATGAATGCCAACATGGTGTAACATTGACGAAGATGGTAGTTATCTTTAACATGGGATGTCGGCCATAGCAACCAATAAGATTATACTTTAAAAATTGGGAACCACTTCTACAATATAATATTCATATTTTTGCTTGTTTGCTATGGGCAACGTTCCATCTTAAATATAACTCACATAGTAGTAAATGTAACCCATGGTCTGGAACACTTTAAAATCTTAAAAAAAGGCTGAGCAGGCTTGTGTGTTGTTCTGCTAATGATTGTACCATAAAACAGGCAGGATGTAGTAACTTTGCCATTAAAGCAGGCCTGTCCAAACTGCGGCCCTCCAACTGTTGAGAAACTACACATCCCAGCATGCCCTGACACAGCTTTGGCATTCCCTGACCACAAAACTGTGTCAAGGCATGCTGGTATATGTAGTTTCACAACAGCTGGAGTCCAGCAGTTTGGACATGCCTGCATTTAAGTGTGCTTTGCGCCTTGCTTGGATAATAAGTAATGTAATTAAGTTATTAATGTTTGTGTTGCATCTTAATTTCAGATGTTGCAGTTGGAGATCCTACAAGTTTTGGAGGCATTCTTTACACCATGCGCCAACACCTGCAAGGATTAATGCATTGTGTTGATAATTTGCAAAAATTTTCATGATTTTGTTTATTTTATGAAAAAAAAAACTGATTTATTTTAAAAAATAAAATAAAAAAAGTTGATTAAAGTTAACCGGGTGTTGTGTTTATTAATGCAAAAAAGGATCAGCTGATTGGCAGGCAGAAATTGTTTGCAAAAAACATTACACACATCTTACGTTAGATTATTAACAAAAAAAACAGGAGATTATTGTGTTAAGAAACATGTAAACACCTTCATTCACAAACAACACCTTTAAAAACAAACAAAGGGAAAAAAAAAATTTTTATACACTTTTACATGTTGATGGGCAATTATGGCAACAAAGTGTTAATCTGTTTTTTTTTTGCAGACTTAATTGTTTAGGAACATTATCAATCATTACACTAATTGGATTCGTTATTGAAAAGGGCTTGTTGACTTTAAAAGGAATGGTGTAATTTCACTTAATGGCCCTCATTCCGAGTTGTTCGCTCGTTCTTTTTCATCGCATCGCAGTGAAAATCCGCTTAGTACGCATGCGCAAAGTTCGCACTGCGACTGCGCCAAGTAACTTTACTATGAAGAAAGTATTTTTACTCACGGCTTTTTCTTCGCTCCGGCGATCGTAATGTGATTGACAGGAAATGGGTGTTACTGGGCGGAAACACGGCGTTTCAGGGGCGTGTGGCTGAAAACGCTACCGTTTCCGGAAAAAACGCAGGAGTGGCCGGAGAAACGGTGGGAGTGCCTGGGCGAACGCTGGGTGTGTTTGTGACGTCAACCAGGAACGACAAGCACTGAACTGATCGCACAGGCAGAGTAAGTCTGGAGCTACTCTGAAACTGCTAAGTAGTTAGTAATCGCAATATTGCGAATACATCGGTCGCAATTTTAAGAAGCTAAGATTCACTCCCAGTAGGCGGCGGCTTAGCGTGTGTAACTCTGCTAAATTCGCCTTGCGACCGATCAACTCGGAATGAGGGCCAATAGCTTTAAAAAAACATTTTTGTGCGTTTTTCCTTAAAAGTGTGCACTTTTACGGTAAAATGTGTAAATCTACTAAAACTTAGTATTTTTACGATTAAGTATGTGTTATTGCGATGGATTCGCAATGCTGCGATGGTTTCGCATTACTGCGATGTCATTTGGCGTACGCCCACTTTGTGTAATACTGCGTACGAATGTGCAAAAATACGTTGGGGGCGGAGGTTCGCATATTTACTACATTAACGCAACTTTGCGAATATGTTGTGCGACCGAAAAACTTAGCGATCAACTCGGAATGAGGGCCATTGGCCCTCATTCCGAGTTGATCGCTCGCAAGGCGATTTTAGCAGAGTTACACACGCTAAGCCGCCGCCTACTGGGAGTGAATCTTAGCTTCTTAAAATTGCGACCGATGTATTCGCAATATTGCGATTACAAACTACTTAGCAGTTTCAGAGTAGCTTCAGACTTACTCGGCATCTGCGATCAGTTCAGTGCTTGTCGTTCCTGGTTTGACGTCATAAACACACCCAGCGTTCGCCCAGACACTCCTCCGTTTCTCCGGCCACTCCTGCGTTTTTTCCGGAAACGGTAGCGTTTTTAACCACACGCCCCTGAAACGCCGTGTTTCCGCCCAGTAACACCCATTTCCTGTCAATCACATTACGATCGCCGGAGCGAAGAAAAAGCCGTGAGTAAAAATACTATCTTCATTGTTAAATTACTTGGCGCAGTCGCAGTGCGAATATTGCGCATGCGTACTAAGCGGAATTTTACTGCGATGCGATGAAATATACCGAGCGAACGACTCGGAATGAGGGCCATTGTTTTTAGGCGAAAAGGTTGCACCGAGGTGCAGTGGCACCATCCCCCATCACCCATAATTGGCACTATTAAAGGGAAAAACATGTGCGTGCCGAAGGCGCGCGCGCCGCAAAAAAAGGGGTTGTGGCTTCATTGGAATGGGCGTGGCTTTGCATAAAGGGGCGTGGCATTGCAGGAAAAGACTACCTTATACCCCAGTTTTGCAACCTGCACGCCCAGACGTTAGCCACCACAGGAAAGAAAAATAATCCTGATTCATGCCCCTTACATTATTTGTCATTTTCCTCCTTATAGTAATGCCCAGTATACATTATGCCACATACTGCAATGGCCCTTAGACATTATGCCACACACAATAATGCACATGACACAATATGCACACACCATAATGCCCCCGACACATTATGCCACACACCATAATGCCCCCGACACATTATGCCACACACCGCAATGCCTGTGACACATTATGACAGGAATCGCAATGAACGTTATACATTATGCTACACACTGCAATGCCCCTGATACATTATAACACATACAATGCCTGTGACACATTATGACACACACTGCAATGACCCTGAGACATTATACCACATACCACAATGCCTGTGATATAGTATACAACACACCGTAATGCCTGACACATACCGCAATGCCCGTTATACCCTATGCCACACACCGCAATGCCCGTTATACATTATGCCACACTGCAATGACCCTGAGACATTATACCACATACCACAAAGCCCGTGATATAGTATACAACACACTGTAATGCCTGACACATTATGACACACACCGCAATGTCCATGATACATTATGCCACACACTGCAATGACCCTGAGACATTATACTACATATCACAATGCCTGTGATAGAGTATACCATACACCGTAATGCCTGTGACACATACCGCAATGCCCGTTATACCCTATGCCACACAGCGCAATGCCCGTTATACATTATGCCACACTGCAATGCCCCTGAGACATTATACCACATACCACAATACCCGTGATATAGCATGCCACACACTGTAATGCCTGTGACACATTATGACACACACTGCAATGTCCGTGATACATTATGCCACACACCGTAATGCCCGTTACACATTAAGTCCTACAGTAAGGCTTCTAATTACTTTTAAATTACCTGCTCGTTGCCAGGGGTTTCATGCTCTTGGTTCCATGCACGGTGCCAGGGATTTTCATGCTCAGGGTGTCATGCTCGTTGCCAGGGGTTTCATGCACTGGGTGTCATGCTCGTTGCCAGGTGTTTCATGCACTGGGTGTCATGCTCGTTGCCAGGGGTTTCATGCACTGGGTGTCATGCTCGTTGCTAGGGGGTAGTGCTTGTTGCTAGGTCTGTGCTCCCAGTGCCACATATGTCCCCAGTGCCAGATATTCCCCCACGGTGCCAGGTACTCACATGCCCCCAGTGCCAAATATAGCCCCCCACCCATGTGCCAGGTACACATATACCCCCCCAGTGCCACATATGCCCCAAGTGCCAGATATTCCCCACAGTGCCAGGTACTCACATGCCCCCAGTGCCAAATATAGCCCCCCCATGTGCCAGGTACACATATACCCCCCCAGTGCCACATATGCCCCCAGTGCCAGATATTCCCCCACAGTGCCAGGTACTCACGTGCCCCCAGTGCCAAATATATGCCAAGTTCCAGATACACATACACCCCCCCCAGTGCCATATATGCCCCCTCAGTGCCACATATGCTCCCCCAGTGCGTGCCCCCCCGCGCTCCCCCTCTGTTTTGTGAAGGAGGGACACGGAGGAGGGCACAGCACGCGCCTCTCCTGTGTCCCTCCTGGGTCTCCGGCGGGTCTGTTAAAGGAAGTGCCGGTTCGTGAGCCAATCGGAGCTCACGAACGGCACTTCCTTTATGAGACCCGCCGGAGACACAGGAGCGACACAGGAGAGGCGCGCGCTGTGCCCTCCATGTCCCTCCTTACAGCAGGGAGGGTTAGTGAGAACAGATTGACATGCGAACGCTCATCCGCAAGTCAATCTGCACTAAATCAGTGGCGGCGCCCCCGCAGCCCCTCGTCCCCAAGCCACTGCGAGGGCTGTGGGGGCAGTAGTTACGCCACTGCCGAGGTGGCTGTATGATTAAGCAAAGTGACACAAGTGTGCGTCACAAACACCTGGCCCATCTAGGAGTGGCACTGCAGTGGCAGACAGGATGGCAGATTTAAAACTAGGCCCCAAATAGCACATCATGCAAAGAAGTAAAAGAGGTGCAATGAGGTAGCTATATTAATAAGCCAAGCGACACAAGTGTGCGGTACAAACACCTTGTCCATCTAGGAGTGGCACTGCAGTTGCAGACAGGATGGCACTTAAAAAAATTAGTCCCCGAACAGCACATCATGCAAAGAAGAAAAGAGGTGCAATGAGCAGGGCTGCCATCAGAAATTCTGGGGCCCGGGACTCAAAAAATAGGCAGCCACCCCCCCCCCCCCCCCCCCCCCAAAAAAAAAAAAAAAAACACCCAAAAAATAAAAGAATAAAATAATATAAAATAATAAAACTAAACAAAAATATATATATATATAAAACATAAAAAATAAATATATACACACACACACACACACATACACTTTCTCTCTCCCACTCACTCTCCCTCAACTTACCTACTATCACAGGCTGGCCAGAGCTGTAGCAGATGTGGTAGCAGCCTGGTCCTGTGTAGCTCCGCCCCCTCCAGTTCATGTAGCTCAGCTTCCTTTTCATGACCGAGATCTGGCACTGTCACAGGAGCAGGAGAGGACGTTGCAAGCTTCTATTAAAAAGTTAGTGCCAAAATGGCCGCCGCCTCAGAAGAGATAGTTATTAAACATACTAGAGGAGACTCCTCTAGTATCTTTAATAACTGTCTCCTGAGAGGTGGCGGCCATTTTTGGAGGGATGTTTACAATAGAAGCTTACAGCGTCCTCTCCCCCTCCTGTGACAGTGCCAGAACTCGGTAATGAAAAGTGGGCAGAGCATCGCAGCAGGCGGACAGTGGCATGAGCGGCCCAGACCCTCTTCTCAATGTTAGAGAGGCAGGACCCAGGACAGTTGTGCCCGCAACACCCCCCTGATGGCGGGCCTGGAAATGAGGTAGCTGTATGACTAAGCTAAGCGACACAAGTGTGCGGCACAAACAACATGGGATGTGCTGGAATTTGCCCAGATGTAATACACGCACAATATTGGTGGCACAGGAGAGCGTACCCCTATACAACACACACACACACACACACACACACACACACACACACACACACACACACAGCAAGCCTGTAAAATTAATTTGGATAATAATAACCCTTTTATTTGGAGCTATTAATATGCAGCACAGGCGAGCGTACCCCTAAACCACACAGGGAAAACCCTGTAAAAATTATTTGTATAATAATATAAGTAATGTATATAACTCCTTTATTTGGAGTAAATAATATACAGCACAGGACACCACCACTGGACTTATGGCAGCACAAGACACCACCACTGGACTTATGGCAGCACAAGACAGCACCACTGGACTGGACTTATATGGCAGTACCACTGAACTTATACGGCAGTACCCCTGGAGTTGTAAGGCAGTGTCAGACAGGATGGCACTTCAAAAAACTAGTCCCTAAACAGCACATGATTCAAAGAAGAAAAAGAGGTGCAAGATGGAATAGTCCTTGGGCCCTCCCACCCACCCTTATGTTGTATAAAAAGGACATGCACACTTTAACAAACCAATCATTTCAGCAACAGGGTCTGCCACACGACTGAGGCTGAAAATACTGGATTATTTGGGCCCCCACCAAAAAGAAGCAATCAATCTCTCCTTGCACAGAGTGGCTCTACAAACGCAAAATGTCGATCTCATCCTCATCTTCGATTCCTCACCCCTTTCAGTGTGTACATCCTCCTCCTCACAGAAAATTAATTTGTCCCCACTAGAATCCACCATCACAGGTCCCTGTGTACTTCCTGGAGGCAATTGCTGGTGAAGGTCTTCCTGGAGAAATGTATAATTCATTTTGATGAACATCATCTTCTCCACATTTTCTAGAAGTAACCTCCAATGCCGATTGCTCACAAGGTTACCGGCTGCACTAAACACTCTTTTGGAGTATACACTGGAGGGGGGACAACTTAGGTAAAATAAAGCCAGTTCGTACAAGGGCATCCAAATTGCCTCTTTTTCCTGCCAGTATACATACGAACTGTCTGACATGCCTACTTGGATGCTGTCACTCATATAATCGTCCACCATTCTTTCAATGGTGACAGAATCATATGCAGTGACAGTAGACATGTCAATATTCGTTGGCAGGTCCTTCAGTCCGGACCAGATGTCAGCACTCGCTCCTCACTGCCCTGCATCAACGCCAGCGGGTGGGCTAGTAAATCTTATCCTTGTCCTCACAGCCCCAGTTGCGGGAGAAAATGAAGGAGGAGCTGTTGACAGGACACGTTCCGCTTGAGTTGACAGTTATCTCACCAGCAGGTCTTTGAACATCTGCAGACTTGTGTCTGCCGGAAAGAGAGATACAACGTAGGATTTAAACCTAGGATCGAGCACGGTGGCCAAAATGTAGTGCTCTGATTTCAACAGATTGACCACCCTTGAATCCTGGCAAAGCAAATGAAGGGCTCCATCCACAAGTCCCACATACTTAGCGGAATCGCTCCGTCTTAGCTCCTCCTTCAATTTCTCCAGCTGCTTCTGCAAAAGACTGATGAGGGGAATGACTTGACTCAAGCTGGCAGTGTCTGAACTGACTTCACGTGTGGCAAGTTCGAAGAGTTGGAGAACCTTGCACAAGATGGAAATCATTCTCCACTGCGCTTGAGTCAGGTGCATTCCCCCTCCTTTGCCTATATTGTAGGTGGATGTATAGGCTTGAATGGCCTTTTGCTGCTCCTCCATCCTCTGAACATATAGAGTGTTGAATTCCACCTCGTTACCACCTCTTGCTTCAGGTGATGGCAGGGCAGGTTCAGGAGTGTTTGCTGGCGCTTCAGTCTTCGGCACGCGGTGGCTTAATTTGGAAGTGGCCACGGACAGCATCTACTGCATGCCCCTGTCATTTAAAAAAAAATTCTGCACCTCCAAATTAATTGTATGTGCAAAACATGGGATGTTCTGGATTTTGCCCAGATGTAATGCATGCACAATATTGGTGGCATTGTCCGATATCACAAATCCCCAGGAGAGTCTAATTTGGGTAAGCCATTGTGCGATTATGTCCTTCAGTTTCCGTAAGAGGTTGTCAGTGGTTTGCCTCTTACGGAAAGCGTGGATACATAGCGTAGCCTGCCTAGGAACAATTTGTAGTTTGCGAGATGCTGCTACAGGTGCCACTGCTGTTGTTGTTGCTGCGGGAGGCATTGCATCTACCCAGTGGGCTGTCACAGTCATATAGTCCTTAGTCTGCCCTGTTTCCACTTGTATACATGTCCATGGTTAAGTGGACAGTGGGTACAACTGCATTTTTTAGGACACTGAGGACAATTTTTCTGATGTCTCTGTGCATTCTCGGTAAGCCTGCCTAGTGAAGTGGAACCTAGATGGGATTTGGTACCGGGGACACACTACCTACATCAATTCTCTAAGTCCCACTGAACTAATGGCGGATACTGGATGCACGTCTAACACCAACATAGCTGTCAAGGCCTCAGTTATCCGCTTTGCAACAGGGTGACTGCTGTCATTTCATCTTCCTCGCAAAGGACTTTTGGACAGTCAATTGAAGTGGTCTTCCGACTTCCCCTCTGGGATGACAATCGACTCCCAGCAGCAACAACAGCAGCAGCAGCAGCAGCAACAGAAGAAGTAGCCATACCATTCAATAGTGTTCACTAGAGATGAGCGCCTGAAATTTTTCGGGTTTTGTGTTTTGGTTTTGGGTTCGGTTCCGCGGCCGTGTTTTGGGTTCGAACGCGTTTTGGCAAAACCTCACCGAATTATTTTTGTCGGATTCGGGTGTGTTTTGGATTCGGGTGTTTTTTTCCAAAAACACTAAAAAACAGCTTAAATCATAGAATTTGGGGGTCATTTTGATCCCAAAGTATTATTAACCTCAAAAACCATAATTTACACTCATTTTCAGTCTATTCTGAATACCTCACACCTCACAATATTATTTTTAGTCCTAAAATTTGCACCGAGGTCGCTGTGTGAGTAAGATAAGCGACCCTAGTGGCCGACACAAACACCGGGCCCATCTAGGAGTGGCACTGCAGTGTCACGCAGGATGTCCCTTCCAAAAAACCCTCCCCAAACAGCACATGACGCAAAGAAAAAAAGAGGCGCAATGAGGTAGCTGTGTGAGTAAGATTAGCGACCCTAGTGGCCGACACAAACACCGGGCCCATCTAGGAGTGGCACTGCAGTGTCACGCAGGATGGCCCTTCCAAAAAACCCTCCCCAAACAGCACATGACGCAAAGAAAAAAAGAGGCGCAATGAGGTAGCTGACTGTGTGAGTAAGATTAGCGACCCTAGTGGCCGACACAAACACCGGGCACATCTAGGAGTGGCACTGCAGTGTCACGCAGGATGTCCCTTCCAAAAAACCCTCCCCAAACAGCACATGACGCAAAGAAAAAAAGAGGCGCAATGAGGTAGCTGTGTGAGTAAGATTAGCGACCCTAGTGGCCGACACAAACACCGGGCACATCTAGGAGTGGCACTGCAGTGTCACGCAGGATGTCCCTTCCAAAAAACCCTCCCCAAACAGCACATGACGCAAAGAAAAAAAGAGGCGCAATGAGGTAGCTGTGTGAGTAAGATTAGCGACCCTAGTGGCCGACACAAACACCGGGCCCATCTAGGAGTGGCACTGCAGTGTCACGCAGGATGTCCCTTCCAAAAAACCCTCCCCAATCAGCACATGATGCAAAGAAAAAGAAAAGAAAAAAGAGGTGCAAGATGGAATTATCCTTGGGCCCTCCCACCCACCCTTATGTTGTATAAACAAAACAGGACATGCACACTTTAACCAACCCATCATTTCAGTGACAGGGTCTGCCACACGACTGTGACTGATATGACGGGTTGGTTTGGACCCCCCCCAAAAAAGAAGCAATTAATCTCTCCTTGCACAAACTGGCTCTACAGAGGCAAGATGTCCACCTCATCTTCACCCTCCGATATATCACCGTGTACATCCCCCTCCTCACAGATTATCAATTCGTCCCCACTGGAATCCACCATCTCAGCTCCCTGTGTACTTTGTGGAGGCAATTGCTGCTGGTCAATGTCTCCGCGGAGGAATTGATTATAATTCATTTTAATGAACATCATCTTCTCCACATTTTCTGGATGTAACCTCGTACGCCGATTGCTGACAAGGTGAGCGGCGGCACTAAACACTCTTTCGGAGTACACACTTGTGGGAGGGCAACTTAGGTAGAATAAAGCCAGTTTGTGCAAGGGCCTCCAAATTGCCTCTTTTTCCTGCCAGTATAAGTACGGACTGTGTGACGTGCCTACTTGGATGCGGTCACTCATATAATCCTCCACCATTCTATCAATGTTGAGAGAATCATATGCAGTGACAGTAGACGACATGTCCGTAATCGTTGTCAGGTCCTTCAGTCCGGACCAGATGTCAGCATCAGCAGTCGCTCCAGACTGCCCTGCATCACCGCCAGCGGGTGGGCTCGGAATTCTGAGCCTTTTCCTCGCACCCCCAGTTGCGGGAGAATGTGAAGGAGGAGATGTTGACAGGTCGCGTTCCGCTTGACTTGACAATTTTGTCACCAGCAGGTCTTTCAACCCCAGCAGACCTGTGTCTGCCGGAAAGAGAGATCCAAGGTAGGCTTTAAATCTAGGATCGAGCACGGTGGCCAAAATGTAGTGCTCTGATTTCAACAGATTGACCACCCGTGAATCCTTGTTAAGCGAATTAAGGGCTGCATCCACAAGTCCCACATGCCTAGCGGAATCGCTCCGTGTTAGCTCCTTCTTCAATGCCTCCAGCTTCTTCTGCAAAAGCCTGATGAGGGGAATGACCTGACTCAGGCTGGCAGTGTCTGAACTGACTTCACGTGTGGCAAGTTCAAAGGGCATCAGAACCTTGCACAACGTTGAAATCATTCTCCACTGCACTTGAGACAGGTGCATTCCATCTCCTATATCGTGCTCAATTGTATAGGCTTGAATGGCCTTTTGCTGCTCCTCCAACCTCTGAAGCATATAGAGGGTTGAATTCCACCTCGTTACCACTTCTTGCTTCAGATGATGGCAGGGCAGGTTCAGTAGTTTTTGGTGGTGCTCCAGTCTTCTGTACGTGGTGCCTGTACGCCGAAAGTGTCCCGCAATTTTTCTGGCCACCGACAGCATCTCTTGCACGCCCCTGTCGTTTTTTAAAAAATTCTGCACCACCAAATTCAAGGTATGTGCAAAACATGGGACGTGCTGGAATTTGCCCATATTTAATGCACACACAATATTGCTGGCGTTGTCCGATGCCACAAATCCACAGGAGAGTCCAATTGGGGTAAGCCATTCCGCGATGATCTTCCTCAGTTGCCGTAAGAGGTTTTCAGCTGTGTGCGTATTCTGGAAAGCGGTGATACAAAGCGTAGCCTGCCTAGGAAAGAGTTGGCGTTTGCGAGATGCTGCTACTGGTGCCGCCGCTGCTGTTCTTGCGGCGGGAGTCCATACATCTACCCAGTGGGCTGTCACAGTCATATAGTCCTGACCCTGCCCTGCTCCACTTGTCCACATGTCCGTGGTTAAGTGGACATTGGGTACAACTGCATTTTTTAGGACACTGGTGAGTCTTTTTCTGACGTCCGTGTACATTCTCGGTATCGCCTGCCTAGAGAAGTGGAACCTAGATGGTATTTGGTAACGGGGGCACACTGCCTCAATAAATTGTCTAGTTCCCTGTGAACTAACGGCGGATACCGGACGCACGTCTAACACCAACATAGTTGTCAAGGACTCAGTTATCCGCTTTGCAGTAGGATGACTGCTGTGATATTTCATCTTCCTCGCAAAGGACTGTTGAACAGTCAATTGCTTACTGGAAGTAGTACAAGTGGGCTTACGACTTCCCCTCTGGGATGACCATTGACTCCCAGCGGCAACAACAGTAGCGCCAGCAGCAGTAGGCGTTACACGCAAGGATGCATCGGAGGAATCCCAGGCAGGAGAGGACTCGTCAGACTTGCCAGTGACATGGCCTGCAGGACTATTGGCATTCCTGGGGAAGGAGGAAATTGACACTGAGGGAGTTGGTGGGGTGGTTTGCGTGAGCTTGGTTACAAGAGGAAGGGATTTACTGGTCAGTGGACTGCTTCCGCTGTCACCCAAAGTTTTTGAACTTGTCACTGACTTATTATGAATGCGCTGCAGGTGACGTATAAGGGAGGATGTTCCGAGGTGGTTAACGTCCTTACCCCTACTTATTACAGCTTGACAAAGGGAACACACGGCTTGACACCTGTTGTCCGCATTTCTGGTGAAATACCTCCACACCGAAGAGCTGATTTTTTTGGTATTTTCACCTGGCATGTCAACGGCCATATTCCTCCCACGGACAACAGGTGTCTCCCCGGGTGCCTGACTTAAACAAACCACCTCACCATCAGAATCCTCCTGGTCAATTTCCTCCCCAGCGCCAGCAACACCCATATCCTCCTCATCCTGGTGTACTTCAACACTGACATCTTCAATCTGACTATCAGGAACTGGACTGCGGGTGCTCCTTCCAGCACTTGCAGGGGGCATGCAAATAGTGGAAGGCGCATGCTCTTCACGTCCAGTGTTGGGAAGGTCAGGCATCGCAAACGACACAATTGGACTCTCCTTGTGGATTTGGGATTTCAAAGAACGCACAGTTCTTTGCGGTGCTTTTGCCAGCTTGAGTCTTTTCAGTTTTCTAGCGAGAGGCTGAGTGCTTCCATCCTCATGTGAAGCTGAACCACTAGCCATGAACATAGGCCAGGGCCTCAGCCGTTCCTTGCCACTCCGTGTGGTAAATGGCATATTGGCAAGTTTACGCTTCTCCTCCGACAATTTTATTTTAGGTTTTGGAGTCCTTTTTTTTCTGATATTTGGTGTTTTGGATTTGACATGCTCTGTACTATGACATTGGGCATCGGCCTTGGCAGACGACGTTGCTGGCATTTCATCGTCTCGGCCATGACTAGTGGCAGCAGCTTCAGCACGAGGTGGAAGTGGATCTTGATCTTTCCCTAATTTTGGAACCTCAACTTTTTTGTTCTCCATATTTTATAGGCAGAACTAAAAGGCACCTCAGGTAAACAATGGAGATGGATGGATTGGTTACTAGTATACAATTATGGACGGACTGCCACGGTTAGGTGGTATAAAAAAACCACGGTTAGGTGGTATATAATACAATTATGGATGGACGGACTGCCTGCCGAGTGCCGACACAGAGGTAGCCACAGCCGTGAACTACCGCACTGTACACTGGTTGATAAAGAGATAGTAGTATACTCGTAACAACTAGTATGACGACGGTATAAAGAATGAAAAAAAAACCACGGTTAGGTGGTATATATTATAATACAATTATGGTTGGACGGACTGCCTGCCGAGTGCCGACACAGAGGTAGCCACAGCCGTGAACTACCGCACTGTACACTGGTTGATAAAGAGATAGTAGTATACTCGTAACAACTAGTATGACGACGGTATAAAGAATGAAAAAAAAAACCACGGTTAGGTGGTATATATTATAATACAATTATGGTTGGACGGACTGCCTGCCGAGTGCCGACACAGAGGTAGCCACAGCCGTGAACTACCGCACTGTACACTGGTTGATAAAGAGATAGTAGTATACTCGTAACAACTAGTATGACGACGGTATAAAGAATGAAAAAAAAACCACGGTTAGGTGGTATATAATACAATTATGGTTGGACGGACTGCCTGCCGAGTGCCGACACAGAGGTAGCCACAGCCGTGAACTACCGCACTGTACACTGGTTGATAAAGAGATAGTAGTATACTCGTAACAACTAGTATGACGACGGTATAAAGAATGAAAAAAAAACCACGGTTAGGTGGTATATATTATAATACAATTATGGATGGACGGACTGCCTGCCGAGTGCCGACACAGAGGTAGCCACAGCCGTGAACTACCGCACTGTACACTGGTTGATAAAGAGATAGTAGTATACTCGTAACAACTAGTATGACGACGGTATAAAGAATGAAAAAAAAACCACGGTTAGGTGGTATATATTATAATACAATTATGGTTGGACGGACTGCCTGCCGAGTGCCGACACAGAGGTAGCCACAGCCGTGAACTACCGCACTGTACACTGGTTGATAAAGAGATAGTAGTATACTCGTAACAACTAGTATGACGACGGTATAAAGAATGAAAAAAAAACCACGGTTAGGTGGTATATAATACAATTATGGTTGGACGGACTGCCTGCCGAGTGCCGACACAGAGGTAGCCACAGCCGTGAACTACCGCACTGTACACTGGTTGATAAAGAGATAGTAGTATACTCGTAACAACTAGTATGACGACGGTATAAAGAATGAAAAAAAAACCACGGTTAGGTGGTATATATTATAATACAATTATGGTTGGACGGACTGCCTGCCGAGTGCCGACACAGAGGTAGCCACAGCCGTGAACTACCGCACTGTACACTGGTTGATAAAGAGATAGTAGTATACTCGTAACAACTAGTATGACGACGGTATAAAGAATGAAAAAAAAAACCACGGTTAGGTGGTATATATTATAATACAATTATGGATGGACGGACTGCCTGCCGAGTGCCGACACAGAGGTAGCCACAGCCGTGAACTACCGCACTGTACACTGGTTGATAAAGAGATAGTAGTATACTCGTAACAACTAGTATGACGACGGTATAAAGAATGAAAAAAAAACCACGGTTAGGTGGTATATAATACAATTATGGTTGGACGGACTGCCTGCCGAGTGCCGACACAGAGGTAGCCACAGCCGTGAACTACCGCACTGTACACTGGTTGATAAAGAGATAGTAGTATACTCGTAACAACAACTAGTATGACGACGGTATAAAGAATGAAAAAAAAACCACGGTTAGGTGGTATATATTATAATACAATTATGGATGGACGGACTGCCTGCCGAGTGCCGACACAGAGGTAGCCACAGCCGTGAACTACCGCACTGTACTGTGTCTGCTGCTAATATAGACTGGTTGATAAAGAGATAGTATACAATACTACTAATATACTGGTGGTCAGGCACTGGTCACCACTAGTCACACTGGCAGTGGCACTCCTGCAGCAAAAGTGTGCACTGTTTAATTTTAATATAATATTATTTATCATGTACTCCTGGCTCCTGCTATAACAACCTGCAGTGCTCCCCAGTCTCCCCCACAATTATAAGCTTTATATACAATACATTGATGTGCAGCACACTGGGCTGAGCAGTGCACACAGACTGAGTCACTGTGTGACTGTGTATCGTTTTTTTCAGGCAGAGAACGGATATATTAAATAAAACAAACAACTGCACTGTCTCTGGTGGTCACTGGTCACTGTGGTTGTCAGTCACTAAACTCTGTCTGCACTCTCTTCTAATCTACAGTATCACAGCAATCTCTCTCTCTCTCTCTCTTCTAAATCTAATCTAAATGGAGAGGACGCCAGCCACGTCCTCTCCCTATCAATCTCAATGCACGTGTGAAAATGGCGGCGACGCGCGGCTCCTTATATAGAATCCGAGTCTCGCGAGAATCCGACAGCGTCATGATGACGTTCGGGCGCGCTCGGGTTAACCGAGCAAGGCGGGAAGATCCGAGTCGCTCGGACCCGTGAAAAAAAAAGTGAAGTTCGTGCGGGTTCGGATTCAAAGAAACCGAACCCGCTCATCTCTAGTGTTCACTCTAGGAGTGAAAAGGGGCAGGGCGCCGGACTCAGGGGGGCACATGCGTCCGAAATGGGGGCGCGGCCACGCAAATTAGGGGGCGTGGCCACGCCTCCGTCATTTTAGGGGGCGGTGCGGCCCACAGACGCTACTATAGAGAGCGTCTGTGGCCGGCGACGTCACTGTTGGGGGCGTGCCCAGCACCTCCGTCGGTGCTGGGCTTCCCCCAGCCCTCTCCCAATGCGTGAATGGATGCCGCGCGCATGCGCACGGCATCTATACACGCCGGGAGGGCAGGAAGCGGGCGGCTGTTCTAGCAGGGCGCCGCAAAAGGGGCAGGGCGGGTTTGCCTGTTAAAAAACGGGCAGGGCGCGGCGCCCTGCTAAAACAGCCTAGAGTGAACACTAATTCAAGGAACCTCCAGAGAAATAATGGTTAGAGGACTGCTCAGTCTCGCCAGTGACATGGCCTGCAGGAATGCTGACGTTCCTGACTGAGGAGGATGTGACATTGAGGGAGTTGGTGGTGTAGCTTGCAGAAGCTTGGGTACAAGAGGAAGAAGGGATTTAGGTGTCAGTAGACTGCTTACGCTCTTACCCAAAGTTTCTGAACTTGACAATGACGTCTGATGAATGTGCAGCAGATGACGTAAAAGGAAGGATGTTCCTAGGTGGTTAATGTCCTTACCCTTCCTTATTACAGATTGACAGAGGCAACACACGGCTTGACACCTGTTGTCCGGATTTGTGGAGAAATAATTCCACACCGAAGAGGTGTATTTTTTGTTATTTTGCCCAGGCATCACAATGGGCTTCTTCATCACACGGACAACAGGTGTCTCCCCTGGTGCCTGATTTAAACAAACCACATCACCATCAGAATCCTCATCGTCAACTTCCTCCTCAGCACCAGCTACAGCCATATCCTCATCCAGGTTTACTTCAACAGTGACATCTTCAATTTGAATATCAGAAACTGGACTGTGGGTGCTACTTCCAGCACTTTCAGGAGGCGTGCAAATGGTGGAAGGAGCCAACTCTTCCCGTCCAGTGTTGGGAAGGTCAGGCATCGCAACCGCCGACACACTTGAACTCTCCTTTGGGATTTGTGATATCATCTTAGAATGCACAGTTCTTTGTTGTGCTTTTGCCAGCTTATCTCTTATCATTTTTCTAGCAGGAGGATGAGAGCTTCCATCATCAGGTGAAGCTGAACCACTAGTCATGAACATAGGCCAGGGCCTTAGCCGTTTCTTGCTACTCCGTGTCGTAATTAGCATATTGGCAAGTTTACGTTTCTCCCCAGACCATTTAAATTTCTTTTTTAGGGTCTTTTTACTGAACTTTGACTTTTTGGATTTTACATGCCCTCTACTATCACATTGGACATCGGCCTTGGCAGACGACGTTGATGGCATTTCATCATCTATGTCATGGCTAGTGGCAGCTACTTCAGCACGAGGAGTAAGTGGTTCTTGATCTTTCCCTATTTTATCCTCCAAATTTTTGTTCTCCATTATTTTTCTGGAGTTATATAACACAATATGCGGCACAGTACAGCGCATCCCTATACCACACAGGGCAAACCCTGTAAAAAATATTTGAATTAAATATTAATAACCCCTTTAATAGGAGTAAATAATATACAGCACAGGACAGTACCACTGGACTTATACAGCAGCACCACTGGAATTAGACGTCAGTATCACTGGATTTATACGCCGGTACCTCTAGAATTAAACAGCAGTATCACTGGAATTATTTGGCAGTACCACTGGACTTATACAGCAGTACCACTGGATTTACATGGCAGTACCACTGGATTTATATGACAGTACCACTGGAATTATACGGAAGTACCACTGGAATTATACGGCAGTATCACTGGACATATACGGCTGTATTACTGGATTTATACAGCAGTACCACTGGAATTATACAGCAGTACCACTAAATTTATACAGCAGTATCACTAGAATTATACGTCAGTATCACTGGAATTATATGGCAGTACCACTGGACTTATACGGCAGTACCACTGGACTGGATTTATATGGCAGTATCGCTGGACTTATACGAAAGTACCACTGTAATTATACGGCAGTATCACTGGAATTATATGGCAGTACCACTGGAATTATACGGCAGTAACACTGAACTGGATTTATACTGCAGTACCACTGGATTTATATGGCAGTAGCACTGGATTTATACGCAAGTACCATTGGTAATTATATGGTAGTATCACTGGAATTATATGGCAGTACCACTGGATTAATACGGCAGTACCACTTGACTGGATTTATACTGCAGTACCACTGGATTTATACAGCAGTATCACTGGAATTATACAGTAGTATCACTGGAATTGTATGGCAGTACCACTGGATTTATACAGCAGTACCACCGGACTGGATTTATACTGCAGTACCACTGGATTTATACAGCAGTATCACTGGAATTATATGGCAGTATCACTGGAATTGTACTGCAGTACCACTGGATTTATATGGCAGTACCACTGGACTGGATTTATACGGAAATTCTACTGGAGTTATATGGCAGTATCACTGGAATTTTATGGCAGTATCACTGGAATTATACAGCAGTACTACTGGAATTACACAGCACTACCACTGGACTGGATTTATACGACAGTACCACTTGAATTATATGGCAGTATCACTGGAATTATACGGCAGTAACACTGGACTGGATTTATACTGCAGTACCACTGGATTTATATGGCAGTAGCACTGGATTTATACGCAAGTACCATTGGTAATTATATGGTAGTATCACTGGAATTATATGGCAGTACCACTGGATTAATACGGCAGTACCACTTGACTGGATTTATACTGCAGTACCACTGGATTTATTCAGCAGTATCACTGGAATTATACAGCAGTATCACTGGAATTGTATGGCAGTATCACTGGAATTATATGGCAGTGCCACTGGAATTATACGGCAGTATCACTGGAATTATATGGCAGTGCCACTGGAATTATACGGCAGTAACACTGGACTGGATTTATACTGCAGTACCACTGGATTTATATGGCAGTAGCACTGGATTTATACGCAAGTACCATTGGTAATTATATGGTAGTATCACTGGAATTATATGGCAGTACCACTGGATTAATACGGCAGTACCACTTGACTGGATTTATACAGCAGTACCACCGGACTGGATTTATACTGCCGTACCACTGGATTTATACAGCAGTATCACTGGAATTATATGGCAGTATCACTGGAATTGTACTGCAGTACCACTGGATTTATATGGCAGTACCACTGGACTGGATTTATACGGAAATTCTACTGGAGTTATATGGCTGTATCACTGGAATTTTATGGCAGTATCACTGGAATTATACAGCAGTACTACTGGAATTATACAGTAGTACCACTGGACTGGATTTATACGACAGTAACACTTGAATTATATGGCAGTATCACTGGAATTATACGGCAGTATCACTGGAATTATATGGCAGTGCCACTGGAATTATACGGCAGTAACACTGGACTGGATTTATACTGCAGTACCACTGGATTTATATGGCAGTAGCACTGGATTTATACGCAAGTACCATTGGTAATTATATGGTAGTATCACTGGAATTATATGGCAGTACCACTGGATTAATACGGCAGTACCACTTGACTGGATTTATACTGCAGTACCACTGGATTTATACAGCAGTATCACTGGAATTATACAGCAGTATCACTGGAATTGTATGGCAGTACCACTGGATTTATATAGCAGTACCACCGGACTGGATTTATACTGCAGTACCACTGGATTTATACAGCAGTATCACTGGAATTATATGGCAGTATCACTGGAATTGTACTGCAGTACCACTGGATTTATATGGCAGTACCACTGGACTGGATTTATACGGAAGTTCTGCTGGAGTTATATGGCAGTATCACTGGAATTATACAGCAGTACTACTGGAATTATACAGCAGTACCACTGGACTGGATTTATACGACAGTACCACTTGAATTATACGGCAGTATCACTGGAATTATACGGCAGTATCAGTGGAATTATACGGAAGTACCAATGGACTTATATGGCAGTACCATTTGATTGGATGTATATGGCAGTATCACAGGAATTATACAGCAGTACCACCGGACTAGATTTATATGGCAGTGCCACTGGAATTATACGGCAGTATCACTGAAATTATATGTCAGTATCACTGGAATTATACGGCAGTTTCACTGTACTTATACGGCAGTACCACTGGACTTATACGGCAGTAACACTGGACTGGATTTATATGGCAGTATCACTGGACTTACCGTATTTTTCGGACAATAAGACGCACTTTTTCTCCCCAAAAATGTGGGGGGAAAAGTATGTGCTTCTTATGGAGTGAATAAGACATGTGGAGAGCCATCGCAGATGGAGTGTGCGGGTAGCGCCGGGTCCTGGATGCTGCTGCGCCGTCATCTCAGAGCTTAGCAGCAGAGCCGGCATCATGTGACTCCCCCGCTCCCCCCCCACCTCCTTCTTCCTCAGGAGTGCACCACAGGCAGCGTTAGCTGAGAGCCTGGACACAGGGAACCACTGGGTCTATGTCTACAGTACTGTCTACAGTGTGTGTGTGTGTGTGTGTGTCTATGTGTATGCTGGCTCTGATGTGTGTGTGTGTCTATGTGTATACTGGCTCTGATATGTGTGTGTGTGTCTATGTGTATGCTGGCTCTGATGTGTGTGTGTCTATGTGTATGCTGGCTCTGATGTGTGTGTGTGTGTGTGTGTGTGTGTCTATGTGTATGCTGGCTCTGATGTGTGTGTGTGTCTATATGTATGCTGGCTCTGACAGAAGGCTGCACTGTACAGAATCACAATCTGCAAATGCTTGTAGGACTCCAATGAGAAATCACACAGAACTGGAACTATTTGGTTCAGAATATTTATTTCCTGTTTTCCTACTCTAAAAACTAGGTGTGTCTTATGGTCAGGTGCATCTTATGGTCCGCAAAATACGTATATATGCCAGTACCACTTGACTGTATTTATACGACAAAACCACTGGAATTATATGGCAGTGTCACTGGATTTATACGGCAGTACCACTGGACTGTATTTATAAAGCAGTATCACTGGAATTATACGGCACTACCACTGGATTTATATGGCAGTTCCACTGTACTTATACGGCAGTACCACTGGATTTATACGGCAGTACCACTGGAATTATACAGCTGTACCACTGGAATTATATGGCAGTATCACTGGATTTATACTGCAGTACCACTGGAATTGTACGGCAGTACCACTGGAATTATATGGCAGTATTACTGGAATTATATGGCACTATTACTGGAATTATACAGCAGTACCACTGGATTTATACGGCAGTACCACTGTACTGTATTTATATGGCAGTATCACTGGATTTATACACCAGTACCACTGGAATTATACAGCAGTATCACTGGAATTATATGGCAGCACCACTGGATTTATATGGCAGTACCACTGCACTGTATTTATATGGCAGTATCACTGGAATTATATACCAGCACCACTGGAGTTATATTGCAGTATCACTGCAATTATACATCAGTACCACTGGACTTATACGGCAGTACCTCTGGACTTTATTTATATAGCAGTACCACTGGAATTATATGGCAGTATCACTGGAATTATACGGCAGTATCACTGAAATTATACAGCAGTACCATTGGGCTTATATGGCAGTACCACTGGACTGGATTTATATGGCAGTATTAATGGATTTATACGTAAGTACCACTGGAATTATACAGCAGTATCACTGGAATTATACATCAGTACCACTGAATTTATATGGCAGTACCACTGGACTGGATTTATATGGCAGTATCACTGGAATTATTCTGCAGTATCACTGGACTTATACAGCAGTACCACTGGACTAACATGGTAGTACCACTGAATGGATTTATATAGCAGTATCACTGGAATTATATGGCAGTACCACTGGACATATACGGCAGTATCACTGGACTGGAATTATACTCCACTGCCACTGGATTTAGTCGGCAGTATCACTGTATTTTTACTAGTGATGTGCACCGGAAATTTTTCGGGTTTTGTGTTTTGGTTTTGGGTTCGGTTCCGCGGCCGTGTTTTGGGTTCGAACGCGTTTTGGCAAAACCTCACCGAATTTTTTTTGTCGGATTCGGTTGTGTTTTGGATTCGGGTGTTTTTTTCAAAAAACCCTAAAAAACAGCTTAAATCATAGAATTTGGGGGTCATTTTGATCCCATAGTATTATTAACCTCAATAACCATAATTTACACTCATTTCCAGTCTATTCTGAACACCTCACACCTCACAATATTATTTTTAGTCCTAAAATTTGCACCGAGGTCGCTGGATGGCTAAGCTAAGCGACCCTAGTGGCCGACACTAACACCTGGCCCATCTAGGAGTGGCACTGCAGTGTCACGCAGGATGGCCCTTCAAAAAAATACTCCCCAAACAGCACATGACGCAAAGAAAAAAAGAGGCGCAATGAGGTAGCTGTGTGACTAAGCTAAGCAACCCAAGTGGCCGACACAAACACCTGGCCCATCTAGGAGTGGCACTGCAGTGTCAGGCAGGATGGCCCTTCAAAAAAATACTCCCCAAACAGCACATGACGCAAAGAAAAAAAGAGGCGCAATGAGGTAGCTGTGTGACTAAGCTAAGCGACCCTAGTGGCCGACACAAACACCTGGCCCATCTAGGAGTGGCACTGCAGTGTCAGGCAGGATGGCCCTTCAAAAACATACTCCCCAAACAGCACATGACGCAAAGAAAAAAAGAGGCGCAATGAGGTAGCTGTGTGACTAAGCTAAGCGACCCTAGTGGTCGACACAAACACCTGGCCCATCTAGGAGTGGCACTGCAGTGTCAGGCAGGATGGCCCTTCAAAAAAATACTCCCCAAACAGCACATGACGCAAAGAAAAAAAGAGGCGCAATGAGGTAGCTGTGTGACTAAGCTCAGCGACCCAAGTGGCCGACACAAACACCTGGCCCATCTAGGAGTGGCACTGCAGTGTCAGGCAGGATGGCCCTTCAAAAAAATACTACCCAAACAGCACATGACGCTAAGAAAAAAAGAGGCGCACTTGCAGGGGGCATGCAAATGGTGGAAGGCGCAAGCTCTTCCCGTCCAGTAATGGGAAGGTCAGGCATCGCAACCGACACAATTGGACTCTCCTTGGGGATTTGTGATTTTGAAGAACGCACAGTTCTTTGCTGTGCTTTTGCCAGCATAAGTCTTTTCTTTTTTCTAGCGAGAGGATGAGTGCTTCCATCCTCATGTGAAGCTGAACCACTAGCCATGAACATAGGCCAGGGCCTCAGCCGTTCCTTGCCACTCCGTGTCGTAAATGGCATATTGGCAAGTTTATGCTTCTCCTCAGACGCTTTTAATTTTGATTTTTGGGTCATTTTACTGATCTTTTGTGTTTTGGATTTTACATGCTCGGTACTATGACATTGGGCATCGGCCTTGGCAGACGATGTTGATGGCATTTTATCGTCTCGGCCATGACTAGTGGCAGCAGCTTCAGCACGAGGTGGAAGTGGATCTTGATATTTCCCTATTTTTTTAACCTCCACATTTTTGTTCTCCATATTTTAATGCGCACAACTAAAAGCCACCACAGGTATACAATGTAGATGGATGGATAGTATAGTATTATATTACTTATGGACGATGAGTGCACTGACGACACAGAGTTAGGTACAGCCGTGGCCTACCGTACTGCTTATATATATATAATATACTGTATAATATAATAACGGACCTGGTGGACACTGTCAGCAGACTGCTAAACTTGTATGAAGAAAAAAAAAGCCACCACAGGTATACAATGTAGATAGATGGATAGGATAGTATTATATTACTTATGGACGACGAGTGCACTGATGACACAGAGGTAGGTACAGCCGTGGCCTACCGTACTGCTAGATATATATAATATACTGTATAACGGACCTGGTGGACACTGTCAGCAGACTGCTAAACTAGTATGAAGAAAAAAAAAGCCACCACAGGTATACAATGTAGATGGATGGATAGTATAGTATTATATTACTTATGGACGACGAGTGCACTGACGACACAGAGGTAGGTACAGCCGTGGCCTACCGTACTGCTTATATATATATAATATACTGTATAATATAATAACGGACCTGGTGGACACTGTCAGCAGACTGCTAAACTAGTATGAAGAAAAAAAAAGCCACCACAGGTATACAATGTAGATGGATGGATAGTATAGTATTATATTACTTATGGACGACGAGTGCACTGACGACACAGAGGTAGGTACAGCCGTGGCCTACCGTACTGCTTATATATATATATATAATATACTGTATAATATAATAACGGACCTGGTGGACACTGTCAGCAGACTGCTAAACTAGTATGAAGAAAAAAAAAGCCACCACAGGTATACAATGTAGATGGATGGATAGTATAGTATTATATTACTTATGGACGACGAGTGCACTGACGACACAGAGGTAGGTACAGCCGTGGCCTACCGTACTGCTTATATATATATAATATACTGTATAATATAATAACGGACCTGGTGGACACTGTCAGCAGACTGCTAAACTAGTATGAAGAAAAAAAAAGCCACCACAGGTATACAATGTAGATGGATGGATAGGATAGTATTATATTACTTATGGACGACGAATGCACTGACGACACAGAGGTAGGTACAGCTGTGGCCTACCGTACTGCTTATATATATATAATATACTGTATAATATAATAACGGACCTGGTGGACACTGTCAGCAGACTGCTAAACTAGTAGGAAGAAAAAAAAAGCCACCACAGGTATACAATGTAGATGGATGGATAGTATAGTATTATATTACTTATGGACGACGAGTGCACTGACGACACAGAGGTAGGTACAGCCGTGGCCTACCGTACTGCTTATATATATATAATATACTGTATAATATAATAACGGACCTGGTGGACACTGTCAGCAGACTGCTAAACTAGTATGAAGAAAAAAAAAGCCACCACAGGTATACAATGTAGATGGATGGATAGTATAGTATTATATTACTTATGGACGACGAGTGCACTGACGACACAGAGGTAGGTACAGCCGTGGCCTACCGTACTGCTTATATATATATAATATACTGTATAATATAATAACGGACCTGGTGGACACTGTCAGCAGACTGCTAAACTAGTATGAAGAAAAAAAAAGCCACCACAGGTATACAATGTAGATGTATGGATAGTATAGTATTATATTACTTATGGACGACGAGTGCACTGACGACACAGAGGTAGGTACAGCCGTGGCTTACCGTACTGCTAGATATATATAAAATAAATATAATATACTGTATAATAAATAATAACGGACCTGGTGGACACTGTCAGCAGACTGCTAAACTAGTATGAAGAAAAAAAAAGCCACCACAGACAGTAGTGTTTTTCAGGCAGACAAACGTATACTGGACTGGTGGTCACTGTCAGCAAAACTGTGCACTGTACTCCTGCTATAACTGCTCCCCAGTCCCCACAATTAGGCAGTGTGAGCAGTGCACTCAGCACAGATATATCATGCAGCAGTGCAGCACACTGAGTGAGCACAGATATGGTGGAGCGTTTTTTTCAGGCAGAGAAACAAACAAAGGATTAAACTCACTGGTGGTATAATCAAAACCCTGCACTGTACTCCCTAACAGCTGCTCCCCGTCCCCAATCCTCCCCACAATTATAAGTAAGCCACTCAGTCTTTATACTCAGTCTTTTTCTACTATAACGGAGAGGACGCCAGCCACGTCCTCTCCCTATCAATCTCAATGCACATGTGAAAATGGCGGCGACGCGCGGCTCCTTATATAGAATCCGAATCTCGCGAGAATCCGACAGCGGGATGATGACGTTCGGGCGCGCTCGGGTTAACCGAGCAAGGCGGGAGGATCTGAGTCGCTCGGACCCGTGAAAAAAAAGGTGAAGTTCGGGCGGGTTCGGATCCCGAGGATCTGAACCCGCTCATCACTAATTTTTACACCAGTACCAT
Organism: Pseudophryne corroboree; assembly: GCF_028390025.1. Lineage (NCBI taxonomy): Eukaryota > Metazoa > Chordata > Amphibia > Anura > Myobatrachidae > Pseudophryne > Pseudophryne corroboree. Next base: position 707,120,326 of record NC_086449.1, on the reverse strand, counting down.
TAGAATTATATGGCAGTACCACTGGAATTATACGGCAGTACCACTGGATTTATTTGGCAGTACCACTGGACTGGATTTATACACCAGAACCACTGGATTTATACAGCAGTACCACTGGACATATACGGCAGCACCACTGGACTTATACGGCAGTATCACTGGACTGGATTTGTACACCAGTACCACTGGAAATATACGGCAGTATCTGTGGAATTATATGGCAGTACAACTGGACATATATACGGCAGCATCACTGGACAGGATTTATACGGCAGTACCACTGGACATATATGGCAGTATCACTGGACATATACCGTATGGCAGTACCACTGGACATATACGGCAGTATCACTAGACTGGATTTATACAGTAGTACCACTGGACGTATACGGCAGTATCACTGGACTGGATTTATACAGCAGTACCACTGGACATATATGGCAGTATCACCGGATTTATACGGCAGTACCACTGGACTGGATTTATACGCCAGTACCACTGGATTTATATGGCAGTACCACCGGACATATACAGCAGTATGACTGGAATTATATGGCAGTACCACTGGACATATACGGCAAGATCACTGGATTTTTACGGCAGTACCGCTGGACATATACGGCAGTTTCACTGGACATATTTGGCAGTATCACTGGATTTATACGGCAGTACCGCTGGACATATACGTCAGTATCACTGCACATATACAGCAGTATCACTGGACTTATACGGCAGTACCACTGGACTTATACAGCAGCACAGGGACACCATCACTGGACTGATGCTGCACAACACAGAACCACTGGACTAGACTTATACAGCAGCACTGGACATATGGCAGCAGAGGACACCACCACTTTGAGTGGACTGATGCAGCACAAGAGACTACCACTGGTCTGATGCAGGACTACACAGCACCACTGCAATGGACTGGACTTATACAGCTACACTGGACATATGGCTGCAGAGGACACCACCACTGTGACTGGACTGATGCAGCATAAGACACTAGAATATAGTGTTACTTTCTACAGTAACCAGGGTGTTCACTCTTCCATTCCCAGTATAAGTATAATGCAAATAGGTTACAACAGGTAGAGAGTGTTAATCTCTTCATTGTCAGAAATATAAATGTTTGCCAATAAATAACCTTCTAGTAAAAATGAATATAAAACTAGAAAAGGTTCTGAAGCAATAAAACATATGTAGCAACACTGAATCATAAACCTAAAAATATCAGATTATTTAAAAAAAGATAGTGAAAACAAACCAAGAAATAAAAAAACCAAAAACAATAAAAAATAGAAGATGCAATTCTTACTTAGGGCAGGATGTACTAACAGGAAAATGCAGTAAAACCCCAGACACCGGGTTCCGATGCAGAGGGTAATGCCAACAAAAGCTGTGGCATTGGTGGGGAGTGGTACAGGAAACACAGGCGTGTCATGGCTGTTTTCTGGGTGGCAGGTGACGTCACCTACAATTGCTGTGATGGAAAACATGGCGCTGTTACACCTGCACATGCAGCCTGGCTGTGTATGCAGGAGAACAACTGGTATTCCTGATGTTACTAGAGATGAGCGCCTGAAATTTTTCGGGTTTTGTGTTTTGGTTTTGGGTTCGGTTCCGCGGCCGTGTTTTGGGTTCGAACGCGTTTTGGCAAAACCTCACCGAATTTTTTTTGTCGGATTCGGGTGTGTTTTGGATTCGGGTGCTTTTTCCAAAAACACTAAAAAACAGCTTAAATCATAGAATTTGGGGGTCATTTTGATCCCAAAGTATTATTAACCTCAAAAACCATAATTTACACTCATTTTCAGTCTATTCTGAATACCTCACACCTCACAATATTATTTTTAGTCCTAAAATTTGCACCGAGGTCGCTGTGTGAGTAAGATAAGCGACCCTAGTGGCCGACACAAACACCGGGCCCATCTAGGAGTGGCACTGCAGTGTCACGCAGGATGTCCCTTCCAAAAAACCCTCCCCAAACAGCACATGACGCAAAGAAAAAAAGAGGCGCAATGAGGTAGCTGTGTGAGTAAGATTAGCGACCCTAGTGGCCGACACAAACACCGGGCCCATCTAGGAGTGGCACTGCAGTGTCACGCAGGATGGCCCTTCCAAAAAACCCTCCCCAAACAGCACATGACGCAAAGAAAAAAAGAGGCGCAATGAGGTAGCTGTGTGAGTAAGATTAGCGACCCTAGTGGCCGACACAAACACCGGGCCCATCTAGGAGTGGCACTGCAGTGTCACGCAGGATGGCCCTTCCAAAAAACCCTCCCCAAACAGCACATGACGCAAAGAAAAAAAGAGGCGCAATGAGGTAGCTGACTGTGTGAGTAAGATTAGCGACCCTAGTGGCCGACACAAACACCGGGCCCATCTAGGAGTGGCACTGCAGTGTCACGCAGGATGTCCCTTCCAAAAAACCCTCCCCAAACAGCACATGACGCAAAGAAAAAAAGAGGCGCAATGAGGTAGCTGTGTGAGTAAGATTAGCGACCCTAGTGGCCGACACAAACACCGGGCCCATCTAGGAGTGGCACTGCAGTGTCACGCAGGATGGCCCTTCCAAAAAACCCTCCCCAAACAGCACATGACGCAAAGAAAAAAAGAGGCGCAATGAGGTAGCTGTGTGAGTAAGATTAGCGACCCAAGTGGCCGACACAAACACCGGGCACATCTAGGAGTGGCACTGCAGTGTCACGCAGGATGTCCCTTCCAAAAAACCCTCCCCAAACAGCACATGACGCAAAGAAAAAAAGAGGCGCAATGAGGTAGCTGACTGTGTGAGTAAGATTAGCGACCCTAGTGGCCGACACAAACACCGGGCCCATCTAGGAGTGGCACTGCAGTGTCACGCAGGATGTCCCTTCCAAAAAACCCTCCCCAAACAGCACATGACGCAAAGAAAAAAAGAGGCGCAATGAGGTAGCTGACTGTGTGAGTAAGATTAGCGACCCTAGTGGCCGACACAAACACCGGGCCCATCTAGGAGTGGCACTGCAGTGTCACGCAGGATGTCCCTTCCAAAAAACCCTCCCCAAACAGCACATGACGCAAAGAAAAAAAGAGGCGCAATGAGGTAGCTGACTGTGTGAGTAAGATTAGCGACCCTAGTGGCCGACACAAACACCGGGCCCATCTAGGAGTGGCACTGCAGTGTCACGCAGGATGTCCCTTCCAAAAAACCCTCCCCAATCAGCACATGATGCAAAGAAAAAGAAAAGAAAAAAAAGGTGCAAGATGGAATTGTCCTTGGGCCCTCCCACCCACCCTTATGTTGTATAAACAAAACAGGACATGCACACTTTAACCAACCCATCATTTCAGTGACAGGGTCTGCCACACGACTGTGACTGATATGACGGGTTGGTTTGGACCCCCCCCAAAAAAGAAGCAATTAATCTCTCCTTGCACAAACTGGCTCTACAGAGGCAAGATGTCCACCTCATCTTCACCCTCCGATATATCACCGTGTACATCCCCCTCCTCACAGATTATCAATTCGTCCCCACTGGAATCCACCATCTCAGCTCCCTGTGTACTTTGTGGAGGCAATTGCTGCTGGTCAATGTCTCCGCGGAGGAATTGATTATAATTCATTTTAATGAACATCATCTTCTCCACATTTTCTGGATGTAACCTCATACGCCGATTGCTGACAAGGTGAGCGGCGGCACTAAACACTCTTTCGGAGTACACACTTGTGGGAGGGCAACTTAGGTAGAATAAAGCCAGTTTGTGCAAGGGCCTCCAAATTGCCTCTTTTTCCTGCCAGTATAAGTACGGACTGTGTGACGTGCCTACTTGGATGCGGTCACTCATATAATCCTCCACCATTCTATCAATGTTGAGAGAATCATATGCAGTGACAGTAGACGACATGTTCGTAATCGTTGTCAGGTCCTTCAGTCCGGACCAGATGTCAGCATCAGCAGTCGCTCCAGACTGCCCTGCATCACCGCCAGCGGGTGGGCTCGGAATTCTGAGCCTTTTCCTCGCACCCCCAGTTGCGGGAGAATGTGAAGGAGGAGATGTTGACAGGTCGCGTTCCGCTTGACTTGACAATTTTGTCACCAGCAGGTCTTTCAACCCCAGCAGACCTGTGTCTGCCGGAAAGAGAGATCCAAGGTAGGCTTTAAATCTAGGATCGAGCACGGTGGCCAAAATGTAGTGCTCTGATTTCAACAGATTGACCACCCGTGAATCCTTGTTAAGCGAATTAAGGGCTGCATCCACAAGTCCCACATGCCTAGCGGAATCGCTCCCTTTTAGCTCCTTCTTCAATGCCTCCAGCTTCTTCTGCAAAAGCCTGATGAGGGGAATGACCTGACTCAGGCTGGCAGTGTCTGAACTGACTTCACGTGTGGCAAGTTCAAAGGGCATCAGAACCTTGCACAACGTTGAAATCATTCTCCACTGCACTTGAGACAGGTGCATTCCACCTACTATATCGTGCTCAATTGTATAGGCTTGAATGGCCTTTTGCTGCTCCTCCAACCTCTGAAGCATATAGAGGGTTGAATTCCACCTCGTTACCACTTCTTGCTTCAGATGATGACAGGGCAGGTTCAGTAGTTTTTGGTGGTGCTCCAGTCTTCTGTACGTGGTGCCTGTACGCCGAAAGTGTCCCGCAATTTTTCTGGCCACCGACAGCATCTCTTGCACGCCCCTGTCGTTTTTTTAAAAATTCTGCACCACCAAATTCAAGGTATGTGCAAAACATGGGACGTGCTGGAATTTGCCCATATTTAATGCACACACAATATTGCTGGCGTTGTCCGATGCCACAAATCCACAGGAGAGTCCAATTGGGGTAAGCCATTCCGCGATGATCTTCCTCAGTTGCCGTAAGAGGTTTTCAGCTGTGTGCGTATTCTGGAAAGCGGTGATACAAAGCGTAGCCTGCCTAGGAAAGAGTTGGCGTTTGCGAGATGCTGCTACTGGTGCCGCCGCTGCTGTTCTTGCGGCGGGAGTCCATACATCTACCCAGTGGGCTGTCACAGTCATATAGTCCTGACCCTGCCCTGCTCCACTTGTCCACATGTCCGTGGTTAAGTGGACATTGGGTACAACTGCATTTTTTAGGACACTGGTGAGTCTTTTTCTGACGTCCGTGTACATTCTCGGTATCGCCTGCCTACAGAAGTGGAACCTAGATGGTATTTGGTAACGGGGGCACACTGCCTCAATAAATTGTCTAGTTCCCTGTGAACTAACGGCGGATACCGGACGCACGTCTAACACCAACATAGTTGTCAAGGACTCAGTTATCCGCTTTGCAGTAGGATGACTGCTGTGATATTTCATCTTCCTCGCAAAGGACTGTTGAACAGTCAATTGCTTACTGGAAGTAGTACAAGTGGGCTTACGACTATCCCTCTGGGATGACCATCGACTCCCAGCGGCAACAACAGCAGCGCCAGCAGCAGTAGGCGTTACACGCAAGGATGCATCGGAGGAATCCCAGGCAGGAGAGGACTCGTCAGAATTGCCAGTGACATGGCCTGCAGGACTATTGGCATTCCTGGGGAAGGAGGAAATTGACACTGAGGGAGTTGGTGGGGTGGTTTGCGTGAGCTTGGTTACAAGAGGAAGGGATTTACTGGTCAGTGGACTGCTTCCGCTGTCACCCAAAGTTTTTGAACTTGTCACTGACTTATTATGAATGCGCTGCAGGTGACGTATAAGGGAGGATGTTCCGAGGTGGTTAACGTCCTTACCCCTACTTATTACAGCTTGACAAAGGGAACACACGGCTTGACACCTGTTGTCCGCATTTCTGGTGAAATACCTCCACACCGAAGAGCTGATTTTTTTGGTATTTTCACCTGGCATGTCAACGGCCATATTCCTCCCACGGACAACAGGTGTCTCCCCGGGTGCCTGACTTAAACAAACCACCTCACCATCAGAATCCTCCTGGTCAATTTCCTCCCCAGCGCCAGCAACACCCATATCCTCCTCATCCTGGTGTACTTCAACACTGACATCTTCAATCTGACTATCAGGAACTGGACTGCGGGTGCTCCTTCCAGCACTTGCAGGGGGCGTGCAAATGGTGGAAGGCGCATGCTCTTCACGTCCAGTGTTGGGAAGGTCAGGCATCGCAACCGACACAATTGGACTCTCCTTGTGGATTTGGGATTTCAAAGAACGCACAGTTCTTTGCGGTGCTTTTGCCAGCTTGAGTCTTTTCAGATTTCTAGCGAGAGGCTGAGTGCTTCCATCCTCATGTGAAGCTGAACCACTAGCCATGAACATAGGCCAGGGCCTCAGCCGTTCCTTGCCACTCCGTGTGGTAAATGGCATATTGGCAAGTTTACGCTTCTCCTCCGACAATTTTATTTTAGGTTTTGGAGTCCTTTTTTTACTGATATTTGGTGTTTTGGTTTTGACATGCTCTGTACTATGCCATTGGGCATCGGCCTTGGCAGACGACGTTGCTGGCATTTCATCGTCTCGGCCATGACTAGTGGCAGCAGCTTCAGCACGAGGTGGAAGTGGATCTTGATCTTTCCCTAATTTTGGAACCTCAACATTTTTGTTCTCCATATTTTAATAGGCACAACTAAAAGGCACCTCAGGTAAACAATGGAGATGGATGGATTGGATACTAGTATACAATTATGGACGGGCTGCCGAGTGCCGACACAGAGGTAGCCACAGCCGTGAACTACCGCACTGTACTGTGTCTGCTGCTAATATATAGACTGGTTGAAAAAGAGATAGTATACTCGTAACTAGTATGTATGTATAAAGAAAGAAAAAAAACCACGGTTAGGTGGTATATACAATTATGGACGGGCTGCCGAGTGCCGACACAGAGGTAGCCACAGCCGTGAACTACCGCACTGTACTGTGTCTGCTGCTAATATATAGACTGGTTGATAAAGAGATAGTATACTCGTAACTAGTATGTATGTATAAAGAAAGAAAAAAAAACCACGGTTAGGTGGTATATACAATTATGGACGGGCTGCCGAGTGCCGACACAGAGGTAGCCACAGCCGTGAACTACCGCACTGTACTGTGTCTGCTGCTAATATATAGACTGGTTGATAAAGAGATAGTATACTCGTAACTAGTATGTATGTATAAAGAAAGAAAAAAAAACCACGGTTAGGTGGTATATACAATTATGGACGGGCTGCCGAGTGCCGACACAGAGGTAGCCACAGCCGTGAACTACCGCACTGTACTGTGTCTGCTGCTAATATATAGACTGGTTGATAAAGAGATAGTATACTCGTAACTAGTATGTATGTATAAAGAAAGAAAAAAAAACCACGGTTAGGTGGTATATACAATTATGGACGGGCTGCCGAGTGCCGACACAGAGGTAGCCACAGCCGTGAACTACCGCACTGTACTGTGTCTGCTGCTAATATATAGACTGGTTGATAAAGAGATAGTATACTCGTAACTAGTATGTATGTATAAAGAAACAAAAAAAAAACCACGGTTAGGTGGTATATACAATTATGGACGGGCTGCCGAGTGCCGACACAGAGGTAGCCACAGCCGTGAACTACCGCACTGTACTGTGTCTGCTGCTAATATATAGACTGGTTGATAAAGAGATAGTATACTCGTAACTAGTATGTATGTATAAAGAAAGAAAAAAAAACCACGGTTAGGTGGTATATACAATTATGGACGGGCTGCCGAGTGCCGACACAGAGGTAGCCACAGCCGTGAACTACCGCACTGTACTGTGTCTGCTGCTAATATATAGACTGGTTGATAAAGAGATAGTATACTCGTAACTAGTATGTATGTATAAAGAAAGAAAAAAAAAACCACGGTTAGGTGGTATATACAATTATGGACGGGCTGCCGAGTGCCGACACAGAGGTAGCCACAGCCGTGAACTACCGCACTGTACTGTGTCTGCTGCTAATATATAGACTGGTTGATAAAGAGATAGTATACTACTAATATTATATACTGGTGGTCAGGTCACTGGTCACTAGTCACACTGGCAGTGGCACTCCTGCAGCAAAAGTGTGCACTGTTTAATTTTAATATAATATTATGTACTCCTGGCTCCTGCTATAACCTATAACTGGCACTGCAGTAGTGCTCCCCAGTCTCCCCCACAATTATAAGCTGTGTGAGCTGAGCAGTCAGACAGATATATAATATATATAGATGATGCAGCACACTGGCCTGAGCCTGAGCAGTGCACACAGATATGGTATGTGACTGACTGAGTCACTGTGTGTATCGCTTTTTTCAGGCAGAGAACGGATATATTAAATAAACTGCACTGTGTGTCTGGTGGTCACTCACTATATAATATATTATGTACTCCTGGCTCCTGCTATAACCTATAACTGGCACTGCAGTAGTGCTCCCCAGTCTCCCCCACAATTATAAGCTGTGTGAGCTGAGCAGTCAGACAGATATATATAATATTATATATAGATAATAGATGATGCAGCACACTGGCCTGAGCCTGAGCAGTGCACACAGATATGGTATGTGACTGAGTCACTGTGTGCTGTGTATCGCTTTTTTCAGGCAGAGAACGGATTATAAATAAAAGTGGTGGTCACTGGTCACTATCAGCAAAACTCTGCACTGTACACTACTGAGTACTCCTAATGCTCCCCAAAATTAGTAAATCAAGTGTCTCTCTAATCTATTCTAATTCTAAACGGAGAGGACGCCAGCCACGTCCTCTCCCTATCAATCTCAATGCACGTGTGAAAATGGCGGCGACGCGCGGCTCCTTATATAGAATCCGAGTCTCGCGATAGAATCCGAGCCTCGCGAGAATCCGACAGCGTCATGATGACGTTCGGGCGCGCTCGGGTTAACCGAGCAAGGCGGGAAGATCCGAGTCGCTCGGACCCGTGAAAAAAAACATGAAGTTCTGGCGGGTTCGGATTCAGAGAAACCGAACCCGCTCATCTCTAGATGTTACTCGATTTCTGCCCTGCATTCGCATTTGAAATGTGAATGCATCGCAGGGTGACACTTCATATGCTGGACGTCCGTGCCCTGTGCTGGGCTGATCTTAGCATGCGATTTTTAGCAGAACTGCTACTGAAGCTGAATAAGGCCCTTTGTGTCCAGTGAAATTACTAATTTTCTCAGGTGCACAGTAATATAATTAAAATGGTCATTTGTTAACCAATGTGAATAAGTTTGCAAACAACCTTTCTAGAACCACAAGGTCTCCTTGGTAGAATCCCTGATTTGTAAGCCAGACCTGTTGTCTTTTACTCTTATCTAGTAATAAGCCTCTGCCTTGACTGCATGACGGCAGCATAAGCACAAGACTAATGGCTGCTCGTTGTTGGGACACAATCAGCTAATTTTGTTTTATCTCTTTCTCAATGAATTCTGGGTTTTTATTGATTCTTTTTTTCCTATTAACCTATTAAGGAAAAAGATTGAGCATTAGACTTTCAATCTAGCTCAAGGATCCAGGGCTATTAAAAAGATGTAATTACCTCTTCCACTGAGTCATGTTTACAAATGAATGGAGGATGATTGTTAGCTGGTAATAGCAAGTAACGATGAGTAAAAACTCTATACAACTAGAGGGTCTCTGGTATTTTATTTCTGCATCTTTAAAGGGGTTTTTGTGGCATACTACAGAATGAGGGATGATGCACAGTGGCAGGTAAATCGGTTTTGCAGACAGGTCTTATGTTTTTCACATGCAAATGCTGAGTGCACTTGTCAGTTTTGCGGACAGGTCTTACGTTTTTTCACATGCACAGTCAAATGCAAGCCAGGTGCATCTCCTCTGGTGACTCAAGCAGTATTACATTGTGGTAATAGTTAGAGATGAGCGGGTTCGGTTCCATGAAAACCAAACCCTCTCGTACTTTACTACCCGAGCCCGGATCCGAGCCAGTCTCGGGTTTTCCCGCCTGACTCGGAAACCAGAACAAGGCAAAACGTCATCATCCCACTGTCGGATTCTCGCGGGTTTTGGATTCCATATAAGGAGCCGCACGTCGCCGCCATTTTCACTCCAGTCCTGGAGAGTGTAACGAGAGGACGTGTCTCTGTCCTCAGTGTCTGTGTGGGAGGGAATGTGAGGTGGCGCATCCAGTACTGTCTTGTGCTGCTCAGTCCAGTGTAGTGGAAAAAGGAGGGGACCTGGATTGCACATCCTATTACTAAAGATATCAGGAGGTGCTATCATGCTGAGGCTTCTAATACTATGCTGGAAGAAGAGAGAGGCAGATGCACACTCTTAGCACTTAGAACACTGATAGTAAAAATAATTTAAATAAACCCTCACAATTAACATGGAGTATAATTGAAGTTCTTAGCACACATTTGCGCAAATATGCGGGCCCATGTAGCGCGGCCAGGTGACTTCATCACATGGATCCCTAACATTCCTAATACTATCACATTCTATAAATTTATTCAGGACTTACCTCTAAATAGGGCCTTATCAATGTGTGATCTGAAATGCAGGAGCCCAGCTAATTAAAACACCTGAGGGTGAATGGGAGGAGTGCCAATCCTGAGGAAGAAAGCCTTGCCTTCCAGTGTACAATATATACACAAATATAGTGGAAAAAGGAAGGGACCTGGATTGCACATCCTATTACTAAAGATATCAGGAGGTGCCACCATGCTGAGGCTTCTAATACTATGCTGGAGGAAGAGAGATGCAGATGCACACTCTTAGCGTCTTCACTCCCCCTCATCACCTGGCCCCATAGCCCTGCCTGCATGCTAATATGGACGAGATTGTCCATATTGGCATGCATGTATAAATGACCCGGCACCAATGATGAACGAGCGCGGGGCCGCAAATCGTTCATTGTTGATGCCTACACACTTAAAAATATGAACAATATCTCATTCATTAATGAACGAGATCGTTCATATCTTTCAGTGTTATAGCTTAGTGTGTAGGGCCCATTAGTCTCCATATATACCACATTGTATTCCAGAACCTGGTCACTTGAGTTTTTCAACTGACAACAATGTCCAGGGTCACTAATAGGTTCGGCAACCGCTTCCCCAGACTCCATCACTTGCTTCAATGCTTCAATAAGATTGTGGAATACATTTTGAACCCCCCACTAGAAATCCGGTGTTTGCCCATGAATAGCCAAGCATTACAAGAGAGGTATGCTGAGGAGATCCACTGAAAGCACAGCATGTTGAGCCATGAAATGGATGGGATAGATTAATAGACAACCACACTGGGTTCCACCTGTCAGTTAAGAACAAAAAACTGAGGCAACAGTGAGTACATGTTTACCAAAACTGGGCATTTAAAGATTGGAAAATCATTGCCTGGTCTGACAACTCTAATTTCTGCTGTTACATAAAAATAGTAGTGTCATACTTTGACACTACTATCCTGCCATGTGTCAATGTATAGTGATGTTTATTAACACCGTATGCGTGAATAATTGCAATTAAAAATGCAAAGGACAGCTCTTATAAAACCTGTCCTTTGCATTGTGAGTATATATCGCATTCTATGACAGAGCCTCCCCTGTCATACTCCCTCTCAAACTCCTAAGATTTTATATAAAAATTATTAGAATAATACAAACAAAATATTGGGGGCATACGTGTATCTGGCACTACTGGATTCATATGTGTATCTGGCTCTAATGGGAGCATACAGTATGTGTATCTGGCTCTACTGGAGGAATATGTGTATCTGGCACTACTGGGGGAATATGTGTATCTGGCACTATTGGGGGCATATGTGTATCTGACACTATTGAGGGCATTGTGTATCTGGCTCTACTGGGGGCATATGTTTATCTAGCACTACTGGGGGTATATGTGTATATGGCTCTACTGGGGCATATACATATCTGGCACTATTGAGGGCATATGTATATCTGGCACTACTGGGGGCATAATATGTATATGGCACTATTGGGGGCATATGTGTATCTGGCACTGCACTACTGGAGGCATAAATGTTTCTGCCACTATTAGGGACATGTGTGTATCTGGCACCCCCATATATGTATCACAACCCAATTGCCATTGGCCACGCCCTGTGTGACATGTGGACACACCCATTTTTTAGGCGCGCATGACCACAAAATTTTTTTATCTACTTGCACCACTGACTGTACAAGCTCTAGAAAGTTTCACTTTCCGGAGCTTGATATACAGTAGACTGCTTGGCGATTAGAGATGTGTGCCGATCCAGTATTTTGGTTTTGGTTCTGGATTCATCTTCATGTTTTGATTTTGCAAAACCACCCTCAAGTGTTTTGGTTTGGATTCGGATTTAGGTTTGGTTTAAAAATCGGTAATCATTGATAAAAAATATTTTCAAAATCGATCAAACAGCTAAAATCATGTAATTTTTGCAATCCAAAACCGCATTTAAAATCCGATTTCCGATCCACAGGAAGATCTGAACCGAGACTCGCTTCTGAGAGGATCTCCTTGGAATATCTGGACAAGGTCGTGGATCGGTTCAGTTCCACAAAATTTGTGTGGATTCAGATTTGTGGAGAACCGAAACGCACATCTATAATGGGTATTTTGGAAAATTCAGAGGGGAGTCATATTAAGTACTAGAAAGTTGTACCTAATAATTTTGTCTCTTATTGTATAGCAAGTTCCAGTGGCGTATCTATAATGAGTGCAGTGTGTGAGATGCACATGGGCCCCTGGGTCTAGAGGGGGCCCACACCACACACACTGCACCCATTTCCTCTATATACTTACCTCTCTGGTGTCTGGGTGTGAGTCCCCTCCTCTCCCGATTACCTTAGCCGTCAGCTGCAGCAGCACTGTCAGCGCTCGGTCTGAGCACTAGATACTCTGGCACAGTGCCAGAGTCAGGGCCGGTTCTTGCCCTTGTGGCGCACTGGGCAAAATGTTAGGGGTGTGGCTTAATATGGGGGCGTGGTCAGTTACACCCCCATTTGTAGCGCCGCTGAAAGAAAAGAAAATAAAAAAAAAGTATACTTACATCACCGCTCCTGATTCCAGACCGGATGCATAGACACTAGAGGTCAATTATGACCCCTAGCGTCTGTGCCACAATGCTGTGCGGTACGCGATGACGTCATCGCGCACCGCACAGCAAAGGTCCTCTCCACGAAGGGAAACTAGACGTGTAGCGTCTGGTTCCCTTCACAGCGGGGGACCAGCGGGGGGGGCACTGCGGGGGGCACAGTGGCGGATCTTGCCATGGTGCTGCGCCCTCCGGATGGCGCCGGCGCCCTCCGGAAGGCGGCGCCTCGGGCAAAAGTCCTGCTTGCCCGTGGCAAGAACCGCTACTGGCCAGAGTCTACAGCGCATGCGCAGGTGTCCGTAAAAATGGACACCGCGCCATTTTTACGGAGACTTGTGCATGCGCTGTAGACTCTGGCACTGTGTCAGAGTCTCTAGTGCTCAGACAGAGTGCCAATAGCGCTGTTGTCAGCTATGGGACGGGGGAGGAGGGGGCCCACACCCGTAGACTGCACACGGGTCCCCTCCTCTCTAGATACGCCCCTGGCAAGATCATACATGCAGAAATATGATTACTTCATACCTGAAATGACACATATCTGGCATCCTTATACTTAGGAGACCCATATATATCCATATACTGTATTACTTACTGACAGCAAAATCCCTAAGAGCTTCAAACTGGAAGCAATCTGATTCTCCGTGCCAGTTTTTACAAATTATGCTTGGCATATTGCATGCATTGAAAAAATAACATATTAACTGTATGATGAGCATACTAAGGGGGTGATTCAGAGCTGATCATGCGCCCAAGACAATGGGCTTCAGGCGGCGATCACTCCCGTTGCAGCGATCATGTCTGAATTAGGCCCTAAGCTTGATGTACAGTAGTATGCTTTTTATAGAGAGATGGAAATGAGTACAACCTCTCCTGTCATCCATGGTACATATGAGTTTATTGAGATGTGCGAACAATCTCTACATGTCTATACAATATGGTCCTGAGAGGTGTATTCAGAGATGGACACAACCGCTATGTTCGCATTCAGCAGCCGCGTCCTTAGGGTCTGCACTTGCGCAACTGCCAAAGTGAACGTGCATGACCCTTCACCACAGGGGTGTATATAGGGGTCCGAGCGTCCCTGGCAAAGTAAGGGGCTGGCACCCCCTACACACATTTGAAATAAGGTGAGAGTATTGGAAATGGGGCAAGGTCTTGTGGGGGAAGGGTGTGGACACAATAGTATCCCCAATTAAAATTATGCCACACAGTAGTGTCCCTCATTCACATTACACTGCACAGTAGTGTCTCGTATTCATGTTATACCATCCCTCCCCCCTACCCCTAACCCACCTTTCCCACAGCATGACCCTAACCAGCCTCCCCCCAGCCTCTTTAGTGGTGTCTAACCCTAACCCACCCATCCTAATCTCCCTCCCTGTAGCCTAACCCTAACCCTCCTACCCTCGCAGCCTAACCCTAACCCTCCCACCCTCGCAGCCTAACCCTAACCCTCCCACGTGGCTTGCCAGTGGAGACTTTGTCACCAACTCAATTTGAATTTTGGCATTCTGCATCGCTATCTATGTTGGGATGCCAGCATCACCATTCCGTGCAGTTTTAGGATGCTGGCGTCAGCTTTCCGACCGCCGGGATGCCAAACACCGGGATCTTGACTGCATCCCGAATTAAATGCTAATGAGATGCTGTGAGATGAGCCTCAAATGGACCCAGTCATTAACCAAACACCATTAGTTGGATGGTAGAAGTACTTCCTATTAGAAAAAACATCAGGTGCCATCACTTCCAAGATAAAATGATCAATTATACAATTAACTCATATACATTTCCTTGAACCTGGCCTTGAAATAGGTAAGATTTGTATTTTCTTTATTACACTCAACAAGTTAAGGTTTTCGCTTACTTACTACTTACTTACATCTAACATGCATGAAAATCGTGTAGTTTATTTTCCAGGTAATACAGTCCCTTCTCCCAAACACTGACACTTTTTTTATTATCTTCAACAACAAATATATGTATAGCACTGTGCTATGTAATAATTGCTGTGTACCTGGTCAGAGTCTGTTACTGCCAGTGCGGCTCCCTTGCTGTCGGGAGCTCCCAGCAACAAGGGCTGCTGGGAGCTGTAGTTTATTTTGAGTCAGTACTACAGTACTACTTTTCTACCCTTTGGCCGCGGGTGGCACCGCCAGGTGGTGCCCCCTCCTTGCCTGGCGCCCCTGGCGAGTGCCATCCTGGCCAATGGGTAGATACGCCCCTGCTTTACCATTCCATCGCATCCTGGAAGCATATGATCGCATGGTTATTGACAGGCGATGCAAAGTTGGAGTGGGGTGGGATTGGGAAATGCAGGCGTGTCTTGGCCATTTTCAGGGCCGGCCTATGATGTCACCTGCGTTTCCTACGTATGGGAACATGGCGGAGGTGACCTCTATTCGATGTGTTTGCAATTAAATTGCTAATGCATCGCGGGGCGGCGCCAGACATGCTAGGAGGCCTTACCCCGTGCTGGGCGGCTCCCAGTATGTGAATATTTTGGTGCAGAATTTGCTGCGAGAGCAAAATCTGCAACCAACACTGAATAGCCCCCTGAGTCAGTATTACTGACAAACAATTATATTGTATAGTTTATAATATTAAAATGTATACTTTCCCATTTGGGGAAAACCTGTAACACCTCCACCATCCCTAGTATCTTAGTCCCTCTCAATCTTCTTTCCTCCACCTCCATAAGCACAAGAATGTTAGAGTAAGGATAAATTGTTGATGGGTGGTATTGGTATATTACTGTAGAGGTCGTCAATAGGCACTAATGGAATATGAATCATGAAGTTTATGCTACAGAGTGTTCCCATGAAGTTTATGCTACAGAGTGTTCCTTAACCAAAGTTGTAGGTTTATTAAACCTCCTAATGATAGTGTGTGGACCCTTATTCAAAAGTAAAGCATTCAATACCTTTAATACCAAGAAATAATGACACGGAGACATGAATTTGGCAGAAAATTGTTAGCTATTTATTGTACCCTAACCATTAGAAAAAACCTGTAAAGTAAAATTTAAATTAACATGCCGATTCAGCCGGCATATGGTGGCAGAAAAAAGAACGGCTATATTCAACTGATGATAACCTCAAAAAACATCAAACCCAAACGATCCTTAATTACCACAAAACATAAGTAGGTAATAGGTGCCCGACTCAGACCTCCACGCTGACTGCCCACCCGGATGGGTGATGACGCTGCCCACTGATGGGTGATCTAGCGGCCTTAAAAGTCAATGGAGGTGAGTGCACCTAAACCACACAAATACTGCAAACAACTGCAACTAACCAGTCAAATTACAACCTGCCGTTCTTTTCCGCCAACAGCGAAAGACTCTTCCCCAGAGTCTTCGCACCGCCACCATATCCTCAACCTAACTCCTGCAACACCAGAAACAGATCCTCCAGAAAAAACAGCATCCCCTTCTTGGACAGATGCACACCATCAGGCCGAAAAAGGTGACTGTCACGAAACCGAATCCTAGGGTGGCGAACCACTTTCCCTCCGTGGGCCAACACCCACTTCGCCACCGCCGCATTCACCTTTTGCCTGGCCTCATCAATCGGGCGACCGTCCGCCACTCCTCGCCAACACAACCTTGGCACTATCATAGAGAACACCAAAACACAATTGGGCCACGCTGCGGCCACACTGGCCAGATCCTCCATCATGGCCCACCGCAGCTCCAAAGATGTCCTCTTCCCCAGATCGTTGCCACCTAAATGGACAACCAGCACCCTAGGGACTCCATGCTTGCTGACCTGACTGACCAATCTACTCTTCAGATCTTTCCACATCAACCCCCGCCAACCAAGCCAACAAACGCCATGAGCCCCAGGAAACATCTGTGCCCCCTCCGAGGCCAAAAACCTGACTGCCCAGTAAACATAAGAGTGGCCAACAACCCAGGTTGCCAAATCGTCCTCTACCCAACCTGAAGAGAAGGGAAGGAGTAAAAATCGGTTAATAAGCATCCTAACAGGAGTATATATGAAACGCATTAACCTGAAGGATCTGCCAAAAGAAAAAAGGGGTTTTCGTGTCTTGCAGAAGTCACGGCCTAGCCGATCTAAAACAAGCTTCCAGCCAATCGAAGCAACATAAACACACAACGGGAAAAAGCAAAATAAAATAAGGAAAATAAAACGGGGGGGGGGGGTATAAGATGGGAAAAACATGTAAGAACTCAGCTGGAGGTGAAAGCGTAAAAACTAGAGATGAGCGGGTTCGGTTCCTCGGAATCCGAACCCCCCCGAACTTCACGCTTTTTACACGGGTCGGAGGCAGACTCGGATCTTCCCGCCTTGCTCGGCTAACCCGAGCGCGCCCGAACGTCATCATCCCGCTGTCGGATTCTCGCGAGGCTCGTATTCTATCGCGAGACTCGGATTCTATATAAGGAGCCGCGCGTCGCCGCCATTTTCACACGTGCATTGAGATTGATAGGGAGAGGACGTGGCTGGCGTCCTCTCCGTTTAGATAGAGAGTGAGACACTTGATTTACTGGAGCATTAGGAGTACTCAGAGAGTGCAGAGTTTTGCTGATAGTTATACTAGTGGTGACCACCAGTTTTATTTATTATTTAATATAATCCGTTCTCTGCCTGAAAAAAAACGATACACAGTCACATACCATATCTGTGCTCAGCCTCAGTGTGCTGCATGATAATATCATCTATGTATATCTGACTGTGCTGAGTAGTGCTCACTGCTCACACAGCTTAATTGTGGGGGAGACTGGGGAGCAGTTATAGCAGGAGTACATATTTAACAGTGCACACTTTTGCTGCCAGAGTGCCTGTGTGACTGACCAGCAGTGACCACCAGTATATTGTCTGCCTGAAAAAGTTACACTCGTGTGGTGTTTTTTTTTAAATTCTATATATAAAAGCATTCTGCTGACAGTGTCCAGCAGGTCCGTCATTTATTATATTTCTATCTTCTTCATACTAGTAGTTTAGGAGTCTGCAGTGCTGACAGTGTCCAGCAGGTCCGTCATTATACAATATATACCTGTCCTGCAGTAGTGATATATATATATATTTTTTATATCATTATCATCCAGTCTATACTAGCAGACGCAGTACGGTAGTCCACGGCTGTAGCTACCTCTGTGTCGGCAGTCGCTCGTCCATAATTGTATACCTACCTGTGGTGGGGTTTTTTTTTCTATCTTCTTCATACTAGTAGTTTAGGAGTCTGCAGTGCTGACAGTGTCCAGCAGGTCCGTCATTATACAATATATACCTGTCCTGCAGTAGTGATATATATATATTTTTTATATCATTATCATCCAGTCTATACTAGCAGACGCAGTACGGTAGTCCACGGCTGTAGCTACCTCTGTGTCGGCAGTCGCTCATCCATAATTGTATACCTACCTGTGGTGGGTTTTTTTTTCTATCTTCTTCATACTAGTAGTTTAGGAGTCTGCAGTGCTGACAGTGTCCAGCAGGTCCGTCATTATACAATATATACCTGTCCTGCAGTAGTGATATATATATATTTTTTATATAATTATCATCCAGTCTATACTAGCAGACGCAGTACGGTAGTCCACGGCTGTAGCTACCTCTGTGTCGGCAGTCGCTCGTCCATAATTGTATACCTACCTGTGGTGGTTTTTTTTTTTTCTATCTTCTTCATACTAGTAGTTTAGGAGTCTGCAGTGCTGACAGTGTCCAGCAGGTCCGTCATTATACAATATATACCTGTCCTGCAGTAGTGATATATATATATTTTTTATATCATTATCATCCAGTCTATACTAGCAGACGCAGTACGGTAGTCCACGGCTGTAGCTACCTCTGTGTCGGCAGTCGCTCGTCCATAATTGTATACCTACCTGTGGTGGGTTTTTTTTTTCTATCTTCTTCATACTAGTAGTTTAGGAGTCTGCAGTGCTGACAGTGTCCAGCAGGTCCGTCATTATACAATATATACCTGTCCTGCAGTAGTGATATATATATATTTTTTATATCATTATCATCCAGTCTATACTAGCAGACGCAGTACGGTAGTCCACGGCTGTAGCTACCTCTGTGTCGGCAGTCGCTCGTCCATAATTGTATACCTACCTGTGGTGGGTTTTTTTTTTTCTATCTTCTTCATACTAGTAGTTTAGGAGTCTGCAGTGCTGACAGTGTCCAGCTGGTCCATCATTATACAATATATACCTGTCCTGCAGTAGTGATATATATATATTTTTTATATCATTATCATCCAGACTATACTAGCAGACGCAGTACGGTAGTCCACGGCTGTAGATACCTCTGTGTCGGCAGTCGCTCGTCATCCATAAGTATAAAAGTATCCATCCATCTCCATTGTTTACCTGAGGTGCCTTTTAGTTGTGCCTATTAAAATATGGAGAACAAAAATGTTGAGGTTCCAAAAATAGGGAAAGATCAAGATCCACTTCCACCTCGTGCTGAAGCTGCTGCCACTAGTCATGGCCGAGACGATGAAATGCCATCAACGTCGTCTGCCAAGGCCGATGCCCAATGTCATAGTACAGAGCATGTAAAATCCAAAACACCAAATATCAGTAAAAAAAGGACTCAAAAATCTAAAATAAAATCGTCGTCGGAGAAGCGTAAACTTGCCAATATGCCATTTACCACACGGAGTGGCAAGGAACGGCTGAGGCCCTGGCCTATGTTCATGGCTAGTGGTTCAGCTTCACATGAGGATGGAAGCACTCAGCCTCTCGCTAGAAAAATGAAAAGACTTAAGCTGGCAAAAGCACAGCAAAGAACTGTGCGTTCTTCGAAATCCCAAATCCACAAGGAGAGTCCAATTGTGTCGGTTGCGATGCCTGACCTTCCCAACACTGGACGTGAAGAGCATGCGCCTTCCACCATTTGCACGCCCCCTGCAAGTGCTGGAAGGAGCACCCGCAGTCGAGTTCCTGATAGTCAGATTGAAGATGTCAGTGTTGAAGTACACCAGGATGAGGAGGATATAGGTGTTGCTGGCGCTGGGGAGGAAATTGACCAGGAGGATTCTGATGGTGAGGTGGTTTGTTTAAGTCAGGCACCCGGGGAGACACCTGTTGTCCGTGGGAGGAATATGGCCATTGACATGCCTGGTGAAAATACCAAAAAAATCAGCTCTTCAGTGTGGAAGTATTTCAACAGAAATGCGGACAACATTTGTCTAGCCGTGTGTTGCCTTTGTCAAGCTGTAATAAGTAGGGGTAAGGACGTTAACCACCTCGGAACATCCTCCCTTATACGTCACCTGCAGCGCATTCATCATGTCAGTGACAAGTTCAAAAACTTTGGGCGACAGCGGAAGCAGTCCACTGACCAGTAAATCCCTTCCTCTTGTAACCAAGCTCACGCAAACCACCCCACCAACTCCCTCAGTGTCAATTTCCTCCTTCCCCAGGAATACCAATAGTCCTGCAGGCCATGTCACTGGCAATTCTGACGAGTCCTCTCCTGCCTGGGATTCCTCTGATGCATCCTTGCGTGTAACGCCTACTGCTGCTGGCGCTGCTGTTGTTGCTGCTGGGAGTCGATGGTCATCCCAGAGGGGAAGTCGTAAGACCACTTTTACTACTTCCACGAAGCAATTGACTGTCCAACAGTCCTTTGCGAGGAAGATGAAATATCACAGCAGTCATCCTGCTGCAAAGCGGATAACTGAGGCCTTGGCATCCTGGGCGGTGAGAACCGTGGTTCTGGTATCCATCATTACTGCAGAGCCAACTATAGACTTGTTTGAGGTACTGTGTCCCCGGTACCAAATACCATCTAGGTTCCATTTCTCTAGGCAGGCGATACCGAAAATGAACACAGACCTCAGAAAAAGACTCACCAGTGTCCTAAAAAATGCAGTTGTACCCAATGTCCACTTAACCACGGACATGTGGACAAGTGGAGCAGGGCAGACTCAGGACTATATGACTGTGACAGCCCACTGGGTAGATGTATGGACTCCCGCCGCAAGAACAGCAGCGGCGGCACCAGTAGCAGCATCTCGCAAACGCCAACTCTTTCCTAGGCAGGCTACGCTTTGTATCACCGCTTTCCAGAATACGCACACAGCTAAAAACCTCTTACGGCAACTGAGGAAGATCATCGCAGAATGGCTTACCCCAATTGGACTCTCCTGTGGATTTGTGGCATCGGACAACGCCAGCAATATTGTGTGTGCATTAAATATGGGCAAATTCCATCACGTCCCATGTTTTGCACATACCTTGAATTTGGTGGTGCAGAATTATTTAAAAAACGAGAGGGGGATGCAAGAGATGCTGTCGGTGGCCAGAAGAATTGCGGGACACTTTCGGCGTACAGGCACCACGTACAGAAGACTGGAGCAATACCAAAAACGCCTGAACCTGCCCTGCCATCATCTGAAGCAAGAAGTGGTAACGAGGTGGAATTCAACCCTCTATATGCTTCAGAGATTGGAGGAGCAGCAAAAGGCCATTCAAGCCTATACAACTGAGCACGATATAGGAGGTGGAATGCACCTGTCTCAAGCGCAGTGGAAAATGATTTCAACGTTGTGCAAGGTTCTGCAACCTTTTGAACTTGCCACACGTGAAGTCAGTTCAGACACTGCCAGCCTGAGTCAGGTCATTCCCCTCATCAGGCTTTTGCAGAAGAAGCTGGAGACATTGAAGGAGGAGCTAACACAGAGCGATTCCGCTAGGCATGTGGGACTTGTGGATGGAGCCCTTAATTCGCTTAACAAGGATTCACGGGTGGTCAATCTGTTGAAATCAGAGCACTACATTTTGGCCACCGTGCTCGATCCTAGATTTAAAACCTACGTTGTATCTCTCTTTCCGGCAGACACAAGTCTGCAGGGGTTCAAAGAACTGCTGGTGAGAAAATTGTCAAGTCAAGCGGAACGCGACCTGTCAACATCTCCTCCTTCACATTCTCCCGCAACTGGGGGTGCGAGGAAAAGGCTCAGAATTCCGAGCCCACCCGCTGGCGGTGATGCAGGGTAGTCTGGAGCGACTGCTGATGCTGACATCTGGTCCGGACTGAAGGACCTGCCAACGATTACGGACATGTCGTCTACTGTCACTGCATATGATTCTCTCCCCATTGAAAGAATGGTGGAGGATTATATGAGTGACAGCATCCAAGTAGGCACGTCAGACAGTCCGTACGTATACTGGCAGGAAAAAGAGGCAATTTGGAGGCCCTTGCACAAACTGGCTTTATTCTACCTAAGTTGCCCTCCCACAAGTGTGTACTCCGAAAGAGTGTTTAGTGCCGCCGCTCACCTTGTCAGCAATCGGCGTACAAGGTTACTTCCAGAAAATGTGGAGAAGATGATGTTCATTAAAATGAATTATAATCAATTCCTCCATGGAGACATTCACCAGCAGCAATTGCCTCCACAAAGTACACAGGGAGCTGTGATGGTGGATTCCAGTGGGGACGAATTGATAATCTGTGAGGAGGGGGATGTACACGGTGATGAATCGGAGGATGATGATGAGGTGGACATCTTGCCTCTGTAGAGCCAGTTTGTGCAAGGAGAGATTAATTGCTTCTTTTTTGGTGGGGGTCCAAACCAACCCGTCATTTCAGTCACAGTCGTGTGGCAGACCCTGTCACTGAAATGATGGGTTGGTTAAAGTGTGCATGTCCTGTTTATACAACATAAGGGTGGGTGGGAGGGCCCAAGGACAATTCCATCTTGCACCTCTTTTTTCTTTCATTTTTCTTTGTGTCATGTGCTGTTTGGGGAGTGTTTTTTGGAAGGGCCATCCTGCGTGACACTGCAGTGCCACTCCTAGATGGGCCAGGTGTTTGTGTCGGCCACTTGGGTCGCTGAGCTTAGTCACACAGCTACCTCATTGCGCCTCTTTTTTTCTTTGCGTCATGTGCTGTTTGGGGAGTGTTTTTTGGAAGGGCCATCCTGCGTGACACTGCAGTGCCACTCCTAGATGGGCCAGGTGTTTGTGTCGGCCACTTGGGTCGCTGAGCTTAGTCACACAGCTACCTCATTGCGCCTCTTTTTTTCTTTGCGTCATGTGCTGTTTGGGGAGTGTTTTTTGGAAGGGCCATCCTGCGTGACACTGCAGTGCCACTCCTAGATGGGCCAGGTGTTTGTGTCGGCCACTTGGGTCGCTGAGCTTAGTCACACAGCTACCTCATTGCGCCTCTTTTTTTCTTTGCGTCATGTGCTGTTTGGGGAGTGTTTTTTGGAAGGGCCATCCTGCGTGACACTGCAGTGCCACTCCTAGATGGGCCAGGTGTTTGTGTCGGCCACTTGGGTCGCTGAGCTTAGTCACACAGCTACCTCATTGCGCCTCTTTTTTTCTTTGCGTCATGTGCTGTTTGGGGAGTGTTTTTTGGAAGGGCCATCCTGCGTGACACTGCAGTGCCACTCCTAGGTGGGCCAGGTGTTTGTGTCGGCCACTTGGGTCGCTGAGCTTAGTCACACAGCTACCTCATTGCGCCTCTTTTTTTCTTTGCGTCATGTGCTGTTTGGGGAGTGTTTTTTGGAAGGGCCATCCTGCGTGACACTGCAGTGCCACTCCTAGATGGGCCAGGTGTTTGTGTCGGCCACTTGGGTCGCTGAGCTTAGTCACACAGCTACCTCATTGCGCCTCTTTTTTTCTTTGCGTCATGTGCTGTTTGGGGAGTATTTTTTTGAAGGGCCATCCTGCCTGACACTGCAGTGCCACTCCTAGATGGGCCAGGTGTTTGTGTCGGCCACTTGGGTCGCTGAGCTTAGTCACACAGCTACCTCATTGCGCCTCTTTTTTTCTTTGCGTCATGTGCTGTTTGGGGAGTGTTTTTTGGAAGGGCCATCCTGCGTGACACTGCAGTGCCACTCCTAGATGGGCCAGGTGTTTGTGTCGGCCACTTGGGTCGCTGAGCTTAGTCATCCAGCGACCTCGGTGCAAATTTTAGGACTAAAAATAATATTGTGAGGTGTGAGGTGTTCAGAATAGACTGAAAATGAGTGGAAATTATGGTTATTGAGGTTAATAATACTTTGGGATCAAATTGAACCCCAAATTCTATGATTTAAGCTGTTTTTTAGGGTTTTTTGAAAAAAACACCCGAATCCAAAACACACCCGAATCCGACAAAAAAAATTCGGTGAGGTTTTGCCAAAACGCGTTCGAACCCAAAACACGGCCGCGGAACCGAACCCAAAACCAAAACACAAAACCCGAAAAATTTCCGATGCACATCTCTAGTAAAAACCTGCTGAGGGACTTTGATTAGAACTGATCAGCCGAATTAAAGATTAGAATTCAGTCCGTCAAATCAGGCAAAAAATCGCAAAAGAGCTCCAGACTCCCGCTGCCAGCATCGGCGAGTAGCTAATCCCTGAGTAGGATGAACAGGGGAGACAAACAGACAAAACTGCACAAGGACGTACTTAACCTTACAACATGAACGTATACAACGACTAATAAACTGAACTGTAAGTCAACGAAAGGCTCAAGGAACTGGGTTAATGTATCATCTGTAACTTGACGACTTCCATCGCCCCACGGCCTGGATCTCCGCAACGGAAAACCCCGCCGACGCAGCCGACGTCGCCGCACCGATACGGAAGGAATGCGTACCGAAAGCAGCAGGTGAAAGGCCCAAGCTCGCCAGACAGCGACTCAGCATCCAACGAAACTGATACTTCGTTAGAGGATAACCGTCATAATGCAGCAGCCACGACCCCTGCACAGCTGGCCGAACCGCTGCATACTTCGATGCCAACCTCACCGGGCAAATGCTCTCCTCCAGAGACGGAACCAAAGTGACCCATCGCCCTCTACCTACTTGGTCCGTCTTAGAGCGACGCAATCTGCATAGCAAGGACCTGTCACCCACCACCATGTCATCCAGAAGCATGCGCGAGCCTGTCCGCTTAGATGGCGCTACCAGCTCCGAAACACGAAAGGCTCCATGGTAAGCCATGGAGAACGCCACTGGAACAAAAGCGATTCAAAAATTGATGAGGCGATACCGCCAACCGCATCGATGACCGCTGGTAGCAAGGCTGCATCGATGGGCCGTCGCCTATCAGGCGGCGGCCACACCACGTGCGCCCACCCTTTCATCGCCTTAACCAGAAGCCCGCTCTTTGTCACGTCAGGGACGCCCTTGATTTTACTAAAAAACGAAATCCCAGCTAAGTACCGGGACACCACCGCTCTGGACCTACCCGTGACAAAGAGCTACCAAATAAAAGAAAGCATTATCTGATGCCCGCTCTTACCTGCATGACTACGTCCTTGGATAAACTCTTCCCACTCACTCCAAGCTTGCCCGTAAGCCTTGAGCGTGTTCGGAGCCACCGACCGCATCGCTAGACCTTCCAGTCCGGTCCGATCACCTGCCAGACATAACCGGGACATTGAAACCCACGCTCATCGGCCTCGGGTGCCAACAAACGAAATCTTTCCCACTGACCGCGGGACAACGCGTCGGCAATACCGTTCTCAAGCCCTGACACATGCTGCGCGCGGAACCATACATTCTTATGTAAGCATGTCAGCAGCAATCGCCCGAGCACCCTCAGAACCACCAGCGACTTTGCCCTCTGGTTATTGACCGCATGCACCACGCCCAGATTGTCACATCTAAACAAAATGCTGCGATGAGCCAGATGATCGCCCCAAACCTCCATTGCCACCATAATGGGGAAAAGCTCCAGCAGCAAAAGGTCCTTAGTGAAACCTTCGCGATGCCATTCCTCAGGCCACGAGGCCATGCACCAAGATCCCTCTAGGTAGCAACCGAACCCAGAGGAACCCGCCGCGTCGGTAAACAGCTGTAATCGAGCATTGTCGACTGTTGGGGCCTGCCAGATATGCACCCCATTGAAGTCCTCCAGGAACGAGTCCCAGACGGCCAAATCCCTCTTAATCTCGGAGGACAAACGAATAAAATGATGCGGCCTGGCACACCCCGCCGTCGCCCTCTCCAGCTTACGGCAGAAAACCCTGCCCATCGGGATCACCCGGCATGCAAAGTTCAAGAGGCCCAGCAATGACTGCGCCTGCCTCAGCGTGACTTTCCGTGACATTACGAACTGGCGAATAACCTCGCGGAGCTTTGCAACCTTGGCCTGAGAAAGGCGACACGATCTTGCCACCGTGTCGATTTCAATCCCCAAGAATGACAAACAGGAAACAGGCCCCTCCGTTTTATCCTCGGCTACGGGAACTCCAAAGTGATAAAACAACGCTCGGATGCTGAACAGCAAGTCGCTGCAGCGCGGCGCATTCGCCGGTCCCACACACCGGAAATCATCGAGGTAATGCGCAACTCCATGACCGCCTGAAGAAGACTCCACGCACCAATGCAAAAATGTGCTAAACCTTTCGAAAAATGAGCAGGAAACTGAACATCCCATCGGCAAACATTTGTCAATGAAATATTCTGCTCCGATCCGAAGACCCATAAAACGGAACGAGTCCGGATGCAACGGGAGCAACCTAAAAGCGGATTCCACATCTATCTTAGCCATCAGAGCCCCCGGGCCGTAACCACGGACCAGCCCCAGCGCCTCGTCAAACGACTGGTACACGACCGAGCAGTGTGCCGGCGGTATCGCGTCGTTGACCGATGACCCCGATGGGTAAGAAAGATGCTGAATGAGCCGAAAGGCACCCGGAGTCTTCTCGGGGACTACCCCCACTGGGGAAATGACCAAGTCATCCACAGGGGGCGAGCTAAAAGAGCCCTCCATCCTACCGAGTCGCACCTCCTTCTCAACTTTCTCGCGCAAAACGGACGGCATGGAGCGAGCGGACTGAAGATTCCGTGGAGCCTTGACAGAGACCTCGCCCGCAACAGGCAGGCGGAAACCGAACTTAAAACCATGGAACAAAACTGAGCATCCATTCTATTCGGATACCAATCCAAACATTTGGACATGGCGTCCAAATTAATCGGCGTTGGGGCCCTGAGGAGCGATCCCGCTCGCGCCGGGCCTAGTGTAGCTTTGCTTCCCCCTCGCGCCTTACCGATTCCCTTTAAAGCAGTTGGAGGCCGGGTGGAAGCCGCCGCATTGCAAGCACAAATGTCGAAACCGACACTGCTTGCCGAAGGAACAGGTCGCATTATTAAATGCGAAGCACTTACCCTTCGCGGCGGCCTGCCCACCCCCGCGGGCAGCCAACCTACCTTTCCGACTTGGACCCCCTTCCGCGCTATTCCCCTGGGCGGACGACCCTGTGCGCTGCGCATCCGCCCCAGAATTCCGGGGCTCCTTTGCGGATTGAGAAGCCCGGGTGACCTGGAGCCAGACCTCCACGTCCTTGCACCCGAAGTCAATAATCCGCAAGCAGTCCTGCTTTTCTCGGAATTTCTCATCATACATCCGCCATTCGATACCCGATGAAGTGCGCTGCATATCGTGAATCAAGTGCAGGTATAGGATGACGTTCATATGTTCGTCAGGCCTATCTTAGAGGTAGCACGCCGCAAAGACGCAAAAACCGACTGCCAGTTGTCGAAAGTACGGAAAGCTTCAGCTCCGATGCCCTTCTTAACTGCCGCCGACTTATAATCCTTCTTTGCGTCCTTGGTCAGCACGAACATGTCCACGTAATCGCCCCTGCATATCTTCCTACGGCAGCTATCCCGTAACCCCCTCAAAACTGCCGTGTAATCACAGTGTACCACCGCAGGCAAATCGCGGTGCTTCTTGGCCCTGCGAGCGTCCTCGCTAACCCGCCTACGCCTCTTCCGCCGCTCCTGCCGCCCCGCTGCCCTCTTAGCGTACTTTGTCGCCCGCTTTTTTGCCCTAGTCACGCTACTGACGTCAGACGTCTGAGACGAGAGTGATGAAGAGGAACTGAGAGAGCTGGAGCGCGTGGTGGACCCCGACGCCGACTGGTAAACCTCACCTGACGCTGACGACTGATCGGCCTGGGAGTCCTCCGGCGTGGAAACTGCGACATCCTCCTCATCGCTCACGACCACATCAACCTCTCCGCAATCTCCTGAAAAATAAGACACAGCACGGGACCCGGAAGCCACTCCAGGAGGATTCCTAGCACTCCGGGGCAAAGAAGTCCTCTCCTCGCGTCCGCGCTCCGTCCGTACTGGACGGTGTCCCAACTGCGCAGCGGCCGCCCCCAGGTCACGGCAAGCGCGCGCAATTCGCCGAGCCGCTGACCCCTGCTGCGCACTGGACGCGCCCGCTTCGGCGCGAGCGCCGGAACACCTCGACGCCCCCGGGGATGCGGCCGCGGCCAATGGGCCCAATGCCGCCGCCACCGTAGAGAGGGCCAACGCCAGCTCGCTGGAAGCCTCATGACTTCCGCAAAAGTCGCGGCCGGCACCGGCGGGAGCCCCCGCAGATGCTGGCACACATCTCCTGGCCCGTTGGCCGACAGGTGCCGACGGGGAACGCGACAACCAAAGCACCGCCTGGTCCGCCGGCAATCTGCCGGCCCCCCCGACGACGATTGGTGCGGTCCCCCACCAATCCTCCACACTAGACCGTGACCGCTGGCCCTCGCTGCCGCTGGAGTGCCTGCTGCCTGCCCCCCCTCGCGTGGCCTCCCCCTGCCGACCTGAGCTCTCCCCGTCCACAGGGTAAGCACCTCTGCGGGGCTCCGAGCTAGGGCTCCGTACATTGCCCCGCCCCCCCCCGCTGCCGCTCCCCGCTGGACTCCGGCATTAAGGGAGGCAGCAGGGGAGACACTGACACAGGAGGCGCCGCTGCGCGCACACGTGCGCGAAAGGCGCCGCTCCCTGAGAGCGCGGGCGTGCGCGCACCCCGTGCAAACGGCCCGCCTCTTCCCGCCACCGTCCTCCTCGCGTCTCTACTCCCACCAGCAGGGACCGCAGGACGAGGCCCCGCGACCGGCCTCGCCCGCCCCGCCGTCGCCTTCCACCCACACCGGCCCCCTCGCGCGGCATCAGTCTGCGGCCGCGACAAAGGGGACGGGTGGGAAACTGTGCTGGGATCCCCCGTAGGCTGCCCGCTCAGGCACGCACCCGCGCGCCCGCGGGCGCCCGCTCCCGGCATCGGCGCCTCACCCGCAATCATAGCAGGCGAAGGCCCATGCTCGGCCACCCCCGTACTTTTCAACACAGTTAGGTCCACCCCTCACAGGAGTCCACCCCTCACAGTTAGGTCCACCCCTCCATTCCTATGCTGTCATTTCGCTCTCCTAAAGGACTCAGAGATACACCGGTACTCAAGGTAAAACATAGCAGTATAGCAGCAGTATGCAGAGGATCATACGGTCAAGCAGGAACAGCAGTATCAGGTATAACAGGTATTTCATGCAGGATCTATGTACTACATAGCCTTGTAGTACTGCGATGCTCAGACACAGTTACAAGATGCCATCTTGGTAAAGTTCTCACAGTGGCCTTGCTACAGAAGGTGGAGACTGCGCTGGAGCACAGGGATCCGGTCTGAAGATCGACAGTGTCTAGGTCGACAATGTTTAGGTCGACCACTATAGGTCGACAGTCACTAGGTCGACATGGATGGAAGGTCGACAGGGTTTATAGGTCGACATGTGCTAGGTCGACAGGTCTAAAGGTCGACATTAGTTTTTCACATTTTTTTTTCATACTTAACGATCCACGTGGACTACGATTGGAACGGTAAAGTGTGCCGAGCGAAGCGAAGGCACCATGCCTGAAGCATGCACTAATTTGGGATCCCGGTCACTCTACGAAGAAAACGACATAAAAAAAACCAAAAACTCATGTCGACCTTTAGACCTGTCGACCTAGCACATGTCGACCTAGAAACCATGTCGACCTTCCATCCATGTCGACCTAGTGACTGTCGACCTATAGTGGTCGACCTAAACATTGTCGACCTAGACACTGTCGATAAACCGAACCACACCCGGAGCACACTCTCCTAAAACAAAAACAATGTTTCAGTTATCTCTGTGCTATTATTTTCTTGAATAAAAAATGCACACAATAAATGTGGACTATTTTCCAATAAAAAAAAAGACTAAAGAAAAGCTATTTACTCCAGTATGCTAGTAAAATAATATCCTTTATCTCACTAGACAAGCAATGAAAAATGTAGTTAAGTGAAAACAAGAATATGAACCTCAAACTAAACAAATCAGCTTTGTCATGAACCTTGACGTTATCTTGCCACCTCAAACTTAATATTTCCAAAACAGAATTAATTATATTTCCTCGGGCAAACAGTAGTTACCGACCTGATATTTCTTTCACTGTTGAGAACTTGACAATCCTACTCCACAAGCTCACTGTCTAGGTATCATCCTTGATTCTGAACTGTTCTTTGTTCCCCACATTCAATCTGTCTCCTAATCATGTTACATGCATCTAAAAAACATATCCAAAATATGACCATATCTTACACAAGACACTGAAAAAACTCTTATCCATGCCCTCATTATCTACCACATTGATCATTACAATACTCTTCTTACTGGTTTTCCCAAAAAAAGACTCTCCACTAGAATCTACTGTATTCTGAATGTAGCTGCGAGACTAATTTTCCTTGCAAGATGTTTATTTGTCTGTGGATCCACTCTGCCAGTCCCCCCATTGGTTACCTGTACTCTACCATATTCAATTTACTGTAAAATACTTTTACTCACACACAAGGCTATTAACTAGTGATGTGCACCGGAAATTTTTCGGGTTTTGTGTTTTGGTTTTGGATTCGGTTCCGCGGCCGTGTTTTGGATTCGGACGCATTTTGGCAAAACCTCCCTGAAATTTTTTTTGTCGGATTCGGGTGTGCTTTGGATTCGTTTTTTTTTTTACAAAAATCCTCAAAATGGCTTAAATCATAGAATTTGGAGGTCATTTTGATCCCATAGTATTATTAACCTCAATAACCATAATTTCCACTCATTTCCAGTCTATTCTGAACACCTCACAATATTATTTTTAGTCCTAAAATTTGCATCGAGGTCGCTGGATGACTAAGCTAAGCGACCCAAGTGGCCGACACAAACACCTGGCCCATCTAGGAGTGGCACTGCAGTGTCAGACAGGTTGGCCGATTTAAAAAATAGTCCCCAAACAGCACATGATGCAAAGAAAAAAAGAGGTGCACCAAGGTCGCTGGATGGCTAAGCTAAGCGACCCAAGTGGCCGACACAAACACCTGGCCCATCTAGGAGTGGCACTGCAGTGTCAGACAGGATGGCCGATTTAAAAAATAGTCCCCAAACAGCACATGATGCAAAGAAAAAAGAGGTGCACCAAGGTCTCTGGCTGGCTAAGCTAAGCGACCCAAGTGGCCGATACAAACACCTGGCCCATCTAGGAGTGGCACTGCAGTGTCAGACAGGATGGCCGATTTAAAAAATAGTCCCCAAACAGCACATGACGCAAAGAAAAAAGAGGTGCACCAAGGTCGCTGGATGGCTAAGCTAAGCGACCCAAGTGGCCGACACAAACACCTGGCCCACCTAGGAGTGGCACTGCAGTTTTCTAGCGAGAGGATGAGTGCTTCCATCCTCATGTGAATCTGAACCACTAGCCATGAACATAGGCAAGGGCCTCAGCCGTTCCTTGCCACTCCGTGTCGTAAATGGCATATTGGCAAGTTTACGCTTCTCATCAGATGCTTTTAATTATGATTTTTGGGTCATTTTACTGAACTTTTGTAGTATACTTGACGACACAGAGGTAGAGCAATGGACTACTGTACCGTACTGCTATATATTATATACTGGTGGTCAGCAAAATTCTGCACTGTCCTCCTACTATATAATACTGCGCACAACTAAAATGGACCACAGGTATGGATGGATAGTATACTTGACGACACAGAGGTAGTTAGAGCAGTGGACTACTGTACCGTACTGCTATATATTATATACTGGTGGTCAGCAAAATTCTGCACTGTCCTCCTACTATATAATACTGTGCACAACTAAAATGCACCACAGGTATGGATGGATAGTATACTTGGCGACACAGAGGTATGTAGAGCAGTGGACTACTGTACCGTACTGCTAAATATTATATACAGGTGGTCAGCAAAATTCTGAACTGTCCTCCTACTATATAATACTGCGCACAACTAAAATGCACAACAGGTATGGATGGATAGTATACTTGACGACACAGAGGTAGGTAGAGCAGTGGACTACTGTACCGTACTGCTATATATTATATACTGGTGGTCATCAAAATTCTGCACTGTCCTTCTTCTATATAATACTGCGCACAACTAAAATGCACCACAGGTATGGATGGATAGTATACTTGACCACACAGAGGTAGGTAGAGCAGTAGACTACTGTACCGTACTGCTATATATTATATACTGGTTGTCAGCAAAATTCTGCACTGTCCTACTATATAATACTGCGCACAACTAAAATGCACCACAGGTATGGATGGATAGTATACTTGATGACACAGAGGTAGGTAGAGCAGTGGACTACTGTACTGTACTGCTATATATTATATACTGGTGGTCAGCAAAATTCTGCACTGTCTTCCTACTATATAATACTGCACACAACTAAAATGCACCACAGGTATGGATGGATAGTATTCTTGACGACACAGAGGTATACAGAGCAGTGGACTACTGTACCGTACTGCTATATATTATATACTGGTGGTCAGCAAAATTCTGCACTGTCCTCCTACTATATAATACTCCGCACAACTAAAATGCACCACAGGTATGGATGGATAGTATACTTGACGACACAGAGGTAGGTAGAGCAGTGGACTACTGTACCGTACTGCTATATATTATATACTGGTGGTCAGCAAAATTCTGCACTGTCCTCCTACTATATAATACTCCGCACAACTAAAATGCACCACAGGTATGGATGGATAGTATACTTGACGACACAGAGGTAGGTAGAGCAATGGACTACTGTACCGTACTGCTACAGGTTGAGTATCCTTTATCCAAAATGCTTGGGACCAGAAGTATTTTGGATATCGGATTTTTCCGAATTTTGGAATAATTGCATACCATAATGAGATATCATGTCGATGGGACCCAAGTCTAAGCACAGAATGCATTTATGTTTCATATACACCTTATACACACAGCATGAAGGTAACTTTAGCCAATATTTTTAATAACTTTGTACACACACTTTGTTTAATGGACATTCACACAATGCATTTATGTTTCATATACACCTTACACACACAGCCTGAAGGTCATTTAATACAATATTTTTAATAACTTTGTGTATTAAACAAAGTTTGTGTACATTGAGCCATCAAAAAACAAAGGTTTCACTATCTCACTCTCACGCAAAAAATTCCGTATTTCGGAATATTCCGTATTTCGGAATATTTGGATATGGGATACTCAACCTGTATATATTATATACTGGTGGTCAGCAAAATGCTGCACTGTCCTCCTATATAATACTGCGCACAACTAAAATGCACCACAGGTATGGATGGATAGTATACTTGACGACACAGAGGTAGGTAGAGCAGTGGCCTACTGTACCGTACTGCTATATATTATATACTGGTGGTCAGCAAAATTCTGCACTGTCCTCCTACTATATAATACTGTGCAGAACTAAAATGCACCACAGGTATGGATGGATAGTATACTTGACGACACAGAGGTAGGTAGAGCAGTGGACTACTGTACCGTACTGCTATATATTACTGGTGGTCACTGGTCAGCAAAATTCTGCACTGTCCTCCTACTATATACTACAGTGCAGCACAGATATGGAGCGTTTTTCAGGCAGAGAACGTAGATATTTTCAGCACACTGAGCACAGATATTTACAAGCAGACTGAGCACAGATACTTGCAGCACAATTATTAATTAATTAATTAATTAATTATTAATCATTTGGATAGTGGTACGATGGAACCCAGCAGCTTGGCTCATCACTAATTTTAACCATGTTTATATATATGAGTGCATTCTTGACGGTCCCAGCTCCCTCACCTCTTCATCACTCCAAGTTGCCATTGTATAATATATTTGCAGTAAGAAAACGCTTCTAAACCCACTCTCATGTGTCTCATGTGTTTTTCCTCCAGCTTCCTTCTTCTGCCTGGTGACATCACACATGGAGACAGCCTATCACCTCCTGTGGCTTGGAAATACCGTTTCAGAGCCTTTCACACTGCACAGTGAAACGGTTCTGAACCGGGTAGAACCCTGCTTTTTAACCGTTTCAAAATACCAGTATTTTGAAAACGGTAAATTCAAGGTGGCCCTTTCACATCGCAGCTAGAACCGTTTAGGAAGGCTGAAAAATCTGCAATTTACCGGGTTAAAGCTGCGGTGTGAAATGGGTATAAGACTCTCCTCTAGTCTCAAAGCCTTCAAGCGTTCCCTGAAATGTACCTCTTCAGGCAAGGTTATCAAATTCTGGAACCGCTCACATAACCTTTATATTCTTTCCTATCCAATTATATCCCCACTGTAGGGTCCACACATATCCTCACATATTTTCTTTCTTCACTTTCCTATCGTCTTGACCACAAGCCAACATTGCTGTGTGACCATATCATACAGCTCACCAAGAACCTTTGCAATTTGGTGGACCATTAGTAGGCTGACCATATTATCCCTTTAACCTGTGACACTCATGAATTACACAGGTTCAGTGGCTGCTTAAAACCAGGTGAAATGCAGGCTTGTAGTCAGCCAGCCACAGAACCTGTGTAATTCATGAGTGTCCCAGGTTAAAGGGATTATATGGTCAGCCTACATTATGCAATAGATAGCACCTCTGCTTCTGTATCAATGCCTGTTTCCATATAGATTGTAAGATTGTGAGCAGGACCTTCCTATCTCTTTGTCTGTTTGTTATTACTCAGTTTTGTTATAACACTGTTGTTTCCTAATGGTAAAGTGCAACAGAATATGCTGCGCTATATAAGAAACTGTTAATAAATAAATGAACCTGGGAAAATCCTTTGTTCATGAAGTTGTTATTCATTCTACTTACTTTCTTAAATACATTAAAATGACTTAAAAACAATGTACTATCACACAGTACTTTGCAAATATAATACATTTAGATATTTCTATTATACTAACTACAGCAGAGCTGGATTAAGGGGAGGTCTTGGGGGTAAATACCTTGGGCCCCCTTTCCAAATGGGCCCATCGCAACACCACAGATTGAATCTCTCTAACGATCCGATCTGCGGTGCTGCGCTCCTGTCTCTCAACCCCAGTACCGCCGGCGGCTGCGGGCGGCAGCAGACAGCAGAGAAAGGGCAGCTGAGCTGAGCGTCAGCTCAGCTGTCCAATGGATAAATGAAATTGCAGCCTGGGGCTCGGTCATTGGCTGGGCGCGCAGGCTACAAGGAAGTGCACCGGGCCCCCCATAGCCTTAATCCAGCTCTGAACTACAGTGTACAGCAGTGGTCTCCAACCTTAATTGGGGTGTGAGCTACTTTTGGAAAATAAAACCTCTGAAGGAGCTCCCCCCCCCCCCAATGCGCGTACGTTTCTGCAAAAATGGGTGTGGCCTCACAGAATTGGGTGTGGCCTCACAATTACAAGCAATGCCCCCCCGCGTAGTGCCAGATACACAAATAATGCCCCTCAGCAGTGCCAGATACACAAACAATGTCATTCAGCAGTGCCAGATAGTCAAATAATGCCTCCCAGCAGTGCCAGATAAACAAATTATGCCCCTCAGCAGTGCCAGATACACAAATAATGCCCCCAGCAGTGCCAGATACACAAATAATGCCCCCCAGCAGTGCCAGATACAATGCTCCCACCAGTGCCAGATACAATTCCCCCCGCAGCGCCAGATAAAATGCCCCCCCCGCAGTGTCCGATACAGTACTCCACACAGTGCTAACCCTTGCTGGCTTCTTCTACTGCCGCCGATGCTGCTCCTCCTGTATGAAGGACGGAAGGGGAGGAGAGCGCAACGCGCGCCTCTCCTGTGAAGTCCGGAGAGCGGCAGCGGTGAGGGTGACAGAGTCTCCGGCAGCGGCTGGCATTTAAAATATGGTGCTGGTAAGTGAGCCAATCAAAACTCGCGGTCCGGCAGCCAATCAGGTGCCGCCACTGCCGGTTTACGAGCTCTGATTGGCTGACGGCCTGCACCATATTAAAAATGAAGGGAGGAGAAGTGCCAGTGACTGCCCAAGCCCATGCGCTCTGTGAGCTACCGAAAATACTATGGCGAGCTACCAGTAGCTCGCGAGCTACGGGTTGGAGATCACTGGTGTACAGTATATCATACTAACTATACAGTACATGGAGCAGTATAGCAGCTGACACTCTTATTAAAATGGTGTATCAGCCATCTTAAGATGAATGATTAGAGTGGAATACAGCTTAGAATGTAAATCAAGAAGGACAGTTTAAACAATATAGACTCTTCATACTAAGTCAAATATAGACTAAAGAATTCACTCTTCCTTGTATATTTGCCTCCTCTCTGTAACTTAGCACTGGCAACCACTGGTGGCAGAATTCTGTGGGTTGGAGTTTAAGTTGGATTCAACAAGCACCTACACTGGTAAATAGCTTATTGCAGAAATTCGGTACCTCCACTTGTTGTCCAGGTGTAAAGAGGGAGTAGAGTCCACCAAGGGTTGGCTCAGGAACAACCCCTTTATCCTAGAGTATACCTTAGTGAACCCTATCTCTTACCTCCCCCCACACTTCAATATTGCACAAAAATTAAAAGATACAGAATATTATCTTTATTATAGGTGAACAAAGAAAGACATACAGTGTACATAGCAACTTGAATTATAGACCAGGTGTCACTTTCTATGACGGATACTGTAGTTTGTATAACTTTCTGTTTTATTGTGTGATTGCCAAGTAATAACACAAGTTATACAAATTATACTATTGAAATGCAATTATATATCCCTGAGAAATAACTGAAAATTAGTAAACGGTAGTTTACTAATACACAACATCCCTCAATTTACGTACACTGGCCGACACTCCTATAAGCTTTTAAACCTTCCCATCTGAATGTAATATAACATATATTATACCTCCTATTCCTTAATCATTCTCAATACCTACTGTATATACTGTATACTGTAGTAAAAATGTTGTCGCAACGGCCCGCCAGCGTGTTCAGCTACACTTCCACGTCGCCTTACCCTGACATCACGGTGCGCCGCAGGCGAGTTATCATGGAGACCAGCAAAACAAAACATTGTTGTCCACGGAAGCTGACTGTGAAATAAACATATTGAAAAACTTAAAAAACACATATACACACATACAATATCTGAATTATGAGGCTATGTAATGCTGACAGAGGGTACTCATTAAGAGCAAATAGCTGTGGTCATAATATCTATATACTATAATTAAAACTAGTGTATCTATAACGTTTATTACACTACAGTCTAATACAAAACCTGCAGATGATTAAATTACTATGGCCACTAAGCGCAGCCAATGTTATATGAATACTATGCTTGGTGGGGCTATAACAAGCACTGAAGCCCCAGGTTCTCATTGAGTCCCCTGGGAGACAAAGTGCCCAAAGTGTAAATCCACCTAGAGTCCTTCTGCTGTAATCATCTGTCTCTATTACCACCCCTTATTATAAGGGGAACATGATCTATAAGAATGGCTCTAATACTAGCCACTCCATGGTTAGCAGCCAAACAATGACGTGCAAATGGCTGATCACTGGTGCCTTTTTCATGTGCTTTGTTAATCGCACTACGATGTAAAGCCATCTTTTCACTGATTTGGCATATGGTCTTGCCAACATAGGCAAGAACACACGGACATGTAAGAATATAAACCACGGGGTATATTTACTAAGATCCCGATTTTGGCAGATTTTGTGTTTTTTGTTCAAAGTGTCATCTCGGCAATTTACTAAACACAAAATTCGGCAGTGATGAGGGCATTCGTATTTTTTTTTGAGGGCAGAGAAAAAAAATACGAATGAATACACCATCGGTCAAACACGCCTGTTATTTTATACAACTTGGTAATTTACTAACAATTCGTATTCACAATCACTGCCGGCAATAGCCAAACACTGCCGGTAAATGTTACAATTTGTAATAAAAAGCAGTTTTCAAATAGACCTGCTTTTTTATCCATATTCTGATAGGCATGCACGGATCAGTGAGATCTGTGCATGCTTATCAGTAGGAAGGGGTGTGAATGGGTTAAAAATTTAAAAAATTGGTGTGGGGTCCACGCTACTAAGCATAACCAGTCTCGGGCTCTTTGAGCCGGTCCTGGTTGTAAAAATACAGGGGGAAAAATTACTGGGGTCCCCCCATATTTAAACAACCAGCACCGGGCTCTGCTCCTGGTCCTGGTGCAAAAAATACGGGGGACAAAAACGTAGGGGCCCCCATATTTTTAACACCCGCACCGGGCTCCACTAGCCAGAGAGATAATGCCACAGCTGGGGGACACTTTTATATAGGTCCTTAAGGCCGTGGCATTACCCCCCCCCCCCAACTCATCACCCCTAGCCGGGGTACCCTGGAGTAGTGGGGATCCCTTAAATCAAGAGGTCCCCCCCTCCAGCTACCCAAGGGCCAGGGGAGAAGCCCGAGGCTGTCTCCTGCGGGCCCATTATTCTCCCGCATGCTGGTACTTGTGGTTCTCCAAGTACCAGCTTGCGATTGGGAGGCTTACTGGGACTTGGGACTTGCTGAGACTCCGTGGGCGGTGGATGGGAGGCTGATAGCCATAGTGTAAAAATAAAGAATATTGTTTTTTGTAGAAGAACTACAAGTCTACCCTTAAAGAATTATCACTTAGGACGGACATTGTGATCCGCAAAGCGGACAAGGGGGGATCCATAGTGATCCAGGACTTAGAGGCTTATGTGGGAGAATGTGTACGTCAATTAAGTGATGTCAATGTTTACAAGCAACTTAGTAAAGATCCTATGAAAGAGTATAAAAAAGAGTTAGATCTGTTATTAACGGATACCAGAGATCAGGATATAATTTCTCTAGAAGTTAGTAAGTCCCTTATGGTTGATTTTCCTACAGCACCACTGTTCTATACGGTACCCAAGGTGCATAAAACCTTGGTGGATCCTTCTGGCCGACCAATAGTGTCGACCAAAGGGTCTCTTTATCATCCTTTATTGGTTTATTTAGATGCTTATTTAAACCCTTGCATACAGGTTCTACCGTCTTATCTTAAAAACACTTCACTGTGACTCAGTTACAACATCTAGGTCTGTTACCTGAAGGTTTGCAGTTATGCAGTGCAGATGTTACAAGCCTCTATACTTGTATCCCGCATGAAGCGGGAATGGAGGCTGTGAGGTTTCTTATTGAGGATAATGCAGTGTATCAGGGCCCAGAGATAGGCTTTTTCATGCAGTTGCTTGATAAGGTCCTCAAGAGGAATTATTTTGTTTTCAATGGTGGCTTCCTTCTACAGATAGCGGAGTGTGCGATGGGGTCAGCAGTGGTCCCATCGTACACTAACGCATTTATGTACCAGGTTGAAATAAATGTTTTATCTAGACCCCGTGGTGTCTTCTCAAGTGATTTCTTACAAACAGTATATAGACGACTTTCTGGTCTTTTGGCAGGGTCCCAGGGAACAACTGGTCTCACTTTGGGATAACCACAATGATATGCAGCACGTGGTAAAATTGACTTATGTAGTGGACGAGTTAGCGATTATCTATCTGGATGTGACTATTACCTGTAAAGGTAATGCACTTAAGACCTCGCTATACATCAACCAACTGATAGGAATAACCTGTTGAACCACCAGAGTTTTCATCCATTGTCATTGCGTAAGGGATTACTGTACTCTCAATTTTTGCGAGTACGGCGCATCACCTCTGATCCAGATGAGACAGTAGTGGCATTGGACACTATGCTTAAGAAATTTGCAGAATGGGGTTATCCCATCAGGAAATTAGAGTCATCCAAGGCACGGGTTTTAGAGTTGACAAGAGAACAAACCTTATGCCCTACTATTAGACATGCTGCACTTCCCACCACGAGGTTACCATGGGTTAATAAATATACCACCACTACTGTGAGGTCATTCAAGAAAGCCAATCAGCTATGGCCGATTATACAAACAGATACGGCATTATCAAGTTTAGCAGACACTAACCTATTACCTAGCTACAAACGAGGTAAAAATATAGGTGATTATGTCATTAAATCGGATGTCACTAATATGACTAAGTACAAGGAGTCCCATTTCTTGAGACAAAAAACAGGATGCTTTAGATGTCTTGGATGTGCTACTTGCAATACGCTGATCATGGAGGCCACATTCAACCACCCTTTAACAGGTAAAGAGTTAAACATTAAACATCGATTGACGTCTACAACCAAACACGTGGTTTATATGCTTACGTGTCCGTGTGGCCTTGCCTATGTTGGCAAGACCATACGCCAATTCCGTGAAAGGATGGTTTTACATCGTAGTGTGATTAAGAAAGCACATGAAAAGGGCACCAGTGATCAGCCATTTGCACGTCATTGTTCGGCTGCTAACCACGGAGTGACTAGTATTAGAGCCATTCTTATAGATCATGTTCCCCTTACAATAAGGGGTGGTGATAGAGACAGGTGATTACAGCAGAAGGAGTCTAGGTGGATTTACACTTTGGGCACTTTGTCTCCCAGGGGACTCAATGAGAACCTGGGGCTTCAGTGCTTTTTATGACTTGTTATAGCCCCACCTGTTATGAGCCACGGCTGTGGCTCATTCCTATATTTCATTTTGGTTATGTATTTTATGTTATACTTCTGTTTATGTTCCCCGTGGGTGTCATGGGGTGCTCGGAGCTCACCCTTAAGGAGAGGATACTGTTATGAACCACAGGTAGTGGTTCATTCCTATTTTATGTTTATAGTTCTCTTGCAGGCCAGGATTTCCTTTTGCTCTGGTTTAGAAGATATTTGTTTGCTGTCAGTGGTGAGTCTGTGTAATTGCAGCCTGTTTCCATGTGGTTGGTCTCACCTGTCTGCTAATTGCATCTTGTCAGTTTGGAGTCATGCAACGGGGCAGCTGCACAACATAATTAATTAGGCCTCTCTGTTATATGCTGGCTGAGTGCAATTCACAGACGCTGGTGATATTTCTAGATTTCCTGGGTTCCAGAGTCTTGAGTTCTGAGCTAGTCCCTGCCTGTGCCTGAGCTCCTGTCTAGCAGTGTCTGTCTAGTCGATTCCTGTGTCAGTTCCTGTGTCTGATTCCGTGTCCTGCTGAGAAGCATTCCTGTTCAGAAGTCCTGTGGCTTTGCCTATGCCTGGTCGAGTTTCTGGCTTCTTGGTGTCCACCGGTCTGTCGTTTGGGATTCTGCCTGTCCTCCAGTTCTGAGAATCTGTGTCGGCAGCATTGGGGGTTCCTGTCCATTTGCCAGTATTTGTACCGGTTCCGTGAGTAGCGGCTTTGCCGCGTCCGTCGGCCTGGGCCGCTGTATTCCTTGGTTGTATCTGTCACTGGTGTTTTGCAGAGGGTTCTGCTTATGCTGTCACCGCCGGTACACAAAAGTATTGTGTCGGAGTGTGGTCATCATTTCCTTTGTTGTTCTTTTCCTTTGGCGGCAAGCCGCACATACATTTAGTTTTAGCCTAGTTAGTAGCCCCTGGCTTTGGTTGTTTCAGTTAGAGGGCCCCTTGTTATTACCCTGTCTCAGTTCACGCTTTGTCTCTCTTTAAGACCTGAGGGGGCATCGGAGTTGGGCAGACCTAATCCGCCCTTCAAATGCGGCTGCCATGGGCCCAAGAAACCATAGTCCTGCAAGCGTGAATTGACAACATGGGTAAAACAACGGAGGTAGGGTGCCAGGGGCTATTCCCGTTCCATTTCACCAAATCCAGTATTACGTCCTGGTGCTCTGGACTCACTTCATAACATCTCCCTTGTTCTGAGCACCAGGAACCTAACATTATCACCAGCCATACCACAAAAAACAAATAAAACTTTTTTCTTTTTTGGCCCAGTCCAGTGTCAAGTCTAGAATCCAGTCCGGTGTTTAGACTCCAGTCCTGTCTAGAATTCAGTGTGCAGAATCCAGTCCGGTGTTTAGAAATCCAGTCCTGTCTAGAACTCAGTGTGCAGAATCCAGTCCGGTGTTTAGAAATCCAGTCCTGTCTAGAACTCAGTGTGCAGAATCCAGTCCGGTATTTAAAAAAAAAAAAATCCAGTTTGGTTTTGTCTAGTTTAAAAATTCAGTCTTGCCTTGTCTAGTCCTGCCTTGTCTAGTCTTGCCTTGTCTAGTCTTGCTTGTCTAGTCTTGCCTTGTCTAGTCTTGCCTTGTCTAGTCTTGCCTTGTCTTATCTAGTTTTAAATCCTCCTATGTCTACTATGCAAGCCCTGCAGGCATCTCTCTCAGCCCTGAACTCTGCTTTCAGTGCTTTGAAACCTGAATGACTAGAAGTTTTGCAGCAATCCTTAAAGCAACTGCAAAACCTTCTGACTAAAATCTTGCTCATCTTGCCAGAAGTCGTTGAGAGTACATCTATCTCTAAAGAGACTCTTGTTCACAGTATGGTGACAAGAGAATCCTCTGGTTTAATTGAAGAAAAAAAGGTTTAAAAGTTTTCTGCGGCCCAGGCTCTCAGAAGAGGAGCGTCTGTGTCGCAGAAACTTAAACTTATGCCTATATTGTGGGGGTTTAGGCCACTTTCTGCAGACCTGTGAGTTGCGCAAGCCAAAGTGTGGTGACAAGTCCTGCCCTCTGGCCAAGTTGAGTCAGGATACAAGACCTACTCCTGTCTCTACTGTGGCAGAGGTACTTGTCACACAACCCACACTAAAAAGCTCTCTGTCCTATAATTGGGATCCTTGGGCAAGGGAGCCCCATTATAGATTCAGGAATCAAAAGAGAATGTTTCTCTCCTCTCTTGATTTTCCTGTTCAAGCAGAGTTGCACACCCCTGGAGTGGTGCCCGATGCCCAGGGTCCTGGATTGGTGTCCGATGCCCAGGGTCCTGGAGTGGTGCCTGATGCCCAGGGTCCTGGAGTGGTGCCCGATGCCCAGGGTCCTGGAGTGGTGCCCGATGCTCAGGGTCCTGGAGTGGTGCCCGTTGCCCAGGGTCCTGGAGTGGTGCCCGTTGCCCAGGGTCCTGGAGTAGTGCCCGTTGCCCAGGGTCTTGAAACAGTACCCGATGCCCAGAGTGCTGGAGCGGTTCCCGATGCCCAGAGTGCTGGAGCGGTACCCGATGCCCAGAGTGCTGGAGCGGTACCCGATGCCCAGAGTGCTGGAGCGGTACCCGATGCCCAGAGTGCTGGAGCGGGACCCGATGCCCAGAGTGCTGGAGCGGTACCCGATGCTCTAGGTTATAGAGGGACATCAAATTTTATAGCTCAGGTGTCCATACCAGAAGGGGTCTCAGAAGCTGTTACCCCAGGTAGGGACTTGAAAAGCGCAACCCCAGAAAGAGTATCTGAAACCATAGTTCTAGAAGGGAACTCGAGAAGTATAACCCCAGAAGGGATCTTTGAAGTAATATCCCCAAGTGGGGTCTCGAGAGATGCAGCCTCAAAGAAGGGTCTAGAGGTCGCTTCCCCAGGAAAGAACTTAAGAGGCATAGCATTTGTGGAGGTTCTGAAGGTTATAGCTTCAGCAAAAGTCCCAGAAGTCATAGTCCCGGGAGAAGTTTTGATAATTATCGACTCAGAGAGGGAGGCCAATGGCTCAGTCCCAGTGAAGGAAGTCGATGGCTCGGTCCCAGTTAGGGAGGCCGATGGCTCGATCCCAGTGGGGGAGGCCAACGGCTCGGTCCCAGTAAAAGAATCCGAGGTGCTGACCCCAGCGGGGTTCCCGAAGGTCACTGCCCCAGGTGGGGTTCAGAAAGTCACTGCCCTGGGTGGGGTTCAGAAAGTCACTGCCCCGGGTGGGGTTCGGAAAGTCACTGCCCCGGGTGGGGTTCAGAAAGTCACTGCCCCAGGTGGGGTTCAGAAAGTTACTGCCCCGGGTGGGGTTCAGAAAGTCACTGCCCCAGGTGGGGTTCACAGAGTCTCAGTCTCGAGTAAGGTCAATAGTGACCAGGTCCTAGCAAAGCACTCCAGTCAGTCAGATGGGAAGGAAACAGATCCTGACTCTGTTGATATCTCAACATCCATAATCTTTGATGGGGACTTAGTCCAATTTCTGGCGCTTTACAAACACTATTACATCATTATGTTGTCTAGACCATTTCTGGGCATCACTTCAGAGAACCTTGTGCTCTATCTGATTTATTCCTTTAGAGGAGAGCCTTTTGAGTGGGCGACCAGCCTTATGAAAGCTGAAGATCCCATTCTTCAGGATCCCCCAGCATACAGTGATGCAATTATTAAAAGATATGGTTCCAAAGAAATTGGTTCAGGTTTCTCTAGGTCACTCATCTTGTCTGCTGAGAGTTCACCGGATACTGTAGACTTGGCACAAGAGTCTCAGCCCGTTGTTTTGACTGCAGGATGTGCTTTTCTCTCTTCTTCTAATAATAGTACTTTGCCTGAAAGTTCAGTTCCCAAGGGTAAGAAACCCATTTCTGATTTGAACGCAGCCTTGCT
Organism: Pseudophryne corroboree; assembly: GCF_028390025.1. NCBI lineage: Eukaryota > Metazoa > Chordata > Amphibia > Anura > Myobatrachidae > Pseudophryne > Pseudophryne corroboree. The sequence goes on along the minus strand of NC_086449.1, from coordinate 707,075,931 downwards.
GGGTGGTACCATCAGTTCAGACAATGTTTGGGGAATTACCTTGGTCAGACCTAAAGAGCTTTGTAAAAAGAAGAAGAAGAAGAAGAAGAAGAAGAAGAAGAAGAAGAAGAAAAATAAATAATTTTTGACTCTTGCCTTAATAAAAAAAAAAAAAGTTTTTTTTTTCCCTTGTCTTGTGTCCAGTGGCCACCGTCAAGGGGAGGGCACTGTTACAAGCTGTTGTTACAGCTTGTTTCTGTTTTCTTGTCTGTTAGACCAGTGTGTCAGGTTTTTTTTTTGTATTTCTTGTTTTGGATAGTCTGAATTTTGGGGTCCTTTGACCCCTCCTCAAGGGTGGGGGGGTAATGTTATGAGCCACGGCTGTGGCTCATTCCTATGTTTCATTTTGTTTATGTATTTTATGTTATACTTCTGTTTATGTTCCCCGTGGGTGTCATGGGGTGCTCGGAGCTCACCCTTAAGGAGAGGATACTGTAATGAACCACAGGTAGTGGTTCATTCCTATTTTATGTTTATAGTTCTCTTGCAGGCCAGGATTTCCTTTTGCTCTGGTTTAGAAGACATTTGTTTGCTGTCAGTGGTGAGTCTGTGTAATTGCAGCCTGTTTCCATGTGGTTGGTCTCACCTGTCTGCTAATTGCATCTTGTCAGTTTGGGATCATGCAACGGGGCAGCTGCACGACATAATTAATTAGACCTGTCTGTTATATGCTGGCTGAGTGCAATTCACAGACGCTGGTGATATTTCTAGATTTCCTGGGTTCCAGAGTCTTGAGTTCTGAGCTTGTCCCTGCCTGTGCCTGAGCTCCTGTCTAGCAGTGTCTGTCTAGTCGATTCCTGTGTCAGTTCCTGTGTCTGATTCCGTGTCCTGCCGTGAATCATTCCTGCCCATAAGTCCTGTGGCTTTGCCTATGCCTGGTCGAGTTTCTGGCTTCTTGGTGTCCACCGGTCTGTCGTTTGGGATTCTGCCTGTCCTCCAGTTCTGAGAGTCTGTGTCGGCAGCATTGGGGGTTCCTGTCCATTTGCCAGTATTTGTACCGGTTCCGTGAGTAGCGGCTTTGCCGCGTCCGTCGGCCTAGGCCGCTGTATTCCTTGGTTGTATCTGTCACTGGTGTTTTGCAGAGGGTTCTGCTTATGCTGTCACCGCCGGTACACAAAAGTATTGTGTCGGCGTGTGGTCAGCATTTCTTTTGTTGTTCTTTTCCTTTGGCGGCAAGCCCCACATACATTTAGTTTTAGCCTAGTTAGTAGCCCCTGGCTTTGGTTGTTTCAGTTAGAGGGCCCCTTGTTATTACCCTGTCTTAGTTCACGCTTTGTCTCTCTTTAAGACCTGAGGGGGCATTGGAGTTGGGCAGACCTAATCCGCCCTTCAGACGCGGCTGCCATGGGCCCAAGAAACCATAGTCCTGCAAGCGTGAATTGACAACATGGGTAAAACAATGGAGGTAGGGTGCCAGGGGCTATTCCCGTTCCATTTCACCAAATCCAGTATTATGTCCTGGTGCTCTGGACTCACTTCATAATATCTCCCTTTTTCTGAGCACCAGGAACCTAACACCACCGAGTATAGTATTCATATAACATTGGCTGCGCTTAGTGGCCATAGTAATTTAATCATCTGCAGAGTTTGTATTAGACTGTAGTGTAGTAAATGTTTTAGATATACTAGTTTTAATTATAGTCTATAGATATTATGAGTGACCACAGCTATTCGCTCTTAATGAGTACCCTCTGTCAGCATTACATAGCCTCATAATTCAGTTATTGTATGTGTATATGTGTTTTTTATGTTTTTCAATATGTTTGTTTCACAGTCAGCTTCCATGATCAACATTGTTTTGTTTTGCTGGTCTCCATGGTAACTTGCCTGCGACGCTGCGCTCTGTGATGTCAGGGTGTGGCTGAACACGCTGGCGGGCGATTGCGCCGTGGAGCAGATGAGTATGGTTTGTACTAATGTCTGTTCTTGTCATGTATAAATGTTTGTTTTTTTTAGCTCACTCAGTTTGTCTGGCCCCGAGGACAAGGTGCTGTCCCTGAAACATGTTGGCGCAATAAACTGACACTTCAGTAACTTCTTGTCATCAGTCTGCTTGAGTGGCGCTACCATTGCAAATGTCTATATATATATATATATATATATATATATATATATATATCTGAGCTGTTGCCCCGGCACTCTGATGATCCACTGCGTGATCCATCTTGCTCCGGTGCCCTCCCCTGCCGAGGGTCACCCCTATCAAAGTCGAAAAATATAGCGACCTATGATGCCTTGTACTAACCCCATGCGCTTGCCCGCTGCACGTGCACGTTCTCTCCCGTGCGTGCGCATATTCGCAGTTGCGTGACGGTGCCTCCACGGTCGTGCGCTCAGGCGCGTGGTATGCGCATTTACAGTAGAGTTTGTGTGCGTCTGGCGGGCGACTCGATCGTTACATAGTTAATCTAAATAGTGTATTTTATAGGTTATGGTCCCCTTAATAATATCAGTAAGTTTGTTTAGTGTAACTGGTTCATGGACAGAGAGATCCCTCTTTATATGATACGAAGGGTCAGACAGGTTTTGAGCAGTGGTGTTTAGTATGCAACGGAAGAGTATATTATTAGTAACATTCCGGTGTTGGTTTGAAAGAGATTAATCGCTCCTGCGTATAGTTATGTTTATAAGAAGTTTATGGACATTTACTGTATTTGCAGTTCATTATCCATGCGGCGGGAAACCTGAGATTCCCTCCCACATGAGCAGTTTGAAATAGTCACAGCCCACCTGTTTGAATCAACCTATGACCTTTCGTTATAATGTGAAGACAGATTCCTGTGTCCAATGAACAATGAGATTGTAGGGCCCTTTGTAGTGTACTGTACTTTGTGTATATAAGAACAGCCAGTCTGGGCCAGCTCAGTCTTCTCTCCACAAAGGTTTTCATCAGTGACTAACTAGAGAGCTGGTTCCAGGACTGCGCTAGCGATCATTCCCCACGTGTGTAAATTCTCTATGACCAACTTATTCTCTGTCTGTATTTGCCATACTCTCTCTCTCTCACTGTTATTGTTTAGGATTAAGACGCTATTATATATTTATGTCCAGTTATTCTGTTTAGGTGTTTTATGTTAGTGCTGTAGTGTATAAGCTGTTAACTGTTTTCCCCTTTTTACATAGCTAAATCTTGTTAGTAAAGGTATTGGAACCTCAGCAAGGTGTCTGTGTTTCTCTGGCTAGTATAGAGGGTTTCTGAGCGTCTCAATCGCTCAATCAGCTTTTATAAAATAGAGGTTAATCAGCGTTACATTGTGTTAACATTACAAGACCAAGGTTTACAGTACAGGATTAGCCTTTCAGTGTGTTGCATACAAGGTTTACTGTGTGTCATCCTGTGAGCGTCTGCGCCGCTCGTGTTCCTCTCGTGGACACAGCGTCTGCTACGCTAGTAGCGTAGCATTACGGTGCTCGGGCCGCCTATAGTGTGCTCGATACCCAGCGTAAGCCGTGAGCGAACGTGCCGCTCGTGCGTCTCGACCACGGCCTAGCGTCTGCTACGCTAAGTGCGTATCATTACGGTACCCCGTACGCCCATTGCGTACTGAGTCTCTTACCAATATATAGTGAATGTTATAAGATAAATGATTAGCTTTATCAATTGGCGGCTCGTCCGTCCTCCACATATCCACTCTAGCGAACACAAGCAGACTTTATCTGTCAGCAAAGGGCGGGAAGGTAGTATCCCTTCGTATCCGTGTTGGTGGTGAGGGATACGGTAGTGCTGACTAGATAAGCGTCTGCATCGCTACGTTGTAGGTGTGCTGGTGGAATCCGGAACCGGAAGGTAAGAACAGTACGCTATTGTCTTTTAAAACTGTTTATTTCTGTTTGATACACATTGCGTACGCAACACACGCACACACCTGCATTTTTCATTTGTGTAATTTCACATCTCGCCTTCCTGTTTGCCATTTATCATTGATAACGGGCTGAGAAAGATTTGTTGCTATTGGTAGTTAAAAGTAAAAAGTAATACGTAAGGAAGTAATTTGTAAAACACGCACACGGCTTTGCCTAAGATACAAGGAAGTTCTGTGTGGTGCTCGGTAAATGATTACAGTTAAATATCATTTGCATTGATAGAAACGTGTTACTTGTGTTACTGTGGACGTGTCGGGCCTGTGTACACGTGTCCCTAACAAAGGGCGGAACAAGCGTACGCGACGAAAGGACTTACACACGTAGCGTATATTACGCAACGGAGCGTATGGGTACGCCCACATAATACAAATCACACGATAGTATTGTTTTAGTAGGCGATACGGAAGCAACGCGATAATAGCGCAAGTTATTCTCAGTGTCCTAAATTTTAGCGTAAAAGATCCTTCTCTAGTTGCAACTCCTCTAGGATTAGCCTGCGATACTGAATGAAAGGAATTTCTGTACAGAAAAGAAAGTAAAGAGTATATGAGGTGAAAGAGTGTGTGCATATATATATAAGTTTCTCATTTTTGTTGGAACCCCCGGAAGTCGAGTTCTCGTGAGGTACATCCGTGAAAGTGACAGCGCGTGGTGGCTTGGGAGGCATCCCTTGTTAAATATTGAAATAAGAGCATTAGAGTATAGCAGATTAGGAGGTCTACTGTAGACACAGACCAGGAGGTCACAGACCAGGAGGTCCAGAGAGACAGACCAGGAGGTCTAGGTACAGCAGACTAGGAAGTCCGCTATAGATAGAGTCAAGAAGCACAACCCCAGGAGGGGTGGTGCGGTACCCATATAGGCCATTAAGCTCTGGCTGAAGGAATTCGCAGCCACAATTATCGATTCCATTGGTCGTTCCGCACATAAGATTAGTTGCTTATGTGCAGTACGATTGTACCGCATGTAATTGTGTGCATTAGTTTGTAACTTGACCCAGTACCGTTTGCGTATGAGAGGGGTCATAAACGCTATTTGTACATTCTAACGTGATTTGTGTAAAAAAAAAATTATTTTAAGGGAGGTTCGCTGGTCACTCAGGAATTCTCTAACAACCGATACTTGCTGGGGACGGGTAACCTACTCCCACAATGCCCCAGTAAATAAAGGTTTATAGGGGCCCTAGGTTGGGTACAGCAGCTCTGAGTCAGTGATTGAAGTACTGGCCAACGTGGGCGAAGAGTGGGTGAAAGCACTCGGTCGAACTTTCACCGTCGGCTTACCCCGGGCAACTTGGTTTTTGTAAGGGTTCGCTAAAGACCCTGATTTGAAGGTCAGAGGTAGTGAAAGCAACACCTGCAAAGATGGGGGCCAGTTGTTCAGGTAAGGGACGATCAACCCTGGTTCAGGTTGATTTAGTAAACCGGCCAATAGGGTTGGCAAGGTATATCATGTGTGAAAAATACGGATCACACACAGAGGTTTTGTGCAATGAATGGGAAAGATTGACTGTGCATGACGGGGAAAAGTTCCCACGGGTAGGCAGTTTTAGTCCCGAGGTGTTACAAAATCTAAGGAGAAGGATATGTCTAATTAAATCCAGCAAGCAGCGGATCAGACATTATGATTATTTACAATTATGGCAACAGGAGGGTGAAATACAAAGAGGATTGGCTCAAGCGGCTGGATCTAACCCTATCAGGAAACTGATAGCCACCGCACCACCACCACCATACATAACAGGAGAGAAAGTGGTTGCAGAGAATGGCACACTGGTGTATGATAAACATGCACTTAGTAACTGTATAGATGTTAAGAATATTGTAACTAAGATTGTTGATGCTAATACTAATCTGTGCAAGCTGTACCCTGTTTTAAACTTTCCCCAGGATTGTGACCTAGAGGATGAGCCCACCACAATATCGGCACTCTCTCTAGCAGCCACCATACAAGAGACTACAGTGGGCACGTCCCAACCAGTAAGAGCAGTATCAAAGGCCCCTAGTGGAGGGACAGGTGAGGTCGTGTCGGCAGGTAAGTACGGAACTGTACATTATGCAGAGACCATTACACCAAATGTTGTAGAATCAACCCAGAGTGATATTATTGAACTTAATCCCGTTAGGGTAATTGCAGTCCCAAATGGGAAAACTGACACTTCAGGAGTCACTCCTGTCAGAAACATCGCCATGCACTGCCCCTTTTCCCAAACAGAATTAAAATCAATGGTGTCTGAATTCCCTGATCCTAGGAAAGATCTAGTTGCAAGCCAGAAGTACATTAGAGAGCTAGGAAATTCTGTAGAGCCCAATAACAAAGATTGGCGGACATTGCTGAGGGCATGTTTACCCTCCAATGTCGACTCAGCGAAATTTATAGCTGACTGTAGACTAGATGAATAGGTACCCCTTACTGAGGAGTACAATCAAGATAATGTGAAAATAATTAATTTGCAGCTAGGAGTATATTTCCCTGCTGTTGTAAAGTGGAGCAAAATTTTTTCCATAAAACAAAAAGAAGGGGAAACTGCTTCTGAGTATATCCATCAGGCACTACAGGAAATGGCTAAGTACACTGGTATAGAAGACATCAAAACAAATGTACATCATAGGGAAGTAGCAGTTTCTGTGTTAATGGATGGTTTAAAAGAAACTTTAAGGACTAAAGGACTAGAGTACAGACCAATAGACCAGATTGGAGAGGTATGTCGGTGGCTGCTTTGGGAGAGGCCGCTATGGGGCATGATCGGAATATCGCCAGACACAGGGAGTCGCAGAGTGATAAGCTGATGGCTGTAAGTATACAGGCACTTACCACAAGGCCAATTCAGCATAAGTCTCAGACCCCTGTGGGTAAGTCAAATGTGGTAACTTGTTATTACTGTCATAAAGAGGGACATTTTGCACGAGACTGTAGATTGAAAAATGCACAAAAATCATATCAACCCCCTAGACAACGACATGACACACGAAATTGGGATCAAGGACCGCAGAGACGGAGTTATGAGCCACACGCAGGGGAAACAAGAAGGTATCCCCCAAGAAGAGACTGGCAAGTCTCTGACAATTCCCATTTACCCCCTTCACAGGTAATAGCTGCCAGCGCAATGCAGGGGGGTCACCACATACAATAGGGGTGGGGCCACACCTGTAGTCTGCAGCCAGTGAAATTAATTGCGAGCCTTGGAAGTGAACCCAAGGTCACAATTGATGTAGCTGGTAGATCTCTACCTTTCCTTGTAGATACGGGGGCGGCCAAATCAGTGATAAATTCGACCGTGGGCATGAGAACCACTGGTAAAACAATTCCAGCCATGGGAGTAACAGGAGTAGTACAACACTATCCGCTAAGCAAACCTGCAGAGATTACGATAGGGCCTTTGCATACCAAGCATTCTTTTCTGCTGGCTGCATCGGCTCCGACTAATCTCCTAGGGAGAGATTTACTGTGCAAAATGGGATGTGTCATATATTGTACTCCTGAAGGTGTGTTCTTGGACATACCCAAGAACCACGCTCAGGAAGTGCAGGATATGCTAGATTCCCCAACAAGATTAATGTCACACACTGTTGTTGTAAATAGGTGTCCGTCCAAGGTAGAGGAAATGATTTCCCAGATACCGGAATCACTTTGGACCAAGGATGGACAAGACACTGGATTAATGGCAAATGTAGCCCCAGTAGTTGTACAAGTAAAAGATGGTAGGATAGCTCCAAAAATACCACAATACCCTCTGAAGCCAGAGGTGGAGTTAGGAGTTTACCCTGTAATAGAGCGCTTGCTACAACAGGGCATTCTGGTAAGGACGTCCAGCACTGCCAATAGTCCCATCTTCCCTGTTAAAAAGAGTGGGGGGAGGGGTTACAGATTAGTGCAGGATCTAAGAGGGATCAACAAAATAGTTGAGAGTCAATTCCCCGTAGTGCCAAATCCAGCTGTCATCCTTATGCAAATTCCTCCCACTGCCAAATTTTTCACTGTGATTGACCTCTGCTCCGCCTTCTTCTCGGTACCTCTGCACCCTGACAGTCAATACTTATTCGCATTTACATACAGAGGAGTTCAGTACACCTGGACTCGTTTTCCACAAGGTTTCATTGACAGTCCAAGTATTTTCTCACAGGCCTTGCATGATTGTTTACAGTCTTTTCAACCTGAGAGCGGATCAATATTAATACAGTACGTAGATGACCTACTGCTGTGTTCAGATTCGCTTGAATCGTCCCTGAGAGATACGAAACAACTCCTGTTTCATCTTTCAGACACCGGACACAAGGTTTCCAAAGACAAGTTACAATTATGCCAGACCAGGGTGAAGTATTTGGGACACTGTCTGACACAAGGACTGAGACACCTCACCGCTGATAGAATTCAAGCAATTCATGACATGACTCTGCCACAAACCCAGCAACAGATTAGAACGTTTTTAGGAATGTGTGGGTATTGCCGTAACTGGATCCCAGGTTTTTCCATACTGGCCTTGCCTTTACAGGAGATGGTCTCCTCAAACAAACCTGATCGGATTTCGCACACAGACGAGTCTGAGATGGCATTTGAAAGACTCAAACAGTGCCTAACGCAGGCACCAGCATTAGGCATGCCAGATTATGGAAAACCCTTTGAGCTGTACGGAACAGAGAGTGCTGGGTGCGCGGCAGGTGTCTTAACCCAGAAGCATGGTGATGCCAGCAGGCCGGTAGCCTACTATAGCGCTCAGCTAGACACGGTAGCACGATCCCTCCCCACATGCTTGCGAAGTGTTGCAGCAATAGCATTGCTAGTAAGTAAAAGTGAAGATGTAGTGCTAGGACACAACCTCACAATTCATACACCACATGCAGTGTCAGCTTTACTGAATTCTGCCCAAACCAGACACGTCTCATCAGCACGGTTTACAAGATGGGAATTGGCATTAATGGCCCCGGTAAACATCACCATAAAGAGATGCAGTGCACTAAATCCTGCAACATATCTCCCAGGTGTGCCTGGACAGGCACAAAGGGTGGAGGATGAGAGTGATGGTGAAGGAGGATTTAGTAAGGAAAATGCCACACATGATTGTATGGAATATTTGACCCAAAATTTCACGGCAAGGCCTGACATCAGTGACAACCCACTGGAAGATGTAGATTTTACTTTCTACACTGACGGCAGTTGTCACAGACAGACGGACTCGGGAGACTTGTGTACTGGATACGCAGTCGTAGATGACCAAGGTACCATAGAAGCGGAACCCCTAGGCCCACCACACTCAGCACAAGTTGCTGAACTGGTTGCCCTAACCAGAGCATGCGAATTGGCTAAAGGCAAGTCAGCCAATATCTACACGGACTCTAGGTACGCCTTCGGAGTAGTCCATGATTTCGGGGCCTTATGGCGCCTCAGAAATTTCATGACGGCAGCTGGCACACCCGTAGCGCATGCAGCCCACATCAAAAGACTTCTAACAGCGATACAGGAACCTGACAGAGTGGCAGTTATCAAGTGTAAAGCTCACACGTATAGCCAAGACCCGGTATCACTTGGTAACAGCCGAGCAGACGAAGCTGTTAAATCAGCAGCCAGTACCCCCATACAGACAGACAGCACACAACTGATGGTATTTAATACTGTAAACATGCAGAAATTATATGAAATGCAAAATTTGTGTTCACCACAAGAAAAGGCAGTTTGGAGGTCAAAAGGATATGGCCAGGAGTCCTCAGGACTCTGGACAGATGGACAGGGTAAGCCAGTGGCACCCAGAGCATACCTTCCAAGTCTAGCAGAAGCGGCACATGGGCTGACTCATCTGGGCAAAGAAGGAATGTGTAAGTTGGTAAGAGCTTATTGGTGCGCCCCAGGATTTTCTTCCCATGCGGGTAAAAGAGCGATGACATGTCTCACCTGCTTGAGGAAGAATATCGGAAAGGCAATACCATCCCATATCCCTCCTACAGGTGGTCCTTTCCAGGTAATACAAATTGATTTCATACCATTACCACCTTGTAGAAATTTAAAGTATGTATTGGTTTGTATTGACGTGTTCTCAAATTGGGTTGAAGCATTTCCCGCGGCCACAAATACCGCTGTGTTTACTGCAAAGAAAATTGTGCAGGAATTTGTGTGCAGGTATGGTATCCCTAGAATCATTGAAAGTGATAGGGGTACCCATTTTACAGGTGAAGTTTTTCAAGCAATGTGTAAGTTGATGGGAATTAATAATAAGCTGCATACTCCGTACCGCCCCCAGGCGAGTGCGAAAGTGGAAAGAGTAAACAGCACTATTAAAAACAAATTATGCAAGGTAATGGCTGAAACAGGATTGTTGTGGCCCGAAGCTTTGCCAATCGTATTATACAGCATCAGAACCACTCCCAGGTCCCCTCTTAATCTGTCTCCTTTTGAAATTCTGTTTGGTCGACAACCCCATGTTATGATTAACCCCCAGGATGATTTGAAATGTAACAATGAAGTAACCGTAAAGTATTTGGTTAAGATGAGTAAGCAATTGAGGAATCAGAATGATAATCTAAAGTTGGTAATTCCTAATCTGCCAGACAGTAATTGTCATGACATTGAACCTGGGGATTATGTAATGATACAGAATTTTCTACGCTTAGGTTGCCTTACTGACAGATGGGAAGGACCATATCAAGTCTTATTAACCAGCACAACAGCACTGAAGGTTGCCAAGAGAGAGACTTGGGTTCATTCGTCTCATTGTAAAAAGGTTGCTGACCCAGAGAGGTCCCGTGATAAAGAACAGACGGTAGAGGTTGTATCACTAGAGTGTCTGTTCCGGGAAGGTTGAGACGACACCTGAGCGCTGAGAATAATAAGACCGGAGGCGTTTGTCGAGCCAGATTTCTTTTTCCCTTTTGTTATTTTCTCCAGTTCCCATCTCCCTCCTATTCTCCTCCCCCTTCTTATTTTTCTCCTTTTCCTCCTATAAGATGGACTTGCCCCAAGAGACTGTGATCCGGATTTTCCTGTTGACCATGATGTTGACCAGAGCAGTCTATTTCGGTGAGAGTACCATGGAGGTCGAGAAAGGATCTGGAATGGGTTCTGATGACCAGGATGGAGGCGTAACTTTCCAAGAGCAACATAATCACCGAGTAAAGGCGAGTATCAGAAAACGATCTGGTAGCATTGACAATAGAAGGAATTGTGAAGGATTGTTAGCTGAAGAGAACTGCATCTGTAGGCATTGTGACAATATAGTTGAGGATGGGCGCATCAAGAAATGTCAGTCCAGTTTTAATATCCACATGGACCGGCATCCATTGGGTGACTATCACTCCTTAGTGGGTAAAGTGTTAAACCAGACAGACTGTTGGGTATGCTCTCAAGTACCTCAAGGTCATAGCAAATCAGGACTAGTACCATTCCCTTTAACTGTAGGAGAGGTACTTGAGTTAAGTGGTGGGAGGCCGGTGGACAAGAGGTTTAATATCTCTAGTCCTCCTAGTTTGAAGCTCCACCAATATCATGTGGATAGGTCCTTAGTATGTTTTAACATTTCCAATCCCCGAAAGCCGGGAAATTGGGAAGTGTCATGGAGTAATCAAACCATGACATTTTCATATAGACCCGATAGAATGCCCATAGACACAGAACTTATACGCCACATAGTCAACAGTGGAAAATATTTCCGGTATAGGTACACTCTAGGAAGTAGGACCATGCGAGTTGGAGAAGTATCACCAGGATACTGTGCACATATCGTACAACCGGATACGTGTACTAGACAGATGGGAAAGATAGGGTTAGGAGATTTCACATGGAAAGTTTGTAACATGGTTATGTCATACTCCGTCCCATATGTTCTCCGCGATGATGCATATTTCATATGCGGGAGAAAGGCGTATAAGTGGCTTGCCCCAAACTCAGAGGGATTGTGTTACATTGGAAAAGTACTGCCTGAAGTAATGACTGTATCCCATATCAAAATGAAAGATATTCACTGTGGTGCCCAAGCTCCTTATACTCACACTCATTACGAGCACGTCGTTAAACGGCACCTGATAGAGAGGACCGAGCATCCGGCCTCTGATCTGATCCATGAATCCACCGGGATTTAATTCCTACTCGCATTAGATATCACTCGTACCGCCAGAGGAGTGGTAAATTATAGATACATATCTGCGCTAGCAAACTTGTTAGACAATATCACCGAAATGTATGACGACACGTTCAGGTACACTGGGAGAGAGTTACAAGCCTACAAAACAGAGCTGGTTCAGCATAGGATGATTCTCAATTATCTCACAGCAGTGACAGGCGGGTATTGTGTTACCCTGGCAACTCAATATGGTATAAAGTGCTGCACATATATTACAAACCGCACTGAGGACCCGGCCGAGGTCATAGACCAAAAGATGGATGACATTTTGCAATTAAAGTGGGAGTTTCGAAGGAAACACAATCTCACACTCGCTGCTGTGGGTAATGAGCTGACCAGTTGGGTGTCATGGTTGAACCCACGAAATTGGTTCTCTGGTTTAGGAGAATGGGCCCAAGGTATTATAATGGATGTAGGGAAATTTCTCTTGTGTATTCTGGGAGTCGTCATATTGGTTGGTCTGATATTTAGATGCGTTCGGACTTTAACGAAGTGTAAAGGTAGTACCAAAGTGATGAGTCTGAGGAGCGAGGACACTGTAATAACAACAACTAATTTGATTTATGACCCAACGATAGAGACAATGTTGTGATGAAAATGTGATTCCACGGTCCGTTTCTTTCACCCGTTTCTCCTTTGTTTTCCTCTAAGGTACAAAGACATCCGCTTGGAAGAAGAATTTGACAACCTCTTTTATACAGACCATTGATGAACTGTGTCACAGACACCCAATACTTTTAGTGACATTAACTATCTACGGAAAACCCAAAACTTTAGAGACTGTAATTTTATGGACACTTGAACAGCTTTTGTTCGCCATTTACAACAAAAGCACCGAGAGACATCAGACAACATGTACATCAGACAAGACATCAGACAAGACCTCAATCGGCGACTGTTTATTTAAACTAACATAGTTTACGACTGCATTTATAACGATTGTTTCTTATCTTCATCTCTACAACCTCCAGGTAGTATCTCACATAGTCGACAGGTGATTCTCACATATTAGCATCCACATATTCTCCCCCTTCATGTATCATCAACTAATATGCACCCCCATTTGTTACTACCAAAAGCCGATTAGAGCTCGGTAGAGTTTGACAGCCCATCCACAGACCCGTAATATGGGATAAGAAGGATTCAAATGTATACTTCGCAATACCTCGAAGCTTGAGTTAAAACACGTACGGCACGATGATACATGACCCCTCAGACATGGATTCATACACACACGCTTCTACTATCTCACTAGGTCATATCTTTCTCACCTTCTCCTCTCCTCCCTTACCCAATCATAAAAAGGTATTTACATGATGACATATATTTTTCTGTTTGAACTGTTTAGGAAGTGGCAGTTATTGGTGACTGCCAAAGGGTGGACTGTCAAAGTCGAAAAATATAGCGACCTATGATGCCTTGTACTAACCCCATGCGCTTGCCCGCTGCACGTGCACATTCTCTCCCGTGCATGCGCATATTCGCAGTTGCGTGACGGCACCTCCACGGTCGTGCGCTCAGGCGCGTGGTATGCGCATTTACGGTAGTTAATCTAAATAGTGTATTTTATAGGTTATGGTCCCCTTAATAATATCAGTAAGTTTGTTTAGTGTAACTGGTTCATGGACAGAGAGATCCCTCTTTACATGATACGAAGGGTCAGACAGGTTTTGAGCAGTGGTGTTTAGTATGCAACGGAAGAGTATATTATTAGTAACATTCCGGTGTTGGTTTGAAAGAGATTAATCGCTCCTGCGTATAGTTATGTTTATAAGAAGTTTATGGACATTTACTGTATTTGCAGTTCATTATCCATGCGGCGGGAAACCTGAGATTCTCTCCCACCTGAGCAGTTTGAAATAGTCACAGCCCACCTGTTTGAATCAACCTATGACCTTTCGTTATAATGTGAAGACAGATTCCTGTGTCCAATGAACAATGAGATTGTAGGGCCCTTTGTAGTGTACTGTATTTTGTGTATATAAGAACAGCCAGTCTGGGCCAGCTCAGTCTTCTCTCCACAAAGGTTTTCATCATTGACTAACTAGAGAGCTGGTTCCAGGACTGCGCTAGCGATCATTCCCCATGTGTGTAAGTTCTCTGTGACCAACTTATTCTCTGTCTGTATTTGCCATACTCTCTCTCTCTCTCACTGTTATTGTTTAGGATTAAGACGCTATTGTATATTTATGTCCAGTTATTCTGTTTAGGTGTTTTATGTTAGTGCTGTAGTGTATAAGCTGTTAACTGTTTTCCCCTTTTTACATAGCTAAATCTCGTTTGTAAAGGTGTTGAAACCTCAGCAAGGTGTCTGTGTTTCTCTGGCTAGTATAGAGGGTTTCTGAGCGTCTCAATCGCTCAATCAGCTTTTATAAAATAGAGGTTAATCAGCGTTACATTGTGTTAACATTACAAGACCAAGGTTTACAGTACAGGCTTAGCCTTTCAGTGTGTTGCATACAAGGTTTACTGTGTGTCATCCTGTGAGCGTCTGCGCCGCTCGTGTTCCTCTCGTGGACACAGCATCTGCTACGCTAGTAGCGTAGCATTACGGTGCTCGGGCCGCCTATAGCGTGCTCGATACCCAGCGTAAGCCGCGAGCGAACGTGCCGCTCGTGCGTCTCGACCACGGCCTAGCGTCTGCTACGCTAAGTGCGTACCATTACGATACCCCGTACGCCCATTGCGTACTGAGTCTCTTACCAATATATAGTGAATGTTACAAGATAGATAATTAGCTTTATCACCCCTCTAATGTAAACAGTGGACAAGAACGAGGCGGCACTCGGAGACTTTGCAACAAAGGTGTATTCAAAATTGCACTTTTTTTTGAATACACCTTTGTTGCAAAGTCTCCGAGTGCCGCCTCGTTCTTGTCCGCTGTGTATATATATATATATATATATATATACTAGCTGGAGTACCCGGCGTTGCTCGGGATTTTAAGAATGTTTGTTAACAAAAATTAATTTAAATATTAAACACAGTATAAATAACATAGTATAAAAAAGCATGGAGAATGTTATACACATCAATAAAATGAAAACCCAATGTGCTGCTGGGGGACCATGCTACTTCCACTATATAACTCTCAGTGTGTGGGTTCGTGCTACCTCCATTCCTCTCCTCACATCATGTCACTGCCCCTGACCCATGCAGCCCTGTCATCACTGACATATCATGCATGTCCTGATATACTATGTGCTGCTGGCCCACCCCTAGGGGTGCTAGTGGTGTGTTACCCCCACAGTTTTTGTTCCCAGAGTGTAAGTAATATGTGTAGCAAGCTTGGTGTAAATTGCTCCAGGCATTCCAGAGTGCTGCCGCTGGATCTCCAACAAGCAGCATAAGACATTTGCAGGACAGCCCTGTCACAATCACACAGGGCCGCTTTCTCAAAGCTGAGCTGAGTGTGACTGCATCTAGCATGGTGGTAAAGGAAGTAGAGGAGGAAGTGCTGGGAAACTGTGCGGTGCAGTGAGGGCTAATGAAGCCTTTCTGCTCCATCATAAGTAGCAGTCTTACATGATGCTGGCATTTGAACCCCGCGCCTGGGCTGGACTCTGGCTGGCTGACAGTTGGGGAGGTAGTTAGCAGTGTGAGTATGGGGAGGCTGGAGCTGCAGCTCCAGCATCCCCATTGGTTACCACACGGACTTGCTGTTAGAGCATTAGAGCAGCAGCGGGTCCTAGTGCCTGCCGGCTCTTTTATCAAATCTGACTGACGGAAATAGCAGTAGTGCTGCTGCTTTTCTCCTTTTGAAAAAAGAAGTCAGAAACGACAGGGGGGGGGGGGGGCATGTCCCCTGATATACTCAGTGTTGCTGTCTGCCCCCCTAGGGGTGCTAGGGATTTCAAATTGTTTTAGTTGAGTCCGCCATCTTTTAATACGCGTATGTGAAATTTCACGTTCTTCGCTTGTAAACTGTGGATTTGTATAGAAAAACAGACAGGACAGATTTTCATTTTTATATAGTAGATATATGTATATTTACATTTCATTGTAATTAATTAGCACATTTGTTAGCATTCATGCACAGGATTAGAACCTATCATCTCTTACAATGAAGGCTATTTGCTCCTGTATAGCAATTACATGAAGCTATTTAAGGTGTGTACACACGGTGAGATCCTTGCTATGCCCTTTTTTGACTATGCGATTTCCCTTGAACTCCCCCAGAGCCCAGATAGCACAGATTTTGACTATCTGTACTTTCTACTTTCGATTTTGTCTATGTACAATTTTGACTAAGTGCCAATTTTGACTATACTTTGTACTATATAGTACACTAGTCAGTCATGTTTGACTTGCCTGCACAGTCTATCTAGCCTTACGATACCGACCCCACGGGAGCGTGCATCAGAATCGAATCGGTATCACAAGCTGCCTAACACCATGAGAAGTGCACTAACTTTCCTTAAGATTTTGACTATATAGTCAAAATCTTACAGATTTATGTCACAGTGTACACACCTTTAGAATTGTCTATTCAAAACCATTGCAGCTAGGCATATCTACGTAGTGTGCAGCCAAACACTACACAGATCTGCTCAGTCACTCATAATGCTGATTATTTCTCTGACAATTGTTTTACAAGTGCCACACCCATGATTAGAACCTGGAAGCATGGAAATTCTAACTATATGAAGTTACGTGTAATTGTTGGAGAAGTAACTTCATATAGTTATAGTACAGGAGCAAATAGCTCCATCAGTAACGTGTCTGCTTTCAGTGTAATAGGTCGTGGGTTCTAACCCAGGGAATGACACTTGTAAACTATAATAAAGATGGTGGGATTTGTAAGGTGCAGTGACTTGTGGGGGAGGGGTGTCGGCAATGGAAGCGATAGCAGCGGCTGCCAATTAACGTAATTGAATGGTGATACGGAACGGATGAGAGGCGCCAACTCCGTTGCCTCCAACAGTTACGCCTCTGAGGATATGTATGTTGTTCACTGCATTGTATTGTATTGTGTAATGCTGAGTACAGTTTTGTATGGCTGTTTGTGCTAGATCTGTGTGACAGTCACTATTGGAGTAGCTACAGTAGAGTAGCCAGTATAGATGGGCTGTCTGTTTTGATGGAGAACTTTCAAGGGTTCTAGTTATTATTACATTGGTGAATATTCTCTGCTGTTGTATGTACCTTGTAGGCCAGATCTGCTGGACGCGTGTGGGTGCTAAGACAGACTGAGGACATTCCCGATAAGCTGTCAAGTGGGCATTGTCCTGGGCCTGCGAGTGCACATAGGCCATAAAAGAATGTCTGAAGTGCTTGAGCCATTGATGATGAATACCTGACCGGCATACAGTTAGCTGGTCCCTTTCCTGCTTTGTTCTACTAGTGTGTGTCTGGCCCTAACATTCTTTTCTGTACCAGAGTCATCCAACCTACGGTCCAGGACTGTCTGTGTAACATCTCAGCATCCTGAAGGTGAGAGTGGGTACATAAGGTAAGTGCCTGACTACACAACATTGCTATCTCCACACATGTGGAGTTTGTATATTCTCCCTGTACTTACGTGGGTTTCCTCTGGGTGCTCTGGTTTCCTCCCACAATCCAAAAATATATACTGGTAGGTTAATTGGATCCCAATAAAATTAACCCTAGAGTGAATGTGTGTGCGTGAACATGTGGTAGGGAATATAGATTGCAAGCTCCACTGGGACAGGGGCTGATGTGAATGGCCAAATATTCTCTGAAAAGTGCTGCGGAATATGTGTGCGCTATATAAATAACTGGTAATAATAATAATAATAATAATAATAATAATAATAACAATAATCTCCCACTTAAGGCCAGTACACAAGGGTGAGATGTGTGCTGAGCAATCTAGCACAGACTGTAAATTTACATATTAGAGCTGATTGGCTGGTGCGTTATCACTTTGCACTTATCACTGATTTATGATTTCTCCAAGCTTAATACATCTGCAACTTAAGGGGTCTATTTACTAAGCCTTGGATGGAGATAAAGTAGCTGGAGATAAAGTACCAGCCAATCGTCTCCTAACTGTCATTTTTCAAAAACAGCCTGTGACATAGCAGTTAGGAGCCGATTGGCTGGTACTTTATCTCCAGCTACTTTATCTCCATCCAAGGCTTAGTAAATAGACCCCTTATTAGTCCCTAATACAGTACAACATATAAATTAGCATCTAATAAAAATATCTACGTATGTATTAGTCTTAATATGCTTTGCAGTAACACAGAGAGAATGAGACAGTTAATGCATTTACATATTAAATATACTTCATTTGCCCTTTCTCATGCCGACATTCAGATCCTTTTATAAGTGAAGTGCTTTCACCGCATGATATTTGAAAGGCTGGAACAAGCTGTACAAAGCCCTGTGAGACGTGTGGGCAGGATCTGGATTTCTAAGTATAATAATGAAACCATGCTTCATTACTTTTTCCCACTCTCCTAATTCCACCACTCATTTTATATTCTCTGGCCACATCTTTTATTTTGTACCTTGTCCTTTCATACAGAATCTTTTCTCTCCTTATTCCTTAATTACTCGCCTGCTTAGTCTCTCCACAAGAGCAACATTGATGGAGCAGGCAGAGATGCTTCTACAGATCTGCTGGAGACATCTTAGCTGACCACCTCAGGATACACTTCTTCAGAGAAATAATACAAATACAAATCTTTGTTCAAAAAATAATAAAGCTCTAGATTCTGTCAATCCCCTGCATCTAAACTGTGTTGCATAGAATTCCTTGGTGATCCAAATAACCTGTTAAAAACATTTGTATACATCCCATATATCAAGCAGTGATTGTGAGAGATTGGGAACGTGACTTTCATCCACTGCGAGTCAGGTTTCAATTGATTGTATTGTTCTATAACACGGAAACTTCTAACTGCTTTATTCAATTGTTTGTTATGGAGCACATGCACAGTAATCATTTTAAAAGGACAATGGAGCATATGCATGCCTGCCTATCTTCAATTTCTCCTCTCCGGGAGAAGCCCGGACAGGAGACTCTGCAGGAGACTTCGGCCTGCCCCATCAGAAAAAGATGCGATTTGCGGGTCCGCGGGAAGGAGGCAGGGCTAAAATGACACAATTTGCATCATTTTAACCCCTTCCCCACCCCACGGACCCATGAATATGGGAGATTATCTCTCCATCCTGCCCGCATCACTAGGGTGCAAGCAGGATGCGGGAGACCTGCCTACTCTTCTCTGGGGTGCGAGGGGCTACCCCAAAAAATGGGAGCCTCTTGCAGCTTCCGGGAGGGTAGGCAAGTATGGGCATATGTAATAGGGTCCTAGCTTGCGGACCCTATTACATATGCCCCATATGCGGGATGACATACGATCTTGGAGGTTTTCTTAAATGGGCAATCATTTACAAGATGAAACAATGCCTTATAAATGGTTGCCGCTTTAAAAAACATCTGAGATCGTCTGGCATCCTGCACCTCCGGCAAACTCATACCAGATTACATATGCCCCCATGTTTTATTAGCATGTATGTATTTGTAATCCGCACTGCCTGTTATAGGTTTGTGCGTGTCAGCATTTAGAGGGGGGATCACCGGACATGGTGTTGTGGGTCACTTCCTGTTTTCTAATCCTGTATCTGAATGAGCTCTGACGTTTCTGGAACTGACTCATCAGGAATGAGGTATTTGTGCAATTCACACACATAGATCTGACATGTGGGGGGACGCCCAGCACAGGGCTATTCCGTCCCCGCATGTCAAACCCTACCCCCCTGCACAGGTGCAAAAGTATCACGTGGCGGCAATGTTTCTCTGGTGAGTAGCTCCCTGCCAGTGCAGCTCCTGCGCGCTTGTGACATCACGCAGCCGCCGCAGCCGGCCCCCCTCCCCCCCCAATCGGCCCCCCTCCCCCCCCAATGGTCTGGACATGCCTCCCACTTAAGGCCAGTACAAACGGCGTTCTAATGCCGTTGGCACGCCCCCTCAGGCAGAGGTGATCGCAGCCCTGATATGCTTTTAGCATCTCACTGGGCTCCTGGGGTGAGCACGTGCAGCGCGGCCGCTGCGCATGCGCACTCCACAAAAGGATTCAGACTGCGATCGCTGCAGCAGTCTGAATTAGCCCCTCATTACCCTAGTTCAAGCTCACAGTGCTTGACATACCTGAGTACCAGAGAAACATCAGTGAGATATTTAGTGAGATAAAAAGAAAGTATACTGAGAGTGCAAGCAGGGGCGTTGGAACTGGGGGGCAAGGGGGCAGCTCGCCCCCCCAAACATAAAGAGGCGCTGGTGTGGACGGGAGGAGCGGAGGAGCGCTGTGCGGTCAGGTGAAAGACCGCACATTGCATCCTCCACTCAGTGAGTCAGTGGCTGTCAGTTAATGTGTAGCTGCCGCAGCAGCATTATGCCTCTCCTACTTCTGTTGCGGCCAGCCTCACCTTCCAAGCTCCTCCTCCGGCCACCGCACTGCCTCCATCCCTGTAACTCCCAGGCCATTCTCCATTATGCCAGCTTCTCATCCTGGTACCGCCTCCGCTTCCTCAGTGGCTCCGCCTCCAGGTCAGTTTGAGGACACCTCACAAGGCACTAGAGGCAGGCACCACTGCCATTGGCTGCAGCAGGAGCACCATAGCAATCCACAGAAAGAAGATATTCTGACCCATTCTGTCCCAACAACAGGTATGTTGAAAGGGTGGTTGGTTAAAGGCTATATTAATATTAAGAAATATAAGGGGCTTATTATTATTATGGGGGAGGGTAGTATTTTGATTATAGTGAGGGAGGTAATGAGGGGATTAATATATCGATTTAATTAATGAGGGCTAAAGTTAGTAATGAGATGGGATGTAGTTAATATCCCGGCTCTCGGGATCCCAGCGTTCAGGATCCAGACGCCGAAATCCCGACAGCTGGGAATGCCAACAACGCTCACCATGGGTATTCCCACTTGTGGGTGTCCACAACACCCATACAGTGGGAACAAAAAAAAGTGGACTCTTTGCGCTTGCCCTGTATTCTGGCACCAGAGATGCTGCTGTCGGTATATTGACAGCCAGCATCTCGTCTGCCAGGATATCACTACCATCCCAATGAGATAACTAGTTAAGAAGTTAAAAAAATCGCTCTGTTATATGGTGGTTTTTATATGGTGCTCTTTAAGGAGGTGATAAGGATATACAGATGTACACACACTCATCATTGCCGCACTGCGTACACATGGCATATGCATCACGGTAATGTGCGTACCCGCTGCACTGTGACTTAAGGCCCTACACACTCCGTGACTGGACACCGAGCTGCCCGACAGCCAATATGGCCATCGGATGACCTGGCGGCGGGGGGGGGGGGGGGTGGAGACGGGGAGAGTGAAGTTTATTCACTCCCCCCATTACCCAGCCCCATAGCCCTGCATGCTAATATGGACGAGTTTGTCCATATTGGCCTGCAGGTATGAACGAACCGGCACCAACAATGAACGAGTATGGGGCCGCGCATCATTCATCGTTGGTGCATGCACGCTGGCCCTCATTCCGAGTTGATCGCTAGCTGCTTTCATTCGCAGCGTAGCGATCGGGCTAAAAATCGGCACTTCTGCGTATGCACACGCGCAACGTACTTTCACAAAAGCCAATGCAGTTTTACACAAGCTCCAGCGACGCTTTTCAGCCTCAGAGTGATTGACAGCAAGTGGGTGTTTCTGGGAGGTAACTGTCCGTTTTCGGGGAGTGTGTGTAAAAACGCAGGCGTGTCAGATAAAAACGCAGGTGTGGCTGGCCAAACGCAAGGCGTGTTCGTGACGTCAAAACAGGAACTAAATAGACTGAAGTGATCGCAAGCTAGGAGTAGGTCTGGAGCTACTCTGAAACTACACAATCTTTTTTTTTAGCAGCGCTGCGATCCTTTCGTTCGCACTTCTGCTAAGCTAAGTTACACTCCCAGAGGGCGGCAGCTTAGCGTTTGCACTGCTGCTAAAAGCAGCTAGCGAGCAAACAACTCGGAATGAGGGCCACTGAACGATATGAACGAGTGCTCGTTCATTAATGAACGAGAACGTTCATATTGTTTAATTATATCTTCAAGTGTGTAGGGCCTATAAGTGCAGTCGGCAATCACATGATTGAAGTCTATGGCATGTGAGTGCGTACACACACTGTCACCATAGACGTGGCCACACCAGTCGCGCCACACATCACAGCAACGATGAACGTCTGTAGGGTAATGATTGCTGAGGTTCTTTCAAAAAAGTGGTGTAAAATATATGTTTATGTATATGCTGTGATGACACCTGTAAGAAAGAAAAAAGGTGCGGCAACTTACAGTAGTTGCTCAGTGCCGCTTGTTTTCCCCACTAGTCCTCATACCAGCAGAAACAGGTGGTGACACTAGCCATAGTTGACCGTACCTCATGTGGCAGTTTGAGAGAGTTAGTACCCGTCTAAGGTGACTGGTAGCTAATTCAAGTATTTGTGCAGCATTCATTTCACGAAATTAGCTGCGTTAAGTGGCTTCTCTCTTCTAAGTGATGGACATGCTGCAGTTAAAGCACACCCAGCTACCCATGGCCGCTACTATCAGTCACCTCTACGCCAGGGTTGGTGCAAGGTTTTTCGCACCCTAGGCAAAACTTTATGACCCCCCCACACACACACACGCACACAGTCACACACTTCCCAGTCCCTCAGGTGAAAGTATGGACGTGGGTTCTTATAAGTTCTGGACCCACCCACTAACCTTCCATGCCTTCCTATCTAATTACATACTCTCTGTACAAAATAAATTGTGAAAAAGGGTCGCACCAAGCCATCATAAACAACAATGCCAGTGGTTCTATAAAAATAACAATTTATTATATACAATTTATGCTCCTAAAATCACACTTTAAAGATGCACAATGCTAAATTTGGCAAGCAACACTTAATAGATACATGAAAAGTAACAATAGGACTAAATTGTAGCAATCAGAAGATATTGGCTCAGTTTATGTTACTATGTTACAGTTAATTTCATGAGTGTGTGTATTAAAGACTGCTATAGTCCCAGAATAAATAAATAAATAAAATTGATGCCAGGTGTAAAAAGATCGGTTCGAGACTGGGGACCAGCAAACATAAGATCGTATTATCAATGAGTGGGAGTCCCGCCTGGATGACTTAATATGTTAATATTAATATGCAGGTAGAATTGTTTGATAACGCCGTTACTCACTCTATCCCGATGTTGGGGACCTATTCCAATGTGAGAAGACATAGTCGCTATCCGGGCGTCCCTGGGTGCAGCGGCTTAATGAGGATGACGGCTCATCGTGTGGCTACTCCTGCCTGTCACCAGCGCGCACTGGGGATCCCTCTGAAGTTCTACCGCTCACATACGGCCCTGACCGCTAATACAGGACACAACCGCCACACGAGCCGTCGTCCTCATTAAGCCGCTGCACCTGGAGACGCCCGGATAGTGACTATCTCCTCTCACCTTGGAATAGGTCCCCACCATCACAGTTTAACTTGACTGTGACAGCGATCAGTTTTCTCAGCGGGGGCGAGGAGGGGTGTTCCTGAAGGGTAGAGGGAGAGAAAATGCGGGGGCAATCGCTAAAGCTTAAGTAGGCAGCTGGTCACTTTGCTCAGCGTGGTGGTGGTCATGAAGGGTAGGGGAGAGGGAGAGAGCATACAATTGCAGGGGGTAGAGGCTGAATATAAGAGGAGGATACTATTGTGGTGTGGGAAATGTTGAAGGCTATCGCGGGTAGGGGAGGGGGCTCGGGGAGGATTGCAGAGTGAGGAGTGCTATTTGTAACTAGAGCCAGCTTACTTTAACTGCGGTAGAGTTGACACACTGACTCATGCTGTCAGTGCCGGCTATTAACTGATGGGCGGCCGTGGCATCCCTGCTCCTGGTCTCACAAGGAAGACAAGGAGCACAGCTAATAAAAGAAGAAGCATTCATCTGCAGCACGTGGCGCCGCCCTCCAGTGGATGGCGCCCATAGGCAGCTGTCTAAAGCTGCCTAGTGGTCGCGCCGGCTCTGCTCGGCGCCAACACTGCACTGGTCACTGCTAGTGCTTGATCTACTGTCCCTGCTACATGGGGCGCATGGTGGGAAACTAGAGTGACATCAAACTACGAGACATTCAGCTAGCGATTGCACAATTGAAGTCTATGGTGTGCACACCATAGATTCAGGCATGCTAGTCACGCCATCCATGTCGTGATGATAAACATGGCTAAATTTGTACATAGGGAAGCCAAAAAAATAGTGTGTACTGTATCCGGCTTTTCTGGATGTGGGAATTTAAGGGTAAATGTATTACCCTGCAATATTGGGGATATGCGGTATAGTGCACGTTATGCGCTATTCGCCCCTGTACATATCGGCACTGCCATCTGAAAGATAGGCCAGTATGCGCGGGCTATGTATGAACATTCAGCATCGTTGACCGTTCCGACCCCTGCAGCTGTCCAGGTGGTGAATGGTGATGCCCATAGACCACAGCAGGGACAGAACTATCCCTGGCTGTGGCGGGTGCTGGCTCAGGAGTGTGCTGGGGATCGTGCGCGAGTAGCGAGATTCTGCGCATGTGCAGAGGTGCCGGCCGGGAAGAAGAGACACAGCACGTCAGCTCTGAGCTGATTAGCTGTGTGCTCAGGGGGACATAGCCAGAGTGGCGAGCTTTCACTCCCCCACTTCGGCAGACAAGATGTTGATACATCTTGTCGTTGTCTCATCCTGCTTCGCCTCTGTAATGAGGCAAAGCAGGAAGTGTTATAGCAGCACAATGCGTGCCGCTATAATACATTTACCTATTAATGTAGATCTGGCATTTTCAATGTATTTTGTGTGGGTCTTGCTATGTTCAATGTATTTTGTGTGGGTCTTGCTATGTTCAATGTATTTTGTGTGGATCTGGCTATGTTCAATGTATTTTGTGGGGGTCTGGCTATGTTCAATGTATTTTGTGTGGGTCTGGCTATGTTCAGTGTATTTTGTGGGGGTCTGGCTATTTTAAATATATTTTGTGGGGGTCTGGCTATGTTCAATGTATTTTGTGGGGGTCTGGCTATGTTCAATGTATTTTGTGGGGGTCTGGCTATGTTCAATGTATTTTGTGTGGGTCTTGCTATGTTCAATGTATTTTGTGGGGGTCTGGCTATGTTCAATGTATTTTGTGGGGGTCTGGCTATGTTCAATGTATTTTGTGGGGGTCTTGCTATGTTCAATGTATTTTGTGTGGATCTGGCTATGTTCAATGTATTTTGTGGGGGTCTGGCTATGTTCAATGTATTTTGTGTGGGTCTGGCTATGTTCAATGTATTTTGTGGGGGTCTGGCTATGTTCAATGTATTTTGTGGGGGTCTGGCTATGTTCAATGTTTTTTGTGGGGGTCTGGCTATGTTCAATGTATTTTGTGTGGGTCTTGCTATGTTCAATGTATTTTGTGGGGGTCTGGCTATGTTCAATGTATTTTGTGGGGGT
The DNA here is from genome assembly GCF_028390025.1 of Pseudophryne corroboree. Classification (NCBI taxonomy): domain Eukaryota; kingdom Metazoa; phylum Chordata; class Amphibia; order Anura; family Myobatrachidae; genus Pseudophryne; species Pseudophryne corroboree. Next base: position 707,050,492 of record NC_086449.1, on the reverse strand, counting down.
CTGGCTATGTTCAATGTATTTTGTGGGGGTCTGGCTATGTTCAATGTATTTTGTGGGGGTCTGGCTATGTTCAATGTATTTTGTGGGGGTCTGGCTATGTTCAATGTATTTTGTGGGGGTCTGGCTATGTTCAATGTATTTTGTGCGGGCTTATCTATTTTCAATGTATTTTGTGTGGGTCTATTTATTTTCAATGTATTTTGTGTGGGCCTGGCTATGTTCAATGTATTTTGTGTGGGCCTATGTATTGTCAATGTATTTTGTGTGGGCCTATTCAATGTATTTTGTGGGGGTCTGGCTATGTTCAATGTATTTTGTGTGGGTCTGGCTATGTTCAGTGTATTTTGTGGGGGTCTGGCTATTTTAAATATATTTTGTGGGGGTCTGGCTATGTTCAATGTATTTTGTGGGGGTCTGGCTATGTTCAATGTATTTTGTGGGGGTCTGGCTATGTTCAATGTATTTTGTGTGGGTCTTGCTATGTTCAATGTATTTTGTGGGGGTCTGGCTATGTTCAATGTATTTTGTGGGGGTCTGGCTATGTTCAATGTATTTTGTGGGGGTCTTGCTATGTTCAATGTATTTTGTGTGGATCTGGCTATGTTCAATGTATTTTGTGGGGGTCTGGCTATGTTCAATGTATTTTGTGTGGGTCTGGCTATGTTCAATGTATTTTGTGGGGGTCTGGCTATGTTCAATGTATTTTGTGGGGGTCTGGCTATGTTCAATGTATTTTGTGGGGGTCTGGCTATGTTCAATGTATTTTGTGTGGGTCTTGCTATGTTCAATGTATTTTGTGGGGGTCTGGCTATGTTCAATGTATTTTGTGGGGGTCTGGCTATGTTCAATGTATTTTGTGGGGGTCTGGCTATGTTCAATGTATTTTGTGGGGGTCTGGCTATGTTCAATGTATTTTGTGCGGGCTTATCTATTTTCAATGTATTTTGTGTGGGTCTATTTATTTTCAATGTATTTTGTGTGGGCCTGGCTATGTTCAATGTATTTTGTGTGGGCCTATGTATTGTCAATGTATTTTGTGTGGGCCTATTCAATGTATTTTGTGGGGGTCTTGCTATGTTCAATGTATTTTGTGTGGATCTGGCTATGTTCAATGTATTTTGTGGGGGTCTGGCTATGTTCAATGTATTTTGTGTGGGTCTGGCTATGTTCAATGTATTTTGTGGGGGTCTGGCTATGTTCAATGTATTTTGTGGGGGTCTGGCTATGTTCAATGTATTTTGAGGGGGTCTGGCTATGTTCAATGTATTTTGTGTGGGTCTTGCTATGTTCAATGTATTTTGTGGGGGTCTGGCTATGTTCAATGTATTTTGTGGGGGTCTGGCTATGTTCAATGTATTTTGTGGGGGTCTGGCTATGTTCAATGTATTTTGTGGGGGTCTGGCTATGTTCAATGTATTTTGTGGGGGTCTGGCTATGTTCAATGTATTTTGTGGGGGTCTGGCTATGTTCAATGTATTTTGTGGGGGTCTGGCTATGTTCAATGTATTTTGTGCGGGCTTATCTATTTTCAATGTATTTTGTGTTGGTCTATTTATTTTCAATGTATTTTGTGTGGGCCTGGCTATGTTCAATGTATTTTGTGTGGGCCTATGTATTGTCAATGTATTTTGTGTGGGCCTATTCAATGTATTTTGTGGGGGTCTGGCTATGTTCAATGTATTTTGTGGGGGTCTGGCTATGTTCAATGTATTTTGTGTGGGCCTATTCAATGTATTTTGTGGGGGTCTTGCTATGTTCAATGTATTTTGTGTGGATCTGGCTATGTTCAATGTATTTTGTGGGGGTCTGGCTATGTTCAATGTATTTTGTGTGGGTCTGGCTATGTTCAATGTATTTTGTGGGGGTCTGGCTATGTTCAATGTATTTTGTGGGGGTTTGGCTATGTTCAATGTATTTTGTGGGGGTCTGGCTATGTTCAATGTATTTTGTGTGGGTCTTGCTATGTTCAATGTATTTTGTGGGGGTCTGGCTATGTTCAATGTATTTTGTGGGGGTCTGGCTATGTTCAATTTTCTTTTGTGGGGGTCTGGCTATGTTCAATGTATTTTGTGGGGGTCTGGCTATGTTCAATGTATTTTGTGTGGGCCTATTCAATGTATTTTGTGGGGGTCTTGCTATGTTCAATGTATTTTGTGTGGATCTGGCTATGTTCAATGTATTTTGTGGGGGTCTGGCTATGTTCAATGTATTTTGTGTGGGTCTGGCTATGTTCAATGTATTTTGTGGGGGTCTGGCTATGTTCAATGTATTTTGTGGGGGTCTGGCTATGTTCAATGTATTTTGTGGGGGTCTGGCTATGTTCAATGTATTTTGTGTGGGTCTTGCTATGTTCAATGTATTTTGTGGGGGTCTGGCTATGTTCAATGTATTTTGTGGGGGTCTGGCTATGTTCAATGTATTTTGTGGGGGTCTGGCTATGTTCAATGTATTTTGTGGGGGTCTGGCTATGTTCAATGTATTTTGTGCGGGCTTATCTATTTTCAATGTATTTTGTGTGGGTCTATTTATTTTCAATGTATTTTGTGTGGGCCTGGCTATGTTCAATGTATTTTGTGTGGGCCTATGTATTGTCAATGTATTTTGTGTGGGCCTATTCAATGTATTTTGTGTGGGCCTGGCTATGTTCAATGTATTTTGTGTGGGCCTATGTATTTTCAATGTATTTTGGAGGTCATTCCGAGTTGATCGCTAGCTGCCGTTGTTCGCAGTGCAGCGATCAGGCTAATAATCAGCATTTCTGCGCATGTGTATGCACCGTAATGCGCACGCGTGACGTACGGGTACAAAGACCTTTGTGGTTTTGCACAGGTTCTAGAGAAGCTTTCAGTCGCACGGCTGAACGCAGGAAGATTGACATGAAGTGGGCGTTTCTGGGTGTCAATCGACCGTTTTCAGGGAGTGCTTAGAAAAACACAGGCGTGTCGGGGAAAACGCAGGCAAGGCTGGGCGTTCGCTGGGCGGGTGTGTGACGTCAAAAGCCGTCCCTCCGTCATTAAAATCAACGCACACGAAGAGTAACTACAGGGCTGGTCTTGTTTTGCACAAAATGATTTTGCAGGCGCTCTGCTGCACAGGCGTTTGCACTTCTGCAAAGCGAAAATACACTCCCCAGTGGGCGGAGATGATGCGTTTGTTTGCATGGCTGCTAAAAGTAGCTAGCAAGCGATCAACTCAGAATGACCCCCTTTGTGTGGGCCTGGCTATTTTCAATGTATTTTGTGTGGGCCTGGCTATTTTCAATGTATTTTTTGTGGGCTGGCCTAATGTCCTAATAGCAAAATGATGGCAGGGCATGCTGGGATCTGTAGTTCCACAGCAGCTGGAGAGCCACATGTGGAATACCCCTGCTGTATTGTATGTCAGTATCAAACATTTACCTACAGTATACTTAATTTTGTATGGCAGTCTCCCAAGGGCACTCTTTTTTTTGTGGTGTTCACACAAATCCACTCTATATTGTTTGGTAGTCTAAAAAATTCTAAATCGAGAAGTGCACTTTCTTTTGTATGGTGCCGGTGGTCTCAAACATGTGTTCTGTTTTTTTTATTGTGGTCTCACAACTGCACTGGTATTATTCAGTGATTTAAAAAAATGTACTGTGTATGTTATTGCGGTCTCACAAATGCACTTTGTATTGTATGGCAAAAATTGCACTTTATATTGTATAGTATAGTGCTCTCACAACTGCTTTCTGTGTTGTATATTATCCCTTTGTACAACACGCATCCAGCAATATTCAATACATCTCTAATAGCCTCTATCATCAACTGCACCCCTTTAGCAAGAGATGCTGCCCCCCCGCAACACATCCCCGTCACCGTCTGCAGTGTCAGAATCGGTATCCGTATCATCCTGCATGATCTGCGCAAGAGCACGTTTATGTGAAATTAGCGCAGAGCCGTAACTAGACTTTTTGGTGCTATGTGCCAGAAAGAGAATTACCCCCCCCCCCCTCCCCATAGGGATATAAGGCACATGCCTTGCAGAAGGTGCATGACACACTCACACACACATTTAAAGAACATTGCAATAAAATGGATTTGGACACAAATCCTTTTTATATCACATTCATGTGTAAGGATGTGCCCTGTGGGCACATCCATGTTGCTGTCCCTAGCTGGGGACAGCGCTGGGGCAGCTTGTCTGTCCCCAGCACTTGGTGCGTGGCGGCGGGTGTCCGGTGCAGGGATTACCTTTTTCCCTGCCCCGGACCAGAGACTGCAGGGGCGTTTGAATCTTGGCGCCCTCCAGGAGCCAATCGCGGCTCCTGGAGCGGCAGCCAATCGGAGAGTGACGCGGCGAGCCAATCGGCGCTCGCCGCGTCATAGGCCCCGCCCCCGGCGTCTGACGTCGGACGCCGGGCGGGAGCCTGAAGAAAAGGCCGCGCCGAAGAGCGGCGAGGAGAAGGAAGACGACGGGCGGGGGAAGGAGAGACCGCGTGCGCGGAAGAGTGCGGAAGACGACGCCGCAGGAAGAAGACGACGACGGCCGCTGGGAGAAGAGCTCCGGTGGCCGCTGAAGAGGCCGGAAGACGTCGGGCCCCGGGAAGGAGATGTCCTACGAGGCCACGGTGAAGCAGATGACGGAGTCTCGTCAGCAGCTTTGGGACCGGGTGGCTGCAGAGCCTGTGTGTGCGCTCTGCGAGGCGAGAGGACATGCGCTTCCCGATTGTCCGTGGGATGAAGACCGGATGATTGCGGATGGTCGCGCCCAGAGATGGGGGGAGGAAACCAGGGAAATGGAGCGGAAGGCCTTGCTTGAAGTTAATTCGCAGGTGCCCATTTCCTCTGAGCCGGAACCAACGGGTGAAGATTCCCCAGTGAAGGAGGTGGACCAGGAACCCGTCTTGGAGATGGTGGCAGTGGCCCTCCCTTGTTGGAAGTGTCGGCGACCAGGACATGCGGCCATTGAGTGCCCCTGGGAAGATGCCGCGGACCTACTCTGTCCCAAGAAAGTGACCCCAGTAAGGCAGAATCCTTTCCCGCATGAGGCGGAGGTGGACGACTGGGAGGTGAAGAGACCACGCTGCGAAGAAAAGCGTGAAGACCCAGTGACTGAGACGTCCGGAATCTCCCTGCGATGGAGCCGTCCACGACCAGGACGTGCGGAACAGGAGTGTCCTGGGTACCAAGAGATGCCAGCGGAAGCGAAGGAATACGCTGAGGAAACAGAGGTGCCAGCGGAAAGGACTAAGTACGCCGAGGAGGAAAATAATACCCCAGTCCAGGTATCGGAGGAAGACTCGGACTACGGTGAGCTGTCCGCCGACGAATCCCTCCAAGAACAGACGGAGGACGACTCTGGCATCGGAAGCGCCGACGAGAGTGACTGGCAGGATCGGGTGGAGTCGTGCTCCCAGTTGAATGCCCTCCATGAAGAGGAGGAGATAGTCCTGGAGCAATACCTGCCGGAAGTACCGAAATGGACGGACGTACGGGGACAGGATCGCGATGCCGTGGGAGGACCCGTTCCAGAGGAAGACACAGGACCTTTGGAGATGCCCCACGAGGAAATGCAACATATGGTGGCTGTTGCCCGGGAGGAAACGGATGCCCCGGAGGATTCCGCTGTTGGGTGGTGGTCGATACCACACCCGGAAGACAGGGACAAAGCCACAGACGATATCGGAGGTCAAGAGTGGGTGACTGTTGTCCCCGTGGAGGAAGATTCCCCTTGGTGGCTTGTCTGTCCCCAGCGCTTGGTGCGTGGCGGCGGGTGTCCGGTGCAGGGATTACCTTTTTCCCTGCACCGGACCAGAGACTGCAGGGGCGTTTAAATCTTGGCGCCCTCCGCGAGCCAATCGCGGCTCCCGGAGCGGCAGCCAATCGGAGAGTGACGCGGCGAGCCAATCGGCGCTCGCCGCGTCATAGGCCCCGCCCCCGGCGTCTGACGTCGGACGCCGGGTGGGAGCCTGAAGAAAAGGCCGCGCCGAAGAGCGGCGAGGAGAAGAAGGAAGACAACGGGCGGGGGAAGGAGAGACCGCGTGCGCGGAAGAGCGCGGAAGACGACGCCGCAGGAAGAAGACGACGACGGCCGCGGGGAGAAGAGCTCCGGTGGCCGCTGAAGAGGCCGGAAGACGTCGGGCCCCGGGAAGGAGATGTCCAGCGGCGGCTGGACGCGGAGCAGCGGAGGCGACGCCGCTGGCCAGGACGGGTCAGCGGCAGAAGAGAGTGCCGGAGACCCCGCGGATCAGGTGAGGCCTCGGTGAGGCAAACTTCACCCCCTCCCCTCTTCCTCCCTCGACCACCAGGGACGGGCATTAGGCCCGAGGGCACAATCCAGGCACTAGGCCTGTGGCGCAGTTAGGAGTTTGGGGGCCCCAATATTTGATTAGGTGGTTTGGGCATTAGGCCCAAGCCTTCCTACCCCTGCGGCACCAGTTAGGCGGGCAATAGGCCCGGGGGCATATCAGGCGATAGGCCTGTGCGGCGTTAGAGGGCATTAGGCCCTAGTGTATTGTGGCCGAGTAGATACATATAAGGTGACCCTGGGCTCAAGGCCCAGGTCACCCAACGGGCAGCAAGTTAGGCGGGCGCTAGGCCCGTGGGCGAAGTCAGGCCTCCGGCATGTGTACAGTTAGGGGGCGCTAGGCCTGGCGAATCAGTGTTTCCTGAGGTGAGTACAGGTGGCCCTGGGCGCTAGGCCCAGGCCACCCCGAGGTATTTAGGAAGGCAGAGGACCACCTCCTCTATTCGGCTGGTAGGTATTTCAAGGGACAGTGCTGTGTTATGTGTATTCCGATGTGTGTTGTTACCGTGCAGGGCAAATTGCGGTTATAAGGTTTGTGCCTAGTTATGTTGCACCACACCCACAGAGCTAGTTTGAGGGCTCTGCCGTTGTAGTTAATATAGGGTGTGACACTAGGTCAGAGTTAGGCCCTGCACGGCTGTTTTCTTTCTTTTTGCCTCCTTACAGGGACCTGTACTGGAGAAGATCGGAGTACCGGAGTGTAAGCCGGTGAGTAACCCCGGTCTGAGTGTTGGTGTGTTGCTTTCTATCTCCCTTCCTTCAGGGCAACGGTGAGCCTTGCACGGCTGTGCAAGGCGGAATTTCCACCAGGTGCAAAAGTGCCGATAGGTGAAATTCGGGCTCTGAGGCGGACGCCGGTGATGACCCCCACCTAGCCCAAAGGAGCTATTTCCCTCAGCCCCGTAGGGTGTTGCGGTCCACGGTTTGGGGAACGGTATTCAACGGTCTCCTTCCTCCTAGGTCGTTGGTGCCTGGGTCGTCCGGAAGCGTTTCCAGGACTGTCGAGAGTTTCGGCACCTGCAAGTGAGAGCGTGCGACGTCCGGTAAGTGGTACGCCTACACCTGCACGGCAGCAGGCCCTATACGCCCCGACGTTGCCCTCTCACACATGCACGTCACCCGAGAGCTTGCTGCCATTCAGCCACAATACCCCTAGTTAAATAACACACTTCCATATACTGTCACACACAGGAATCAAACCCACAGCCTGATTCATCCCAGCCAAACACCCCTCCCACCAAGCCATTTGATCATACATAAAAAAAGAAGTGTATTAAAAATGTAGTGGTTGTTCTTGGGCAATGACAGGGAGTTACTGTATATTATTGCATGCACAGAGATGGTCCCCTTCTGGTCGTGTTATGAGAATCTCACGGGCGGGTCAGTGAAAGTGGTTATGTACATAAACACTTGAACACTCTCATAGGAGGCCATACTCGGGTGGAGAAATTGCACCTCTATAGGGCTGGAGAAAGTTTTGATGGTGCGACTGATGGTGTATTACAGAATGTACAGACAGTGACAGTGGGCATATCAGTCATTGCTCATTCAAACGCATGGGTGTACACACAGGGACTTTATAGCAACGTTAGCATACAGTTGCAGACGGGCGACCACCAATAGCCACTGCTGCAAGCGATTCTGCTTCTACCTCAGAATCAGACCCTAATTGTGTATTTTTAACCTTATGATGTATTGTATTTGATTAAACTAAAACTTCTGAGATATGTTTCCTATTAATATAGATATAATTTATTTAATACAAATATAAATACATTTATCTCCGCAGCTCTGATATCACCACACACTTTTTCAGTTTTATGCACGAGAAACAAGGGACTTATTTGCATTATAATGAGTGATTGTAAAAGGAAAAAACTATCCGGGCGCAGAATAAGAAAGCCAAGAAGCTGAGAGAGGAAGAAAATAGAAAACAGTCACATGCTTTGATAAAGTTTTTAAAGTCTAAATCTACTGATGGCCGCAGCAGTGCCTCTGTTAGTACAGGTTGAGTATCCCTTATCCAAAATGCTTGGGACCAGAGGTATTTTGGATATGGGATTTTTCCGTATTTTGGGATAATTGCATACCATAATGAGATTTCTCTGACGTCCTAAGTGGATGCTGGGGACTCCGTAAGGACCATGGGGAATAGCGGCTCCGCAGGAGACAGGGCACAAAAGTAAAAGCTTTAGGATCAGGTGGTGTGCACTGGCTCCTCCCCCTATGACCCTCCTCCAAGCCTCAGTTAGGTTTTTGTGCCCGGCCGAGAAGGGTGCAATCTAGGTGGCTCTCCTAAAGAGCTGCTTAGAGTAAAAGTTTTGTTAGGTTTTTTATTTTCAGTGAGTCCTGCTGGCAACAGGCTCACTGCAACGAGGGACTTAGGGGAGAAGAAGTGAACTCACCTGCGTGCAGGATGGATTGGCTTCTTAGGCTACTGGACACTAGCTCCAGAGGGACGATCACAGGTACAGCCTGGATGGGTCACCGGACCCGCGCCGCCGACCCCTTTGCAGATGCTGAAGAGAGAAGAGGTCCAGAAATCGGCGGCTGAAGACTTCCCAGTCTTCTTAAGGTAGCGCACAGCACGGCAGCTGTGCGCCATTGCTCTCAGCACACTTCACACCAACGGTCACTGAGGGTGCAGGGCGCTGGGGGGGGCGCCCTGGGCAGCAATGAAAGTACCTATGCTGGCTAAAAATACATCACATATAGCCTCTGGGGCTATATGGATGTATTTAACCCCTGCCAGGTTGTCAGAAAAACGGGAGAAGAAGCCCACCGAAAAGGGGGCGGGGCCTATTCTCCTCAGCACACAGCGCCATTTTCCTACACAGCTCCGCTGCTAGGAAGGCTCCCAGGCTCTCCCCTGCACTGCACTACAGAAACAGGGTTAAAACAGAGAGGGGGGGGGGCATTTTGGTGGCGATATTATAATATATTAAGATGCTATAAGGGAAAACACTTATATAAGGTTGTCCCTGTATAATTATAGCGTTTTGGTGTGTGCTGGCAAACTCTCCCTCTGTCTCCCCAAAGGGCTAGTGGGGTCCTGTCCTCTATCAGAGCATTCCCTGTGTGTGTGCTGTGTGTCGGTACGTGTGTGTCGACATGTATGAGGACAAGGTTGGTGAGGAGGCGGAGCAATTGCCTGTAATGGTGATGTCACTCTCTAGGGAGTCGACACCGGAATGGATGGCTTATTTAGGGAACTACGTGATAATGTCAACACGCTGCAAGGTCGGTTGACGACATGAGACGGCCGGCAAACCAATTAGTACCTGTCCAGGCGTCTCAAACACCGTCAGGGGCTTTAAAACGCCCATTACCTCAGTCGGTCGACACAGACACAGACACGGACACTGACTCCAGTGTCGACGGTGAAGAAAACGTATTTTCCATTTGGGCCACACGTTACATGTTAAGGGCAATGAAGGAGGTGTTACATATTTCTGATACTACAAGTACCACAAAAAAGGGTATTATGTGGGGTGTGAAAAAACTACCTGTAGTTTTTCCTGAATCAGATAAATTAAATGAAGTGTGTGATGATGCGTGGGTTTTCCCCGATAGAAAATTATTGGCGTTATACCCTTTCCCGCCAGAAGTTAGGGCGCGTTGGGAAACACCCCCTAGGGTGGATAAGGCGCTCACACGCTTATCAAAACAAGTGGCGTTACCGTCTCCAGATACGGCCGCCCTCAAGGAGCTAGCTGATAGGAGGCTGGAAAATATCCTAAAAAGTATATACACACATACTGGTGTTATACTGCGACCAGCGATCGCCTCAGCCTGGATGTGCAGCGCTGGGGTGGCTTGGTCGGATTCCCTGACTGAAAATATTGATACCCTTGACAGGGACAGTATTTTATTGACTATAGAGCATTTAAAGGATGCATTTCTATATATGCGAGATGCACAGAGGGATATTTGCACTCTGGCATCAAGAGTAAGTGCGATGTCCATGTCTGCCAGAAGATGTTTATGGACACGACAGTGGTCAGGTGATGCGGATTCCAAACGGCACATGGAAGTATTGCCGTATAAAGGGGAGGAGTTATTTGGGGTCGGTCCATCGGACCTGGTGGCCACGGCAACAGCTGGAAAATCCACCTTTTTTACCCCAAGTCACATCTCAGCAGAAAAAGACACCGTCTTTTCAGCCTCAGTCCTTTCGTCCCCATAAGGGCAAGCGGGCAAAAGGCCAGTCATATCTGCCCAGGGGTAGAGGAAAGGGAAGAAGACTGCAGCAGGCAGCCCCTTCCCAGGAACAGAAGCCCTCCACCGCTTCTGCCAAGTCCTCAGCATGACGCGGGGGCCGTACAAGCGGACTCAGGTGCGGTGGGGGGTCGTCTCAAGAGTTTCAGCGCGCAGTGGGCTCACTCACAAGTGGACCCCTGGATCCTACAAGTAGTATCCCAGGGGTACAGATTGGAAATTCGAGACGTCTCCCCCTCGCAGGTTCCTGAAATCTGCTTTACCAACGTCTCCCTCCGACAGGGAGGCAGTATTGGAAACAATTCACAAGCTGTATTCCCAGCAGGTGATAATCAAAGTACCCCTCCTACAACAAGGAAAGGGGTATTATTCCACACTATATTGTGGTACTGAAGCCAGACGGCTCGGTGAGACCTATTCTAAATCTGAAATCTTTGAACACTTACATACAAAGGTTCAAATCAAGATGGAGTCACTCAGAGCAGTGATAGCGAACCAGGAAGAAGGGGACTATATGGTGTCCCTGGACATCAAGGATGTTTACCTCCATGTCCCAATTTGCCCTTCTCACCAAGGGTACCTCAGGTTCGTGGTACAGAACTGTCACTATCAGTTTCAGACGCTGCCGTTTGGATTGTCCAAGGCACCCCGGGTCTTTACCAAGGTAATGGCCGAAATGATGATTCTTCTTCAAAGAAAAGGCGCCTTAATTATCCCTTACTTGGACGATCTCCTGATAAGGGCAAGGTCCAGAGAACAGTTGGAGGTCGGAGTAGCACTATCTCAAGTAGTTCTACGACAGCACGGGTGGATTCTAAATATTCCAAAATCGCAGCTGATTCCGACGACACGTCTGCTGTTCCTAGGGATGATTCTGGACACAGTCCAGAAAAAGGTGTTTCTCCCGGAGGAGAAAGCCAGGGAGTTATCCGAGCTAGTTAGGAACCTCCTAGAACCAGGCCAAGTGTCAGTGCATCAATGCACAAGAGTCCTGGGAAAAATGGTGGCTTCTTACGAAGCGATTCCATTCGGCAGATTTCACGCAAGAATTTTTCAGTGGGATCTGCTGGACGAATGGTCCGGATCGCATCTTCAGATGCATCAGCGGATAATCCTGTCTCCAAGGACAAGGGTGTCTCTTCTGTGGTGGCTGCAGAGTGCTCATCTACTAGAGGGCAGCAGATTCGGCATTCAGGACTGGGTCCTGGTGACCACGGATGCCAGCCTGAGAGGCTGGGGAGCAGTCACACAGGGAAGAAATTTCCAAGGAGTGTGGTCAAGTCTGGAGACTTCTCTGCACATAAATATACTGGAGCTAAGGGCAATTTACAATGCTTTGAGCCTAGGAAGACCTCTGCTTCAAAGTCAACCGGTGCTGATCCAGTCGGACAACATCACGGCAGTCGCCCACGTAAACAGACAGGGCGGCACAAGAAGCAGGAGGGCAATGGCAGCAAGGATTCTTCGCTGGGCGAAAAATCATGTGATAACACTGTCAGCGGTGTTCATTCCGGGAGTGGACAACTGGGAAGCAGACTTCCTCAGCAGGCACGACCTCCACTCGGGAGAGTGGGGACTTCATCTGGAAGTCTTCCACATGATTGTGAACCGTTGGGAAAGACCAAAGGTGGACATGATGGCGTCCCGTCTGAACAAAAAAACTGGACAGGTATTGCGCCAGGTCAAGAGACCCTCAGGCAATAGCTGGGACGCTCTGGTAACACCGTGGGTGTACCAGTCGGTGTATGTGTTCCCTCCTCTGCCTCTCATACCCAAGGTACTGAGAATTATAAGACGGAGAGGAGTAAGAACTATACTTGTGGCTCCGGATTGGCCAAGAAGAACTTGGTAACCGGAACTTCAAGAGATGCTCACGGAAGATCCGTGGCCTCTACCTCTAAGAAGGGACCTGCTCCAGCAAGGACCCTGTCTGTTCCAAGACTTACCGCGGCTGCGTTTGACGGCATGGTGGTTGAACGCCAGATCCTAAGGGAAAAAGGCATTCCGGAAGAGGTCATCCCTACCCTGGTCAGAGCCAGGAAGGAGGTGACCGCACAACATTATCACCGCATTTGGCGAAAATATGTTGCATGGTGTGAGGCCAGGAAGGCCCCCACGGAGGAATTTCAACTCGGTCGATTCCTGCATTTCCTGCAAACAGGAGTGTCTATGGGCCTCAAATTTGGGTCCATTAAGGTTCAAATTTCGGCCCTGTCGATTTTCTTCCAGAAAGAATTGGCTTCAGTTCCTGAAGTCCAGAAGTTTGTCAAGGGAGTACTGCATATACAACCCCTTTTGTGCCTCCAGTGGCACTGTGGGATCTCAACGTAGTTCTGGGATTCCTCAAATCACATTGGTTTAAACCGCTCAAATCTGTGGATTTGAAATATCTCACATGGAAAGTGACCATGCTGTTGGCCCTGGCCTCGGCCAGGCGAGTGTCAGAATTGGCGGCTTTGTCTCACAAAAGCCCATATCTGATTGTCCATTCGGACAGGGCAGAGCTGCGGACTCATCCCCAGTTTCTCCCTAAGGTGGTGTCAGCGTTTCACCTGAACCAGCTTATTGTGGTACCTGCGGCTACTAAGGACTTGGAGGACTCCAAGTTGCTAGATGTTGTCAGGGCCCTGAAAATATATATTTCCAGGACGGCTGGAGTCAGGAAAACTGACTTGCTGTTATCCTGTATGCACTCAACAAACTGGGTGCTCTTGCTTCTAAGCAGACCATTGCTAGTTGGATGTGTAGTACAATTCAGCTTGCACATTCTGTGGCAGGCCTGCCACAGCCAAAATATGTAAATGCCCATTCCACAAGGAAGGTGGGCTCATCTTGGGCGGCTGCCCGAGGGGTCTTGGCTTTACAACTTTGCCGAGCTGCTACTTGGTCAGGGGCAAACACGTTTGCAAAATTTTACAAATTTGATACCCTGGCTGAGGAGGACCTGGAGTTCTCTCATTCGGTGCTGCAGAGTCATCCGCACTCTCCCGCCCATTTGGGAGCTTTGGTATATCCCCATGGTCCTTACGGAGTCCCCAGCATCCACTTAGGACGTCAGAGAAAATAAGAATTTACTTACCGATAATTCTATTTCTCGTAGTCCGTAGTGGATGCTGGGCGCCCATCCCAAGTGCGGATTGTCTGCAATACTTGTACATAGTTATTGTTACAAAAATCGGGTTATTATTGTTGTGAGCCATCTTTTCAGAGGCTCCGCTGTTATCATGCTGTTAACTGGGTTCAGATCACAGGTTGTACAGTGTGATTGGTGTGGCTGGTATGAGTCTTACCCGGGATTCAAAATCCTTCCTTATTGTGTACGCTCGTCTGGGCACAGTATCCTAACTGAGGCTTGGAGGAGGGTCATAGGGGGAGGAGCCAGTGCACACCACCTGATCCTAAAGCTTTTACTTTTGTGCCCTGTCTCCTGCGGAGCCGCTATTCCCCATGGTCCTTACGGAGTCCCCAGCATCCACTACGGACTACGAGAAATAGAATTATCGGTAAGTAAATTCTTATTATCATGGTGATGGGACCTAAAACTAAGCACAGAATGCATTTATGTTACATATACACCTTATACACCCAGCCTGAAGGTAATTTTAGCCAATATTTTTAATAACATTGTGCATTAAACAAAGTGTGTCTACATTCACACAATTCATTTAAGTTTCATATACACCTTATACACACAGCCTGAAGGTCATTTAATACAATATTTTTAATAACTTTGTGTATTAAACAAAGTTTGTGTACATTGAGCCATCAGAAAACAAAAGTTTTATTATCTCACTCTCCCTCAAAAAAGTCCGTATTTCGGAATATTCTGTATTTCGGAATATTTGGATATGGGATACTCAACCTGTATAGATCACAGCAGTGCCACTGTTACTGATGGCCACAGCAGTGCCTCTGTTAGTAAAGATCACAGCAGTGCCTCTGTTAGTAAAGATCACAGCAGTGCCTCTGTTAGTAAAGATCACAGCAGTGCCTCTGTTAGTATAGATCACAGCAGTGCCTCTGTTAGTGATGACCATAGCAGTGCCACTGTTACTGATGGCCACAGCAGTGCCTCTGTTAGTAAAGATCACAGCAGTGCCTCTGTTAGTATAGATCACAGCAGTGCCTCTGTTAGTAAAGATCACAGCAGTGCTTCTGTTAGTTAAGACCGCAGCAGTGCCTCTGTTAGTAAAGATCACAGCAGTGCCTCTGTTAGTATAGATCACAGCAGTGCCTCTGTTAGTAAAGATCACAGCAGTGCTTCTGTTAGTAAAGACCGCAGCAGTGCCTCTGTTAGTAAAGACCGCAGCAGTGCCTCTGTTAGTAAAGACTGCAGCAGTGCCTCTGTTACTGAAAATATTAATTGTGAATATGAGAAATCAGAAAGTGTTAGCGAGATGTGCAATAACACACTTGCAGCCGACAGCCTTCGTGAAGTTAATGAAATTGTGAATGCTACTAGTGAAAATGATTTCAGTGCTTCCTGTGAAGCTGAGTGTTTAGCTGAAGAAGAACAACATATCATTCATCAGTCTACTGAACTTTTAATGTCTCACAGTAACCATGAGCAAAGTTCCATGGTGGTAAGAGAAGACAAGCCTTTTCAGCCTGAAAAAAATGAAGTGTTTTATGATAAGCAATCAAAACGTAGTTTTTGTGTTGCTTGGTACAAAAACTTCCAGTGGCTTCATTTTGATGACAGCTGCAACGGATTTGTTTGCTTTTTTTGCGTTCAAGCAATTGAAAAGAAACTAGTGCCTGACTCCTTTAGATTAGAGTCAGATTTAGTCAATGGAAGAGGCTTTCGCAATTGGAAGAAAGGAGTGGAAAAATTTAAATTGCACAGCAATTCTCCCCTACACAAGACAAGCATGGCAAAACTAAGTGCTCTTAGCGCTAAACCAATAACCTCTTTCTTTTCAGAGGGACTAAATGTTCAGCAGCAAAAAAACAGAACAGCTTTAAAAGCCCTCCTGGAATCAGTAACATTTTTAGCGAGACAAGGTCTTTCTCTAAGAGGCCACTCTACTGACCGTGGCAATTTAAGCCAACTGAACATTTTGAGGAGTAGTGATATTCCTGAACTGAAAGAGTTTCTTGAAAGGAAAAAGCATTTTACAAGCTCTGAAGTCCAGTGTGAGATGCTGGAAATCATGGCACATAAAATATTACGAGACATTGCCTCTGAAATTAAACGTTGTGGAATTTATAGTTTAATCGTTGATGAAACATCTGACATCAATAACAAAGAGCAAGTTTCTATATGTCTCCGAGTTGTGGATGATCTTGAGCCTACAGAATTTTTTTTAGGCTTGTATGAAACTTCTGTTACCACTGGGGAGGCCATATCTAATCTAATAGTGGACAGTCTGACAAGATTCAATATACCAGTTGCGCAGCTGCGAGGTCAGTGTTACGATGGAGGTAGCAATATGAAAGGTTCCATTAAAGGTGCCCAAGCTAGAATACTGGAGATGCAACCTTTAGCTCTGTATATTCACTGCAGTGCTCATTCCCTTAATCTAGCACTACAAGACACAGTTTCGGATATCCCCCTCCTACGGAATTGTCTAAATGTTATTAATGATCTTGTTTGAGAGAATAGCAGAGGATTTAGGAAGAGGACATAAAGATGCCTCTGTCCCAAGACCACTTTGCCCTACACGATGGACCGTAAGAACCTCAGCAGTAAATGCTGTGCTTGCTTCATACTCAGTAATTTTACAGCTCATGGAAGATCTAAAGGATTCTAAAGATCTTTCTCCAGCAAAGCCCATGGATTTTTCTTACAAATGGAAAAAGGAACTTTCTTTTTTTCTTTGCTTTTGTGCAAGCAGATTTTCACACTCACTGAAAAACTTAGTGTAGTGCTCCAGAAGGAAACTCAGACAATATCAGGTGCAGCGGAATCCATAGCTTTAATTTTGGAGGTACTTAAGAAACGTAGATCTGATCAGGAGTTTGATAACATTTGGAATGAGGCTAAGCAAAGATCAGTAGAGCTGGACCTACTGCCACCAGACACATCTTATCGGAAAAGAGGACAAAACGGTTCTACAGAGCTGTCAACAGAAGATGAATATCATCGCCACCGCCGTATATATTTTCAAGCCCTGGACAGTGTAACAGGAGAAATTGAAAGCAGATTCCAACAGAGAGGATTTGAAACTATACGGGTGTTAGAGAGTTTCCTTCTTAAATGTCCTACTGCATTGTGTGAAAATATGAAAACTTTGGCTGAAACATATTCCATAGACCGTCAAAGCTTGGAGAGCGAGGTGGAAATACTTCAAGCTTTAGGATGCACTTCATCCCCATTTTCTGTAAAAACATACTTGAAAAATTTGAAGATGGAAACCCGCAGACTATTCCCTGAAACAGAGAAGCTACTGAATATCTTATTTGTGGTGCCGGCAACATCTGCTACTGCGGAGCGATCATTTTCTATGCTGCGGAGGGTGAAAACGTATCTACGGTCTACCATGCTTCAAGAGCGGCTGAACCATCTCTGTGTTCTACACGCCTACCCATTGCGAGTTGATGAACTGATTATGAACTTTATTCTTAATGAATTTATCTCTAAAAATACATTTAGACTGTCAGTCTTTGGGAAACCTTAATGACTTATTTTACAAATCTGCATAATTATTTTTTGTTGTGCACCATTTCACTTGTGTTTTGAAGTGTTTGAACAGTGTTTATTCTGTTACTAATAAAAATATAGTTTTTCTGTTACTCTGTTAGTTTTGCTGAAAACATTTAATTAACTATGAGGCATTAACTATGAGGGGGTGACATTTAGAGATTCAGCAATTTAGGGGCGCCGAAATGAGATTATATCTTGCCCCCCCCAACCTAAAAACATTCTGACGCCCTTGAGTGCAAGCAGATGTATTTAGCAGTTTAATAATAAATGATGGATAAAATATATATGAAACACAGTAATCAATGAATACTGTAGATGAGGAAGGACATAAAAACATATAAATACAATTATCTTGATAAACAAGTGTTGGCTGTAAATCACAGTCCCAGAAATCCTCTGAAGAAACGGCCAGTGCCACCTGACTGAGAAATGCGTTAGATTACTGTCACCCACTGTCTTCTATGGATTATATAGTGGTGGTCAAAATTGTGGACACTATTTGAAATGTGAATGTTTTTCAACTTCGAATGCTTATAAAAACGGTTACACTTCAGTGCAATGATTCATATATGAAATGAAAGGAAATTTAATGCTGAACTCAACACAATAAACAGAGGTCAAATATTTGCATTACAAGGGAAGTTATGCAGTGAAAACAACAATCCATGTGTACTTATGACGTCACTATTCTATCAGTGTTTCGTTGGGTATCCTTTATATTTCAAGACAGCAGCACAGCAACGTGGCATTGAGCCAAACAATGTTTGGAGCTCTTCCTTCTTTATTATGTGGTGCCATGAGACAATTATAGCCTCAATTAATTCTCTTTTATTGGATGGATGCCTCAGATGTACCAGTTTTTTCAAACAGAACCACAAATGTTCTATGGGGTTCAGGTCTGGCCTGTTTCCTGGCCATCCCAGCACCTGTATGTATTCTCTGTGAACCACTGTTTGCATATCCGTGCAGTGTGGCAGGGAGCTGAATCCTGCTGGAAAAAAAAATGGGGCATTATCTGGAAAAAGAACCTTGATAGATGGTAAAAGGTTTCGTTGTAGGATGGTGTCAATGTACTTTCTGCTGTTCAGTGTGTAATCTATGACATGAAGGCGGCCTACTGCATCTACTGTCATACATGCCCAGATCATAACACTTGTAGGATTCTTTGTTGTCGCTTGAATGCAATCTGGATGTACATCTTCCCCGATGCGACGTCTCACATATTTTCTCCCATCACTACCAAATATCGATATCTTAGTTTAGTCACTCCATATAACTTGTTTCCACTGACCTTCTGTCCATGCAATGTGTTCTTTTGCCCACTGTATTTGTTTCTGCCGCTGCTTTTATTCAGGAATGGCTTTTTTCTGGGAATTCTACCTTTTAGCCCAACCTCTGTTAGTCTTCTCCGTACCGTTGCCTGACAAAAACACCAGTTGCACTCAGTTCACTGCTAATTAGAGATGTGCACCGGACATTTTTCGGGTTTTGTGTTTTGGTTTTGGATTCGGTTCTGCGGTCGTGTTTTGGATTCGGACGCGTTTTGGCAAAACTTCCCTTAAGATTTTTTGTCGGATCCGGGTGTTTTCTTTAAAAAAAAACCCCTCAAAAACAGCTTAAATCATAGAATTTGGGGGTAATTTTGATCCTATAGTATTATTAACCTCAATAACCATAATTTCCACTCATTTCCAGTCTATAAGGCGCCCATAACTTTATTGTTATTAACATAAACCTTTCTTAAGCTAGCTTATCACTAAATTAAAATGACACACACTGAAATAAAGACACGGACACGGTAGCTGGGGTTAAAGGTCAGACGATATTTATTGATCGCTGACCAACTCTTTAAACTATAATTGTAATTTAACTTGGAATTAATTTAGATTAAAAAAGTTAAATTTAGATTGGAGGATGGCAAAGGAAAAGTCGCTACCAGACACCAGCTCCAGTCACTTGAAATCCAACAAACCAAGGAGGGGAGTATCCAAACCCCGCCTCCTTCCTGTATAACCCGCATTGTGCTGGCCTCACCACTCTTTTCTCTGGCAAACGTTCGGTTCCCGCAGGGGAATGTCTAAATGTCCAACCGCAAGAGAAGGACACACCTGCCGTCCTTCTAAAGAGGGTGCCCCACAATGACCACTTATGCCTGTTTGACCGCTGGTTGGTAGCGACTTCCTGCCACAAAGGTTTAACAAACCGCCACCGCCATCCGAACAAGCAAACAAGAACAAAATAAAGAGCCCTAACGGAAAGGACCAAAAACATCCTCCAGGAAAACCTGAACTCCGCCCGGAGAAAGATGAACCCCATCCTCCTTGTAGAACTGCCTATTACGCAGCACAAGTAAAGGACGCCTGACAGCTACGCCACCTATGGCCCTAACAAACAGCGACACCGCCAAATTCACCTTCTTGCGAGCCTTCTCCAGAGCCGAGAAACGCACCGCACCTTGCCAATGAAAACACGGAACTATCTCAGACCACACAATACGGACTCCCGGCCAGTGACAACAAATCGCCACCAAATCCGCCTTAATGGACAAAATTAAATCGATGCCTTTAACTCGGCCCAAATCATTGCCGCCTAAATGCAGCACAAGACAGCTGGGACGACCCCAGCGGCGCTCATGGTGAAAAAGGAAACGCAACAAATCACCCCAAAGCATGCCCCTTACACCTAACCAACGCAACTCTCTAGTCCCAAAAACGTCAGCCGCCCTAAGTGCCATAGGATGCCTTGCTGCCCAAAAAATATAAGAATGGCCAACCAGCCACACTTGCTCCCCAAAATCAACAACAGCTGAAAGAGAAAAACACCCTAACATCAGAAATTTGACACAAAACTTAGATAAATGCAATAAACAGAAATAACCCAAATGAAGGAGAAAACTCAAAAAAACCTCCCGTGGACCTTAAGAGAACAGCCAATTGAAATTAGGCCCCCTCGGAGGAAAATTAAAAAATTAACTTCACACCCTTGATTCCTGAACAGTAAGCGTTCAAAAACCGACGCGTAAACAAGTTTTTGGGTTTGCGCAGCAGGCACACCTACATCTTACCTAAAGACTTATAGGAGGCAGACTTCCAACGGCCCAGCTCCCAAATAGCCGCCGGGGAGGAGCCCGTAGCCGCGGCATGGGTAGCCGCCCCAATCCGAAAGGAATGGGTACCGAAGTCCGCCCCGCGCAAGCCGAGCGCCTCCAAACATTTCGAAACACTGCAGCAAATTGGAACTTAGTCAGCGGGCCAGCGTGCGTGTGCACTAGCAACTGGTCGCCACCGGAAGGACTCGACCGGAGATACTCCTGTGCAAGCTGCAGCGGCCAAACACTCGCATCCTACCGGGCCTCCAAGGACACCCAGCGACCCCAACCTGTTTGATCTGTCTTGGACCGCACAATCCTACAGAGCAACAGGCCATCCTGCAGGCGCACATTCTCGTAAAGCATACCGGACTCACAAGATGACTTACTGCACGCCACTAACTCGCTCACTCGGAAAGCCCCAAAGAAAGCTAGAGCAAAAGCACAACTAAATAGGGCCACCTCGAACCCCGAGGTCGCAATTCGAGGCAGCACATGCAGCAACTCCGTTAGAAGCTGCAAAATCACGGGTCTACGGGAGTCCGCGGGCGCTGGTCGCATCCTAGCCCATCCGTTGGAAAGGACAAAAGACCCGGTGGGGTCCGTCATCCCGTGGAGCCGAGAGTGAAAGGAAAATGCCCGCAAGGGCAGAAGACATGGCCGCTTTTGACCTACCCCCTTGATAATGTTCCCAAACAAAGGCCAGCAAAACGTCACCCGGGGACTCACCTGCCACACCGTACCTACTTTGAAAGGCCGACCAAGCACGCCAGGCCGCATCATACGCCCTGAGCGTGGAAGGAGCCAACGCCCACCTGGCCAGAGCAGCTAACCCGACTTGACAATCTTCCAGACAGAAGGCGGGCACGGTAAACCCTCCGCCGCCGCTCCCGGAACCAACGCCCGGAATTTATCAAACTGGAACTGAGACAACGCATCCGCAATTCCGTTGTCGATTCCGGGAACGTGATGGGACCTGAAATTAATATCGCGCCGCAAGCAAACTAGCACCAGATGTCACAAAAGCCGCAAAGCCTGTGGAGAGGAAGAAACGCTGATTATTGATAGCGTGCACCACTCCCAAGTTGTCGAAACAGAACGAGATGTCCCGATTCGAGAACTGGCAGACCCACAATTCCAGGGCAACTATGATCGGGAACAACTCCAGCAAAAGGAGGTTCTTGGTGAAACCCCGTGCCACCCAAGAGGATGGCCAAGCAGCAGCGCACCACGACCCGGCAAAAAATGCCCCAAAGCCATGACTGCCCGAGGCATCAGTGGACAACTGGAGCCAACTGTTGGAACAACAAGGGGGAGGCCACAAAACCTCCCTGTTGAAGGACACCAGGAAATAAACCCAAACTCGCAAATCATCCCTGATCTTGCTGGAGAGGTACACGGTGTGATGCTGCCTGACCGCCCCCGCAGCGGCCCGTTCAAGTCTGCGACAGAAATCCCTACCCATGGGGATAATCCGGCACGCAAAGTTGAAGGAACCCAGCAACGACTGTACCTGCTTAAGACGAACCCTGCGCTTGCCCAAACAATCGCACTTTATCATCGGTGAGGCGACAGCAACCCGCCACCGTGTTTATTTCAATTCCCAATTAGCTAAGCCAACTGCAGGGAACCCCCAAACTTTCGAACAAGGACCTGGCAACCGACAGAATATCGCCACAGACCGAACTTCCCCCTGGGCCCATGAAGAGAAAATCGTCCAGGTAGTGGGCCACCCCGGTTGACCGGAGGCGGCCTGGACGCACCAATGCAAAAAGGTGCTAAATCTCTCAAAATAGGCGCAGGAGACTGAACAGCCCATGGGGAGACACCGACCCACGTGAAACTACGCCCCCAATTTAAAACCCAGAAACCGCAGGGACCCAGGGTGCAGGGGAAGGAGCCCGAAAAGCCGATTCCACGTCTAATTTTGCCCACAGGCCCCCCGGACCACAGTCCCGAACCAAGCGCAGAGCCTCATCAAAAGACTGATAATGCACCCTGCACCCGGCCTCGGGAATAGAGTCAGTAACCGAAACGCCAGGAGGATGCGACAAGTGCTGTATCAGGCGGAACTTACCTGGGGCCCTCTCGGGCACCACCCCAACGGGGGAGATGCACCAGGAGGGCAGAGGGGGAAAGGCGTAGGGGCCACACATGCGCCCCACGCCGATCTCCGCGTCCACTTTCCGCTGGACCTCGTGCGGGTATTCGCGAGCCGCCTTCAAATTCTGGTGCACCACCACGTGCACCAAATCTGAAATAAGCAGGCGAAAACCATGACTAAAACCCTCCAAACGGAATAACGTTGCCGACTTGTCGGGGTATAAACTAAGCCAGCGACGCAATTCGGGAACCAGAATAGGGGAGGGAGCCTTAACTACCAACTCCTCCGGCCTCGGCTGGAGCGGAGGACTTACTGCTCGCCGCCGAGGCGCAGTCCTTGGCCGGGTGACCGGCCCCGCACAACTTGCAAGAGTGACGAAAACGAAAATTTACGCTCCTGGTGCATTTGCCTTCGTTGCCCTACCCCAAGGAGCGGGAACCCGAAGCACCGGTAGCCAAGGGCATCTTACCCGTGGCGTCCGCCCATGCCCCCCGTTTTCTTAGCTGCGTCAAAAGCCTGGTCCGCTTGCGAACCCCCGCGTAATGGCCGTATCGGCGCAATGCACCATTTCCGTATAACGGGGTGGATCAGAGGGAACCGACGTCGCTGGCGCCGCTGCCTTCCGCGCTTCCTTAGCCACGTGCCGCGCAATCAGCCTAGCCAGTTTACGCGGGCGCCGAGGGGAACCTGAAGAAACACTACTAGAAGAGGTGGAAGAAGTGCTAGAATAACAATGAGACGGAATAGCATGCTCACCAGCGCCTGAAGGACCCGGAACAGCGTCATCCGCTTCACCCACCTCCGGTCGGGGCGGAACATCTCCCGTCAGTGCCGCGGCCGCCACTCTCCCCGAGCCCCGGCCCTTCCATGACGAACACCACTCACCGTGGCCGCCCGCGCCTGAAGCCCAGCAGAGACACCACCCGTCACGGCCGGGGCAGCGCGCTACCCGGCCGAACGAGCGGCAGCATCAGCGATCCCATGGGGAGGCTGCGCTCGGGGAACGGGAGCGCTGGGCACTGGGGGCTTTTAAGAGGTGGCGGGAGGGGGGAGCGGACCTGCGGGGTCTAGGCATGCTGGAGGTGGGGAAGAAATTAGCAAGAACAGCAATGGTTAGAGAAGCAGGAGGGGGGGGCAACTGTGACACTGCAGAGAAAACAGCAAGCTGGGCACTGTAATAAAGGGGGAGGGAGGCAAAACAGTACAGTACACAATGCATTCACACAGATGCAATATACTCAGCCTTCCTGGGCCATACAATAATGGCAAGAGGAAGTCTGAGGCACAAGACTATGCATTATATATTATCCTGAGACCAACCCCTTAAAACTTGACGGACAGCCCTATGATCCTATAGGAAAAAACAACCGGAAACCATGATCTACCTAGCAACTGCTTAGTCATAAAACATCAAATCACAAAAAATTGGGCTCTTATATGGCCTCAGGCTTATGCAGCCTTCAGCTAATCTTCTGAACACCTCACACCTCACAATATTATTTTTAGTCCTAAAATTTGCACCGAGGTCGCTGGATGACTAAGCTAAGCGACCCAAGTGGGCGGCACAAACACCTGACCCATCTAGGAGTGGCACTGCAATGTCAGACAGGATGGCCCTTAAAAAAATAGTCCCCAAACAGCACATGATGCAAAGAAAAAAAGAGGTGCACCAAGGTCGCTGGATGGCTAAACTAAGCGACACAAACACCTCAATATCACAGGAATTATTCGTTCTAATCAGTGGTATTATTGGTCCAAATCACTGGAAGTGATAATGCTGATATTATCTTAGACCGTAAAGCTATACCTCTAAATACACTTTTACCGTGGAGCCGATATGGCCGCTAGACTGAATACACGTGCTACGCACTTTGTACGCTATTTGCGTACAGAGTCCCGCACGTGGTACGTACTTGGCTTACACACGCCGCGCTTAGTGTACAGAGTACACTCAGCGTGCGCACACACAATTGATAACCTTTAAACCTTGTTAATGATACAATGTAATGATATGATTACACTTTAAACCCTTAGCAGCAAAGTACTGCAACGATGTTATACCTTAAACCTTAAGTAGTGCTGACGGTATAAAGTAACCACAGTGCGTACACCTTATCAATACTTATACACCTTATACAGATAAATACACTCTAAAAACCCTTGCAGGAAAGTGAAGACACAACACTGATTTGTAGTTGAAACCAAAGGGTTCTAAGGCCACAGTGGATTAATTCCAAAAGGTAAACAGTACAAATCATACACTACAGGCTAACAAGATAAATCTAAACAGAATAATGGCTACAGAGAATGTACATACGTGAGAATGTTCGCAAGCGCAACCCGGCCGGTCCTCCGCTAGTCAGATAGAAAGCGTTCAGAGTCTTCTGACCGGCCAGGCAACAATGGGCTTTTTTATACACAACATGCATACACAATACAATGGTCACTGTAATCTCATTGTCCATTGGACACAGGGATGTGTCTTTACATTACAGAAGAGGTCATAGGTGGATTTGAAAAGGTGGGCTATGTCTTTCTCAACTGCTCTTGTGGGTGGTCTCCTCTGGATTCCCCCCGCATACATAATATACAGTAAATACAGTTTAAACCTATATTCTGCTTCTGCATCTAGCTATCCACAGGAACATGCGATCTCACTCAAACCAACACCAGAATGTTTCCCTTAAAATACCCTACAGCTGGATACCAAACACCACCTTGTAACCTTGTTCTGTCCCCTCCTATCCTGTAAAGGTGAATCCCTTTGTTCTGTTACCATTTTAAACAGCTATTTTTTTCTGATGTGGTGCAGGGGGCTATGTGTACAATGTGCACTATTTGGGTTAAATATGTAATGTTCTAATAACCCTCTATGCGCTCACAAACTCTACCGTAAATGTGCATACCACGCACATGATCGCCGGAGCGATCCTACGCAAATTGCGGTTATGTGCACGCACGGCAGACTGAGTGCACGAGCAGCGGGCATGTGCATGGGGTTAGTACAAGGCATATGCATTACAATATTTTTCGACTTTAACAGAAGAAAATGACAAAATCACTGGAATTAAAAGCCAGTATTACAGGAATTATTCGTTCTAATCAATGGTATTATTGGTCCAAATCACTGGAAGAAAATGACAAAATCACTGGAATTAAATGGCAGTACTGTCGGGAATTATATCAAATGGCAGTACCACTTGACATATACGGAAGTGTCAGACATGATGGCACTTTAAAAAAAACTTTTTTTATATGACAGGGACAAACCCACTGTCCTAACAATTGGCAGGGCTGATTAAACAAACAGCCAGGGGGAAACTCCTGAATCCAGTTTCTAACCCTGGGTAATAATTTTTATTACCTGGGATATAATAATAATCACTAAGGCTCCCCTGTAGTGATGTAGATGAGATCCCCCCTCCCCCCCATTGGACCCCCACATGGGAGTCCTTCCACGTGACGCTGAGGATGCTAAGGGAGTAGAATCCAACCTCTGAACCCGTGCACCTGTAGAGGGTGCAGACTTTCTGCTCTTTCTATGGCCTAGCCTCGTGCAGAAGTAGGCCCTCCTGAATTTTCTCGATCTGGCAGCCCAGGGGACTGCATCAGAGAAGCAGAGTTACGTCTTCTCACAGGTGGTGCTGCGGAAGGATTTGTATTCAGAGTGTCCCCAAGCGGTGTCTCACCTGCGAAGGGGAGGTACCTCTTGGATTCGGCGTCTGTGTTCCATTGGTGGATCCGGAGACCTCTGCGAGCCGCTACTGCCATGGAGGATGCTCTAGAATTCATCAGCCCAATGTCCCTCATGGCTTTCACCATGAATTTAGCTGAATCCTTTATGTGACCTAGAATCAAGACAGCATCGTCCCTATGGATTGTATCAAGGTCTTCTATTAAATTGTCTGACCATTTTAACATAGCCCTAGCTACCCAAGTGCATGCAATAGTGGGCCTAAGGGTGGCTCCAGTAGCCGTGTAAATGGATTTTAGAGTTGTCTCTATCTTGCGGTCAGTCGGCACTGTTAACGAGGCCGAGCCTGGTACAGGTAATGTAATTACCCCTGATGGCCTGGACACCGAAATGTCCATTATGGGAGGAATCTCCTACCTCCTTCTATCCTCCTCAGGAAAGGGATATGTCTCAAGTACTTTATTGGGGATGTGAAAAACCTCTTTTGGGTTTAACCAGGATCTTTCAAATAGGGTATTCAACTCTTCCGAAACCGGGAATGTCACTAATGATTTTGCAGTTAGCATACAATAATTTTCCTCTATTTGTATAGGTATTTCTAACACATCCCTAATGGCATTGATAAATTGCTGAATTTTATATTCCAATCTATCATAGTGCCCCCCTCTAACTTCTGTGTCGATCCCTGTGTCGGCATCGATGGCCGCGTTGGACTGCAAGACCTGTGTATCAGGAGCTGAGAGGGTCCTAGATGAAATGGACTGATCCATATCTAGGGCATTCTTCGTAGCTTTTTTCCAGCAACTTAATAGAGTATGCCCTAATGAACTTTGAGGAATCTTATTTCCTAGGCTATCCAGCCATTCTGTCTCCATCCTAATGGGATAAAACTAGAGATGAGCGGGTTCGGTTCCTCGGGATCTGAACCCCACCCCCGCCCCCCCCCCCTCCCCCGAACTTCACCTATTTTACACGGTTCCGAGGCAGCCTTGGATCTTCCCGCCTTGCTCGGTTAAACAGAACGCGCCCAAACGTCATCATCCCGCTGTCGGATTCTCGAGAGATTCGTATTCTATATAAGGAGCTGCGCATCGCCGCCATTTTCACTCGTGCATTGACGATTGAACGGAGAGGACGTGGCAGCGTTCTCTCCCCGAAAAGCTCCGTAATCTGTGCTCAGTGTGGTGCAAATATCTGTGCTCAGTGTGCTGCAAATAATCTGTGCTCAGTGTGCTGAAAATATCTACGTTCTCTGCCTGAAAACACTCCATATCTGTGCTCAGTGTGCTGCAAATATCTGATCAGTGTGCTGCATTGTGGGGACTGAGGACCTCCAGTATATAATAATTATAGTAGTACAGTACAGTAGGCCATTGCTGTATCTTGCAGCTCTGTGTCACTGCAAGTATCCATTCCATATCTGTGTGGCATTTTTGTGAGCAGTATATATAGTATTACAGTGCAGCATTTAGGTGACTAACAGTATATAGTTGTACAGTAGGCCATTGCTGTATCTTGCAGCTCTGTGTCACTGCAAGTATCCATTCCAAATCTGTGCGGCATTTTTGTGAGCGGTATATATAGTATTACAGTGCAGCATTTTGGTGACCAACAGTATATAAGCACATGAGGGAAGAGGGCCCTGCTCGTGAGAGTTTACAATCTAAAGGTGAGGGGTAGACAGACATGGGTGACACAGATGGGGTACATAGAGAACGTAGAACAGAGAGTTAGGAATCAGGATGAGATTTGGCTGGGTTTGGTGAAGAAGTGGACCCCCAGGAAGCACAAGGCAATACTTAACATTGCAACATTTTACTGGGCTATGCAGGAGAAAATTAAAAATAGGGGGAAAAAAATCAATAACTTCTACCGCTTTCAAAAAGGTCAATGGAAGCTGAAATAGTGAACAACTACCTCATGTAAGCCAAACAGTACCAAAACAAACAGTACTTAGCAGAGTTAGGAATGAGTGCTTATGAAATACAGTAACATTTTGTCATAATATTTCAGAAACTGCATTGCTGGTCTCTTGCACTCTTTTGCTCTAATACACCACCTGCTTTAGGATTTATATTCAAAACTATTATGTCTCCATAATCCCAAAAATGTCAGTCTTCTTCCAGTGATTTGGACCAATAATACCACTGATTAGAGCGAATAATTCCTGTGATTTTGTAATTTTCTTCCAGTGATTTGGACCAATAATACCATTGATTAGAACAAATAATTCCTGTGATTTTGTCATTTTCTTCCAGTGATTTGGACCAATAATACCATTGATTAGAACGAATAATTCCAGTGATTTTGTCATTTTCTTCCAGTGATTTGGACCAATAATACCATTGATTAGAACGAATAATTCCAGTGATTTTCTCATTTGCTTCCAGTGATTTGGACCAATAATACCATTGATTAGAAGAACGAATTTTTCCTCTGATATTGAGGTGTTTGTGTCGCTTAGCTTAGCCGTCCAGCGACCACAGTGCACCTCTTTTTCTCTTTTCTTTGCATCATGTGCTGTTTGGGGCCAATTTTTTGAAGTGCCATCCTGTCTGACACTGCAGTGCCACTCCTAGATGGGCCACGTGTTTGTGCTGCCCTCTTGGGTCGCTTTGCTTAGTCATCCAGCGACCTTGGTGCAAATTTTATGACTAAAAATAATATTGTGAGGTGTTCAGAATAGACTTGAAATGAGTGGAAATTGTGGTTATTGAGGTTAATAATACTATAGTACCAAAATTACCCCCAAATTCTATGATTTAAACTGTTTTTGAGGGGTTTTTGAAAAAAAACACCCGAATCCAAAACATACCCGAATCCGACAAAAAAATTTCAGGGAGGTTTTGCCAAAACGCGACCGAATCCAAAACACGGCCGTGGAACCGAATCCAAAACCAAAACACAAAACCCGAAAAATGTTCGGTGCACATCTCTAGATAAAACCACTCAAGGCATTTTGTTCTGACATGACACTGACCAGTGATACTGAGCACTGTTCAGGATACTAGAAGTGACACAGAGCAGCAAGATACAGCAATGGGCTACTGCACTGTACTACTATATACTGGTCACTACAATGCAGCACTGACACTGAGCACAGTTATTGAGCACTGTTCAGGATACTAGAACTGACACTGGGCAGCGAGAACAGCACTGGACTACTGTACTGTACTGTACTACTATATACTGGTCACCACAATGCAGCACTGACACTGACCAGTGATACTGAGCACTGATGAGGATACTAGAAGTGACACGGAGCAGAAAGAAACAGCAATGGGCTACTGTACTGTACTACTATATACTGGTCACCACAATGCAGCACTGACACTGACCAGTGATACTGAGCACTAATGAGGATACTAGAAGTGACACGGAGCAGCAAGATACAGCAATGGGCTACTGTACTGTACTACTATATACTGGTCACCAAAATGCAGCACTGACACTGACCAGTGACACTGAGCACTGTTCAGGATACTAGAAGTGACACGGAGCAGCAAGATGCAGCAATGGGCTACTGTACTGTACTACTATATACTGGTCACCACAATGCAGCACTGACCAGTGACACTGAGCACTGTTCCGGATACTAGAAGTGACATGGAGCAGCAAGATACAGCAATGGGCTACTGTACTGTACTACTATATACTGGTCACTACAATGCAGCACTGCCACTGCACAGATATTGAGCGAGCACTGATGAGGATACTGGAACTGACACAGAGCAGCAAGATACAGCAATGGGCTACTGTACTGTAGTACTATATGCTGGTGGTCACCACAATGCAGTACTGACACTGAGCACAGATATTGAGCTTTTCAGGCAGAGAACTTAGCTACGTCCTCTCCGCTCAATCTACAATGCACAAGTTAAAATGGCGGCGACGCGCGGTTCTTTATATGGAATCCGAATATCGCGAGAATCCGACAGCGGGATGATGACGTTTTGCCTCGTTCGGGTTAACTGAGCAAGGCTGGAAGAACCGAGGCTGCCTCGGACCCGTGTAAACCACGTGAAGTTCGAGGGGGTTCGGATCTCGACAAACTGAACCCGCTCATCTCTACTGCTAATGGCCACAGATGACATCCATCTGTCCCTGACGCAAATTTGCTTTATTCTCCTATCATCAACAGCAGTTGTGCACTTTTTCCAGCCTTTTCCTTCTTTGTTTTGTATAGATTGTGTTTCCTGATAGCGTAAACAAAACTTGCATATTCCTGATGTTGTCACATTCCCACCAACTTCTCACGCAATTGCTGCATACGAAAGACCATTTTCACGTAACACCACAATCCTGGATCTCTACCTGCGTGACCAGTCACCACTTTGCCTGGACGACATTGTTGTATTTATTTTTTACACCGTCAATAACACTAAACAATACACACAAACATCCAACCATAATTGCGCTTCAGTAACCAGCTTTATTCTACAAAATGAAACTGCCAACTGACGTTTCCCACCTTTGAACATGACCTTGCACCTGCTCATAAACAACAGCTGATTGGTCCTCAGAACAATGATTCCGATTGGCTGGTATTAGCTGTTACTACAATCCGCTTCTTGAATCTCATGCATCTGTGCGTCTTTGTCTGACTGAAAATAGCATAACTTCCCTTGTAATGCAAATATTTGACCTCTGTGTAGAGTTCATCATTAAATTTCCTTTCATTTGATATATGAATCATTGCACTGCATGAAGTGAAACAGTTTTTATAAGCATTCAAAGTTGAAAAACATTCAAATTACAAAAAGTGTCCGCAATTTTGGCCACCACTGTACGTGGAAGGACGTTCACTTGCTTATTATCCACCCGCTCTATAGCTGTGATACACCAGCCGGTCTCTCTAGTGGCTCCTGACTACCATCTACAGGTGACTGACACCTTTTCGGCTCAGGCTTACACATGGAAGTGCGGCTCTTTGAGGTTTCCGGTCTTAGCCGGAGACCAGTGGCATATTG
The DNA here is from genome assembly GCF_028390025.1 of Pseudophryne corroboree. Lineage (NCBI taxonomy): Eukaryota > Metazoa > Chordata > Amphibia > Anura > Myobatrachidae > Pseudophryne > Pseudophryne corroboree. Next base: position 707,019,502 of record NC_086449.1, on the reverse strand, counting down.
CTGTCCGTGCATGTGCGGCTTTAATGGTGCAAGAAATGTGGAGCACCACTGCAGGACTTATCAGGAGTGCTTCTACTAGGTGGTTATCCTTTATGTTGTACTCACTGATTGACATATTGCAATATATTACTCTGGCGCTTCAAATCTGTTCACTAATTACAGACACATCTGAGTGTGTTTCAATGCTCCATGCATATTTTTTATCAATCTGAGGGGTCTATTCAGCACAACTAATTGTGATAAGTTAATTAAGTTTAGAACTCACATAATTCTCTACTTAATTAACGGATGCATTCATCATGCCTCCTGAACATAAGTATCTCTTCCGAAAAGCTGTCATTTTTGTGGAGACAGCTTTTTGGAATAGAGACACTCTGGGGTCTACTCTTGTAAAAAAACAATAATAAATTACTACTTATCGCTATACATTGGTTCGATGCGATCTATAGCTGTAGTAAGTAGCAATTCGTGTATACTCACCTCTCTGGTGATGCGATCCGGTATCCTTGGGTCTAGTGGTGTGGTCTTCCCCAGGTGGTCCTCTCTCCCTGGAGGCCACAGGGGCTGCTGAAAGATCAGGGGGCGGAGCCAGCATGGGTTCCGGGCAGAGAGCAGAGAAGCATTGAGTTTCCCTGCCATCTCCGCACTGATGTTCAGGTTGCAGTCCTGAGATGGTGAACCTGAACTCCATGGAGAAGCGAAAAAGCACTCACCGTACTAGAGTATGGTTATGCGATTCAGACACAGAGCGGGGGTGCAGCTGGAGAAGTTAGGGACTTCTCCAAGGTAACCTGCTCCGTGAATAGCCTGAAGCAGAGACAAGCCCTGTTTTTCGGAAAACAGGGCTTTTCTCTGCATTATGAATAGTCCCCCCTTTCTCTAACTTAACACAACTGTAATCAATGCTGTGCCACTCCCATTCACAGAAGCAGCACTGATTACAGCTGCGTTAAGTCAATGGGGTCAATTCTATTCGGCAACTAAAGAATAGCGCCGGGAATTAGCTCCCGACGCTATTCAATTCTGCTACTAGTTGCCCGCAATTGTCGGGAATTCTTCTCTCATCCCCGGGGGATGAGAGAATAAACCCGACAAAAGTGCTGCCTCGCGGCCGGCGCGAGGCTGATTCTGTCGGGAATCAGCCTCGCGCCGGGTAGTTAAGTCGGAGAATGCCCGTTCTCCCGACAAAACTACCTGTTAAGTCGGCGAGAACGGGACATCGCCGAATTAACTTTAGCTGAATTGAATAGCGTCGGGAGCTAATTCCCGGCGCTATTCTTTAGTTGCCGAATAGAATTGACCCCAATGTGTGTTATACATAAATATAATGTTTTGTCAATATACTTTTCTATGTTTTGTGTTTTGGATGTATTTTTTAGTGAGGTACCCAGTACATACTCTGTGTGCAAAGTGTAATGTATATCAAGAAATAAGACTTTTAGGGCTCCGCATGCAAATTTTGTGCATGCATTATAGAAATAATTTCTGTCTTTGCATAAATTCGGATGATTAAATACCAAAGAGAAAAAGAAGACTTTTGTGTGGGTGCACTCTTGGAATAGTCAAAAGACGACTGTAGTGTTGAAATGTTAAAACATATGAATTTAATGATATATACTAAAGAATAACAGTTGTAGTATCCAATGAAGACATACAATTTACAAACAATTAAATGAACAGTAAACAATTAATAAAAATCCGTCCCACAGAATGGTCTCTTATTGATTGCTAATGCTGGTAATACCCTATATCGGGGGACCAAATGTGTTGCCCGCAAACTTAATCAGTCGAAAGGCTTACCGTGCGAGTAGTGTAAGCCTATGGAGATAATACCCTGTGAACATAGGTAAAGAGATTACAAGTTGTACCCTTGATGGTAAGTAGAAGTTAAATGAGACTGTGGTCTGGGAATAGAGGTGCTTTAAAGAAAGAAAAGGGACAAGGACCTGAGAATAAGAGGGTGAACCTGCTGTCAGTGTTAGGCTCAGAGCATACATGCCTCTGGCCTCTACTACACCCGGTCTTCCTGGGGAGTCACCCAACCCATTATGGCCAAGCCCACACTTATTCGCTTCCAAGATCAGATGGATTTAGACGTTTACAGTGTGGTATGATAGTAGGGGTACAAATACCCTGGTTGCTCTGGTATCACTGATGAGAGTTCACATGGAAAACAGTATAGAAGTGAATCAAAATAGAAGAAAAATAATGGAAAAATAATGAATGAAAAGAAAAGGATCTGCTGCCAACGTTTAGACAGAGGCATACAGGCAAGTGCCCTTAGCCAATGGATCATTGATGAGAGTCCGGAATGTGAAAAGAGAAGAAGAAGAAAAGAGTAGTAAGAGAACGTGGATGAAGATAATCACTTGGGAAATCCAAATATATAAGTGAACTATATCTGTTCACAAAATGATCCATTGGCTATGGGCATTTGCCTGTATGCCTCTGCCTAACGTTGGCAGCAGATCCTCTTCTTTCTCATTCATTATTTTTCCATTAGTTTTCTTCTATTTTGATTCACTTCTATACTGTTTTTCACAGGGTATTATCTCCATAGGCTTACACTACTCGCACGGTAAGCCTTTCAACTGGTTAAGTTTGCGGGCAACACATTTGGTCCCCCGATATAGGGTATTACTAGCATTAGCAATCAATAAGAGACCATTATGTGGGATGGATTTTTATTAATTGTTTACTGTTCATTTAATTGTTTGTAAATTGTATGTCTTCATTGGATACTACAACTGTTATTCTTTAGTATATATAATTAAATTCATATGTTTTAACATTTCAACACTACAGTCATCTTTTGACTATTCCAAAAGTGCACCCACACAAGAGTCTTCTTTTTCTCTTTGGTATTTAATTGATTGGTTCAATACTGACTCAGGGTGCACCGCCAATACACAAATCTATTGGGATTTATCCTTAGTATTTAGTATATTTTGGTCTTTTCAGGCTGATAGGCCTAGTATCAGTGGTTTAGCGCGGTATCCCCCACTCCCAGATATAAATTCGGATGATTCCCAGTAGGATAGATTTCAGCAATTTCTTGGTTGCCACTAAATGGGCATTTCTGGTTGGCAACAATGCAAATGCAAATGAGAACTGTTTTTTTATGTGTTATGGGAGTGTTGTGGGCATGTAGCCGGAGTTGCATCTTATTCTTAGCTGATGTGAAAAGAAACTATTTCAGATAGATCTCAGCATAGGGTAGGTGTAATTTCCAATACTGAGGTACAGTACAGAGTACTGAAATCATCACTCTGTTTATATGGCAAATATTGTACTTTATTTGCATAATAGAGAGATAGCTGTTAGAAGGTACTTCATTTCTTCATTTTGTTTAAATAGACCCAGGTCCAACACTATAACAGTACCTGCAAGTGCACCAATGAAAGATTGGGCAATGTATACAAAATAACTTCCACATTTTTATTAATACAAATACTGTAAATAAGTTACCTTAATGAGAATTTATTATCTAGAGTATGTTTGGGTTAGGGAAATTAATGTTGCGTTTTCTATTATATTAAGTATGTGGGTGGCTTGGTATATTTAGGCTAGATAACAGTCTTGGCAATAGTTACTACTAGGTGGAAATCCATTCGTTTAGTCAGGTTAAGTTGGGAAGTTCTGTAATTATGTGGCTTAAAATAAAAGGGGAATTAACTCAGGTTCGGGTGAAATGTTCTTTGTGGTGGGAGATGCTTAAGTTACCAGTAGTGATGAGCAGGTTCGGTTCCTCGAGATCCGAACCCCCCCCGAACTTCACCCATTTTACACGGTTCCGAGTCAGCCTCGGATCTTCCCGCCTTGCTCGGTTAACCCGAGCGCGCCCGAACGTCATCATCTCGCTGTCGGATTCTCGCGAGATTTGTATTATATATAAGGAGCCGCGCGTCGCAGCCATTTTCACTCGTGCTTTGGAGATGATAGCGAGAGGACGTGGCTTCGTTCTCTCAGTTTCTGTGTTCAGTGTGCTGCAAATATCTGTGCTCAGTGTGCTGCAAATATCTGTGCTCAGTGTGCTTGCAAATATCTGTGCCCAGTGTGCTGAAAATATCTACGTTCTCTGCCTGAAAAACGCTCCATATCTGTGCTGCATTGTAGTATATAGTAGGAGGACAGTGCAGAATTTTGCTGACCACCAGTATATATATAGCAGTACGGTACAGTAGTCCACTGCTCTACCTCTGTGTCGTCAAGTATACTATCCATCCATAACTGTGCTGCATTTTAGTTGTGCGCAGTATATAGTAAGAGGACAGTGCAGAATTTTGCTTACCACCAGTATATATATAGCAGTACGGTATAGTAGGCCATTGCATTGATATATTACTGGCATATAATTCCACACATTAAAAAATGGAGAACAAAAATGTGGAGGGTAAAATAGGGAAAGATCAAGATCCACTTCCACCTCGTGCTGAAGCTGCTGCCACTAGTCATGGCCGAGATGATGAACTGCCATCAATGTCGTCTGCCAAGGCCGATGCCCAATGTCATAGTAGAGAGCATGTACAATCCAAAAAATGAAAGTTCAGTAAAATGACCCAAAAATCAAAATTAAAAGCATCTGATGAGAAGCGTAAACTTGCCATTTACGACACGGAGTGGCAAGGAATGGCTGAGGCCCTGGCCTATGTTCATGGCTAGTGGTTCAGCTTCACATGAGGGTGGAAGCACTCATCCTCTCCCAAGAAAAATGAAAAGACTTAAGCTGGCAAAAGCTAAATCACAAATCCCCAAGGAGAGTCCAATTGTGTCGGTTGCGATGCCTGACCTTACCAACACTGGACGGGAAGAGGTGGCGACTTCCACCATTTGCACGCCCCCTGCAAGTGCTGGAAGGAGCACCCGCAGTCCAGTTCCTGATAGTCAAATTGAAGATGTCACTGTTGAAGTACACCAGGATGAGGATGTGGGTGTTGCTGGCGCTGAGGAGGAAATTGACAAGGAGGATTCTGATGGTTAGGTGGTTTGTTTAAGTCATGCACCCGGGGAGACACCTGTTGTCCATGGGATGAATATGGCCATTGACATGCCTGGTCAAATTACCAAAAAAATCACCTCGTTGGTGTGGAATTATTTTAACAGAAATGCAGACAACATTTGTCAAGCCGTGTGTTGCCTTTGTCAAGCTGTAATAAGTAGGGATAAGGACGTTAACCAGCTAGGAACATCCTCCCTTATACGTCACCTGGAGCGCATTCATCAGAAGTTATTGACAAGTTCAAAAACTTTAGGTGACAGCGGAAGCAGTCCACTGACAACTAAATCCCTTCCTCTTGTAACCAAGCTCCTGCAAACTACACCACCAACTCCCTCAGTGTCAATTTCCTCCTTAGACAGGAAAGCCAATAGTCCTGCAGGCCATGTCACTGTCAAGTCTGATGAGTCCTCTCCTGCCTGGAATTCCTCCGATGCATCCTTGAGTGTAATGCCTACTGCTGCTGGCGCTGCTGTTGTTGCTGCTGGGAGTCGATCGTCATCCCAGAGGGGAAGTCGGAAGACCACTTGCACTACTTCCAGTAAGCAATTGACTGTCCAACAGTTCTTTGCGAGGAATATGAAATATCACAGCAGTCATCCTGCTGCAAAGCAGATAACTCAGGCCTTGGCAGCCTAGGTGGTGTTAAATGTGTGTCCGGTATCCACTGTTAATTCACAGGGAATTAGAGAATTTAATGAGTTAGTGTGTCCCCGGTACCAAATACCATCTAGGTTCCACTTCTCTAGGCAGGCGATACCGAGAATGTACACAGACCTCAGAAAAAGAGTCACCAGTGTCCTAAAAAATACAGTTGTACCCAATGTCCACTTAACCACGGACATGTGGACAAGTGGAGCAGGGCAGACTCAGGACTATATGACTGTGACAGCCCACTGGGTAGATGTATTGGCTCCCGCAGCAAGAACAGCAGCGGCGGCACCAGTAGCAGCATCTCGCAAACGCCAACTCGTTCCTAGGCAGGCTACGCTTTGTATCACCGGTTTCCATAAGAGGCACACAGCTGACAACCTCTTACAGAAACTGAGGAACATCATCGCAGAATGGCTTACCCCAATTGGACTCTCCTGGGGATTTGTGACATCGGACAACGCCACCAATATTGTGCGTGCATTACATGTGGGAAAATTCCAGCACATCCCATGTTTTGCACATACATTGAATTTGGTGGTGCAGAATTTTTTTAAAAACGACAGGGGCGTGCAAGAGATGCTGTAGGTGGCCCAAAGAATTGCGGGCCACTTTCGGCATTCTGCCACCGCGTGCCGAAGACTGGCGCACCAGCAAACACTCCTGAACCTGCCCCGCCATCATCTGAAGCAAGAGGTGGTAACGAGGTGGAATTCAACCCTCTATATGCTTCAGAGGATGGAGGAGCAGCAAAAGGCCATTCAAGCCTAAACATCTGCCTACGATATAGGCAAAGGAGGGGGAATGCACCTGACTCAAGCGCAGTGGAGAATGATTTCAACGTTGTGCAAGGTTCTGCAACCCTTTGAACTTGCCACACGTGAAGTCAGTTCAGACACTGCCAGCCTGAGTCAGGTCATTCCCCTTATCAGGCTTTTGCAGAAGAAGCTGGAGAGATTGAAGGATGAGCTAAAACGGAGCGATTCCGCTAGGCTTGTGGGACTTGTTGATGAAGCCCTTCATTTGCTTAATCAGGATTCACGGGTGTTCAATCTGTTGAAATCAGAGCACTACATTTTGGCCACCGTGCCCGATCATAGGTTAAAAAGCCTACATTGTATCTCTCTTTCCGGCAGACACAAGTCTGCAGAGGTGCAAAGACCTGCTGGTGAGACACTTGTCAAGTCAAGCAGAACGTGACCCGTCAACAGCTCATCCTTCACATTCACCTGCAACTGGGGCTGCGAGGAAAAGGCTAAGAATTCCGAGCCCACCCGCTGGCGGTGATGCAGGGCAGTCTGGAGCGAGTGCTGACATCTGGTCCAGACTGAAGGACCTGCCAACGATTACTGACATGTCGTCTACTGTCACTGCATATGATTCTGTCACCATTGAAAGAATGGTGGAGGATTATATGAGTGACCACATCCAAGTAGGCATGTCAGACAGTCCGTACGTATACTGGCTGGAAAAAGAGGCAATTTGGAGGCCCTTGCACAAACTGGCTTTATTTAACCTAAGTTGCCCCCCCTCCAGTGTGTACTCCGAAAGAGTGTTTAGTGCAGCCGCTCACCTTGTCAGCAATCGGCGTCCGAGGTTACTTCCAGAAAATGTGGAGAAGATGATGTTCATCAAAATTAATTATAATCAATTCCTCCGTTGAGACATTCACCAGCAATTGCCTCCAGAAAGTACACAGGGACCTGAGATGGTGGATTCCAGTGGGGACGAATTAATACTCTGTGAGGAGGGGGATGTACACAGTGAAAGGGGTGAGGAATCGGAGGATGAGGAGTAGGTGGACATCTTGCCTCTGTAGAGCCAGTTTGTGCAAGGAGAGATTGATTGCTTCTTTTTTGGTGGGGGCCCAAACCAACCAGTCATTTCAGTCACAGTCGTGTGGCAGACCCTGTCGCTGAAATGATAGGTTTGTTAAAGTGTGCATGTCCTGTTTATACAACATAAGGGTGGGTGGGAGGGCCCAAGGACAATTCCATCTTGCACCTCTTTTTTCTTTAATTTATCTTTGCATCATGTGCTGTTTGGGGACTATTTTTTGAAGTGCCATCCTGTCTGACACTGCAGTCCCACTACTAGATGGGCCAGGTGTTTGTGTCGGCCACTTGGGTCACTTAGCTTAGCCATCCAGCGACCTTGGTGCACCTCTTTTTTTCTTTGCATCATGTGCTGTTTGGGGACTATTTTTTGAAGTGCCATCCTGTCTGACACTGCAGTGCCACTCCTAGATGGGCCAGGTGTTTGTGTCGGCCACTTGGGTCGCTTAGCTTAGTCATCCAGCGACCTTGGTGCAAATTTTAGGACTAAAAATAACATTGTGAGGTGTTCAGAATAGACTGGAAATGAGTGGAAATTATGGTTATTGAGGTTAATAATACTATGGGATCAAAATGACCCCCAAATTCTATGATTTAAGCTGTTTTTGAGGGTTTTTTGTAGAAAAAACACCCGAATCCAAAACGCACCCGAATCCGACAAAAAATTTTCAGGGAGGTTTTGCCAAAACGCGTCCGAATCCAAAACACGCCCGCGGAACCAAATCCAAAACCAAAACACAAAACCCAAAAAATTTCCAGTACACATCACTAGTTACCAGTATACTAGAAAGTTATAATTACAGAAAGTACAGTAAGTATCATACTGTAAATTAAGCATGACATTTATTTTCAACAGAAATGTTAGGGTAAGAGATTTATAAAGGCAAGAAATAATTGGGGTATTTGTATTTACATTATTATTTATTTGAAATACCTGTTCTATCTTTTAATAAAATAATCAACAACCTTTTTGAGTATTCTTTGTCTGTGCCTGTGTGTGTTGTTTATTGGGAAAGTCTGGAACCATTGTACATTGCCCCTATCGTTAGGTCACAGGGGGTTCCTTGTGCCAATCTCATTATCTGTGAAGAATATAACCATTCAGATGGAGGCCCCCACAAGATACAGAATCTTCCAAGATATTGTTATTATAGTGACCCTATTACTTAGGATTCCACATACATATTTTCAGTAGCATTAAAAGCCATCTAGTTATTTACATTTTGCAATGCGTCCCTGTCAATGTGTTCAGTAGTACTGTAGTATAAAAGATATGGCGCCCTTATACTCCAGGTACTGGTGCGGCCAGTCAACCAATACCTCTGAATACTGATTCTTACTACAGTAGGAGTTATGTATATAATTATAGTTTGAGTTAAAGTTTGGCTACTAGTTAATATGTATGTTAGGGTTGTGATTACATTTGTGTTGGTCTTTGGAGTAAATGGAAATTATTTTTCTCAGTCATCTGCTGATACTGTATGCACTGCACGTAGTCATATGAGTTTCCATATGTATCCATGGAGTTTTCATAGGGAAGAGTAGAAGAATCTCAGCTAGTAAAATAATAATAACAAATACTGTAGAGGGTAATTATAACAAGACTGTCCAATGTTTTAAAGGGTCAAATGATATTTCTGTGAATGACGTCGTTCTCTGACACACTGTGTTGGCTGTCCAGCCGATGGCTGATATATCTTCAGATACATTGAGATAGCTGACTGTGGGACCGATTCAGACCTGGACGCAGCCGCACATTCGCACACAAATCCAGGTGGTCTGCGCACGTGCACCGGCCGCTGTGCTCATGCGCAACCTCACACATTACACACCTTACGTATCCTTCAGGGATGTGGCTGCAATGTTATCCACCCAGGTAGATGACAGGACTGAAATATCAAGCTGCAAATTGGTAAGTGTATACTGTATGCTTACCGGCAATAGTTAGTTGCAAACAAAAGCTTTTATTATAAAAACAAAAGGGGGGAGGGGGTGGTATCCATACCATGTAGATGGAAAATTACAAAAGAACACTGCACTGAAGATGGAACATGGGTATTAACAATGCAAATAGCAATGTATATATGGATTGGATCTTTCACCCCAAAACAATTGACACTCCTTCGGAGCAACAAATTATTGCATTATATCTTTTATTTTTATTCTGTTTTATATTTCCTTCGGAATGATTATGTCACTTTATGTTTGACCCATGAGTGGACCACAGAAGATTAAAATAAACCTTTATGGGTTTTCCATCACTCTGTTTCAGCTAAGCATACGGTACTTTACATGTGGGAGTTTGCACCGTGTTTATTGTCCATCACATTTAGGTGTCGTAAAAAGTCGCTCAGCGCAAACTACTGATTTTCGGTACTTTGTGCATCCGCAGGACCTATTCTATGCCATCGGGTCCTGTGGCATAGGATGCAGGCTGGCATTAGAGTGTCATTCATTGACAGTCTGATGCCATTTTAGGGGCAGGGACAGACTCCATTTGGAAAAACAGATGTGTCACTGCCATTTAGGGGGGTGGGAAGAGGCCAGTGATATTCATCATAGGATGGATATTCATCATAGGATGGATATTCTCTGTCCTTTGCAACGGTTGGCTAATGCAGTACCAGGGGTTCAGTAAGCCACCCGATTGTGGGTGCTCTGATCCGATGCTGCATCCTAGGATGCAGCTCGGATCACTAGTGCAGCAGCAGGCGTCTGCATGTAATAGACGCCTCCTGCTGCATTTACATACATACAGCAACTATCACTGCTGCTTCAAAGGAAGCAGCAGTGATAACAAAACCAACTGCATCTGAATGACCCCCCATCCTCCTATTGTTTGGACACTTGTGCGGTGTTGACTCTCGCAACAATATTACACTATTGCATACCTCCCAACATTGAGGAAGTACAAAGTGGGCCCCACCTTGCGCGGCAAAGCCATGTGCACCCAAAAAAGAGGTGTGGTTTATGTAAAATGGGCATGTCTTCATGGGTGTGCCACAATTGCAAGCCATGCCCCTGTTTTTGTCACTGAGTGGGCATGCCCAGTGTTCTGTGAGCTGCTGGTATGCCCCCAGTCCCTCTGTCTCCCGTGAATAGACGTACAGCGTCTATTCACCGCTGCTCTGCTAGTGACAGGAGCCTCCCAACTGCCCCCCTCCCCACATAACGGGAAACTGCGGCCCACAGGTGGGACTGTCCCCCAAAAATGTGACTGTCCCGCGACAATCGGGACAGTTGGGGGGTATGCTATTGTGTGTGTGTGTGGGGGGGGGGGTTATCTTTATTTGTATGAAATGAACTGTACCATTTGAGTATTTGACATACCACTGATAAGAGTATTACCAGCTGGAACAATTCATAGCGCAAGTGAGGTCATTGTTTTTACATACAGTATGTGCATTTGTGTAAGTTGGTGACTTATTAGAGACCCATGCTGCTTTGAAGTGCATAAGTTTGAGTGGTATTTTAATATGGTCTGTCCAGGCGTATCGTTATTTGCTTTTTGTATATGTGCTCTGGGAGGAAAAAAAAATATTTTCTTTGTATTATATAAAAAAAAAGGAGAACAGAAAATCTGGGTTCTAAGCATGAAGGTGTTATTATTCTTATTTTAGTAGACCAAGTGCTAAAATAAGAAATCACACACACAATGCAGACCAATAGGAACGTTTTCTAAAAGCATAGCCAGTAAAATGTCACACGGATTCCCGCAACAATGCTGGTTGCAGTTACATGTTCCTTGGATCTCTGTCATTTCACAATAGAAAAGAGAAACCTTTCAGCATTTATTAATAGGCCCCTTTCTCAGACAATCTGGCTTATTCATTTAATTGGCACACATCGCGGCTATAAGAAACACCTTATCTTTCACATTTATTTCAAAACATAGGGGTATATTTACTAAGATTCGTAATTTCCGAAAATAGGTCAAAGTTCAATCACGAATGACATCGACAGTGTAAAACTGCAACTTTTTGAATTGATTACGATGGATTTACTAAGCTGTCGTATTCGTATTTTTCTTTGCTTCCGATGTCGATGTCATTCGTTTTTTTTTACCTATTTTTACGGCAGTGATTAGCAAAACACTGCCGTTTTTTTTTACAATCAATCTCGGCCGGATCTGTGTGATCCGTGCTGGGGTTCTTATTTTTTTTTTTTTTAATTAAACAATGTAAAATCCCAAAAAAAAATGCGTGGGGTCCCCCCTCCTAAGCATAACCAGCCTCGGGCTCTTTGAGCCGACCCTGGTTGCAGAAATATGGGGAAAAATTGACAGGGGTTCCCCCATATTTAAGCAACCAGCATCGGGCTCTGCGCCTGGTCCTGGTTCCAAAAATACGGGGGACAAAAAGAGTAGGGGTCCCCCGTATTTTTAAAACCAGCACCAGGCTCCACTAGCTGGACAGATAATGCCACAGCCGGGGGTCACTTTTATACAGTGCCCTGCGGCCGTGGCATCAAAAATCCAACTAGTCACCCCTGGCCGGGGTACCCTGGGGGAGTGGGGACCCCTTCAATCAAGGGGTCCCCCCCCCCAGCCACCCAAGGGCCAGGGGTGAAGCCCGAGGCTGTCCCCCCCCATCCAATGGGCTGCGGATGGGGAGGCTGATAGCCATTTGTGATAATGAAAAGATATTGTTTTTAGTAGCAGTACTACAAGTCCCAGCAAGCCTCCCCCGCATGCTGGTACTTGGAGAACCACAAGTACCAGCATGCGGCGGAAAAACGGGCCCGCTGGTACCTGTAGTACTACCACTAAAAAAATACCCAAAAAAACACAAGACACACACACCGTGAAAGTATAATTTTATTACATACATACACACATACATACATACATACTTACCTTATGTTCTCACGCAGGTCGGTCCTCTTCTCCAGTAGAATCCAAGGGCTACCTGTTGAAGAAATTCTACTCACCAGATCCATGGGTCCAGGCTCCTCGGCAAATCCAGGGTTAATCCACGTACTTGAATAAATAAAAAAAAACGGTGTCCCGACCACGAACTGAAAGGGGACCCATGTTTGCACATGGGTCACCTTCCCACGAATGCCAGAAACCCACTTTGACTTCTGTCTAAGTGGGTTTCTTCAGCCAATCAGGGAGTGCCACGTTGTAGCACTCTCCTGATCAGCTGTGTGCTGCTGTCCTCACTGACAGGCAGCACGCGGCAGTGTTACAATGTAGCGCCTATGCGCTACATTGTAACCAATGATGGGAACTTTCTGCCCTGCGGTTGACCTAAAGTGACGTCACCGCTGAGCAGAAAGTTCCCAGCATTGGTTACAATGGAGCGCATAGGCGCTACATTGTAACACTGCCGTGTGCCGCCTGTCAGTGAGGACAGCAGCACACAGCTGATCAGGAGAGTGCTACAACGTGGCACTCCCTGATTGGCTGAAGAAACCCACTTAGACAGAAGTCAAAGTGGGTTTCTGGCATTCGTGGGAAGGTGACCCATGTGCAAACATGGGTCCCCTTTCAGTTCGTGGTCGGGACACCGTTTTTTTTTTTTATTCAAGTACGTGGATTAACCCGGGATTTGCCGAGGAGCCTGGACCCATGGATCTGGTGAGTAGAATTTCTTCAACAGGTAGCCCTTGGATTCTACTGGAGAAGAGGACCGACCTGCGTGAGAACATAAGGTAAGTATGTATGTATGTGTGTATGTATGTAATAAAATTATACTTTCACGGTGTGTGTGTGTCTTATGTTTTTTTGGGTATTTTTTTAGTGGTAGTACTACAGGTACCAGCGGGCCCGTTTTTCCGCCGCATGCTGGTACTTGTGGTTCTCCAAGTACCAGCATGCGGGGGAGGCTTGCTGGGACTTGTAGTACTGCTACTAAAAACAATATCTTTTATTTTACAACAAAGGCTATCAGCCCTCCCATCCGCAGCCCATTGGATGGGGGGGGGACAGCCTCGGGCTTCACCCCTGGCCCTTGGGTGGCTGGGGGGGGTGGACCCCTTGATTGAAGGGGTTCCCACTCCCCCAGGGTACCCCGGCCAGGGGTGACTAGTTGGATTTTTAATGCCACGGCCGCAGGGCGCTGTATAAAAGTGACCCCCGGCTGTGGCATTATCTGTCCAGCTAGTGGAGCCCGGTGCTGGTTTTAAAAATACGGGGGACCCCTACTCTTTTTGTCCCCCGTATTTTTGGGACCAGGACCAGGCGCAGAGCCCGATGCTGGTTGCTTAAATATGGGGGAACCCCTGTCATTTTTTTCCCCATATTTCTGCAACCAGGATCGGCTCAAAGAGCCCGAGGCTGGTTATGCTTAGGAGGGGGGACCCACGCAATTTTTTTGGCAAAAATAAGCACTTTCCCACCCCTTCCCACTGATATACATGCACGGATCTCATGGATCCCTGCATGCATCTCAAATCACGGAAAAAAAAAGCAGGTCTGGTTTTTTTTAGGACTTTTTTACGAGTTGTAATTTTTCACGGCAGTGTTTTGTGTTTTTTTGCTTTGCACTTCTTAGTAAATGACCGAGATTCATATCTAAACAGGCGTAATTTGACCGATGGTGTATTCATTCGTAATTTTTTACCTGAACTAGCAAAAAATTACGAATGCCCTCATCACTGCCGTGATTAGTGTTTAGTAAATGACCGAGATTAACCGAGATGACACTTTGAAGAAAAAACGGCATCTCGGTCAATATCGGGAGCTTAGTAAATATACCCCATAGTGTGGATGTGCCCAATATGGGCTTTCAGTTCCACTTGGAAGAACAAAAACAGAAGGTTCAAAAATGACAAAAGCACATAAAACACTTTTCTCTAGCGTCCTAGTGGATGCTGGGGACTCCGTAAGGACCATGGGGAATAGACGGGCTCCGCAGGAGACAGGGGCACTTTAAGAAAGAATTTGGATACTGGTGTGCTCTGGCTCCTCCCTCTATGTTCCTCCTCCAGACCTCAGTTTGAATCTGTGCCCGGACGAGCTGGGTGCTACTTAGTGAGCTCTCCTGAGCTTGCTATAAGAAAGTATTTTGTTAGGTTTTTTTATTTTCAGAGAGATCTGCAGGCAACAGACTCTCTGCAGCGTGGGACTGAGGGGAGAGAAGCAGCCCTACTCACTGAAGATAGGTCCTGCTTCTTAGGCTACTGGGCACCATTAGCTCCAGAGGGATCGTACACAGGATCTCACCCTTTGTCATTCGATCCCGAAGCCGCGCCGCCGCCCCCCTCGCAGAGCCGGAAGACAGAAGCCGGGTGAAAGTAGCAAGAAGACGTCAAAATCGGCGGCAGAAGACTCCAGTCTTCAAACTGAGGTAGCGTACAGCACTGCAGCATTGCGCCATTGCTCCAACATTAAACCCACATACTCCGGTCACTGTAGGGTGCAGGGCGCAGGGGGGTGGGGGGGGCGCCCTGGGCAGCAATTAGGACCTCTTGGCAAAAGTTGGGCATATATACAGTTGAGCACTGTATATATGCATGAGCCCCCGCCATAATTTTACACAGAAACGCGGGACAGAAGCCCGCTTCTGAGGGGGCGGGGCTTCTTCCTCAGCACTCACCAGCGCCATTTTCTCTCCACAGCTCCGCTGAGAGGAAGCTCCCCAGGCTCTCCCCTGCAGATTCACGGTAGAAGAGGGTAAAAAGAGGGTTAACACTAAGTTACTGTGTGATTCCTGGGACATATAGCGCTGGGGTGTGTGCTGGCATACTCTCTCTCTGTCTCTCCAAAAGGCCTTGTGGGGGAACTGTCTTCAAAAAGAGCATCCCTTGTGTGTGTGTGGTGTGTCGGTATGCTTGTGTCGACATGTTTGACGAGGAAGGCTATGTGGAAGCAGAGCGGGAGCAAATGAATGTGGGGTCTCCGCCGACGGCGCCGACACCTGATTGGATGGATATGTGGAAGGTTTTAAATGATAATGTTAATTCCTTGCATTAAAGGTTGGATAAAGCTGAAACCTTAGGACAGTCGGGGTCTCAGCCCATGCCTGATCCTATGTTGCAGAGGCCGTCAGGGTCTCAGAAGCGCCCACTATCCCAAATTGTTGACACAGATATCGACACAGATTCTGACTCCAGTGGCGATGATGCAAAGTTACAGCCTAAATTGGCTAAAGCCATCAGTTATATGATTATAGCAATAAAGGATGTGTTGCACATCACAGAGGAAACCCCAGTCCCTGACAAGAGGGTTCATATGTATGGGGAAAAAAGGCAGGTGGTGACCTTTCCCCTTTCACATGAGCTAAATGAGTTATGTGAAAAGGCTTGGGAATCTCCAGATAAAAAAACTGCAGATTTCCAAACGGATGCTTATGGCGTATCCCTTCCCGCCAACGGACAGGTTACGCTGGGAATCCTCCCCTAGGGTGGACAAAGCTCTCACACGCTTATCCAGGAGGGGAGCCTTGCCGTCACAGGATACGGCCACCCTAAAAGATGCTGCGGATAGAAAGCAAGAGGGTACCCTGAAGTCCATTTATATACATTCAGGTACCTTACTAAGGCCGGCAATTTCGTCGGCCTGGGTGTGTAGTGCTGTAGCAGCATGGACGGATACCTTATCTGAGGAACTTGATACCTTGGACAAGGATACTATATTAATGACCCTGGGGCATATAAAAGACGCTGTCCTATATATGAGAGATGCTCAAAGAGACATTAGCCTTCTGGGCTCTAGAATAAATGCAATGTCGATTTCTGCCAGAAGGGTCCTGTGGACTCGGCAATGGACAGGCGATGCTGACTCAAAAAGGCACATGGAGGTTTTACCTTACAAGGGTGAGGAGTTGTTTGGGGAGGGTCTCTCGGACCTGGTCTCCAAGGCTACTGCTGGAAAGTCACATTTTTTGCCATATGTTCCCTCACAACCTAAGAAAGCACCGTATTACCAAATGCAGTCCTTTCGATCACAAAAAGGCATGAAAGTCCGAGGTGCATCCTTTCTTGCCAGAAGCAGGGGCAGAGGAAAGAAGCTGCACAACACAGCTAGTTCCCAGGAACAGAAGTCCTCCCCGGCTTCCACTAAATCCACTGCATGACGCTGGGGCTCCACAGGCGGAGCTAGGCCCGGTGGGGACGCGTCTCCGAAATTTCAACCACAAGTGGGTTCACTCCCAGGTGGATCCCTGGGTACTAGAGATTGTGTCTCAGGGATACAAGCTGGAATTCGAAGAGATGCCCCCTCACCGATACCTCAAATCGGCCCTGCCAGCTTCCCCCTTAGAGAGGGAAATAGTGTTAGCTGCAATTCACAAATTGTATCTTCAACAGGTGGTGGTCAAGGTTCCCCTCCTTCAACGAGGAAAGGGTTATTATTCGACCATGTTTGTGGTACCGAAACCGGACGGTTCGATCAGACCCATATTGAATTTAAAATCCCTGAACATATACCTGAAAAGGTTCAAGTTCAAGATGGAATCGCTCAGAGCGGTCATCGCAAGCCTGGAAGGGGGGGATTTTATGGTGTCTCTGGACATAAAGGATGCATACCTTCATGTCCCCATTTATCCACCTCATCAGGCGTACCTCAGATTTGTGGTACAGGATTGTCATTACCAATTCCAGACGTTGCCGTTTGGTCTCTCCACGGCACCGAGAATATTTACCAAGGTAATGGCGGAAATGTTGGTGCTCCTGCGAAAGCAAGGGGTCACAATTATCCCATACTTGGACGATCTCCTCATAAAGGTGAGTTCCAGAGAGCAGTTGCTGATCAGCGCAGCACGCTCTCGGGAAGTGTTACAACAGCACGGCTGGATTCTAAATATTCCAAAGTCGCAGTTGATTCCTACGACTCGTCTGCCCTTCCTGGGCATGATTCTGGACACAGACCAGAAGAGGGTTTATTTCCCGATGGAGAAAGCTCAGGAGCTCATGACACTGGTCAGAGACCTATTAAAACCAAAACTGGTGTCGGATCACTGCACGCGAGTCCTGGGAAAGATGGTGGCATCATACGAGGCCATTCCCTTTCGCAGGTTCCATGCGAGGACCTTTCAATGGGATCTGTTGGACAAGTGGTCCGGATCACATCTACAGATGCATCGGCTGATCACCCTATCCCCCAGGGCCAGGGTGTCTCTCCTGTGGTGGCTGCAGAGTGCTCACCTTCTCAAGGGCCGCAGATTCGGCATTCAGGACTAGGTCCTGGTGACCACGGATGCAAGCCTCCGAGGGTGGGGGGCAGTCACACAGGGAAGAAATTTCCAAGGGCTGTGGTCAAGTCAGGAGACTTGCCGTCATATCAATATCCTGGAACTAAGGGCTATATATAATGCCCTAAGTCAAGCGGAGACCCTGCTTCGCGACCAATCGGTGCTAATTCAGTCAGAAAACATCACCGCAGTGGCTCATGTAAACCGCCAAGGCGGCACAAGGAGAAGGGTGGCGATGGCGGAAGCAACCAGAATTCTTCGCTGGGCGGAGAATCACGTAAGAGCACTGTCAGCAGTGTTCATTCCAGGAGTGGACAACTGGGAAGCAGACTTCCTCAGCAGGCACGACCTCCACCCAGGAGAGTGGGGACTTCATCAAGAAGTCTTCACGCAGATTGCAAGTCGGTGGGAACTGCCACAGGTGGACATGATGGCATCCCGCCTCAACAAAAAGCTACAGAGGTATTGCGCCAGGTCAAGAGACCCTCAGGCGATAGCTGTAGATGCACTAGTGACACCGTGGGTGTTCCAGTCGGTTTATGTATTTCCTCCTCTTCCTCTCATACCCAAGGTGCTGAGAATCATAAGAAAAAGAGGAGTGAGAACAATACTCATTGTTCCGGATTGGCCAAGAAGGACTTGGTATCCAGATCTGCAAGAAATGCTCACAGAGGACCTATGGCCTCTGCCTCTAAGACAGGACTTGTTGCAACAGGGGCCCTGTCTGTTCCAAGACTTACCGCGGCTGCGTTTGACGGCATGGCGGTTGAACGCCGGATCCTAGCAGAAAAAGGCATTCCGGTTGAGGTTATTCCTACGCTGATAAAGGCTAGGAAGGACGTGACGGCTAAACATTATCACCGTATATGGCGAAAATATGTTGCTTGGTGTGAAGCCAGGAATGCCCCTACGGAGGAATTGCAGTTGGGCCGTTTCCTTCACTTCCTACAGTCGGGAGTGACTTTGGGCCTGAAATTGGGTTCCATTAAGGTCCAGATTTCGGCCCTATCCATTTTCTTTCAAAAAGAACTGGCTTCTCTACCTGAAGTTCAGACGTTTGTAAAGGGAGTGCTGCATATTTAGCCCCCTTTTGTGCCTCCAGTGGCACCTTGGGATCTTAACGTGGTGTTGAGTTTCCTGAAGTCTCACTGGTTTGAGCCACTCAAAACCGTGGAGTTAAAATTTCTCACGTGGAAGGTGGTCATGCTATTAGCCTTGGCTTCAGCTAGGCGTGTGTCAGAATTAGCGGCTTTGTCACATAAAAGCCCCTATCTGGTTTTTCCATATGGACAGGGCAGAATTGCGGACCGGTCCACAATTTCTGCCAAAAGTGGTGTCATCTTTTCATATGAACCAACCTATTGTGGTGCCTGTGGCTACTCGTGACTTGGAGGATTCCGAGTTACTAGATGTGGTCAGGGCTTTGAAGGTTTATGTAGCCAGAACGAGTCGCTGTTTATCCTGTATGCATCCAGCAAGCTGGGTGCTCATGCTTCAAAGCAAACTATTGCTCGCTGGATCTGTAACACGATTCAGCAGGCTCATTCTGCGGCTGGATTGCCGCTTCCAAAATCAGTAAAAGCCCACTCCACAAGGAAGGTGGGCTCTTCTTGGGCGGCTGCCCGAGGGGTCTCGGCATTACAGCTTTGCCGAGCAGCTACTTGGTCAGGTTCGAACACTTTTGCAAAGTTTTACAAGTTTGATACCCTGGCTGAGGAGGACCTTGTGTTTGCTCATTCGGTGCTGCAGAGTCATCCGCACTCTCCCGCCCATTTGGGAGCTTTGGTATAATCCCCATGGTCCGTACGGAGTCCCCAGCATCCACTAGGACGTTAGAGAAAATAAGATTTTACTTACCGGTAAATCTATTTCTCGTAGTCCGTAGTGGATGCTGGGCGCCCGTTCCAAGTGCGGACTTCTTCTGCAATACTTGTATATAGTTATTGCTTAAATAAGGGTTATGTTGTGGTTGCATCAGGGTTGATCTGATGCTCCGTTGTTGTTCATATTGTTAACTGGGTAAGTTTATCACAAGTTATACGGTGTGATTGGTGTGACTGGTATGAGTCTTGCCCTGGATTCCAAAATCCTTTCCTTGTACTGTCAGCTCTTCCGGGCACAGTTTCTCTAACTGAGGTCTGGAGGAGGGACATAGAGGGAGGAGCCAGAGCACACCAGTATCCAAATTCTTTCTTAAAGTGCCCCTGTCTCCTGCGGAGCCCATCTATTCCCCATGGACCTTACGGAGTCCCCAGCATCCACTACGGACTACGAGAAATAGATTTACCGGTAAGTAAAATCTTATTTTTATTGCTTGTTTGCAACATTCTGTATTTTGGTGTGAGGAAACATTCTGTATTTTGGTGTGAGGAAACATTCTGTATTTTGGTGTGAGGAAACATTCTGTATTTGCAATAACAGGACAGGTATTCTCGTTCTGTTATTTGTTAAATAGGCTTCCCTATCCAAAGAACAGTGGACCTGTTTCAGATGTGCACACAAATTCTCTCGCAAGTCTGATTCCGTATACAGCATTTCTGCGGCTAATGTCGAAGCCAAAGATATTTGTACAGAGATGCTCATTCCCGGCATCTTTAATCCACCGCTTGCAAGTCATTGCAGACTGTCCATATAAAGTAAGCAAACAAAGGGGGTCATTCAGATCTGATCGCTGCTGTGCATTTTCGCACAGCGAGCGACCAGGTCCTAACTGTGCATGCGTATGCACCACAATGCGCACGCGCTTCGGACAACAACAACAGGCATCGCCAGTCAGTGATGGGATGGTGCGAAAAATCCGATCGCACGGGCGTTCACAAGGTGATTGACAGGAAGAGGCCATTTGTGGGTGGCAACTGAGCATTTACAGGGAGTGTCCAGAAAAACGCAAGCGTGCCCAGGAGTTTTCAGGTAGGGTGTCTGACGCCAGCTCCGGCCCCAATCAGCCTGATTCTATCGCACTGGAGGAGTAAGTACTGGGCTGCGCACAGACTGCACAAAGTGAATTTTAGCAGCTCGGCATACACATAGGAACGCACACTTACACGGCGAATATACACTCCCCTTGGAGGCGGCGACTATCTGAACGCAGGACAGCAAAATTAGCAGCCCAGCGATCAGGTCTGAATGACCCCCAAAGTCATTGTTATGGCATACACAGATGCAGTCGCTGGCTGAGACACGCCCCCAAGAGAGTAGCGCTACACCTGCATTTGACTCGCTAGCCCCCTTTAAAATCCCACAAACACTCACTTACTGTCAATCACTCTGCATCCAGATCCTTACTGCTACCGTCCATGTACAAACTTCATGCGTGCACAGTACGCTTGCACAGTACCAAAAAAGAAAATCGCTGATATCTGCAAACATCGTCATGAGTCAGGACCAGCGTTATCTCTAGCATTAGCTCTTTCATCTATAGAGCGCAGCAAGAAAAAAAAAAATCATCACATTAGAGCCTTTTATGAAACAATCCCATGTCTTGTGCATTTTTTCTTATTTATTATTATTTATAGAGATGTGCGGCGAGCACTTATCGTGTTTTGGGGGTCATTCTGACCCATTCTCACGCTGCGGTACTTTGCTGCGGTGTGAACGGGTCAGAACTGCGCATGCGCGGCGTGTGCATTGCGCACGAGTGTCGTTGCCCGGTGACGGAGGTCGCTGGGCAACGGCATGCACACCGAAAAAGAAGACGCAGCGCCGATCACAAGAAGATTGACAGAGGAGAGACGCTCCAGGGTGGATACTCACCGTTGGATGCCGTTTTCGAGGAGTGGTCGTCCGAACGCAGGCGTGTCCAGGCAAACGGAGGGCGGATGTCTGACGTCAAAGCCAGGAGGAACGTCGCTGGATCCGTCGTACAGGGTCAGTAGATCCAGCCTTACTCTTCAACAGCACAAAACTTTTTTAGCTAAGCAGGGCTGCACAAGCGAACGCAGCCCTGCTAAGCTAAAATACACTCCCCCATAGGCGGGGATTAGTTGATCGCACCAGCAGCAAAAAGTTGCTGGCTGCGATCAACTCGGAAAGACCACCTTTGTGTATTGGTTTTGGTTCTGGTTCCATGCTCGTGTTTTGGTTTTGGATCTGGATGATTTTTAAAAAAAACATAAAAACAGCTAAAATCACAGAATTTGGAAGTATTTTTGATCCTACGGTATTATTAACCTCAATAAAGTTCATTTCCACACATTTCCAGTCTATTCTGAACACCTCACACCTCACAATATTGTTTTTAGACCAAAAGGTTGCACCGAGGTGGCTGGATGACTAAGCTAAGCGACACAAGTGTGCGGCACAAACACCTGGCCCATCTAGGAGTGGCACTTCAGTGGTAGACAGGATGGCAGATTTAAAAAATAGGTCCCAAACAGCACATGATGCAAAGAAGAAAAAGAGGTGCAATGAGGTAGTTGTATGACTAAGCTAAGCGACACAAATGTGCGACACAAACACCTGGCCCATCTAGGAGTGACAGTGCAGTGGCAGGCTGGATGGTAGATTTAAAAAGTAGGCCCTAAACAGCACATCATGCAAAGAAGTAAAAGAGGTGCAATGAGGTAGCTGTATGACTAAGCTAAGCGACACAAGTGTGCGGCACAAACACCTGGCCCATCTAGGAATGGCACTGCAGTGGCAGACAGGATGGCACTTAAAAAAAAGTAGTTCCCGAACAGCACATCATGCAAAGAAGTAAAAGAGGGCAATGAGGTAGCTGTATTTCTAATCTTAGCGACACAAGTATGCAGCACAAACACCTGGCCCATCTAGGGTTGGCACTGCAGTCCCACTGCACTAATGGCGGATACTGGACGCACATCTAACACCAACATAGCTGTCAAGGCCTCAGTTATTTGCAACAGGATGACTGATGTCATATTTCATCTTCCTCGTAAAGGATTGTTGGATAGTCATTTGCTTAGATGAAGTAGTACAAGTGTTCTTCCGACGTCCCTTCTAGGATGACGATTGACTCCCAGCTGCAACAGCAGCAGCGGCAGCAGCAGCAGTAGGAGGAAGTGGTTCTTGATCTTTGCCTATTTTATCCTCCAAATGTTTGGTCTCCGTTATTTTTCTGGAGTTATATAACAAAATGCAGCACAGGAGAGCGTACCTCTACACCACACAGGGCAAATCCTGTAAAAATATTTGGATTAAATATTAATAACCCCTTTATTTGGAGTAAATAATATACAGCACAGGACAGGACCACTGAATTTATATGGTAGTACTACTGGACTGGACTTATACGGCAGTACCACTGGACTGGATTTATATGGCAGATTCACTGGAATTATACGGCAGTATCATTGGAATTATACGGCAGTATCACTGGATTTATACAGCAGTACCACTGGAATTATACAGCAGTATCACTGGAATTATACAGCAGTATCACTGGAATTATACAGCAGTACCACTGGACTTATACGGCAGTACCACTGGAATTATATGGCAGTATCACTGGAATTATATGGCAGTACCACTAGACTTATACGGCAGTACCACTGGACTGGATTTATACGGCAGTATCACTGGACTTACACGCCAGAACCACTGGAATTATACGGCAGTATCACTGGACTTATACGGCAGTATAATTGGACTGGATTTATACGGCAGTACCACTGGACATATACGGCAGTACCACTGGACATATATGGCAGTATCACTGGACATATACGACAGTATCGCTTTACTGGATTTATACGCCAGTATCACTGGATTTATACGGCAGTACCACTGGACATATATGGCAGTATACGTAGAATTATAGGGCAGTACCACTGGACATATACGTCAGTATCACTGGATTTATACGGCAGTAACACTGTACATATACGGCAGTATCACTGGACTTATACGGCAGTACCACTGGACATATGCGGCAGTATCACTGGATTACCACTAGATTTATGCGGCAGTATCACTGGACATATACGGCAGTATCACTGGACATATACGGTAGTAGCACTGGACTCATACAGCAGCACAGGGACACCACCACTGGACTGATGCAGGACAACACAGCACCACTGCAATGGACTGGACTTATACAGCAGCACTGGACATATGGCAGCAGAGGACACCACCACTGTGACTGGACTGATGCAGCACAAGCAACACCACTGGACTGATGCAGCACAACAGAGCACCACTGGACTTATACAGCAGCACTGGACATATGGCAGCAGAGGACACCACCACTGTGACTGGTCTGATGCAGCACAAGACACCACCACTGGACTGATGCAGCACAACACAGCTACACTGGACATATGGCAGCAGAGGACACCACCACTGTGACTGGACTGATGCAGCATAAGACACTACACTGGACTGAGCAGCACAAGACAGTACTGGAATTGCCACCCCACTTTCCCTCCCACACAGACACTGGGGAAGGAGAAACGTCCTCTCGCTACACCCTCCAATGCTGGAGTGAAAATGGCAGTGACGCGCGGCTCCTTATATGGAATCCAAAACTCGCGAGAATCCGACAGCGGGATGATGACGTTTTGCCGCGTTCTGGTTTCTGAGTCAGGCAGGAAAACCCAAGCAGGGCTCAGATCTGGGCTCAGGTAGTGAAGTGGAAGTGGGGGGGGGGGGGTTCGGTTGTCAGAGAACTGAACCCGCTCATCTCTAATTATTTATTTTATTTTTAAAAATTGATTTTTATTTAAAGACAGCAATTAATATAATACTGTACATAATAATGTGACACAATGACATAATAAATGGTTAAAACTTAAAAGTAGACATGTGCTGCTGGCACTTTTTGTGTTTTGTGTTTTGGTTTTGGTTCTAATTCCACTTTCGTGTTTTGGCTTGGTTTTGCCAAAACCACCCTTTCGGGTTTTGGTTTTGGATCTGGATGACTTTTGCAAAAAACAAAAACGGCTAAAATCACAGAATTTGGGGGTAATTTTGATCATACGGTATTATTAACCTCAATAACATTCATTTCCACTCATTTCCAGTCTATTCTGAACACCTCACAATATTTTTTTTTTAGGCCAAAAGGTTGCGCCGAGGTTGCTGGATGACTAAGCTAAGCGACACAAGTGTACAACACAAACACCTGGCCCATCTAGGAGTGGCAATGCAGTGTCAGACAGGAGGGCAGATATAAAAAAAAGGCCCCAAACAGCACATGATGCAAAGAAGAAAAAAAGGTGCACAGAGGTTGCTGTATGACTAAGCTAAGCGACACAACCACCTGGCCCATCTAGTAGTGTTACGCAGTGGCTGAATGTCGAGAGTGGGCCACAACTGTTCAGTCCACTGACAGCATCTCCAGCATGCCCCTGTCATTTTTTTTTAAATTCTGCAATTGGTGGACTTATACAGCAGTACCCCAGGACTAATACAGCAGTACCCCTGGACTCATACGGCAGTGTCAGACAGGATGGCACTTTTCAAAAACTAGGCCCCAAACAGCACCTCATGCAAAGATGTCAAAGAGGTGCAATGAGGTAGCTGTATGGCTAAGCCAAGTGACACAAACAATTCCCACTGGAATTATACATCCAAATCACTGGAATTAAAGGGGAAAATCACTGGAATTATACTGCAAAATCACTGGAATTATAATGCACAATCACTGGAATTATATGTCCAAATCACTGGAATTATACGTCCAGATCACTGGACTTAAATGGCAGTACCACTGGACATATATGGAAGTGTCAGACAGAATGGCACTTTAAAAAAATAGTCCCCAAACAGCACATGATGATAAGAAGAAAAAAAGGTGCAAGATGGAATTGTCCTTTGGCCCTCCCTCCCTCCCACCCACACTTATGTTGTATAAACAGGACATGCACACTTTAACAAACCAATCATTTCAGCGACAGGGTCTGCCACAGGACTGTGGTTTGTTTGGGCCCCCACCAAAAAAAGAAGCAATCAATCTCTCCTTGCACAAACTGGCTCTACAGAGGCAAGATGTCCACCTCCTCCTCATCGTCCGATTCCTCACCCCTTTCACTGTGTACATCCTCCTCCTCACAGAGTATTAATTCATCCCCACTGGAATCCACCATCACAGGTCCCTCTGTACTTTCTGGAGGCAATTGCTGGTAAAGGTCTTCCCGGAGGAATTTATAATTCATTTTGATGAACATCATCTTTTCTGCATTTTGTGGAAGTAACCTCCTACGCTGATCGCTGACAAGGTTACCGGCTGCACTAAACACTATTTTGGAGTACACACTGGAGGGGGGGGGGGGGGGGGGGGGGCAACTTAGGTAAAATAAAGCCAGTTTTTGCAAGGTCATCCAAATTGCCTCTTTTTCTTTCCAATATACATACGGACTGTCTGACATGCCTACTTGGATGCTGTCACTCATATAATCGTCCACCATTCTTTCAATTGTGACAGAATCATATGCAGTGACAGTAGACATGTCAGTAATCATTGGCAGGTCCTTCAGTCCGGACCAGATGACAGCTTTCACTCCTGACTGCCCTGCATCACTGCCAGCGGGTGGGCTAGGAAATCTTATCTTTTTCCTCGCAGCCCCAGTGGCTGGAGAAATTGAAGGAGCTGTTGACGGATCACGTTCCGCTTGAGTTGACAACTTACTCACCAGCAGGTCTTTGCACCTCTGCAGACTTGTGTCTGCCGGAAAGAGAGATACAACGTAGGCTTTAAACCTAGGATCGAGCACGGTGGCCAAAATTTAGTGCACTGATATCAACAGATTGACCACCCTTGAATCCTGGCAAAGTGAATGAAGGGCTCCATCCACAAGTCCCACATACTTTGCAGAATTGCTCCGTCTTATCTCCTCCTTCAATTTCTCCAGCTGCTTTTGCAAAAGCCTGATGAGGGGAATGACCTGACTCAAGCTGGCAGTGTCTGAACTGAATTCACGTATGGCAAGTTTGAAGGGTTGGAGAACCTTGCTTAAGATGGATATCATTCTCCACTGCGCTTAAGTCAGGTGCATTCCCTCTCCTTTGCCTATATCGTAAGTGGAATTCCACCTCATTACCACCTCTTCCTTCAGTTGATGGCAGGGCAGGTTCAGGAGTGTTTGCTGATGCTTCAGTCTTCGGCACGCGGTGGCATAATTTCAAAAGTGGCCCGCAATTTTTCGGCCACTGACAGCATCTCCTGTATACCCCTGTCATTTTCAAATAATTCTGCACCACCAAATTAACTGGTTGTGCAAAACATGGGACGTGCTGGAATTTGCCCAGATGTAATGCACGCACAATATTGGTGGCGTTGTCCGATATCACAAATCCCCAGGAGAGTCTAATTGGGTTAAGACATTCTGCATATAGTCCTTAGTCTGCCCTGTTCCACTTGTCCACATGTCCGTGGTTAAGTGGACACTGGATACAACTGCATTTTGTAGGACACTGGTGAGTCTTTTTCTGACATCTTTGTACATTCTCAGTATCGCCTGCCTAGAGTAGTGGAACCTAGATGGGATTTGGTACCAGGGACACAATACCTCCATCAATTGTCTAAATTCCACTGCACTAATGGCGGATACCGGACGCACGTCTAACACCAACATAAGTGTCAAGGCCTCAGTTATCCGGTGACTGCTATCTACTTGTCCACATGTCCGTGGTTAAGTGGACATTGGGTACAACTGCATTTTTTAGGACACTGGTGACTCTTTTTCTGACCTCTGTGTACATTCTCGGTATCGCCTGCCTAGAGAAATGGAACCTAGATGTATTTGGTAACGGGGACACAGTACCTCAAGCAATTCTCTAATTCGCTGTGAATTAACAGTGGATACCGGACACACGTTTAACACCACCGCAGCTGCCAAGACCTGAGTTATCTGCTTTGCAGCAGGATGACTGCTGTGATATTTCATCTTCCTCACAAAGGACTGTTGGACAGTCAATTGCTTAGTTGAAGTAGTACAAGTGGTCTTCCGACGTCCCCTCTGGGATGATGATCGACTCCCAGCAGCAACAACAGCAGTGGTGGCAGCAACAGCAGCAGTAGGTGAGCCACTCAAGAATCCTCCCGCGGAATCCCGGTTAGGAGAGGACTCCTCTGTCTTGACAGTGACATGGCCTGCAGGACTACTGACGTTCCTGACTGAGGAGGAAGTTGACGTTGAGGGCGTTGGTGGTGTGGCTTGCAGGAGTTTTGATACAAGAGGAAGAAGGGATTTAGGTGTCAGTGGACTGCTTACGCTCTTACCCAAAGTTTTACAACTTGACACTGACTTATGATGAATGCGCAGCAGGTGACGTATAAGGGAGGATGTTCCTAGGTGGTTAACATCCTTACCCCTACTTATTACAGATTGACAGAGGCAACAGATGGCTTGACACCTGTTGTCCGGATTTGTGGAGAAATAATTCCACACCGAAGAGGTGGCTTTTTTGGTAGTTTGCCCAGGCATCACAATGGTCTTCTTCATCCCACGGACAACAGGTGTGTCCACCGGTGCGTGATTTAAACAAACCACATCACCATCAGAATCCTCATGGTCAACTTCCTCTCAGCGCCAGTGACATCTTCAATTTCAATATAAGGAACTGGACTGTGGGTGGTCCTTCCAGCACTTGCACGGTGTGTGCAAATGGTGGAAGGAGCCACCTCTTCCCATCCAGTTTTGGGATGGTCAGGCATCGCAACCGCCGACACAGTTGGACTCTCCTTGGGGATTTGTGATACCATCTCAGAACGCACAGTTCTTTTCTGTGCTTTTAATTTTTCTAGCGGGAGGATGAGGGCTTCCATCGTCATATGAAGCTGAACCACTAGTCATGAACATAGGCCAGGGCCTCAGCCGTTCCTTGCCACTCCGTGTCGTAAATGGCATATTGGCAAGTTTACATTTCACCTCAGATGATTTAAATTTATTTATTTTGGTCTTTTTACTGAACTTTGGCTTTTTGGATTTTACTTGCCCTCTACTATCACATTTGGCATCGGCCTTGGCAGACGATGTTGATGGCATTTCATCGTCTATGTCATGGCTAGTGGCAGCAGCTTCAGCACTAGGAGGAAGTGGTTCTTGATCTTTCCCTATTTTATCCTCCAAATTTTTGTTTTCCATTATTTTTCTGGAGTTATATAACACAATGGCCCTCATTCCGAGTTGATCGCTCGCTAGCTGCTTTTAGCAGCAGTGCAACTGCTAAGCCGCCGCCCTCTGGGAGTGTATCTTAGCTTAGCAGAAGTGCAAACGAAAGGTTAGCAGAACAGTGCTGATATTTTTTCAAGCAGTTTCAGAGTAGCTGCAGACCTACTCCTTCATTGCGATCACTTCAGACATTTTGTTTCCTGGTTTGATGTCACAAACACGCCCTGCGTTCGGCCAGCTACTCCCCCGTTTCCCCAGTCATGCCTGCGTTTTTACCTGACACGCCTGCGTTTTTTAGCACACTCCCGGAAAACGGCCAGTTACCACCCAGAAACACCCACTTCCTGTCAATCATTCAACGATCAACAGTGCGACTGAAAAGCGTCGCTAGACCTTGTGTGAAACTGCATAGTTTTGTGTGAAAGTACGTCGTGCATGTGTACTGCGGCCTGTACGCATGCGCAAAAATGCCGATTTTTTGCCGCAGCTAGCGATCAACTTGGAATGACCCCCAATATGCGGCACAGGAATGACTGATGGCTGATGCACAGGACACTACCACTGGTCTGATACAGGACAACACAGCAACACTGTAAGGGACTTGTTATTATTATTATTATTATTATACTGTAGCAGTGGACATATAGCAGCAGTGTATACCACTGTGACTGCCTGGTCACTGGAATGACTGATGGCTGATGCACAGGATACTATCACTGGTCTGATGCAGCACAACACAGCAACACTGTGAGGGACTTGTTATTATTATTATTATTATTATACTGTAGCAGTGGACATATAGCAGCAGCGTATACCACTGTGACTGCATGGTCACTGGAATGATTGATGGCTGATGCACAGGACACTACCACTGGTCTGATGTAGGACAACACAGCAACACTGTAAGGGACTTGTTGTTTTTATTATTATTATTATTATTATTATTATTATACTGTAGCAGGGGACATAAATCAGCAGTGTATAACACTGTGACTGCCTGGTCACTGGAATGACTGATGTCTGATGCAGCACAACACAGCAACACTGTAAGGGACCTGTTGTTGTTATTATTATTATTATTATACTGTAGCAGTGGACATATAGCAGTAGTGTATACAACCGTGACTGCCTGGTCACTGGAATGACTGATGGCTGATGCACAGGACACTACCACTGGACTGATGCAGCACAATACACCACCACTGAACTGATGCAGCACAACACAGCAGCAATGGACATATGGCAGCAATAGGACACAACTACTGTGACTGGACAAATACAGCACAAGACACGGACACTGATAGAACTGAGACACATCCTCTCTCAACACTCTCCAATGCTGGAGTGAAAATGGCGGTGACGCGTGGCTCCTTATATGAAATCCAAACCCCGCGAGAATCCGACAGCGGGATGATGACGTTTTGCCTCATTCTGGTTTCCGAGTCAGGCGGGAAAACCCGAGCCTGGCTCGGATCCGGGTTCGAATGGTAAAGTCCAGTAGGGTTCAGTTCTCAGAGAACCGAACCCGCTCATCCTTAGTTAAAAGTAATCATGATATCACAGAGCAATAATGGAAGACATTAAAGAGATATTATTAAGAGCCATGGTTACCTATTGTGTGATTATATAAAATAGTTTTATTACAGTAGCTCAGAGATTTGTGTTTGAGTTATGGGTTCATGTGCTTACTGTACGTGTTTGTATTCATTTGGTTAAGGTAGTTTGTCTAATTAAAAAACAAAAAAAGATAATTAGTTAAGGGGATTCAATGTGTTAGATGTTTGTGCATCTTCATTTTGTTTAGTTATGCTAGTTTAAGTTGACATATTGACAATGTGTGTATGCACTTGTATGGTTAACATCCAGAATATGTGCATGAAACAAAACAGTGCTGTAACTATTACCAGAGTAGACCAGTACAATACTAGTGCCTCACTTCTGAGGACCCCGCTGTGTGCTATTGAGCATACACCAAGCACAGTAAAGGACTATTTGGGCTCATGGGTTTACTGATGACATTTATCACCTGTGACGTAGAGTCTTTAACAGGAATTGAAGTAGCCAGTGTTGCATCTATTGGAAACTCTGGACCCCTACCTAAGCAGCCCGTGTCAACACAGTGATGCAGAATAGTGAGCATATACGCAGCAGGACTCCCAAGTTATAAACCCAGAAATTTTCTCACTTCAAAGGGCAGCTGTTACTGGGAGAGCTGTCCTTTGCTTAAATCTACATGCACACAGTGTGAATAAATGCTTCTATCTCATGCAATAAGTGGCGGGATACATCACATTCATATTGCGATGCGTGATGCATGCACCCATCCAGGTTTCAAAAAATTAGTATGTGTTTAATTTTTAGAAAATAGTGTTGAATAAGTTTTAAAAAGATGTTATTGACCTAATTCAATCATAAAAACATAAATTTCTAATCAGTGTTTGGAAAAAAATATTAGCCTATTAACTGGTTAAGACCAAGGATGTAATTTGTCTGTGTGTTGTGTTTGTATGTTGTATGCTATAGGGGAGGACTGCTGGTTGCTAATGATTCTGCTGAAAAGTTCTCAAAATTTCTGTCCAAGTATTAAGCTCAGAACTGAATCCCTCATTTTTCTGTATTAATATTTATTGATTTAATGTACTATTGGCTTAAGCCAGCGGTTCTCAAACTGTGTGCCGTGGCACCCCGGCGTGCCTCGAGTCACTTGCAGGGGTGCCCTAGGTTGGTGGTCCAGGACCAAAAGTAAATTATTTATGGTCAATGTGATAGGCAAAACCGGTGCTGATGGCTGCCAATCATAAATTATGTGGACAAACAGAAGCAAATCCTGTCTCTCATCACATAACTGAAATAAGAATGACATATAAACACAATTTCATTAATGTAATATTTCTTTCTAAATTTCTCAATAAAAACTTTTGGTCTAGGGGTGCCATAAAAAAAGCTCTAATAGTCTAGGGCGCCGTGGTTCAAAAAAAGTTTGAGAACCACTGGCTTATGCCATTTTCTATTAATTTTCTCTCTAAACCAGGTTTTAATCCTTGCAGAAACCTCTAGTGCTATAGTATCTCCAAATTTAATTTATTGGCCAAGTCAAGGACAGGAGGGTAATATGCTTTGCCAGCATTGGCAGTATACGCATAAATACTGTAAATCTTCAGTTTTCAGTGCCAGACTTAAGAAATTTAAAACAGTTCTGGTCCTGGTTCTATAAGCAGATAGCAAGACAGAACGATATGTTCGCATTCTCATTCTTTTACAGTAACATATAAAAAATTGTATAAATATAGATATTGATTTAAAAACAAAAACATTCAATTAGGATAATTAACAGACATGAAATATTTCAACAATATATAAATGTGATATAGTTCATGCATTATTTTTTTTATTTCCCACCTCTCTCCCCAACTAGTTGACATGGTTCATTAGGAGCATATTGTGCTGTAACCATAATACAGTATGGATGAAAGATAGAATTCCATTAATTCATAAAAAGGAACTGCTATAGTTGGTAGGTAAGAATTAAAAATATACTTCCATATCATTAGCAGTAAAGACATTGAGTGCTATTAAGTAATGAAATACAATTTAAATAAATCATTTGGTATCATTATATTTAACTAAACACAGCAAAAAAAAAAGACAAATAAATGACACAAAACTCAATAAAAGTAATTTTAAGTATCGCCGCCATTTTCAGTCCGGCATTGGAAAGTGCAGCTAGAGGATGTTTAGCCGTCCTCAGTGTCTGTGTGGGAGGGAAAGTGGGGTGGTGATTCCAATACTGTCTTGTGCTGCTCAGTCCAGTGTAGTGTCTTATGCTTCATCAGTCCAGTCACAGTGGTGGTGTCCTCTGCTGCCATATGACCAGTGCTGCTGAATAAGTCCAGTCCAGTGGTGCTGTGTTGTGCTGCATCAGTTTAGTGGTGGTGTATTGTGCTGCATCAGTCCAGTCACAGTGGTGGTGTCCTCTGTTGCCATAAGTCCAGTCCATTGGTGCTGTGTTGTGCTGCTCAGTCCAGTGGAGTGTCTTGAACTGCATCAGTCCAGTCACAGTGGTGGTGTCCTCTGCTGCCATATGTCCAGTGCTGCTGTATAAGTCCAGTCCAGTAGTGCTGTGTTGTGCTGCATCAGTTCAGTGGTGGTGTATTGTGCTGCTTCAGTCCAGTCACAGTGGTGGTGTACTCTGCTGCCATATGTCCAGTGCTGCTGTAGAAGTCCAGTCCATTGCAGTGGTGCTGTGTTGTCCTGCATCAGTACAGTGGTAGTGTCTGGTGCTGCATCAGTCCAGTCACAGTGGTGGCGTCCTCTGCTGCCATATGTCCTGTGCTGCTGTATAAGTCCAGTCCAGTGGTGCTGTGTTGTGCTGCTCAGTCCAGTGGTGGTGTCTTGTACTGCATCAGTCCAGTCACAGTGGTGGTGTCCTCTGTTGCCATATGTCCAGTGCTGCTGTATAATTTTAGTCCAGTGGTGCTGTGTTGTGCTGCATCAGTTCAGTGGTCATTTACTGTGCTGCTTCAGTCCAGTGACAGTGGTGGTGTCCTCTGCTGCCATATGTCCAGTGCTGCTGTATAAGTCCAGTCCATTGCAGTGGTGCTGTGTTGTCCTGCATCAGTACAGTGGTAGTGTCTTGTGCTGCATCTGTCCCGTCACAGTTGTGGCGTCCTCTGCTGCCATATGTCCAGTGCTGCTTTATAAGTCCAGTCCAGTTGTGCTGTATTGTGCGGCATTAGTTCAGCGGTGGTGTCCCTGTGCTGCTGTATATGTGCAGCGGTACTGCCATATAAATCCAGTGATACTGCCGTATATGTCTAGTGGTACTGCCATATAATTCCAGTGATACTGCTGTATTGGTACTGCCGTATAAATCCAGTGGTACTTGCGTATAAATCCAGTCCAGTGATACTGCCGTATATGTCCAGTGGTACTGTCATATAATTCCAGTGATACTGTCGTATATGTCCAGCAGTACTGCCATATAAATCCAGTGATACTGCCGTATATGTCCAGTGGTACTGCCATATAATTCCAGTGATACTGCCGTATATATCCAGTGGTCATGCCGTATAAATCCAGTGGTACTTGTGCATAAATCAAGTCCACTGATACTGCTGTAAATGTCCAGTGGTACTGCCGTATAATTCCAGTGATACTGCCGTATAATTCCAGTGATACTGCAGTATAATTCCAGTGATACTGCTGTATAATTCCAGTGATACAGCCGTATAATTCCAATGGTACTGTCGTATAAGTCCAGTGATACTGCCGTATAAATTCAGTCCAGTGGTAATACCGTATAACTCCAGTGGTACTGCCGTATAATTCCAGTGATACTGCCATATAATTCCAGTGATACTGCTGTATAATCCTAGTGGTACTGGTGTATAAGACTATAAGTCCAGTGATACTGCCATATAAATCCAGTCCAGTGGTACTGCCATATAAGTCCAGTGGTACTGCCATATAATTCCAGGATACTGCCGTATAATTCCAGTGGTACTGGTGTATAAGTCCAGTGATACTGCCGTATAAATCCAGTCCCGTGGTACTGCCATATAAGTCCAGTGGTACTGCGGTTTAATTCCAGTGATACTGCCATATAATTCCAGTGGTACTGGCATATAAATCCAGTGATACTGCTGTATAAATCCAGTCCAGTGGTACTGCCGTATAAATCCAGCGGTACTGCCGTATAATTCCAGTTATACTGACGTATAATTCCAGTGATACTGCCGTATAATAACAGTGATACTGCCATATAATTCCAGTGGTACTGCCATTTAATTCAAGTAGTACTGCTGTATAAGTCCAGTGGTACTAACCTGTGCTGTATATTATTTACTCCATTTAAAGGGGTTATTAATATTTCATCCAAATAATTTTTACAGGGTTAGCTCTGTGCGGTGTAGGGATATGCTCTCCTGTACCGCATATTGTGTTATATAATTCCAAAAAAATAATGGCGAACAAATATTTTGAGGATAAAATACAGAAAGATCAACAACCACTTCCTCCTAGTGCTGAAGCTGCTGCCACTAGTTATGACATAGACAATGAAATTCCATCAATGTCGTCTGCCAAGACCGATGCCCAATGTCATAGTAGAGGGCATGTAAGATCCAAAAAGCCAAAGTTCAGTAAAAAGACCCCTGGCTATGTTCATGACTAGTGGTTTAGCTTCACATGATGATGGAAGCCCTTACCCTCCCGCTAGGAAAATTATAAGAGTTAACCTGTCAAAAGCACAGCAAAGAACTGTGCATTCTAAGATGCTATTACAAAACCTCAAGGAGAGTTCAAATGTGTTGGCGGTTGCGATGCCTGACCTTCCCAACACTGGATGGGAAGAGGTGGCTCCTTCCACCATTTTTACGCCCTCTGCAAGTGCTGGAAGTAGCACCCACAGTCCAGTTTCTCATATTCAAGTTGAAGATGTCACTGTTGAAGTACACCAGGATGAGAATATGTGTGTTGCTGGCGCTGAGGAGGAAGTTGACAATGAGGATTCTGATGGTGATGTGGTTTGTTTAAATCACGCACCGGTGGAAGACACCTGTTGTCCGTGGGATGAATAAGCCCATTGGGATGCCTGGGCAAAATACCAAAAAAGCCACCTCTTCGGTTTGGAATTATTTCTCCACCAATCTGGACAACAGGTGTCAAGCCATGTGTTGCCTCTGTCAATCTGTAACAAGTAGGGGTAAGGACGTTAACCACCTAGAAACATCCTCCCTTATATGTCACCTGATGCGCATTCATCAGGAGTCATTGTCAAGTTGTGACATTTTGGGTAAGAGCGTAAGCAGTCCACTGACTCCTAAATCCCTTCTTCCTCTTGTACCCAAGCTCCTGCAAGCCACACCACCAACTCCCTCAACTTCAACTTCCTCCTCAGTCAGGAACATCAGTAGTCCTGCAGGCCATGTCACTGGCAAGACTGAGGAGTCCTCTACTAACCGGGATTCCTCCGATGCATCCTTGAGTGGTATGCCTACTGCTGCTGTTGCTGCCGCTGCTGTTGTTGCTGCTGGAAGTCGATCTTCATACCAGAGGGGAAGTCGGAAGACCACTTGTACTATTTCCAGTAAGCAATTGACTGTCCAACAGTTCTTTGTGAGGAAGATGAAATATGACAGCAGTCATCCTGTTGCAAAGCATATAACTGAGGCCTTGACTGCTATGTTGGTGTTAGATGTGCGTCCGGTATCTGCCATTAGTTCAGTGGGACTTAGAGAATTGATGTAGGTACTGTGTCCCCGGTACCAAATTTCATCTAGGTTCCACTTCACTAGGCAGACGATACCGAGAATGTACAGAGACGTCAGAAAAAGTGTCCTCGATGTTCTTAAAAATGCAGTTGTACCAGCTGTTCACTTAACCATGGACATGTGGACAAGTGGAACAGGGCAGACTAAGGACTATATGACTGTGACAGCCCACTGGGTAGATGTAATGCCTCCCACAGCAACAACAACAGTAGTGGCACCAGTAGCAGCATCTCGCAAACACCAACTTGTTCTTAGGCAGGTTACGCTACTTATCACCGCTTTCCATAAGAGGCACACCGCTGACAACCTCTTACAGAATCTGAGGGACATCATCGCACAATGGCTTACCCCACTTAGACTCTCCTAGGATTTTTTTTTATATCGGACAATGCCACCAATATTGTGCGTGCATTACATCTGGGCAAATTCCAGCACGTCCCATGTTTTGCACACACAATTAATTTGATGGTGCAGATTTTTTTTTAAAAATGACAGGGGCATGCAGGAGATGCTGTCGGTGGCCTGAAAAATTGCGGGCCACTTTTGACATTCTGGCACCGCGTGCCAAGACTGGAGCGCCAGCAAACACTCCTGAACCTGTCCTGCCATCACCTGAAGCAAGAGGTGGTAACGAGGTGGAATTCAACACTCTATATGCTTCAGAGGATGGAGGAGCAGCAAAAGGCCATTCAAGCCTATACATCCACCTACAATATAGGCAAAGGAGGGGGAATGCACCTGACTCAAGTGCAGTGGAAAATGATTTCCGTCTTGTGCAAGGTTCTCCAACCCTTCAAATTTGCCACATGTGAAGTCAGTTCCAACACTGCCAGCTTGAGTCAGGTCATTCCCCTCATCAGGCTTTTGCAAAAGCAACTGGAGAAATTAAAGGAGGAGCAAAGACGGAGCGATTCCGCTAAGTATGTGGAACTTGTGGATGGAGCCCTTCATTTGCTTAGCCAGGATTCAAGGGTGGTCAATCTGTTGAAATCAGAGCACTACATTTTTACAACCGTGGTCGGTCCTAGGTTTAAAGCCTACGTTGTATCTCTCTTTCCGGCAGACACAAGTCTGCAGAAGTTCAAAGACCTGCTGGTGAGAAAATTGTCAACTCAAGCGGAACGTGTCCTGTCAACAACTCCCCCTTCCTTTTCTCCAGCAACTGGGGCTTCGAGGAAAAGGATAAGCTTTCCTAGCCCACCCGTTGGCGGTGATGCAGGGCAATCAGGAGTGAATACTGACATCTGGTCCAGACTGAAGGACCTGCCAAGGACTACTGACATGTCTAGTGTCACTGCA
The DNA here is from genome assembly GCF_028390025.1 of Pseudophryne corroboree. Lineage (NCBI taxonomy): Eukaryota > Metazoa > Chordata > Amphibia > Anura > Myobatrachidae > Pseudophryne > Pseudophryne corroboree. The sequence goes on along the minus strand of NC_086449.1, from coordinate 706,982,239 downwards.
TATGATTCTGTCACCATTGAAAGAATGGTGGACAATTATATGAGTCACAGCATCCAAGCAGGCATGTCAGACAGTTTGTACATATACTGGCAGGAAAAAGAGGCAATTTGGATGCACTTGCACAAACTGGCTTTATTTTACCTAAATTGCCCTCCTCCAGTGTGTACTCCGAAAGAGTGGTTAGTGCAGCCGGTAACCTTGTCAGCAATCGGCATAGGAGGTTACTTCCACAAAATGTTGAGAAGATGATGTTTATCAAAATGAATTATAAATTCCTCCAGGAAGATCTTGACCAACAATTGCCTGCAGAAAGTACACAGGGACGAACGAAAGATTAGCAGAATTGCGAATAGAAATTTCTTAGCAGTTTCTGAGTAGCTTGAGACTTACTCCTACATTGCGATCAGCTCAGCCCCTTTCGTTCCTGGTTTGACGTCACAAACACGCCCTGCGTTCGGTCAGCCACTCCCCCGTTTCTCCAGACACTCCTGCGTTTTGTTCTGGCACGCCTGCGTTTTTCCGCACACTCCCAGAAAACGGTCAGTTTCCGCCCAGAAACACCCACTTCCTGTCAATCACATTCCGATCACTTCAACGATGAAAATTCTTCGTTCGGACGTGAGTAAATCTACTAAGTTTTGAACTAAAAAACTTAGCGCATGCGCACTGCGTACCATGCGCATGCGCATTTTCGCCTTAATCGCTCCGTTGTGAAAATCGGCAATGAGCAAACAACTCGGAATGACCCCCTTTATCTCCATCCAAGGCTTAGTAAGCAGTCCCCTATGTCCCAATGCTAGTGTACAGTAGGTATCTAACTGACTGAGGGAGTTGGGTAAGAAACGTCAACAGACATAATGTCGACATTAATCTTGTCAACATGAGAATGTTGACATGCTCTTAATGTTGCTGTTGACATGTCAACATTCATCAGTTAGACACTGCTGAAATGTCGACATCTTAGAAAGTTATCATATTGTCCCTGGTGGCCCAGCAGTGACTTACCTTCTCCTGGCAGCTGCAGTGGATCCAGCGACATCTTCTGAGTCCTGGTGGTCATGTGACTGGCTTAAGGGGCCTATACATCAGCAATTGATTGGGGAAAATTCCAATTTGCAGATGATTGTGTTAACAAATCTGCACTGTATAAGGTTCACATTTTCGCAATTTTTGGACACAAATCGATTGGGACTATTAAATCAGGTTTTTCAACATGTTTAATTTCACAGATCAGTTGGGACTGTAGATTGCTAGTGTATGGGCAACAATCAGCAGATCTGCAGATCGTTTCTAGTAAACTGATGAGTCTTTCAAGACTGGCAGATCTGTTTAATTGAAAATTATCTGCAAATCATTAAAAAATATCTGTAATGTATGGGCAAGGTTAGATGGATTGGGGAAACAATATATCTGGGAAATAAATCACAGGATCTGTGAAACAAAAAATTGTGATTGCTGATGTATGTGCCCCTTTAGACCTCCGATCTTCCAGTGTTCTGGTATTTGTCCCTAATCTCTACCCTAACCCTCTCTTTAGGGCCTAACAAAAAACCCTCCTGTCAACAGCCTAACTTTAATGTCAACATTCTGACGTTGTCAACACTTCACCTGTCAATATTCTGGGAATGTTGACAAGTTTTAATGTAGAGGGAGAAAGGGGATATGTCGACAAGTTGCCTGTTATTATTTTAACAACGTAGACACCATGGCCAATATTTACTAAGAATTCGAGTTTGTCCGTTTTGTGTTTTTTTTTCTAAGTCCCAATCCGGGAATTCACTAAGCACCAATCTCGGCAGTGTTTGGACTATTCGTAATGGTTTGATTTGCAAAGTTCCAAAATACGAATGAATAGACCATCGGTCAAACGCTGCTGTTATTGCATACAATACGGGAATTCACTATTCATTCGTATTTGGGTGTTAGTTTCTGAGTGCTCAATTGCGGTCGTATTTTTTTGCGAATCGGTAAAAAAAGCGGCAAAAAAAAATAGACCTGCTTTTTTCAATCGTGTTTACATGTGTTGCAACTCAAAAATCAATCACACCTGAATTAGGATGCCTATAAAAGGATGTTGGGCCCATTTCAATACACCTACACTCAGAAATGGCAGCAGGACTGTGGGCCAGTGATCTTTTGTGTGCTGTGGGATTCCTCAGACTCAGGCATCAGCCTGTAAGTACCCAGGGCCAAGGAACTGAACATGGTCAGCAGGTTGTACAGGTTCCACGGAGGCTGCGCAGGCCTCGTTTTTTTAGGGGGCGTTTAAACTTCAACGCATTGTCCGATGATAAGGTTATACAGATGTTCCGTCTAAATCGTAACAACATTTTCCGTCTGTATGACCTTGTCAAACTGGGCCTAGACCCTGAGACAGCACGCTCTCGCTCTGTCTCAGGCCTGCACAAACTCCTGGCTGTGTTGCACTTTCTGGCTACTGGCAGCTTTCAGGCTGTGTCTGGGGATGTCATAGGAATCTCACAGCCCTCATTTTCCAGAATCTTAACACAGGTGATGTATACCTAACTACCTGTTCTGTTTTTTGTTTGTTTTAATTTCTCGGTGGCCAGTTCTGTCCTAAAAATCTCATGTTTATTGTTCTTTAAAATATACCCACAGGTGTTGGCTGTTTTGCAGCCCCACATCGAGGCCTCAATCTGCTTCCCTACCCAGGAGTCTCAGTGACATGCCGTCAGGGTAGATTTCTATGAGCTGGCTGGCATGCCCAATGTGCTTGGAGCCATAGATTGCACACACATTCAGCTGAGACCACCTAGGGGCAGGCAGCACATATATACTAATCGCCATTTCGAACACTCCACAAATGTGCAGGTGGTTTGTGATGCAAATCTCAAAATAATGAGTGTTGTTGCTGGTTACCCTGGGGGCTGCCATGACTCCTTCATCCTCAGTCAGTCATCCCTCTTTGATAAGTTTGAGGATGGACAAATGCCAGATGGATGGCTGCTGGGTATGTAATTTGATATGTGTAGGCCTGCGTATACTTTGTCCAAATACAGGTGTAGATGTATTAACCTGTAGAATGCATAAGGAAGTGAGAAACCAGTGATATGTGCAAGGTGATAAAGACACCAGTCAATCAGCTCCAATATGTAAATGAACATTTAGGAACAGATTGTCTGCTGCCTTTATTACCTTGCACATATCACTGGTTTATCACTTCCTTATGCCTTGTACAGGTTAATACATCTGCCCCACAGTGTGTTACTTATGTGTTGCTGTATCTTAACATGAATCACGTTACTATATCTGTCTTTTAGGTGATGGAGGATATGGCTGTTTCTCTTGGCTTCTAACTCCATTGTCCCGACCTGATACCCCTGCTGAACACAATTACAATCATGCACATAAGTCCACGCGGAATGTGATAGAAAGATGTTTTGGTGTGCTGAAATCTAGGTTTCGGTGTCTGGATAAGTCTGGTGGCCTTTTGTTGTATAGTCCCTCCAAGGTGACTCAAATTGTGTTCTGCTGCTGCTTTCTTCATAACATGTGTTTGCAACAACAACTGCCACATGTTGAGGAGGAGGAGGAGGAGGAGGAGGAGGAGGAGGAGGAAGAAAGCAGCCAGCAAGCAGAGGAATTAGAGACATCTGGTGATACTTGGAGTACAGATGTAGGGAGACAGGTTAGGCAAGAGCTCATCACTCGCTATTCCTAAGGTAAGTTTGGTTTGCTTATTTCATTTGTTGTGTAATCATAAATAGATGTTTTGCCATTTTTATTGGCAAAACCATTACTCAGAATGTTTCTGTCTCCTTGACACATACAAACATACCCTCGCTTTATGCAAAACAAATGTCGCATGTGTATTGTGTGTATTTTAAAACTCAAAACAATAGATTATGAGTGGCATGCATTAAGTCTGGATAAGTGATCATAAACTTGCAGTGCTAATTTATTACAAGCACACATAATCCATTTAGTATTTTACTTTATCATTGTGTGTAACGTCCTAATGCACAGGTTCACAAACTCGGCCCTCAGGACCACACACAGTGCATGTTTCTCTGACGTCCTAGTGGATGCTGGGAACTCCGTAAGGACCATGGGGAATAGACGGGCTCCGCAGGAGACTGGGCACTCTAAAAGAAAGATTAGGTACTATCTGGTGTGCACTGGCTCCTCCCTCTATGCCCCTCCTCCAGACCTCAGTTAGAATCTGTGCCCGGCCAGAGCTGGGTGCTCCTAGTGGGCTCTCCTGAGCTTGCTATAAAAGAAAGTATTTGTTAGGTTTTTTATTTTCAGTGAGATCTGCTGGCAACAGACTCACTGCTACGTGGGACTGAGGGGAGAGAAGCAAACCTACCTGCTTGCAGCTAGCTTGTGCTTCTTAGGCTACTGGACACCATTAGCTCCAGAGGGTTCGAACACAGGGCCTGACCTCGATCGTCCGTTCCCGGAGTAGCGCCGCCGCCCCCCTTGCAGAGCCAGAAGACAGAAGAGAAGCGATGAAATCGGCGGCAGAAGACTCCTGTCTTAATTAAGGTAGCGCACCGCACTGCAGCTGTGCGCCATTGCTCCCACAGCACACCACACACTCCGGTCACTGTAGGGTGCAGGGCGCTGGGGGGGGGGGTGCCCTGGGCAGCAATTATAATACCTTTTGGCATAAAATACACATAATACAGTCTGAAAACTGTATATGTGTAAAAAACCCTACCATTAAGTACATAAAACGCGGGACAGAAGCCCGCCGCTGAGGGGGCGGGGCCTTCTTCCTCAGCACACCAGCGCCATTTTCCCTTCACAGCTCCGCTGGAAGCAGCTCCCCAGGCTCTCCCCTGCAGTATCCTGATACAAGAAGGGTAAAAAAGAGAGGGGGGGGCACATAAATTTAGGCGCAAATAATATATTAAGCAGCTATTGGGTAAATCACTTTTTATAGTGTAAATCCCTGTGTTATATAGCGCTGTGGTGTGTGCTGGCATACTCTCTCTCTGTCTCCCCAAAGGACTTTGAGGGGTCCTGTCCTCAGTCTGAGCATTCCCTGTGTGTGTGTGCGGTGTGTCGGTACGGCTGTGTCGACATGTTTGATGAGGAGGGTTACGTGGAGGCGGAGCAGGGGCAGATAAGTGTGGTGTCGCCCCCGACGGGGCCGACACCTGATTGGATGGATATGTGGAAGGTCTTAACCGACAGTGTCAACTCCTTACATAAAAGGTTCGATGACGCAGCAGCCTTGGTACAGCCGGGGTCTCAGCCCGCGCCTGCCCAGGCGACTCAGAAGCCGTCAGGGGCTCATAAACGCCCGCTAGCTCTGATGGTAGACACAGATGCCGACACGGAGTCGGACTCCAGTGTAGATGAGGATGAGACAAATGTACAGTCTACAAAAGCCATCCGATGCATGATTTCTGCAATGAAAGATGTATTGCACATTTCTGATATTAACCCGGTTACCACCAAAAGGGGTATTATGTTTGGGGAGAAAAAGCAACTAGTGACTTTTCCCCCATCTGATGAATTAAATGATTTGTGTGAAGAAGCGTGGAGTTCCCCTGCTAAGAAACTAGTGATTCCTAAGAGGTTACTGATGGCGTACCCTTTCTCACCAACAGATAGGTTACGTTGGGAAACACTAACACGCTTATCTAAAAGGGTGGCACTGACGTCTCAGGATACGGCCACCCTAAAGGATCCTGCGAATAGAAAGCAGGAAGCTATCCTGAAGTCTGTGTATACACACTCTGGTACTCTACTGAGACCTGCTATTGCTTCAGCCCGGATGTGTAGTGCTGCAGCAGCATGGACTGATACCCTGTCAGACAACATTGATTCCCTCGACAGGGATACTGTTTTGCTAACCATCGAACATATAAAAGACGTCGTCTTATATATGCGGGATGCCCAGAGGGACATTTGCCTGCTGGCATCTAGAATTAATGCAATGTCCATTTCTGCCAGGAGAGTATTATGGACTCGGCAGTGGACAGGTGATGCTGATTCTAAAAAACACATGGAGGTTTTGCCTTATAAGGGTGAGGAATTGTTTGGGGACAGTCTCTCGGACCTCCTATCCACAGCAACTGCTGGGAAGTCGACTTTTTTACCTCAGGTTCCCTCACAACCTAAGAAAGCACCGTATTATCAAATGCAGTCCTTTCGGCCTCAGAAAGGCAAGCGGGTCAGAGGAGCATCCTTTCTGGCCAGAGGCAAGGGAAGAGGAAGGAAGCTGCACCAGGCAGCCAGTTCCCAGGAACAAAAATCCTCCCCGGCTTCCACTAAGTCCACCGCATGACGTTGGGGCTCCACAGGCGGAGCCAGGTGCGGTGGGGGCGCGCCTCCGAAACTTCAGCAACCAGTGGGTTCGCTCACAAGTGGATCTCTGGGCTGTACAAATTGTATCTCAGGGATACAAGCTGGAGTTCGAGGCGACTCCCCCTCGCCGTTACCTCAAATCAGCCTTGCCAGCTGCTCCCAGGGAAAGGGAGGTAGTACTGGCGGCAATTCACAAGCTGTACCTCCAGCAGGTGATAATCAAGGTCCCCCTCCTTCAACAGGGCAGGGGTTACTATTCCACAATGTTTGTGGTACCGAAACCGGACGGTTTGGTGAGACCCATTCTGAATTTAAAATCCTTGAACACTTATATAAAGAAGTTCAAGTTCAAAATGGAATCGCTCAGGGCGGTTATTGCAAGCCTGGAAGAGGGGGATTTTATGGTGTCGCTGGACATCAAGGATGCTTACTTGCATGTCCCCATTTACCCACCTCACCAGGAATACCTCAGGTTTGTGGTACAGGACTGTCATTACCAATTCCAGACGTTGCCGTTTGGTCTCTCCACGGCACCGAGAATATTTACCAAGGTAATGGCCGAAATGATGATACTCCTTCGGAAGAAGGGAGTTATAATTATCCCGTACTTGGACGATCTCCTCATAAAGGCGAGGTCCAGAGAGCAGTTGTTGGTCAGTGTAGCACTCTCTCAGGAAGTGTTGCAACAGCACGGCTGGATTCTGAATATCCCAAAGTCGCAGCTGATTCCTGCGACGCGTCTGCTTTTCCTGGGCATGATTCTGGACACAGAACAGAAGAAGGTGTTTCTCCCGGTGGAGAAGGCCCAGGAATTGTCATCTCTGGTCAGGGACCTCCTGAAACCAAAACAGGTGTCGGTGCATTACTACACGCGAGTCCTGGGAAAGATGGTGGCTTCTTACGAAGCAATTCCCTTTGGCAGGTTCCATGCAAGGATCTTTCAGTGGGATCTGTTGGACAAATGGTCCGGATCGCATCTTCAGATGCATCGGTTGATCACCCTGTCCCCAAGGGCCAGGGTGTCTCTGCTATGGTGGCTGCAGAGTGCTCATCTTCTCGAGGGCCGCAGGTTCGGCATACAGGACTGGGTCCTGGTTACCACGGATGCAAGCCTCCGAGGATGGGGGGCAGTCACTCAGGGAAGAAACTTCCAAGGACAGTGGTCAAGTCTGGAGACTTCACTACACATAAATATACTGGAACTAAGGGCCATTTACAACGCCCTGAGTCAAGCAGAGCCCCTGCTTCAAAACCACCCAGTACTGATTCAGTCAGACAATATCACGGCGGTCGCCCATGTAAACCGCCAGGGCGGCACGAGAAGCAGGATGGCAATGGCAGAAGCCACAAGGATTCTTCGATGGGCGGAGAATCACGTGCTAGCACTGTCAGCAGTGTTCATTCCGGGAGTGGACAACTGGGAAGCAGACTTCCTCAGCAGGCACGACCTCCACCCGGGAGAGTGGGGACTTCATCAAGAAGTCTTCACACAGATTGTAAATTGCTGGGAACTGCCACAGGTGGACATGATGGCGTCCCGCCTCAACAAAAAGCTAAAAAAATATTGCGCCAGGTCAAGGGACCCTCAGGCGATAGCTGTGGACGCACTAGTGACACCGTGGATGTACCAGTCGGTTTATGTGTTCCCTCCTCTTCCTCTCATACCCAAGGTACTGAGGATAGTAAGAAAGAGAGGAGTAAAAACTATACTCATCGTTCCGGATTGGCCAAGAAGGACTTGGTACCCAGAACTACAAGAAATGATCTCAGAGGACCCATGGCCTCTGCCTCTCAGACAGGACCTGTTACAGCAGGGGCCCTGTCTGTTCCAAGACTTACCGCGGCTGCGTTTGTTGGCATGGCGGTTGAACGCCGGATCCTAATGGAAAAGGGCATTCCAGATGAAGTGATTCCTATGCTGATAAAAGCTAGGAAGGATGTGACAGTAAAGCATTATCACAGCATATAGCGGAAATATGTCGCTTGGTGTGAGGCAAGGAAGGCCACAACAGAGGAATTCCAGCTGGGTCGATTTCTGCACTTCCTACAGTCAGGGGTGTCTATGGGCCTAAAATTGGGGTCCATAAAGGTCCAGATTTCGGCCCTATCTATTTTCTTTCAAAAAGAACTGGCTTCACTGCCTGAAGTTCAGACGTTTGTTAAGGGAGTGCTGCATATTCAGCCCCCTTTTGTGCCTCCAGTGGCACCTTGGGATCTTAACGTTGTGTTGGATTTCCTGAAATCCCACTGGTTTGAGCCACTTAAGACCGTGGAGCTAAAGTATCTCACGTGGAAGGTGGTCATGCTGTTGGCCTTAGCTTCGGCTAGGCGTGTGTCAGAATTGGCGGCTTTGTCATGTAAAAGCCCATATCTGATCTTCCATATGGACAGGGCAGAATTGAGGACTCGTCCCCAATTTCTCCCAAAGTGGTATCAGCGTTTCATTTGAACCAACCTATTGTGGTGCCTGCGGCTACTCGGGACTCGGAGGATTCCAAGTTGCTGGACGTAGTCCGGGCTTTGAAAATTTATGTTTCCAGGACGGCTGGAGTCAGGAAAACTGACTCGCTATTTATCCTGTATGCACCCAACAAACTGGGTGCTCCTGCTTCAAAGCAAACTATTGCTCGCTGGATCTGTTGCACGATTCAGCTGGCACATTCGGCGGCTGGACTGCCGCATCCTAAATCTGTAAAAGCCCATTCCACAAGGAAGGTGGGCTCTTCTTGGGCGGCTGCCCGAGGGGTCTCGGCTTTACAGCTTTGCCGAGCTGCTACTTGGTCGGGTTCAAACACATTTGCTAAATTCTACAAGTTTGATACCCTGGCTGAGGAGGACCTTGAGTTTGCTCATTCGGTGCTGCAGAGTCATCTGCACTCTCCCGCCCGTTTGGGAGCTTTGGTATAATCCCCATGGTCCTTACGGAGTTCCCAGCATCCACTAGGACGTCAGAGAAAATAAGAATTTACTCACCGGTAATTCTATTTCTCGTAGTCCGTAGTGGATGCTGGGCGCCTGTCCCAAGTGCGGACTCTCTGCAATACATGTATATAGTTATTGCTTCACTAAAGGGTTATTGTTATGAGCCATCCGTAAAAGGAGGCTCAGTTGTTGTTCATACTGTTAACTGGGTAAGTTTATCACAAGTTGTACAGTGTGATTGGTGTGGCTGGTATGAGTCTTACCCTGGATTCCAAATCCTTTCCTTGTTGTGTCAGCTCTTCCGGGCAAAGTTTCCCTAACTGAGGTCTGGAGGAGGGGCATAGAGGGAGGAGCCAGTGCACACCAGATAGTACCTAATCTTTCTTTTAGAGTGCCCAGTCTCCTGCGGAGCCCGTCTATTCCCCATGGTCCTTACGGAGTTCCCAGCATCCACTACGGACTACGAGAAATAGAATTACCGGTGAGTAAATTCTTATTTTTTCACGTAACCCAGTAGAAGCACAGGTGTATGAATTACTCACAGAGTTCACAGGTGGAGCTAATTATGTCACTTGTGATTCTGTGAGTAGACCTGCAAAACATGCACTGTGTTGGGGTCCTGAGGGCCGAGTTTGAGAACCTGTGTTCCCAAAAAACACTCCTCAACATATAATATGTTAGCCTTGAGGAATACATGTGTCCCTGTGTGATGCTCCATCATATTTAAGGGACACAAACTTACTGTAATCAGAAATAATTTATTTCCTAATGTTTGACGCAGTAAACTTGCTGATGTGTAAGTAAATACACAGTTTGCCACATATATACATTATTATACACATTCTTTGTTTTTTGGTTAAAAAGTTCTTATTTGTTGGTTTCTGCATCATGTGTAATAACATTCTTACTAATTTTTAACACACACAAACATGTCCCAACAATACTGACATTCATTTTGTCAATGTTTTAAAAAAAATTAATTGCCAACATATTAAAAGCTTTTAACGCAACTCAATTGTGTTCTTCTTGTAATGTTGTATAGAGAAGAAAGGTGAATAGTTAACAATAACATTGTAATTTGGATTGTCTGCAGGAAATGAGAATGATTGGAATCTAGAAAGAGTAATGATTAGAAAAAAATCAAGTGGTCTGTTTACTTCCTGCTAAAGACATTCTGCCTGGCTGCCAATTATTGTGTCTGCAGGATATGAGAATGATTGGAATCTAGAAAGAGTAATGATTAGAAAAAAATCAAGTGGTCTGTTTACTTCCTGCTAACATGTATGTGCGGCTCCATCAACATTTCCCTCCTCCAATACCCAAAAAAAGGTAAAGAATAAATGTGCGTACAAATTTTATGTTGTTGCTTGTACCACTTATAATTAATGATGTTGTATAAATTGTCAAGGAGCTAAGTGTTATATATTTTTTGCCAAACATACACTTACTAACTATTTTGAGTTACTTATCACAAATGTCTAACCTGTTTTTTTTTTCAAGTTTTTTTTGGTGGCTGCTTGTCCTGCCCTTTGCCTTTAGCACTGTCATGTTGTCGTGCTCTGGTGGAGCGTCTTGGTGGTGATGAGACTGGCGTGATATTTGGAGTAGTCGTACCAGAACTGCTGCTTGTTTGCTGTTGGTGCATGCATCTGAGTGTTTCATTCAGGTTAGTGAGGTTGGCATTGAGTTCACGTGTAGCAGCATTTTGATTGTCTACAATTCGGAATAAACTTTCATTAATCTTTTGATTGTTTTGAAAAATGTTCATATAACTTTGCTGTTGTCTGTGCTGTTCTTCCATTAGTCTGTGCTGTTCTTCCATTAGTCTGTGCTGTTCTTCCATTATGCGCTGTAAGTTGCCCATGACCTGTGTAATGTCTGTACGCATGAGTTCCATGGTATTGCCAATTCTGGTTGTTTGTTCATTTTGTCTACTCAGATTTCTTGATATTCTTCTGAGGTGAGATGGTAGGCTTGCAAACATTTGTGCAGGCAATCTTTATTAGTGGCCTGCTGTCTAGCCCAAATGGTCCAAAACACCTGATCAGGGCCTTGTGTTACTGGTGTTGTTGGGCTGTGTTGTGGTGGTGGTGTGCTTTGCTGTGGTGGTGTACTCACAGGTGCTGGGGGGCTCATTCCTTGCCTTAATGGCTGCATTTCTAAGATGTTTGTCTCCTCCATGTCACTGTGTTGCTGTTGTTACGGAGGGATGCTGTTCCCAGGACTAGAAGCTGAAATGTTAAACAAATCTCCGTTAGCTATCCATATGTTTGAGAAATGTAAACAAATCACTACACATGGAACACACGTCATTCACTGTTGCTTTCAACTATTCTGCCTAGCAACATCATCACTCATAACTTAAATACATACATACGCCTGTTTGTGGCAAATGTGTCTGGTTACTTAATTGTGAAAGCAAACACTTTAGTTTTATTGTAGCTCACACATACTCCACCATAAAAACACATTGGAATCCATAATGTATTACCTTATAGCTTTAATCAAACAAACATAGTAATGTTTTTATATGTATTTTGCAATGTTACCTCAAACACACATGTGAAATTTGGAAAAACAACCTTACTTTTTTCAATAAAAAAAACATGCTTTTTTGTTGCAGCATCTTACACACAATGTCATACTGTATGGCTCAAGTGGACATACATACCTTTACTGGATGTGGACAAGGCCATTTAGCTTGGATTCCATTTCAGGTTTTACTTACTGCGGTAAGTATCTAAGTTTTTGATGTGTTTTGACTTAATGCGGTTAAGAAAAATTCTGATTACGTTCTGAAATTTTTTACATTTATTTCAGTTTGATACTCACAATCAAGATGAGGGGAGTGTGGATGACGTCTTGGAGGTGTGTCCAAAATTTGGAGTGGGGGGACAGAACATACGGACGTTAATCTTCGTGGCGGGGAAGCCTGCTGTGGTTGGCCCGGGATATACGACCTTGCTTTCTTTTCGGCCACAGGTTTTTTGTGGTGATGTCTTACAGAAGTCCAACTTCTGCTGCTCCATACTTCTTTTGATGGACCTTTTAATGAAAGTGCAATTTTGTTATGGCCATTCCTTTACAAACATACCCTATACTACAATGGACACTTTACCTGCTTCCGCAGTGTCATCATCATCAGATGTGATAGGAGTTACTGGCCGACGAGTAGTACTGCTTTTTTCAAACACTGTATAAAAAAAAAATAAAAAAAAAATATTCATGCTATTGTTGATACATCCACCCATTATGCTTATAAACATTTATTCTTTAAGAAATGCTTGCTTTATTTTTTTTAAAAACATAAGGACCGGAAACAAAAAAAACAATACATAAAACAATAAACATTGTCCAATAGACATATGCACTATGGAAAAATCAACACAGGAAAACATGTACAGGACACTGACATAGGCCACAAGTAAAAAAAAAAAAACATTACCAACCAAAAACACACACATCTTCATTTTGTATTTAAGGAAAAATATTACAGATGCAATATATAAATTGCTCTGTGATGTGGCACTCCAAACACACATTACCACTATATGAGCCAAACCAAAATGTATAAATATTTTAAAAATTACACTGCAGTGTGGTGTCACGGTACAAATACAAGCTAAAAATTATCAAAGAAATAGTGTTATTTTGTTTAAAAATATTACATTATCTAATAATGACATTACACATGTAAGTGGTTTCCAAACCACTTTCCACTACTCCAGCCTCTAACATGACAACCACTGTTTTTTAAACATTGCACATGGATCACATAAATATAAAACATAGTCACAATTATTTAAAAAAAAAGGCCCAAAAGGAAAACATTATTGTAGGACAATTCAGAGACACACCAAGTCCAAACTACACATGCAAAATATCTTCCATAAAAACACATGACATACAATAAAGTAAGATGTTACATTGGCTTTTGTATAAAACATTAACCAAAACAATGTATTTGCTGACACACACTTGAAGATGGGAGTAATATGCAACGTCACATGACACACATTTATAAAAAAAAAAAAAAAAAAGGTCATAGAATGTGAATGCAAATACACATACTCTCCATTCTTCCTGGGCCTATCTGAATCCCGGACATGGGTTGCAGAGACGACTTCAGGAGGTATTACACTCCGCATGGGCTCCTCATACTCCAGATATCTTGCAATATAGGGCTGCCCACCACCGGTTTTTCGAGCCGACTTCGCCTCCTTGGCCATTTTGGACTTGCCACGTCGCTTTTTGTTATAGTACCGTTTGTGGCACGTGTCCTCCGTCCGCTTGACCACCCCCTCACTGTTGACAGCAGCAACAACTTTCGCCCACAACACCGTCTTCCTCCGTGTTGGCACCTTGACGGACTCAGGGCCAAATAGCTGCCTCTGATATGCCACATTTTCTGCAAAACGAAACTTTACATTCCGCCCAGTCTTAGTAGTGGTGCGTGGCTGCGGAGCACTCTGACTGTCACTATCACTTGAGTATAGAAATATTTTGTTATGATAGTGCGCTGTTAACAAACAATATTCTGCAGCAGAAGAACACAACAAAAGAGTAATCACCCAATACTCTAAAGGTACAAACAATGGAAAGATAGTGTGTTCAAGACCCGCGCACAACTGCTTGAGACATATATACCCTTCACCGCATGAAGACAGAGTCACAAATAAATATACTGAGCTTAATTTAGCAATCCGACTCCTTTTTCCAGAGTTGTTCACAGAGATAGGCTTGAAAGTTCATTCAAATCCAAATAGCAATGGATCTGTAAAAATAAATGTGTTCCACACCGGTGCTTGGTAGCAGAGGTGGAGGAGCCACAAAAAGGGAAACGATAATAGTGCAGTGGTAAAAACAAAGCTGATGTTTTAATACAAATCGCACTTACAGGAACAAATAGTTAAAATCACATTGAAAAAACCCAATGGCACACAGGAACACAGCATAGAAGCTCACGGACATCCACAGATGACTTTCGAGTGGTGAATGACGGCCTCAATACCGGAATTTGAAGTCGCCAAGTCCTCAAGATGCTATGAAATGTCCCCAAGTGTCCACAAGAATGGGTAGTCCACAACCACACTTAACGCGTTTCGGATCACATGGGATCCTTCATCAGAAGTGTGGTAAGAGTCCAATAATAGTCCTTTTAAAGACCTCCTAATGACTATAATCACATACACATGCGTGAGTTGATCAACTTCCTGTTCTTCCGGCAGGTCTGACGTCACCCGGAAGTACAATGTGCGTTCCAGCGCCGGTTTGTATATCAATATTCCCCTATACATAAAGAGCTCATCTACCATCCCTGTAAGAGATGACATATCTGAAGGGTCAAAAACAAACCGGCGCTGACCCGCACCGCACAGACAAGTGCCACTAATAAGAGAGATGAAATTTCTCAAAGTCCGGGCGGATATGACGTAATCCGGAAGTCCGACATGCGTTCCAGCGCCGGTCTGCGTGTCATCGATCTTTTCCGTCTCAGGTTAATCAACTCTCCTTACTTTTGAGGAAATGACCCGCTCGGACGATCATGCGCATTCCGGCGCTGGCTTAAAAGATGATCTACAAGCAACAAAAAGATTTATTTGTAGACACCAAACAAGTAAATAAATAAAACTCATCACCTTTAGTTCATAAAACAAGGGAATACATATAAAAGATGTGATCCAAACACCAAAAAGGCACAAACCCCCGTGATATCAGGATAAAAAGCAACCCAAATCAAAGTCACTATTCAGACCTTTGGGAATTAGAGTTTTTAACTGATAGATCCAGCGGGTTTCCGCCATAGCTAATCTTTTATCTATATCCCTGGTTCTAGATCTCGGAAGAATCAATTCAATCCCATAAAATGTTTTTATATGACATTCATTTTTACCATGAAATTTTTTAAAATGTACTGGAACGGTGTGCGTATCAAGTCCTTTTCTAATATTGTATATGTGTTCGGCCAAACTTGTTTTTAGTGCCCTGGATGTTCGACCCACATATCTGAGTCCACAGGTACACTCGAACACATATACAACATTACGAGAGTTGCAGGTAATGAACTGATTAATCGGATATGATTGTCCATCTACAGTAAATTCCTTAAATTTATTATAGTTACTTTTCACCGTTCTGCACATTAAACAGCATCCGCAACGGTGGAAGCCTTTTGTGCATATACTTTGACGGGTATCAGTCTCCAAACTACTTTTAACAAGCTTATCCTTCAAAGCCGGAGCTCGTCTGTAAATAAAGGATGGATTTACAGGTAAATGATCAGAGAGGACAGAATCTTGCAACAAAAGCTTCCAATTAGATTTAAATATTTTTTCTATATCTTTGAAGCTATTGCTGTATTGGCTAATAAAAGCCCATTGATATTTCTCATTTTTTTCAGCAATATTTTTAGTTTTTAATAACTCCTCTCTCTCTACCTTTGTAATTCTATCTCTAGCTTTTTCAATAGTGGATACAGCATAACCCTTTTTAGAAAAGCGTTCTGAAACATCATTTAGTTGTTTTTCACATACTTTAATATCACTGCAATTACGCTTAATCCTTGTAAATTGACCAAAGGGAATCCCCTCCAGCCAATTTGTGTGATGCAGGCTACATCTTTCTATAAAATTATTCGAATCCGTAGGCTTTCGATAATTTTTGGTTTTCAATAGACCTTGTTCACTGTAAATACATAAATCCAGAAAATGTATCTGAGATTTACTGTGATCAAAGGTAAGTTTGATTGACAAATGGTTAATGTTCAGTCCATCTTGAAAGGAGCGAAGAGATTCTTCATCACCGTTCCATATAAAGAGGACATCATCAATGAAACGTTGCCAGGATACCAGGCCCGCCCTCAGAATGCCACCCATCCATATCTGTTGTTCTTCCCAATAGGCCATAAATGAATTTGCATAACTGGGGGCGAACCCGGTACCCATAGCTGTTCCAATGATCTGCAAATAAAAAACTCCATCAAACACAAAATAATTGTTCATGAGAATGAATTCGATCCCTTCCAGAATAAATTCCTTCAGGGGTTCGCTTAAATCACTCCTATTTAAAAAGAAGGAGACAGCTCTTAAACCCTCTTCTTTTCGTATTATTGTATACAGTGTGCCTACATCGGCACTACATAAAAAGGAGTTAGCATCCCATGGAAGATCTTTCAATTTTTCGCAGGACATCACCAGTATCTTTAAGGTAGGCCTTTGTAGTTCGCACCAACGGTTGAAGATAGTGATCTATTAGGGCAGATAGGTTAGAAGTGATACTATCACAACCAGAAATGATCGGGCGTCCTGGGGGATTTTGGCAGTCTTTGTGTACCTTGGGGAGGGTGTAAATAGTAGGAATTGTAGGGTTCTTGATATTCAGGAAATCAAATTCCTTTTGTATAATAACCTCTTTAGTCAATGCTCTCTTTGTGAGGTCTTGGAGATCCTTCTCTATTTTATTCGTAGGATCACCCTTTAACTTCTTATAAGTTATCCCATCATTAAGCTGTCTTAACACTTCTTCCATATATTTACTTTTGTCCATTAGGACTACTCCCCCACCCTTATCGGCCGGTTTTATTATTAGCTCAGAATCATCCTTCAATGATCTGATAGCTTGAAATTCTTTCTTGGTGAGGTTAAGTTTTCTATTACCTTTTCCATTGGTTTTACCTAACGCCTTTTCAATTTCACTACAAACTATTTTATTAAAACTTTCTATCTGACTTCCTTTGAAAAAGGTAGGATAGAATGTTGATGGAGGTTTAAATTGCGATGTATCACTCGCCACAGCAACATTATCTGCAGGCACTTCCTTCTCTTTATTTAAGAAGAATCTTTTAACTGTTAATTTTCTGAGAAATTTCTGCACGTCAATAAAGACATCAAAAGGATTGGGTTGATATGATGGTGCAAATTTAAGCCCTTTTTTCAGGACTTTTTCTTCATTGTCATCTAATACCCTGGAACTCAAATTAAAAATCTTTACATCTTCCCCATTTATCGTTTCTGGAGGCTCTGTATGAGTAACAAATACCTTCTTCCTACCTAATTTTTTTTCTCTGATTTTAATTCCTGACCTCTTTCCTCTGAATTTCTTTTTTATACAAATCTCGGTTTTCTTGGGGTTCTCGGGTCCCAGTTTAAATGAGATGAGTAAGAGTTGGACTGATCCTCATCACCCACCAAAGGGAGCCCTGAGAATCTATTTGAAGTGTAGAGACTTCTTGGTGGTACATCGGAAGAAACTTTCCGTTTGTTCCACCTAGAATATCGGTCTCGCTCCCAATTAGATTGATTTTTATTTTCGTTAATTGGGTATTTATTCCACGTTGACCGAGAACCCATAGATTCAGTAGAGTCATGGGTAAAATCTCGATCATAACCCCATCTCCTATTTCGTAGGGTTTTTTTTTTGGTTAGGAACAATCTTCCTCCATTTGGGGGTTTTGTCCAAAATAACATTATTTTCAGGTGCTTCCTTAGGTTGATAATAAAAACAGAAAAAATCAGCTGCGCAAGGTATCAGGGAAAAAAGGGGACAATACAAATTATAGGAGAGCCGATGTATATATATAAATATTATATTTTATTAGCTGAAAATAAATAAAATTAGCAATAGCTAATGATGACAATAAATATTGTATATTAAGAGAGCACACCTTGACTCAGTATATCCGTTTAAACAGACACCAGCTGTGTCAGTTCTCTAAATAAAAGTCCACAAGAAGATGTGAAGTCCAGCTGTTATTTGAAAGCAATATGTGGTAATAGCCGTGAAGCTGGATACTGAAGATACAGTGAATAATCAGTAGAATAGATGTCCCATATCATGAATTAGTGGAATAATCCAGTGTTAGTTACTGATTATATACCTCTCCTTGGGGGGGCTGGTCCAGAGCCGAGCGTCCTCGGCGATGTATCCTGCAATGCCCACTGTGCGAGTGCCGCAAAGGAGAGGGAGCCGTGGATTCACTATGAAGTGAGAGCCGTGTGCTGGTATGAGCGGCTAACAGAGAGCCGTGTATTGATGTAGACGGCTCAGAAAATCAGGTCCGCGGCTGTTCTGAAATCTCTGTGGAGATGTAAGACGGCTGGCGGGGAGAACAAACCTGCTAATGCTTTTTGGTCGGATACCTTGGCAGGTGTGCAAAACAGGAGGCGTGGCTAACGCGTTTCGTCACGTGACCCGTGACTTTCTCAAAGGAATATACCAGCCTCAGTCCAGATCCATTTTTAAAGCAAAATAATTAATTATGCACAGGTGTGAACATTTATTAAATCACTCCTAATTAATTACATACATCGGCTCTCAGGGGATACAAAGCTGATACAGATATCCAGCTATGCTGAATTATAATCACAGCACTTTAAAAGTACTAAAAGTGTATCTACATTATTATTTATTCAATACAATATAAAACCGCTCAGAGAATAAAGTTAATACCATAATAATGATGAAACATAATAGACATAATAAAATAAAACAAAATAAATTAAAATAAAACAACAGGGAATGAGGCTAAAGGGCGCAAGTGAAAATAGTATTTAGCCAGGGAGTCCAGAATTATATTAATGAGACTATGTAATAATTATACATTATACAAATATGTATTATACAGATACGGATGGAGAAAATAATAACGGTAACATAATATAAATTTAACATTGATCGAGATATTAATCGCAGTTCAGACATGGAATCAAACCAGGATGACTTGAATTCACCACAACAGAGAATAATACCACTGTGCCACAGAGACTGGGACAAAAGATTATCAACATTTGAAGGATGTAATGATAACATATTCATAGAGGAGTCATGAAGTATAATAGACCTCCTAAGATTGAGCATTAGCATTGGCGCAGACATGAAGAAAGATTAGTAATGAGAGAGGAGGGAGTTAAAGGAACAGTTGTTGAAAGTAGCTCATAAAATTACTTAAGGATCAAATTCAATAGACTCATTGAGCCCTTCGGGAACAAGTGGGTAAGATTGTTTCTTACCCACTGTGCGAGGGGGAGACAGATAAAAAAAACTTTGCCTTAGGGAAAATTATTGGATCCATAAGCTCAGAACCCTTGTTCCCGAAGGGCTCAATGAGTCTATTGAATTTGATCCTTAAGTAATTCTATAAGTATAATTCTGGACTCCCTGGCTAAATACTATTTTCACTTGCGCCCTTTAGCCTCATTCCCTGTTGTTTTATTTTAATTTATTTTGTTTTATTTTATTATGTCTATTATGTTTCATCATTATTATGGTATTAACTTTATTCTCTGAGCGGTTTTATATTGTATTGAATAAATAATAATGTAGATACACTTTTAGTACTTTTAAAGTGCTGTGATTATAATTCAGCATAGCTGGATATCTGTATCAGCTTTGTATCCCCTGAGAGCCGATGTATGTAATTAATTAGGAGTGATTTAATAAATGTTCACACCTGTGCATAATTAATTATTTTGCTTTAAAAATGGATCTGGACTGAGGCTGGTATATTCCTTTGAGAAAGTCACGGGTCACGTGACGAAACGCGTTAGGCCACGCCTCCTGTTTTGCACACCTGCCAAGGTATCCGACCAGAAAGCATTAGCGGGTTTGTTCTCCCCGCCAGCTGTCTTACATCTCCACAGAGATTTCAGAACAGCCGCGGACCTGATTTTCTGAGCCGTCTACATCAATACACGGCTCTCTGTTAGCCGCTCATACCAGCACACGGCTCTCACTTCATAGTGAATCCACGGCTCCCTCTCCTTTGCGGCACTCGCACAGTGGGCATTGCAGGATACATCGCCGAGGACGCTCGGCTCTGGACCAGCCCACCCAAGGAGAGGTATATAATCAGTAACTAACACTGGATTATTCCACTAATTCATGATATGGGACATCTATTCTACTGATTATTCACTGTATCTTCAGTATCCAGCTTCACGGCTATTACCACATATTGCTTTCCAATAACAGCTGGACTTCACATCTTCTTGTGGACTTTTATTTAGAGAACTGACACAGCTGGTGTCTGTTTAAACGGATATACTGAGTCAAGGTGTGCTCTCTTAATATACAATATTTATTGTCATCATTAGCTATTGCTAATTTTATTTATTTTCAGATAATAAAATATAATATTTATATATATACATCGGCTCTCCTATAATTTGTATTGTCCCCTTTTTTCCCTGATACCTTGCGCTGCTGATTTTTTCTGTTTTTATTGTCCCCTATCAAACACCCACATAGTGTTTTTCAGCCGCGCATGTATCAGGGGAATCTGACCATTAGCCTTCTGTGTTTGAGGCGCTGTATAAGCAGTTTTTTGTTTGCTTCCTTAGGTTGGACTGCACCTGTGTCCCTCAAATATTTCTTATGTTTTTTTCCCTAAGTTCCTTGGTGTTTTTATTGATTTTTCTCAGTAGTTCTTTTTCTGCACTTCTAAAGTCTTCCAAACCTTTATAGGGGTTAACTAACGAATGTAAGACATTAATTTCATAATTTAGTGTTGATATCGAACCCCTTCCTTCTCTAATAATAAGGTCTATCAATGCAAGGGAGCATTTATCCAAAATAGAATCCCATTCTTTCCTAAAAGTATCATCACCAGTACTAAAAGATGGTGTTTTATTAATTTTCAAACCTTTCGGTACGATCTGGTTGGCATGGTATTTCTCTAGAGTAACCAATTCCCACCACAATCTGTTCTCTTTAAGCATTAAAGTTTCCAATTTTAAAAAAAACTGTCTAGATCATCATCGCAGACATCAATAATATCATTAGTTTTTGAAAAAGTGGAAAAAATTAAGTCTTTACAACTTTCTCTGAATGTAAACATGCCTGCAGCACTGGATAACAAACAAGGATGAAAAGGTAACCAATATAGAAATATTTTGTTGTTATGATAGTGCGCTGTTAACAAACAATATTCTGCAGCAGAAGAACACAACAAAAGAGTAATCACCCAATACTCTAAAGGTACAAACAATGGAAAGATAGTGTGTTCAAGACCCGCGCACAACTACTTGAGACATAGATACCCTTCACCGTATGAAGACAGTCACAAAAAAATATACTGAGCTTAATTTAGCAATCCGACTCCTTTTTCCAGAGTTGTTCACAGAGATAGGCTTGAAAGTTCATTCAAATCCAAATAGCAATGGATCTGTAAAAATAAATGTGTTCCACACCGGTGCTTGGTAGCAGAGGTGGAGGAGCCACAAAAAGGGAAACGATAATAGTGCAGTGGTAAAAACAAAGCTGATGTTTTAATACAAATCGCACTTACAGGAACAAATAGTTAAAATCACATCGAAAAAACCCAATGGCACACAGGAATACAGCACAGAAGCTCACGGACATGCACAGATGACTTTCGAGTGGTGAACGACGGCCTCAATACTGGAATTTGAAGTCGCCAAGTCCTCAAGATGCTATGAAACGTCCCCAAGTGTCCACAAGAATGGGTAGTCCACAACCACACTTAACGCGTTTCGGATCACATGGGATCCTTCATCAGAAGTGTGGTAAGAGTCCAATAACAGTCCTTTTAAAGACCTCCTAATGACTATAATCACATACACATGCGTGAGTTGATCAACTTCCTGTTCTTCCGGCAGGTCTGACGTCACCCGGAAGTACAATGTGCGTTCCAGCGCCGGTTTGTATATCAATATTCCCCTATACATAAAGCGCTCATCTACCATCCCTGTAAGAGATGACATATCTGAAGGGTCAAAAACAAACCGGCGCTGACCCGCACCGCACAGACAAGTGCCACTAATAAGAGAGATGAAATTTCTCAAAGTCCGGGTGGATATGATGTAATCCGGAAGTCCGACATGCGTTCCAGTGCCGGTCTGTGTGTCATCGATCTTTTCCGTCTCAGGTTAATCAACTCTCCTTGCTTTTGAGGAAATGACCCGCTCGGACGATCATGCGCATTCCGGCGCTGGCTTGCGCTTCACGGATGCGTTCCACCAGTTAAAAGATGATCTACAAGCAACAAAAAGATTTATTTGTAGACACCAAACAAGTAAATAAATAAAACTCATCACCTTTAGTTCATAAAACAAGGGAATACATATAAAAGATGTGATCCAAACACCAAAAAGGCACAAACCCCAGTGATATCAGGATAAAAAGAAACCCAAATCAAAGTCACTATTCAGACCTTTGGGAATTAGAGTTTTTAACTGATAGATCCAGCACGTTTCCGCCATAGCGAAACTCATCACCTTTAGTTCTGCTGCAGAATATTGTTTGTTAACAGCGCACTATCATAACAACAAAATATTTCTATATTGGTTACCTTTTCATCCTTGTTTGTTATTCAGTGCTGCAGGCATGTTTACATTCAGAGAAAGTTGTAAAGACTTAATTTTTTCCACTTTTTCAAAAACTAATGATATTATTGATGTCTGCGATGATGATCTAGACAGTGTTTTTAAAAAATTGGAAACTTTAATGCTTAAAGAGAACAGATTGTGGTGGGAATTGGTTACTCTAGAGAAATACCATGCCGACCAGATCGTACCGAAAGGTTTGAAAATTAATAAAACACCATCTTTTAGTACTGGTGATGATACTTTTAGGAAAGAATGGGATTCTATTTTGGATAAATGCTCCCTTGCATTGATAGACCTTATTATTAGAGAAAGAAGGGGTTCGATATCAACACTAAATTATGAAATTAATGTCTTACATTCGTTAGTTAACCCCTATAAAGGTTTGGAAGACTTTAGAAGTGCAGAAAAAGAACTACTGAGAAAAATCAATAAAATCACAAAGGAACTTAGGGAAAAAAACATAAGAAATATTTGAGGGACACAGGTGCAGTCCAACCTCAGGAAGCACCTGAAAATAATGTTATTTTGGACAAAACCCCCAAATGGAGGAAGATTGTTCCTAACCAAAAAAAAACCCTACGAAATAGGAGATGGGGTTATGATCGAGATTTTACCCATGACTCTACTGAATCTATGGGTTCTCGGTCAACGTGGAATAAATACCCAATTAACGAAAATAAAAATCAATCTAATTGGGAGCGAGACCGATATTTTAGGTGGAACAAATGGAAAGTTTCTTCCGATGTACCACCAATAAGTCTCTACACTTCAAATAGATTCTCAGGGCTCCCTTTGGTGGGTGATGAGGATCAGTCCAACTCTTACTCATCTCATTTAAACTGGGACCCGAGAACCCCAAGAAAACCGAGATTTGTATAAAAAAGAAATTCAGAGGAAAGAGGTCAGGAATTAAAATCAGAGAAAAAAAATTAGGTAGGAAGAAGGTATTTGTTACTCCTACAGAGCCTCCAGAAACGATAAATGGGGAAGATGTAAATATTTTTAATTTGAGTTCCAGGGTATTAGATGACAATGAAGAAAAAGTCCTGAAAAAAGGGCTTAAATTTGCACCATCATATCAACCCAATCCTTTTGATGTCTTTATTGACGTGCAGAAATTTCTCAGAAAATTAACAGTTAAAAGATTCTTCTTAAATAAAGAGAAGGAAGTGCCTGCAGATAATGTTGCTGTGGCGAGTGATACATCACAATTTAAACCTCCATCAACATTCTATCCTACCTTTTTCAAAGGAAGTCAGATAGAAAGTTTTAATAAAATAGTTTGTAGTGAAATTGAAAAGGCGTTAGGTAAAACCAATGGAAAAGGTAATAGAAAACTTAACCTCACCAAGAAAGAATTTCAAGCTATCAGATCATTGAGGGATGATTCTGAGCTAATAATAAAACCGGCCGATAAGGGTGGGGGAGTAGTCCTAATGGACAAAAGTAAATATATGGAAGAAGTGTTAAGACAGCTTAATGATGGGATAACTTATAAGAAGTTAAAGGATGATCCTACGAATAAAATAGAGAAGGATCTCCAAGACCTCACGAAGAGAGCATTGGCTAAAGAGGTTATTACACAAAAGGAATTTGATTTCCTGAATATCAAGAACCCTACAATTCCTACTATTTACACCCTCCCCAAGGTACACAAAGACTGCCAAAATCACCCAGGACGCCCGATCATTTCTGGTTGTGATAGTATCACTTCTAACCTATCTGCCCTAATAGATCACTATCTTCAACCGTTGGTGCGAACTACAAAGGCCTACCTTAAAGACACTGGGGATGTCCTGCGAAAATTGAAAGATCTTCCATGGGATGCTAACTCCTTTTTATGTGGTGCCGATGTAGGCACACTGTATACAATAATACGAAAAGAAGAGGGTTTAAGAGCTGTCTCCTTCTTTTTAGATAGGAGTGATTTAAGCGAACCCCTGAAGGAATTTATTCTGGAAGGGATCGAATTCATTCTCATGAACAATTATTTTGTGTTTGATGGAGTTTTTTATTTGCAGATCATTGGAACAGCTATGGGTACCAGGTTCGCCCCCAGTTATGCCAATTTATTTATGGCCCATTGGGAAGAACATCAGATATGGATGGGCGGCATTCTGAGGGCGGGCCTGGTATCCTGGCAACGTTTCATTGATGATGTCCTCTTTATATGGAACGGTGATGAAGAATCTCTTCGCTCCTTTCAAGATGGACTGAACATTAACCATTTATCAATCAAACTTACCTTTGATCACAGTAAATCTCAGATACATTTTCTGGATTTATGTATTTACAGTGAACATGGTCTATTGAAAACCAAAAATTATCGAAAGCCTACGGATTCGAATAATTTTATAGAAAGATCTAGCCTGCATCACACAAATTGGCTGGAGGGGATTCCCTTTGGTCAATTTACAAGGATTAAGCGTAATTGCAGTGATATTAAAGTATGTGAAAAACAACTAAATGATGTTTCAGAACGCTTTTCTAAAAAGGGTTATGCTGTATCCACTATTGAAAAAGCTAGAGATAGAATTACAAAGGTAGAGAGAGAGGAGTTATTAAAAACTAAAAATATTGCTGAAAAAAATGAGAAATATCAATGGGCTTTTATTAGCCAATACAGCAATAGCTTCAAAGATATAGAAAAAATATTTAAATCTAATTGGAAGCTTTTGTTGCAAGATTCTGTCCTCTCTGATCATTTACCTGTAAATCCATCCTTTATTTACAGACGAGCTCCGGCATTGACGGATAAGCTTGAGAAAAGTAGTTTGGAGACTGATACCCATCAAAGTATAAGCACAAAAGTCTTCCACCGTTGCGGATGCTGTTTAATGTGCAGAACGGTGAAAAGTAACTCTAATAAATTTAAGGAATTTACTGTAGATGGACAATCATATCCGATTAATCAGTTCATTACCTGCAACTCTCGTAATGTTGTATATGTGTTCGAGTGTACCTGTGAACTCAGATATGTGGGTCGAACATCCAGGGCACTAAAAACAAGATTGGCCGAACACATATACAATATTAGAAAAGGACTTGATACGCACACCGTTCCAGTAGATTTTAAAAAATATCATGGTAAAAATGAATGTCATATAAAAACATTTTATGGGATTGAATTGATTCTTCCGAGATCTAGAACCTGGGATATAGATAAAAGATTAGCTATGGTGGAAACACCTGGATCTATCAGTTAAAAACTCTAATTCCCAAAGGTCTGAATAGTGACTTTGATTTGGGTTGCTTTTTATCCTGATATCACGGGGGTTTGTGCCTTTTTGGTGTTTGGATCACATCTTTTATATGTATTCCTGTGCGGTGCGGATCAGCGCCGGTTTGTTTTTGACCCTTCAGATATGTCATCTCTTACAGGGATGGTAGATGAGCGCTTTATGTATAGGGGAATATTGATATACAAACCGGCGCTGGAACGCACATTGTACTTCCGGGTGACGTCAGACCCGCCGGAAGAACAGGAGGTTGATCAACTCACGCATGTGTATGTGATTACAGTCATTAGGAGGTCTTAAAAAGGACTGTTATTGGACTCTTACCACACTTCTGATGAAGGATCCCATGTGATCCGAAACGCGTTAAGTGTGGTTGTGGACTACCCATTCTTGTGGACACTTGGGGACGTTTCATAGCATCTCGAGGACTTGGCGACTTCAAATTCCGGTATTGAGGCCGTCGTTCACCACACGAAAGTTATCTGTGCATGTCCGTGAGCTTCTGTGCTGTATTCCTGTGTGCCATTGGGTTTTTTCGATGTGATTTTAACTATTTGTTCCTGTAAGTGCGATTTGTATTAAAACATCAGCTTTGTTCTTACCACTGCACTATTATCGTTTCCCTTTTTGTGGCTCCTCCACCTCTTTTACCAAGCACCGGTGTGGAACACATTTATTTTTACAGATCCATTGCTATTTGGATTTGAATGAACTTTCAAGCCTATCTCTGTGAACAACTCTGGAAAAAGGAGTCGGATTGCTAAATTAAGCTCAGTATATTTTTTGTGACTCTGTCTTCATACGGTGAAGGTCACTATCACTTGAGGCTGCTGCAGCAACCTCACCCACCTCCTCCACCTCACTAACCTCACTAACACTCACCTCCTCCACCTGACCAACCTCCTCCCCCTCACTCACACCCTACACCTCACCCGCCTCTGAGTCACACATAATTGTGTGTCTAAACAGTTAACACAGAAAAAAAAAGACAAACAACACACTCCTCCACTACCACTAGACAACTCACACACACACACACACACACACACACACACACACACACACACACACACACACACTGACAAGGGACTATAAAGAAAAATAACTTGGACTAAAAATGAAACAAAACCACAAAATACAAGAATGACAAGACGACTTTCAAACACAATACCACACTCAGAAATCGCTACCAACACTCCTCACCAAACCACAAATTCACCTACCTCCACAGCACAACCTCCCTCCTCCTCACCACTAACTAAACCCACGAGGTGCGGACGGTTTGAGCCGTATTTATATGGTTGCGCACAGACACTCCTACCATCTGAAACACAACCAATCACGAACGGGGATGAAAATCGAAACTGAACGTGAAAATGCGGCCGCGGGGGAAAAAAAACTCTGCTGCGTTTAACTTAGGAAAAAACCAGCAAATACATCAAAAACACGAACGCAAACGACAATGACGGCCGTAAATGTGCCAAAAAAAAAAACGACTGGCATCGACATCGGAAAACACGAAAACCATAAAGTCGACTGCTTCGCAACTTTGCGTATATGGATTCAAAAAGTTGCATGAAAATGCACCCGATACAAAACGAGTTTAAACACTACACAAACCAAATCAAACACGAATATTAGTAAATATTGCCCCATGTGGGGTATTCAATTGTTTGATAAGTCAGTTGGGAGTCTGTTTTTTCCTATCTAATAGACAGGAAAAAACAGACACCAAACCGACTTTTCAAACAATTGAATTCCACCCCGTAAATGTTGATACTGTGGTGTCAACATTATGAATGTTATCAATATTTCTCATACGTCCTAGGGGATGCTGGGGTCCATATCATGACCATGGGGTATAGATGGTTCCGCAGGAGCCATGGGCACTTTAAGACATTTCAAGGGTGTGAACTGGCTCCTCCCTCTATGCCCCTCCTCCAGACCTCAGTTTTAGCAATGTGCCCAGGCAGACTGGATGCACTCCAGAGGAGCTCTACTGAGTTTCTCTGAAAAGACTTATGTTAGGTTTTTTATTTTCAGGGAGAACTACTGGCAACAGTCTCCCTGCTTCGTGGGACTGAGGGGGCAGAAGTAGGAACCAACTTCCTAAAGAGTTTCATGGCTCTGCTTCTGGCTGACATGACACCATTAGCTCCTGATTGGAACTGAACGCTAGCCGTTCCTAGATGCTCACTCCCACAGCACGCCATCACTCCACTCACAGAGCCAGAAGTCAGAAGACAGGTGAGTGTTAGAAGACAGATCTTCAATCAAGAAAGTGATGGCTAAAGGTACCGCGCGGCTGGTGGGTGCGCAGCATGCCATGTTGCCCACACATACACAGGCACTGCAGGGTGCAGGGCGCGGGGGGGCGCCATGGGCAGCATGAAACCTATGGAAACTGGCATAAATAAGGGGCATAAGTTGCTGAGGCACAGTCCTACCCCCGCCAGTATAAAAAATGACCTCATAAAAGCTGAGGAGAAACATGCCATTGAAGAGTGGAGCTTCCTCCTCAGTCAGCCAGCACCCTGTTTAGCGCCATTTTCTCTCTCTCCTCAGGCTACAGAGACAACGCTGGTCCTCCTCCACTACTAAACAAGTATCTGGGTGCAAAACAGGGGGGGGGGGGCACAGTGAATTTGGTGCTATATAATTGTGTGATTAGCATTATAAAAGCGCTGCATGTCTGTGGGCATTTTGTGTTCACATACATTGTGTTACTGGCGCTGGGTTGTGAACTGGCAAATCCTATCTGTGTCCCTCTGACAGATTTTACTGTGGGTCTGTTCTCTATAAGTCCCGGAGTGTCTGTGGTGTGGTTGTGCACGTGTGTGACATGTCTGTGGCAGGGAATCTCTTCCTCTATGGAAGACATGTTAGAGACACAGAGGTGTAATATGACACCAAGAGCCTGACTGGGTGAAAGGTTACATGATAGTGTGAATCACTACTGAATCTCATACAGAAAACTGAATATAATCTGTTGAAGATGTGATTTTTAATAGTTCTGCCTTTCATCCACAGGGACCCCTCTGGGTCACATACAAATTTGCACAAGTAGTACAAACTGATACCGACACGGACTCTGATTCCTGTGTCGACACTAGTGATTCCAGGGGAATAGGTCCTAAGTTAGCAAAAATCCTTCAAAACATGTTTTAGCTATAAAGAAGGTGTTATAAGTTACGAAGCCCCCTCTTTTACCACAAGGAGAGGGTTTACTTTAGTAAAGAAGTAATGTAATTTTCCCTCCTCCTCAGGAGTTGAACAGTCTCTTGGAGGGAGTCTGATTTAACCTGAAAAGAAATTTCAGATTCCCAAAAGGAATTCAGGCAGCTTACCTTTTTCCAAAAGGTGGGAGTCACCCCGCATTTTAGACAGGGCCCTGTCATAAAAGAGAAAAGGTGTTTCTCCCTGTGCCTGGAATGGCTTCACTTAAGGAGCCGACAGACCGCAAGTGAGTGAGGTGATCTATTGAGGTGGCCAATGGGACACTACTCAGGCCTACCATTGTCTGTGCATGGGTGAGTAGTGCTATTGAAAAGTGGTCAGAAAACTTGTCATTAGACATTGACACAATATATGGAGGGCGTTGTGGATTCGCCAGTGGAATGCTGATGCAGATTCCAAAAGAAATATGGAGGCTCTCTCGTATAAAGGTGAGGCCTTGTTTGGTGATGGGCTGGATGCGTTAGTCTCTGCGGCTACCGCAGGTAAGTCGACATTCTTGCCTTATGCTCCTGCACCAGCAAAAAAAAAAAAAAAAAAAAAAGACACATCACTCTCACAAGCAGTCCTTTCGGCCCAACAAATACAAAAAGGCCAAAGGTTCCCCCTTCTTTGCAGGTAGGGGAAGGGGAAAAGGAATGAAGTCCGCAGTATCTCCAGGATCCCAGGAGCAGAAGTCGACCCCTGCTCCTGCCAAATCTGCAGCATGATGCTGGGGCTCCCTTGCGGGAGTCCGCTCGGGTGGGAGCACGTCTGAAACTTTTCAGCCAAATCTGGATTCAATCTGGCCTGGACCCATGGGTCTCACAAATAGTGTCCCATGGGTACAAACTAGAGTTTCAAGACGTCCCCCCATGCCGATTTTTCAAATCGACCTTGCCAGCTACTCTTCCAGGAAGAGAGGCTTTAACAACGGCAATTCAAAAATGATGTCAGGATCAGGTCATTGTCCTGGTACCCTTGTCACAGCAAGGAGATGGTTTTTATTCAAGCCTCTTCGTAGTTCCAAAGCCGGACAGCTCAGTCAGACCGATTTTAAACCTGAAAAATCTGAATCTCTACCTGAAAAGGTTCAAGTTCAAGATGGAATCCCTGAGGGTAGTGATTTCCAGTCTGGAGGAGGGGGACTTCATGGTGTCAGTAGACATATTGGATGCTTACTTGCATGTTCCCATTTATCCTCCTCACCAAGCTTATCTGAGATTCGCAGTACAGGATTGCCATTACCAGTTCCAGACATTGCCGTTCGGACTCTCCACGGCACCGAGGGTATTCACCAAGGTGATGGCGGAGATGATGGTCCTCCTTTGTCAAATAGGAGTCAATATAATTCCTTATCTGGACGATCTCCTGATAAAAGCAAGATCCAGGGAACAGTTGGTGCAGAACATCGCACTCTCCCTGTCAATACTCCAACAACACGGTTGGAACATGAATTTTCCAAAGTCGCAGTTGGAACCGACGACAATATTGTCCTTTTTAGGGATGATTCTGGACACAGTAGTACGGAGAGTATTTCTTCCAGTGGAAAAGGCTCTGGAAATCCAGAAAATGGTCAAACAAATATTGAAACCAACAAGCGTGTCAATCCATCAATGCATTCGGTTGTTGGGGAAAATGGTAGCGGCTTACGAGGCCATACAGTTTGGCCGATTTCATGCCAGAGTATTCCAGTGAGACCTGTTGGACAAGTGGTCCGGATCCCACCTACACATGCACCGGAAAATAATCCTGTCCCCCAAAGCCAGGATTTCGTGCCTGTGGTGGCTACACAGTTCTCACCTACTAGAGGGACGCAGGTTTGGGATTCATGACTGGGTCCTAATAACCACGGATGCAAGTCTCCGAGGCTAGGGAGCTGTCACACAGGGGGAAAGCTTCCATGGAAAATGGTCAAGTCAGGAAGCCTGCCTTCACATAAACGTTCTGGAATTGAGAGCCATTTACAACGGCCTTCTACAAGCGGTACATCTTCAAGATCCCGTGCAGATCCAGTCGGACAATGTAACATCAATCGCGTACATAAACAGGCAAGGCAGAACGAAAAGCAGAGCGGCAATGGCAGAGGTGACAAGGATTCTCCTCTGGGCAGAAAGACATGTTAGAGTTCTGTCAGCAATTTTCATCCGGGAGTGGACAACTGGAAAGTAGACTTCCTCAGCAGACACGATCTCCATCCAGGAGAGTGGGTCCTCCACCAAGAAGTCTTTGCAGTGGTGGAAAGTCTTTGGGGAGTTCCTCAAGTAGACATGATGGCATCTTGTCTAAACAAGAAGCTTCAGAGATATTGTTCCAGGTCGAGAGACCCTCAAGCAATAGCTGTGGATGCGCTAGTGGTCCAGTGGGTGTTCCGGTCAGTTTATGTCTTCCCTCCACTTCCGCTGATCCCAAAAGTGCTCAGGATCATAAGGAGAACAAGAGTTCGAGCAATCTTCATTGCCCCAGACTGGCCAAGGAGGGCTTGGTACCCAGATCTTCAGGAGTTGCTCATAGAAGATCCTCGGCCTCTTCCTCTTCGCAAGGACCTGCTGCAGCAGGGGCCGTGCGTGAATCAAGACTTACTGCGGTTACGTTTGACGGCATGACTGTTGAGTGCCGGATTCTAGCCCGTAAGGGTATTCCCAAGGAAGTCATCTTCACCCTTATTCAGGCCAGGAAAGGAGTAACATCGAAACATTACCACCATATTTGGAGAAAATATGTGTCTTGGTGTGAATCCAAGAAGGCTCCTATGAAAGAGTTTCAGTTGGGATGTTTTCTCCATTTTCTGCAGGCTGGTGTGGAGGCGGACCTCTAATTGGGGTCAATCAAGGTCCAGATTTCGGCCTTGTCAGTGTTCTTCCAAAAACAATTGGCCTCTCTTCCAGAGGTTCAGACCTTCGTGAAAGGGGTTTTGCACATCCAGCCTCCATTTGTGCCTCCAGTGGCACCATGGGACCTTAATGTGGTGTTGCAGTTTCTTCAATCGGATTGGTTTGAGCCTCTACAAGAGATAGAATTGAAGTTTCTCACTTGGAAAGTGGTGATGCTTTTAGCCTTGGCATCCGCAAGGCGGGTGTCTGAGTTGGGGGCCTTGTCTCACAAGAGCCCTTACCTGATCTTCCATGAAGATAGGGCGGAGTTGAGAACTCGCCAACATTTTCTTCCGAAGGTGGTTTCATCTTTCCACATAAACCAACCTATTGTGGTACCAGTGGCTACTGACACGTTCACTGAGTCAAAGTCTCTAGATGTGGTTAGGGCTTTGAAGATTTATGTCGCTAGAACAGCTCGGAAAAGGAAAACAGAGGCTCTGTTTGTCCTGTATGCTCCCAACAAGATTGGGTGTCCTGCTTCCAAGCAGACCATTGCGAGCTAGATCAGAGGTACGATTCAGCACGCTCATTCTTCGGCTGGTTTGCCGTTGCCGAAGTCGGTGAAGGCCCATTCTACTAGGAAGGTGGGCTCGTCCTGGGCGGCTGCCCGGGCGGTCTTGGCATTACAACTTTGCTGAGCAGCTACTTGGTCAGGGTCAAACACTTTTGCTAAATTTTATAAGTTTGACACTTTGGCCGATGAGGACCTCAAGTTTGGTCAATCGGTGCTGCAGGGTCATCCGCACTCTCCCGCCCGTACTGGACCTTTGGTATAAACCCCATGGTCACGAAATGGACCCCAGCATCCTCTAGGACGTATGAGAAAACAGGATTTTAATACCTACTGGTAAATCTTTTTCTCCTAGTCCGTAGAGGATGCTGGGCGCCCGACCCAGTGCGTACTTTACCTGCAGTTTTGTTTGGTTAGTTACACAAGTTGTGTTACATTTGTTTTCAGCATGTTGCTGTAATGGTTCATGCCTGTTGGCGTGTGTTATGTTGAATGCCATGTTGTGCATTGAGGTTGAGGTGTGAGCTGGTATAATTCTCACCGTTAGTATAAATGTAAATCCTTTCCTCGAAATGTCCGTCTCCCTGGGCACAGTTCACACCCATGAACAGTCTTAAAGTGCCCATGGCTCCTGTGGAACCATCTATACCCCATGGTCATGAAATGGACCCCAGCATCCTCTACCGACTAGGAGAAAAGGATTTACCGGTAGGTATTAAAATCTTGTTTTTGCCTATATTCTGGCAGAGGTCACAGTGGCAGATGTATCAAACCTTTGAGATAAAGTGGAGAAGGTGCCAATAGCAACCAACCAGATTCTAACTGTGTTCAATAAATGATAACTAGACATTGATAGGTTGTATTGGGAAAATGTTCCAGTTTATCTTTCTCACAGCTTCGATACAGCTCCACTATAGTACCATGAAAATGTGCAGGAAAAACTCGAGTTTTATTCCTGATGTTATATTGAATTGCAGTTATTAGTTATCATCAATTTAGAATTAGTTCTCATATTATGCTGTGAAATGAAAGTAAGATGGCCTTGACAAACAAAGCTTGAAATGAATATGTTGTTGGAATGGAAGATCCAGACAGCAGTATCTAGATGAATATTGATGGGTAAGGTTAGAAGTTCAAGTGGA
This sequence comes from Pseudophryne corroboree, assembly GCF_028390025.1. Classification (NCBI taxonomy): domain Eukaryota; kingdom Metazoa; phylum Chordata; class Amphibia; order Anura; family Myobatrachidae; genus Pseudophryne; species Pseudophryne corroboree. The sequence continues at coordinate 706,948,711 of NC_086449.1, read as the reverse complement.
ACAGGAGTTATAGAATCATCTATAGGCAAGGCTGAGCATTTATATTTTAAATCCACATAAGAAGCCAACAAAAGGAATGACAAAGAGATACAGCAAATGAGGTAGAAGTGGAATCATGGCAGCATTCATTCATTGTACAGGGGTTATCTTATCTTATCAGTGACAGGTCAGACAATTTGTAAATTAGTAGAATCATGGTGCCATTGATTGTTATATCATAGTTATCAGCTCAGTCCCTTCTATGCTTAACTGCTTTTAAAACATTTTTCTCAAATCCATAAGGGTCTATTCATGAAGATGTGAAAAGAGTAGAGAAATGGACCAGTGGAGAAGTTGCCCATAGTAACCAATAAGCTTTGAGGGAAGCCTTTATCAAGTACAGTCTATCAAATGTAAGGGAGATGCTGATTGGTTGCCATGGGCAACATCTCCACTGGTCTTTTTCTCCACTTTTGTTACTTCTTCATGAATAGACCCCTTAATCTTAGAGATGTGTGGTGGATACTTTTCGGGTTTGTGTTATGGTTTTGGATCTGGATCTCTGCTCGTGGTTTGGATCTGGATTGTTTTGCCAAAACCACCCTTTCGGGTTTTGGTTTTGGATCTGGATATCTTTTAAAAAAAACATAAAAACAGCTAAAATCACAGAATTTGGTGGTAATTTTGATCCTACGGTATTATTAACCTCAATAACAATAATTTCCACTAATTTCCAGTCTATTCTGAAAACCTCACCCCTCACAATATTGTTTTTAGGCCAAAAGGTTGCATCAAGGTAGCTGGATGACTAAGCTAAGCGACACAAGTGGGTGGCACAAACACCTGGCCCATCTAGGAGTGGCACTGAAGTGACAGACAGGATGGCAGTTTTAAAAACTAGGTCCCAAACAGCACATAATGCAAAGGAAAAAAAAGAGGTGCAAGATGGAATTGTCCTTATGTTGTATAAACAGGATATGCACACGTTAACAAACAATTCATTTCAGCGACAGGGTCTGCCATACGACTGTGGCTGAAATGATTGGTTTGTTTGGGCCCCTACAAAAAAGAAGCAATTAATCCCCCCACCAAAAAAGAAGCAATTAATCTCTCCTTGCACAAACTGGCTCTACAGAGGCAAGTTGTCATCCTCATCCTCCGATTCCTCACCCCTTTCAGTGTGTACATCCTCATTCTCACAGAGTATTAATTCTTCTGCACTGGAATCCACCATCATAGGTCCCTGTTTACTTTCTGGAGGCAATTGTTGGTAAAGGTCTTCCAGGAGGAATTTATAATTCGTTCTGAAGAACATCCTCTTCTACACATTTTGTGGAAGTAACCTCCTACGCCGATCACTGACAGGGTTACTGGCTGCACTAAACACTCTTTCGGAGTGCACACTGCGGAGGGGGAGGGGGGGGGGGGCAACTTAGGTAAAATAAAGCCAGTTTGTGCAAGGGCCAAATTGCCTCTTTTTCCTGCCAGTATACATACGGACTGTCTGACATGTCTACTTGGATGCTGTCAACCATATTCTTTCAATGGTGACAGAATCATATGCAGTGACAGTAGACATGTCAGTAATTATTGGCAGCTCCTTCAGTCTGGACCAGATGTCAGCACTTGTTCCTGACTGCCCTGCATCACTGCCAGCGGGTGGGCTAGGAAATGTTATCCTTTTCCTCGCAGCCCCAGCTTTTCCTTGCAGCCCCAGTTGCAGGGAGAAAATAAAGGAGGAGCTGTTGATGGGTCACGTTCCACTTGAGTTAACAATTTTGTCAGCAGCAGGTTTTTGAACCTCTGCAGACTTTTGTCTGCCGGAAAGAGAGATACAACGTAGGCTTTAAACTAGTGATGTGCACCGGACATTTTTCGGGTTTTGTGTTTGGATTCGGTTCCGCGGCCGTGTTTTGGATTCGGACGCGTTTTGGCAAAACCTCCCTGAAAATTTTTGTCGGATTCGGGTGTGTTTTGGATTCGGGTGTTTTTTTACAAAAAACCCTCAAAAACAGCTTAAATCATAGGATTTGGGGGTCATTTTGATCCCATAGTATTATTAACCTCAATAACCATAATTTCCACTCATTTCCAGTCTATTCTGAACACCTCACACCTCACAATATTATTTTTAGTCCTAAAACTTGCACCGAGGTCGCTGGATGACTAAGCTAAGTGACCCAAGTGGCCGGCACAAACACCTGGCCCATCTAGGAGTGGCACTGCAGTGTCAGACAGGATGGCACTTACAAAAATTGTCCCCAAACAGCACATGATGCAAAGAAAAAAAGAGGTGCACCAAGGTCACTGGATGGCTAAGCTAAGCGACCCAAGTGGCCGACACAAACACCTGGCCCATCTAGGAGTGGCACTGCAGTATCAGACAGGATGGCACTTCAAAAAATAGTCCCCAAATAGCACATGATGCAAAGAAAAAAAGGGGTGCACCAAGGTCGCTGTGTGACTAAGCTAAGCGACCCAAGTGGCCGACACAAACACCTGGCCCATCTAGGAGTGGCACTGCAGTGTCAGACAGGATGGCAGATTTAAAAAATAGTCCCCAAACAGCACATGATGCAAAGAAAAAAAGAGGTGCACCAAGGTTGCTGGATGGCTAAGCTAAGTGACCCAAGTGGCCGACACAAACACCTGGCCCATCTATGAGTGGCACTGCAGTGTCAGACAGGATGGCAGATTTAAAAAATAGTCCCCAAACAGCACATGATGCAAAGAAAAAAAGAGATGCAATGAGGTAACTGTGTGACTAAGCTAAGTGACCCAAGTGGCCGACACAAACACCTGGCCCATCTAGGAGTGGTACTGCAGTTTTCTAGCGAGAGGATGAGTGCTTCAATCCTCATGTGAATCTGAACCACTAGCCATGAACATAGGCCAGGGCCTCAGCCGTTCCTTGCCACTCCGTGTCGTAAATGGCATATTGGCAAGTTTACGCTTCTCAGACGCTTTTAATTTAGATTTTTGGGTCATTTTTACTGAACTTTTGTTTTTTGGATTTTACATGCTCTCTACTATGACATTGGGCATCGGCCTTGGCAGACGATGTTGATGGCATTTCATCGTCTCAGCCATGACTAGTGGCAGCAGCTTCAGCACGAGGTGGAAGTGGATCTTGATCTTTCCCTATTTTACCCTCCACATTTTTGTTCTCCATTTTTTAATGTGTGGAATTATATGCCTGTAATATATCAATAGCAATGGACTACTGTACCGTACAGCTATATATTATATACTGGTGGTCAGCAAAATTATGCACTGTCCTCCTACTATATATACTGCGCACAACAACTAAAATGCACCACAGGTATGGATGGATAGTATACTTGACGACACAGAGGTAGGTAGAGCAGTGGACTACTGTACCGTACTGCTATATATTATATACTGGCGGTCAGCAAAATTATGCACTGTCCTCCTACTATATATACTGCACAAAACTTAAATGCACCACAGGTATGGATGGATTGTATACTTGACGACACAGAGGTAGGTAGAGCAGTTTACTACTGTACCATACTGCTATATATTAAATACTGGTGGTCAGCAAAATTATGCACTGTCCTCCTACTATATATACTGCGCACAACAACTAAAATGCACCACAGGTATGGATGGATAGTATACTTGACGACACAGAGGTAGGTAGAGCAGTGGACTACTGTACCGTACTGCTATATATTATATACTGGTGGTCAGCAAAATTATGCACTGTCCTCCTACTATATATACTGCGCACAACAACTAAAATGCACCACAGGTATGGATGGATAGTATACTTGATGACACAGAGGTAGGTAGAGCAGTGGACTACTGTACCGTACTGATATAATACTGGTGGTCACTGGTCAGCAAAATTGTGCACTGTCCTCCTACTCTATACTACAATGCACCACAGATATGGAGCGTTTTTCAGGCAGAGAACGTATAATACTGGTGGTCACTGGTCAGCAAAACTCTGCACTGTCCTCCTACTATATAATAGTTACTGGTGGTCCCCAGTCCCCACAATAAAGCACATTGAGCACACATATTTGCAGCACTCTGAGCACAGATATGGAGCGTTTTTCAGGCAGAGAACGTAGATATTTTCAGCACACTGAGCACAGATATTTGCAAGCACACTGAGCACAGATATTTGCAGCACACTGAGCACATATATTTGCAGCACACTGAACACAACTGAGAGAACGCTGCACACGTCCTCTTCCTATCATCTCCAATGCACAAATGAAAATGGCAGCGACGCGCGGCTCCTTATATAGAATATGAATCTCGTGAGAATCCGACAGCGGGATGATGACGTTCGGGCGCGCTCGGGTTAACCGAGCAAGGTGGGAAGATTCGAGTCCGCTTCGGAACCGTGTAAAATGGGTGAAGTTTGGGGGGGTTCGGATTCCGAGGAACCGAACCCGCTCATCACTACTTTAAACCTAGGATCGAGCACGGTGGCCAAAATGTAGTGCTCTGATTTCAACAGAATGACCATCCTTGAATCCTGGCAAAGCGAATGAAGGGCTCCATCCACAAGTCCCACATACTTAGCAGAATTGCTCCATCTTAGCTCCTTCTTCAATTTCTCCAGCTGCTTCTGCAAAAGCCTGATGAGGGGAATAGTCTGACTCAAGCTGGCAGTGTCTGAACTGACTTCAAGTTCAAAGGGTTGGAGAACCTTGCACAAGATGAAATCATTCTCCACTGTGCTTGAATCAGGTGCATTCCCCCTCCTTTGCCTATATCGTAGGTGGATGTATAGGCTTGAATGGCCTTTTGCTGCTCCTTTATCCTCTGAAGCATATAGAGTGTTAAATTCGACCTCGTTACCACCTCTTGCTTCAGATGATGGCAGGGCAGGTTCAGGAGTGTTTGCTGGCACTCCAGTCTTTGGCACGCAGTCACTGAATGCCAAAAGTGGCCTGCAATTTTTCGGGCTACTGACATCATCTCCTGCATGCCCCTGTAATTTTTCAAAGAATTCTGTACCACCAAATTAATTGTATGTGCAAATCATGGGATTTGCTGGAATTTGCCCAGATGTAATGCATGCACAACATTTGTGGTGTTGTCAGATATCACAAATCTCCAGGAGAGTCTAAGTGGGGTAAGCCATTGTGCGATGATGTCCCTCAGTTTCCGTAAGAGGTTGTCAGCTGTGGAAACCAGTGATACACAGCGTAGCCTACCTAAGAACGAGTTGGCGTTTGTGAGATGCTGCTACTGGTGCCGCTGCTGTTGTTGTTGCGGCCAGAGGCAATACATCTACCCATTGGGCTGTCACAGTCATGTAGTCCTTAGTTTGCCCTGCTCCACTTGTCCACATATCTGTGGTTAAGTGGACAGTTGGTACAACCGCATTTTTCATGACACTGAGAACACTTTTCTTAATGTCTCTGTACAGTCCGGGAATCGCTTGCCTAGTGAAGTGGAATTACGTTCTTGACTGAGGTGTAAATTGACGTTGAGGGAGTTGTTGGTGTGGTTTGCAGGAGCTTGGAAACAACAGGAAAAAAGTCTTTAGGTGTCAGTGGACTGCCTACACTCTTACCCAAAGTTTCTGAACTTGACAATGACTTCCGATGAATGCGCTGCAGGTGACATATAAGGGAGGATGTTTCTAGGTGGTTAACGTCCTTACCCCTACTTATTATGGATTGACAAAGGCAACACACAGCTTGACACCTGTTGTCCGGATTTGTGGATAAATAATTCCACACCGAAGAGGTAGCTTTTTTTGGTATTTTTCCCAGGCATGACAATGGACTTTCTCATCCCATGTACAACAACTGTCTCCACTGGTGCCTTATTCAAACAAACCACATCACCATCAGAATCCTCATTGTCAACTTTCTCCCCAGCACCAGCTACACCAATATTCTCCTCATACTGGTGTATGTCTACAGTGAAATCCTCAATCTCAATATCAGCAACTGGACTGGTGATGCTTCTCCCAGCACTTGCAGGGGGCCTGCAAATGGTGGTAGGAGCCTCCTCTTTCCATACAGTCTTGGGAAGGTCAGGTCTAGACATCACAACCGCAGACACACTTGGTCTCTCCGTTGGGATTTGTAATATCTCTGAACGCACAGTTGTTTTTTCCTGTGCTATAACAAGCTTAATTTCTTTTTTCAGAGGGAGGAGAGCTTCCATCCTCATGAGAAGCTGAGTCACCAGTCATGAACATAGGCCAAGGCCTTAGCCTTTCCTTGCCACTTTGTGTCGTGAATGGCATGTTGCCAATTTTACGTTTCTCATGAGATAATTTCTTTTTCTTCTGATTATTCATTTTTTCTTCTTGAATTTTACATGCTCTCTATGACATTGGGCATCGGCCTTAGCAGACGACGTTGATGGAATTGCATTGTCAATGTCATGACTGGTGACAGCTTCAGCACTAGTACTAGGAACTGGTAGTGGTCCCTGATCTTCCACTATTTTTTCCTCCAAATTGTTCTCCATTTCACAGGACAGCACCCCTTTATTATTACAGCACACAGAACAGTGCCCCTTTATTTTCACTGCACCCCTGTATTCTTACAGCATACAGGACCAGTGTACTTTTATTTTAACAACAGCACCCCTGTATTTTTACAGCATACATGGCCAGTGTACTTTTACTTTAACAACAGCACCCCTGCATTCTTACAGCATACAGGTCCAGTGTACTTTTATTTTAACAAAAGCACCCCTGAATTTTTACAGCATACAGGGCCAGTGTACTTTTATTTTCACTGCACCCCTGAATCTTTACAGCATACAAGACAAGGCCAACACACCTGTATTTTCACAGCATACAGTAGGACAGTGCTCCTGCCCCCTGTACAACACAGTGACAGCCAGGACAGCAACAACACCCATGAACATGTACCAGTGACAGCCAGGACAGCATGCCTAACAGCACAGGAACACTACTGTGACAGGAACATCACCCTTACAGAGCACACACTGACCCCACCTAACGCCACCACCCACAGAGTAACAGAGGTCTGTCTCCCTCACTCTCCAAGTACAGAGTGAAAATGGTGGCGACGCACGTCTATTTATATGGAATCCAAAACCTCCGAGAATCAAACAGCGGGTTGACATTTTGCCTTGTTCTGGTTTCCGAGTCTGATGGGAAGTCCCGAGTCGGACTTAGATCCGGGCTCGGGGCGTGAAGTTCGGGGGGGTGGGGGGAAGTTCGGTTCTCTGAGAACCTTAATCACAAACTGAAGACAAGGTTGCATTCAGAGATGGACAGGTAGATCCTATGGAAAATTTACCAAGAATCATTTTTGCCTGCGATCCATGATTGTCCCTTATCACTGAAACATTTTACACTGCAAATTGAAAATTTTCTAACAATCGTGCTGCCTTGTGTATTTTCTTCCATGATGTATCTAGTTGTTTTGTGGAGTGTTGTGAGGTGTAAATTCAGCTGGGGTAAAGCAGCTGTTTTGTTTAAACTGAGTTTTAAAATGGTGTAGGTTCCCCCCACAAAAGCAAAACCAGCACCGGGCCCTTTTAGCCAGTCCTGGATTAAGCAATACAGGGAAAAATTTCATGGGGTAAGTCCTGCTTCAATAAATATGGGGAAAAATGCATAGGGGTCCCCCGTATTTCTAGGACCAGCCCCGGGCTCATACATGTTGGGGTGGGTAATGCCACAGCCAGGGGAGACACTTAATGGGGTCCCCCAGCCAAAGTATCTGCTACACAGGGTTGGTAATCCATACTCACCTACTCTTACACTGCTTGGTCCACTTGTCCATATAGGCATCCCAGAGCTTCAAAAATAAAAAAAAAGAATGTTCTGACCCAAACTGGACCTAAAGGAGTTATACAAATATATATCCTCTCTGCAAATGACAGAACTCATTTGGTTTCTGTCATTTGCAGAACTGACAAGCAATTAGTGTCCACTTCCATTGGAACAGGCCGCTGATTTGCTGTGAGTGCCCTCACTGTCAATCAACAGCAGTTGGAAACTCACAGCCAATCAGAAGCCTGTTCCCATGGAAGAAGCCCCTGATTGGCCGGCAGCTCTGCAAATTATGGAAACCACTTAGCTTCTGTAATTTGCGGAGAGGAGCTCCCCTAGGTCCAGCCTGTTTTGGGACATTCATTTTTTTATTTTTAAAGGCCTGGCATGCCTACATGTACAAGTGGACAGCAGCATATGGATAAGTGAGTATTTATTACCCCCCATATAGTGGATTCTACTGAGGACACCAGGGACAAGGGGAGTATATGTGAGTGTGAGTGTATGTATTAAATTGATACTGTCAATGGTGTGTGTGTACTGACTTTATTTTAATATTTCTTTTACAGGGGGTACTTATGGTTGTGCCGGCATATGTGGATTTCTGGGACCTGTAGTGCTCCTATAAAAGAAAATATTAGTCTAACTTTAACTCAAGTCTTATCACCTCGGCACCCACCACCCAAGGATGCCAAAAATAGCGACAGGCTTCATCTAGCCCTGCGGGATTCTCGGGAGGAGAGACCCCTTTATTGAGTCTCCATTTTCTGAGAAATCCCAGGGTTGGGGTGACTGGTTGGAGGGGGGGGGGACCCTGTCAAGTGTGTGTCCACTGGCTGTGGCATTACCCCCTCCCCCCACCCTTCACCCACTAGTAAGAGCTCAGTCCTCAGTCCTGATCCTGGAAATACGGGGGGGGGGGGGGACTCCTACACATTTTTCCCACCATGCTTCTTGAACCAGGACTGGCTCACAGAGCCTTGTTCTGATTCTAAGCTGCTCAGACCTATGATCTCAGAGAGTGCATGCAGTACCAGGTCGATTATTGTTCCAACTGGATGATTGGATCTGGTCTGCTGCACAACATTTGTAGAAAATGATGATCCAATAATATGCAGATTTTGTAGGAATTTCTAATTATCTGTCTAACATTTCTGCCCATAGTTTATTCAAAAATATATTTTAGATCATTAGTGAATACTTTCCTAAGCTTTAGGGTTACCCAACAAGAAGAGAAATTTGGAAAAAAAGAGGTTCCACGACCATTTTAAGACCCTTCCATTTATACAGTACATTAAGTGTATAGGGACATTGGGAAATTTATTGTTACTTTTGTGTTTGAGTAATTTCATTACTTTGCTCAAGGTGGGTCTAGAAATATACAAAGGTGCAAATGGATGTTGAAAGCAGCATGTTATTAAAAATATCAGATTAACCCTCGGAAAAATGAAGTTGGTAGAAAAAGACTTGGTCCCCACCACCCACCACCCCTCATAAATATTCAGATAATTTTGGTTGGAATCAGATAATCTGGATTTAGGGGCTAATTCAGTAAGGATCGTAAAAAGTACAAATTAGCAAAAACTGCGACCAATCACAAATTGCATGCCCAAATGGAAAATCTGCAATTTAATGTTACAAAAAAAAGGTGGACTTGTCAAATTTGCAAATTTTGCGATTAGACTTAAAAATCCAATTTTTTTGCGAAAAAGCTTACACTTGGTCGCATTTTTGCGTAAAGGTTTCTGATGTCACAATTTAACATTAGCCACACATAACATTGAGCCAACCATGCCTACTGACAGGATGCGTCGAACAACAAGACAAGCTACTTCCGCTGGTGAATCCACAAATGCAGGCGTAAAAAGGAAAGAAAAAATAGGTTGTTTTTTTATGTTGAAAGTTTACATACATGACATATTAATGTTTCTTTGTTATTATTAACATTCCTTATGTTATTGTTTAATGTGGAAATATAAAGAAAAAAAAAGTGGTGCATAATTAAAATGTCCACAAAATCAGTTATTGTGGTGATGTTATTGAACATATGTTTCTTTGTCAAGCGGGAAAAAAAAACCCTTACACATGTATGTGGGTATGATTTTTGAAGATAATAATTGTTTGTTGCTTTAAATCATAAAAAACTCAGCTTTTAAACAAAAAGCCATTAACCAAAAAAAAAAAAAAACTGGCTTGTAAATGTTATTGTACATGTTTGTAGGAAAACAATTGTGTTCTTGACAAACCTGCATTGTTATTAACTTAAAGAATTATTAGGATAGTACTAACACATATGTTAAATAGTTTTAAACTCCCTTACATGTTGTTAAGTTTCAATGCAGCTGAATAAACTGAATTGTGGTTTGCAGTGTGTTCTGCTTCAGCTGGGTGTAATGTAGCAATGATTGCAGTATACATTGAACATTCTACAACTGAGGTCAGCTTGTGCAGATTTTAAGGTAGACCTGTAGTCACTCAGAAACTGCACACCATAAATGTGCGTTCAGTTGCAAAAAATGTGTATGTTCCGCCTATCTAAAATCTGCATACACCTACAACACGCCCCTGCTCGTAGGTTTTGCGAGTCCAGCACTTTAGTACGCCCCCTACATGTCTAGTTTTCGTAGTGCATACGCAGTTTTTGCTATGTCTCAGAAGTTGTATTTTTGTGTCTCAGAAATAGTTTTTTTGTCTCAGATTTTACGTATTTTCACAATTTTTGCGATCTTTGCAGTTTTGCGTTCCTTGTTGAATTAGCCCCAAAATACTGGAAATTATATAAATTACGGTGAAAAGAATTTTTATCATCTTTTGTCTTGGTTTTGGCTTAGCCGTTTCCTTAACTTTTTCGTATGTTTAATATTGTTGTGATCATATTAATTAATTTAATAAAAATAATGCTGCATCTATTCTTTACAATATTCTTCCGAAATCAGAGAGAGAAACATACTGGCATGGCATCAAGACAGTGAGGAAAGGCTCCCGGTTACCACCAGTGGAGATGGTCTTATTATAGTATGAAGATACAGAAGTAACTGAGAGGACATGTATAAGTGGTTGACAGTCTGCTGCCATCTGGTGGGCGGAAAGGGGGTGGCAACGGCCACTGTTTGTGAGAACGGAGGCATGTCGCCACTGTTTAGGTGGAGGTAAGAGGCCAGGGATCTCCAACATTGGATAGAGATTTCCTGGCCTCTGCAACGGGTGTCTTGCGCAGTAAGTATGCCGCAAGCCACCGTGCAGTGTGTCCAGTGGTCCAATGTTGCGTTCTGTGATGCTGCCTCTTAGGATGCGGGCCCATAGGCAAATGCAGGGGGGGGTTCTGGTTGCCCAGAAAGCCCCCCTCCACTTAGCAAGTTGCATAAATTATGACAAAAATAGCAATCTGAGAGCCGCTGCCACAACATGCAGTTTAGGGGACATGCCCAGTGGTAGCAGCTTCTTCTGCCAAGTTTGCTGTGTGTCTGGGTCTGAGTCCTCAAACATTGCACTGGACCAGAGAATAGCTTCCAGGAAGAAGAGACAGGAGACTTACCATAAGGTGGGAGAATGTGTGCTTATAAAGTGCAGTACTGGTTCTATTATATTTGTGTATTTATTTATTATGGGATATTTAACCTTTACCTGACCACTTATTTTATATTATTTAAATATGTTTGATGCAGCCTATACTATAGACCATCTATAGTGTTAAATATTAATGCTGTATTCCATACAATGTCCAGTGCATAAAAAGACTAATGTGTACATTAATGTCCAGGATTGTTACCAGGTTCTTCTACCGCTCCCCCAGACTCCTGCACTGGCGCTAATGTTTCACAGAGTACGAGATTGTGGACTGCATTTGGAAACCCCCCTCTAGAAATCCTGTGTTTGCCACTAGGGCCGGATAATTCAGGGCCGGTTCTAGCCTTTTTTGCGCCCAGGTGGGAAATAGGGGCGTGGCTTCATACAGGGGGCGTGGTCAGTTACGCCCCCTGTACAGTAGAGTAGCGCCGCTGAAATGCTCTGTGGTGCACGATGACGACATTGCGCACCGCACAGCAAAGGTCCTCTCCACGAAGGGAAACTAGATGCGTAGCGTATAGTTCCCGACACAGCGGGGGACACAGCGGGGGACACAGCGGGCAGCGGGGGGCACAGCAGTAGCGGATCTTGCCATAGTGCGGCGCCCTCTGGATGGCGCCGGCGCCCTCCGGAAGGCAGCGCCCAGGGCAAAAGTCCTGCTTGCCCGTGGCAAGATCCGCTACTGGGATCATTACTGCAGCCAGAGGCGTCTGCATGTGATAATGCTGATTTATTACCTTAAAAAATTCAATATATATGGGTAAGAGACACAGTACGCAATTGGCGTATGGGGTACCGTAAGGGTACGCACTTAGCGTAGCAGACGCTTAGCCGTGGTCGAGACGCACATGCGGCACGCTCGCTCACAGCTTAACGCTTGGTGTCGAGCACGCTATAGGCGGCCGACTACCGTAATGCTACGCAAACAGCGTAGCGGACGCTCGTGACCACGAGGGGAACACGAGCGGCGCAGACGCTCATGGGATGACGCTCAGTAAACCTTGTATGCAACACACTGAAAGATTGAGTTTGTACTGTAAACCTTACTACTGAAATACTGTAGCGATATAACGCTGCTTAACCTTGTTAATATAAAAGCTGCTTGAGCGATTGAGACGCTCCGAATACCCTCAGTAATGTAATAAACACACAATACCTTGCTAAGGTTCCAACACCTTTACTAACAATATCTAGTTATGTAAAAAGGGGAAAACAGTTAACAGTTCATACACTACAGACTAACATCAATATCTAAGCAAAATAACTACACATAAATATACAATAGCGGCACAATCGCAAACAATAACATACAATGAGAGAGAGAAAGAGAACGTGGCAAAATACAGTCAGAGAATAAGGGTGGTCACAGAGAGAAACTTACACACTAGGGGATGATCGCTGCGCAGTCCTGGTCACCAGCTCACAAGAGAAGAAGACTGAGCTGGGCCAGGCTGGTTGTTCTTATATACACTGCGTACAGTATACTACAAAGGGACCTATAATCTCATTGTTCATTGGACACAGGAATGTCTCCCCGCATTATAACAAAAGGTCATAGGTTAGTTTGAACAGGTGGGCTGTGACTATATCGAACTGCTCAGGTGGGAGGGAATCTCAGGATTCCCGCCGCATGGATAATGAACCGCAAATATAGTAAATGTCCAGAAACTACTAATAGACATAACTATACGCAGGAGCGATTAATCTTTACCTAACCAGCACCGGATTGTTTCTAATAAAATGTTCTTTAGTTAGGTACCAAACACCACTGCTCAAACCCTGTCTGACCCTTCATATCATGCACAGAGGAATTCCTCTGTCCAGCGACCAGTTACAATAAACAAACTTACAGTTATTATTAAGGGGAACATTATCTATAAAACATACTATTTGGATTTACTATGTAACGATTGAGTCACCCGCTAGACGCAAACAAACTCTACCGTAAATGCACATTCCACGCGCTCGAGCGCATGGCCGAGGAGGCGCCGTCACGCAACTGCGAATATGCGCACGCACGGGAGAGAATGTGCATGTGCAGCGGGCAAGCGCATGGGGTGAATATATGGCAACGTGTAGCATGATATTTTTCCGACTTTGACAATGTAATAGACTGCTTCCAAGGAGTCAGCAGTGAAGCACCTTCAACCACATCTGAATTAGGCTCTATAGCTTTAAACTTTATCTTTTTCCAAGATTTACTAAATCTCCCCCAAAGTCTTACTTGGTAATACACATATGTGTATTTACAACTAGGCAGTAATGAAAAATACTAAAAAATAAAGAAAACGTCTTACGAAACTATTAACCTAAAGAAGAGTTACAGTATATAGCAATACATCCATCTTGAATTCTTGCAAACTGCTGTGAGATCACAGGCATATAAAATTAATTCTACAAAATCAGCAGTTACTTTAGATGTTTTATGATTAGCTTAGGACTGACTAAGTTCAAGGCTATTTAAGAGCCCCATTTTTTGTGATTGGTTGTTAGTGACTAAGCAGTTGCTAGGTGGTTTTCAAGGGTCCTAGGTTTTTTTTCCATAGGTGTGTTTTTATGTCAATCAGGAATTTAAGGTGTAGGCTTAGAGTAGTATATAATCCCCAGTCATGTGCCTCAGACTTCCTCTTGCCATTTTTTGGAATGCAGACAGGTTGAGTAGTGTCTTCTTCTCACCCATTGTCTATCACTGTTAAACCTTACCCTCCTCTCACCATCCCCCCTTATTCTGTCCTGTCAGCCAGACCTCCTTTGATTGTTGCTCCCTGCCCTCTCAATTCCCTCTATAATGCCACATCCATGCAGGTCAGACCCCCCCCCCCCCCCCGGCGTCTTGCCGAGGCCGCGCTCCTGCTTACATCAGCGGGATATAGGTGTCCTTACGCCCGCGTGATGCCTTCATCCCCCTCTGTGCCTTCTCCTGCCTCTGGGTCCCGCAGGTTGCCGGCCGCTCGGATCCGCTCCCCTCCTCCGAGACGGAGGAGGGGAGCTGGTGGGGCGCGGTCACGTGGGCGGGGCCTATATTTGATGTTTTTGTTGTTAAAACCAGACCACTGTCCATCTTTTTTAGCCAGCAATTTAGATGATAAAACAATTCTAAAGCCCTAGGATCAGCCCCATTTGATCTTTTCACACTTCCAGACATGGAATCAATACAGATATACAGTATGTGAGCATTGTTAAGTATAAGATCTCATTCATTTCACCATCTAAGGTACCTTTGTGTTTTTTTGCCAGCGTTATGTTCATCGGATCCAAATTCATTTCAATTGCAAGGAAACAAAACCCCAAGGGAACCTTATTATGAATCATACATTGTGTATCTACGTATTCTTGATTCTACTCAACACATCTATGTTGTTATGAATGATAGATGTTCTTGCACTGAGTTAAAGAAAAAGGACGTCAATAATTCAGTGATGAATCTCAGTGCTGTCTGTGATTTAGAAGGTTTGGGTACAGAATGCTTGTCAGAACATTTTCTTTCTTAAGACAGAAATACAAAGAAGGCAGCAGTAATAATACTATACACAACATCTGTACAAATTGTGTGTCTTAACTTAAAGTACCGTAGTAATACCGTGAAAAAGTGCCACTGATTATGGCAGTGACACAACAGAGAAATGGGTTATAAGCCGCAACATGAATCTTGCCACCTAACTTTTTCTTTCAAGTTTACTTTAAGGGCAATTAAAATGAACCCATGTCAATGATAAAAAATAGAAAAGAATGTATAATAACAATAAAAGTTATGAAAAATCAGATAATAACAGCAGATTACAGAAAAGTTAGTAATAATCCATAGAATGGCTTTTGCTGTCCCCCTGTTAGGAATGATGTCCAGAACAGAACTTCTTGACCAGAAGGCTGTAGATAAAAAGCTTAGCAAACCCATTGAAGGTCCATGTTTATGACAATGGTCCTTTCAATCAATCAACCAACCAACCAACAAAAAAAAAACAATGCTACAATTGATCAGTGAGGTGCAAATGGAATCAGACATCCTTCTGTAATCTGGGTGACCAAAATGCTCTGGTATTTATTGAATAGAGTGCGCTCCTGTGTTATATCCATATTCACCAAATAAAAACCACACAAGTAATACCGCTTTCAGAAATGAGACACAGGAATTTGCTGGGTCTACCAAGCCGGCAAATTCCAGAGTCTCAGCAAGACCCCGGTAATGAACAGGGTCAGGGTTCTGATTTGAATTCGCATTTAACAAAATCCTGGGTTGATGCGCATTCACATGTAAAAATTAAAACCTGGGATTTTAATGTAAGGGTGGAAGTGGTATAGGTTACGCTTCTCTCTTGTATTGTATTGTAGGTCCCTCTGAAGACCAAAAATAACAACATCACACATCAATGAAAAAAGTAATTGTACATTAACATATCTTTGGAACATTACAGAGCAATAAACTGAAAAAGTGGGTTGTAGGTGGACTAGAGGTGAGAATTGGTTAACTCTTATTACTTTGACATGCACGTGGAGGTGAGTCTATGAGAGAGGAAGTCAGTTCAGCACTCTATGAGCCTTTATCCAACCAAGGGTTAGCAAAATGCTGGTGCCAGAATCCCGACAGCCGGAATCCAGAATTTAAGTATACCGGGAGGGTTAGGATTAGGCTGTTGGGGAGGGTTAGGCTGTTGGAAGGGAGGGTTATGGTTAGGTTGTGGGAAAGGAAGGTTAGAGTTAGGCTGTAGGGAGGGAGGGTTAGGGGAAGGCTGGGATTAGCGTTACCTGCCTCCTGCACCCTTGTCCAGATTTCAAGCAGTCGGGATGCTGATGTCAGTATTCTCCACCATCGGAGATGTATGCAAACCATGAGGTTTGCATACATCTCTGAATTAGGCCCATAGTCATGGTACCTTTCAGATTAATTCTCGTGGCACTCCAAGAGTGTGAAAATATTTTGCAATACTGAACATACAGTACCATCCTTTTGCTTTACGCCAATTTATAAAGATGTGCTGTAACTCTATACTCTATAATGACAGGTATTGAATTCATTATACACACACACACACACACACATGCATGCACGCAGTCCATATATACTGGAGTTTAGCAATCCAGCTTTTTCTTTCCTCTTGCAAAGTGGTTACACCGAGCAGTGAGCCGTGTGGCACAATAGGAATAATTAGAGCAGCTGTGTCTGCTGGCGGCTGCCTTTACAAGACAAATTGCTACATTTAATGTGTAATATTAATCTGAAAAGAGAGAGAGAAAAAATGTCATTTACTGTGAAACTTCAATATAGCTGCTTAGAGTTAGAATGAAAGAGAATGTTTTTTCCCCTATGAATTTAGAGAGAATTTTATTTCTAAGATTTTGGGCCATATGTAATGATGCCCAAGTGCCGAACTTAGACATTTTTTAAAGAGGCAATCACTTACAAGGCAAAACCATCCCGCACAGCCACCGAACACGGGCGTCATTACCTATGGCCCATTAACTTTAAGATAAGTGAAATCTTCAAAAAAATTTCACACACCTACTATACATGCTGAATTAGGCCCAACATACTTCCCAGAACACTACTCTTCAGTCGCCTGTGCCATTTGAAGTGCTGCATTTTGACAGTTTGAACATGTTGACATTCTAAGGTCAACCTGATGACTGTTGATTCCATTTAAATATTAATCTCTGCCTCCCCCATTGACTTCCTTAATCAGAGAAGGATGTTTTTGAGCAGTGTTCCCCGATGCCTACTGCAGTTAGGGGATGCTCTGGAGTACCAAGAGATCTGTTGAGTCCCAGTATTAGCGGGGTGTAGATATACCACGCTGGCATACCTTGGCCTCCCTACAGGCCCAGCCCTGGATACTTAGTACCAGTGGCAGCTCCAGATGTGGGCCTGCAGTGCAGTCCAAAGGATAGCCACACAAACAGCCAATGAGTCCTGGCTGGTGATGCTTGGCAGCGCTTGGAGGGTGTGGGGGTGTGGGGGGTAGTTGGTGTGGCTAACCTATTTGAATTTTGGACTGCAGCCCCACTACTGGAGCTCAACGGCTTGGTACCTCACTTCTTAAACCCCTGCGGATGCTCTGCTATCTTCTACCAGAGCCAATGTATTCTCTATTGGAAGAAGTGAGGACTACCTTTCCTGACAGTGACATATGTTGGAGAACTACCTGCTTAGGTGGATACAAAAATCCCCAGCTATGTAATATTCTACACTTACGGTATGTTCCATTTATGGAATTAAACTCAAAACAAAGTTTAAAGCCTTAGGTGGAATTAATCAGGTAACATGCTAAGAAACTAAGTTACAAAGCAAAATGTTGCCTATAAAATTTTTTTTTTCCTGTTTCACTCTCTCCATCAACTAGTGACAATGCAGAGGCAGAGATTAAAGGGACAGAATATTAAGTGGCTTTGTCTTGTCCACTCCAGACGTAGGGACACTGTGAGAGATGAACCTTTCGACTTATCATTTCTGTTCATCACAGGATAAAACAGTGACAAGAGAGCCTTACTGACCACTAAATTTGTCTTCCTTAACATAACAGGATGTTGTCACATTGTGTAGTAGCTTCAAAGCACTTACATTTGATATGAGGAATAGGTCTAAAACAACAGATTCTCTGTCTTTCAAGACTAATAGGCTTTTCTGGTCAAATAGTCTAACATAAAAATAGATAGAGGGAGGAAAAAACCCTGAAAAATGACTTTAAAAACATTCTGAAATGCAGCAAAACAGAGCCAATCATGTCTGACTCTACAGTATGACACAGTGACATTATAAGACAGAGCGAGAGAGAAGTAATATATAGCACGTCATGTCTGTCACTCCGTGGGACATTGTTAGTGAAACAGAAAGAATGAGAATAAATTATTCTGCCAGTCTTATAAGGCTAGCATAGCGCAAGGATAAAATTGATGTTTGCCAAAAAGAACTTGTCACTATCGCCGTGGGACAAGTAAAAAATGAGTATGTGTTTTCTTTCCATCACTGTAAGTCAGAAAAAACTTTACATATGCTGTACTGTATTTCATTTGTAGTTATTATTCTTTTCCTGTATATACATTATGCATTTATTGTTTGTTGCACAAGAGTCCCAATGTGAGTTGGATGCGATTTCAGCCGTAGATTCTAGTGACATGTGGTGAGAATTAGGAGCTTGGCACTAAGCCTGAATAGAACATCCTCTTGCTCAATTATGTTTGCTGTGTACTATACTGTAACTTATACTTCTTTATTCTGGAGGTAACATGTTCATAAAAGTTACCTGAGGTTGTCAACCTGAAACAATAATTGTGTCGGCCTAAGTTAAAATCTTCTTAACTAACGTTCGCCCATGTTGTGTTGGGAGGGATGCTCAGCTAACGCTCCACTTTTGCATACAAAAACACTAATGGGTTAATTTAAGGATGTGACATAGGTTAAAAGTCAATATCTACATGCCCAGACAAATAATTGTCCTTTATTCTCTGCCAGTCTCAGGTACAGTAGATATCCTGGAGCTGATCCCTTCACTTGGGTGACTCTCAGTTTCTGCCCTCCATTATGCAGGTACACAATCAGGTGGAGAATCCATAGTGAGAACCAAGTCCAGCCATTTGAAGGGAGCAGTGGTGGCTCCAGAGGTGGGGCTGCTGCGCTGTCCAAAACTCACACAGGGGAGCCACACAAACTGCCACTCCATACACTGCCAGGACTCACTGGCAGTTGGTGTGGCTCCCCTATTTGAATTATGGTATTGCTGCAGCACCACCTCTGGAGCCACCACTGGTAGAGAGTGATTCGTTCTACAGTACCTTAAACTTTGGATAGTTTGACTATTGGCTACAATTCTGTCTGACTGTTCTAGGATTCTGCTACAGAATTGAATTTGCTAAACCTCCATGGACCTTTTTTTACCTACCTAATGCAGGGTTAAGTACCTACCTAATATTGGGTTTCGTCCTTGCCTTGCTGGCAGTGAAGTTATTGGCATGGCTTGGTGTCTGTGAGAACATTCTAGAAGATTGAAGACTATTGGCCTTTCAAGATAGGGTTATCTATTTAATCTTAGGAGTGAACTCCTAGCTGTTGTTACTTATAATTAGAGATGAGCGGGTTCAGTTCTCTGAGAACCGAACCCCCCCAGAACTCCACGTGGTTTGCACGGGTCCGAGGCAGGCTCGGTTGTTCCCGCCTAACTCAGAAAACCTGAACGAGGGAAAATGTCATCATCCCGCTGTCGGATTCTCGCGAGATTCGGATTCCATATAAAGAGCCGCGCGTCGCTGCCATTTTCACTCGTGCATTGTAGAGAGAGCAGAGAGGATGTGGCTACGTTCTCTCAGTGGAAAATCAATATCAGTGCTCAGTATCAGTGCTTACTTATTGCTGCTCAGTAATACTAGTAGTGTGTCTCTTGTGCTGCATCTTGCTGCTCAGTGTCAGTTCTCAGTATTATCATCATCATCATCATCAGTGCTCAGTATCACTGCTCATTGTCTTGTGCTGCATTGTGGTGCTCAGTATACTACAGTACATTACTAATAATAGTCCAGTGTCTTGTGCTGCATCTTGCTGCTCAGTGTCAGTTCTCAGTATTATCATCATCATCATCATCATCAGTGCTCAGTACCACTGCTCATTGTTCTTGTGCTGCATTGTGGTGCTCAGTATACTACAGTACATTACTAATAGTCCAGTGTTTTGTGCTGCATCTTGCTGCTCAGTGTCAGTTCTCAGTAGTATCCTCATCAGTGCTCAGTACCACTGCTCATTGTCTTGTGCTGCATTGTGGTGCTCGGTATACTACAGTACATTACTAATAATAGTCCCGTGTCTTGTGCTGCATCTTGCTGCTCAGTGTCAGTTCTCAGTATTATCATCATCATCAGTGTTCAGTATCACTGCTCATTGTCTTGTGCTGCATTGTGGTGCTCAGTATACTACAGTACATTACTAATAATAGTCCAGTGTCTTGTGCTGCATCTTGCTGCTCAGTGTCAGTTCTCAGTATTATCATCATCATCATCAGTGTTCAGTATCACTGCTCATTGTCTTGTGCTGCATTGTGGTGCTCAGTATACTACAGTACATTACTAATAGTCCAGTATCTTGTGCTGCATCTTGCTGCTCAGTGTCAGTACTCAGTATTATCATCATCATCATCATCAGTGTTCAGTATCACTGCTCATTGTCTTGTGCTGCATTGTGGTGCTCAGTATACTACAGTACATTACTAATAGTCCAGTATCTTGTGCTGCATCTTGCTGCTCAGTGTCAGTACTCAGTATTATCATCATCATCAGTGCTCAGTATCACTGCTCATTGTCTTGTGCTGCATTGTGGTGCTCAGTATACTACAGTACATTACTAATAATAGTCCAGTGTCTTGTGCTGCATCTTGCTGCTCAGTGTCAGTTCTCAGTAGTATCATCATCAGTGTTCAGTATCACTGCTCATTGTCTTGTGCTACATTGTGGTGCTCAGTATACTACAGTACATTACTAATAGTCCCGTGTCTTGTGCTGCATCTTGCTGCTCAGTGTCAGTTCTCAGTAGTATCCTCATCAGGGCTCAGTACCACTGCTCATTGTCTTGTGCTGCATTGTGGTGCTCAGTATACTACAGTACATTACTAATAATAGTCCAGTGTCTTGTGCTGCATCTTGCTGCTCAGTGTCAGTTCTCAGTATTATCATCATCATCATCATCAGTGTTCAGTATCACTGCTCATTGTCTTGTGCTGCATTGTGGTGCTCAGTATACTACAGTACATTACTAATAGTCCAGTATCTTGTGCTGCATCTTGCTGCTCAGTGTCAGTTCTCAGTAGTATCCTCATCAGTGCTCAGTATCACTGCTCATTGTCTTGTGCTGCATTGTGGTGCTCAGTATACTACAGTACATTACTAATAGTCCAGTGTCTTGTGCTGCATCTTGCTGCTCAGTGTCAGTTCTCAGTATTATCATCATCAGTGCTCAGTACCACTGCTCATTGTCTTGTGCTGCATTGTGGTGCTCAGTATACTACAGTACATTACTAGTAATAGTCCAGCGTCTTGTGCTGCATCTTGCTGCTCAGTGTCAGTTCTCAGTAGTATCCTCATCAGTGATCAGTATCACTGCTCATTGGTGGTCATTCCGAGTTGTTCGTTCGTTGCTTTTTTCGCTGTGTTGCGATTTGTTGCTAAATGCGCATGCGCATTGTATGCAGCGCGCATGCGCTTAGTCACTTAACTAAAAACTTAGCAGTTTTGCTGTTGATCCTGCGGCGTTTTTCAGTCGCACTGCTGATTGGTGAGTGATTGACAGGAAAGTGGCGTTTCTCGGTGGTAACTGAGTGTTTTCCGGGAGTGTGCTAAGAAACACAGGCGTGTCAGGGAAAAACGCGGGAGTGTCTGGAGAAACGAGGGAGTGGCTGGCCAAACGCAGGGCGTGTTTGTGACGTCAAACCAGGAACTAAACTGACCGAGCTGATCGCAATCTAGGAGTAGGTCTGGAGCTACTCAGAAACTGCAAGAAAATATTTAGTAGCAATTCTGCTACTCTTTCGTTCGCTATTCTGCTAAGCTAAGATACACTCCCAGAGGGCGGCAGCCTAGCGTTTGCAAAGCTGCTAAAAGCAGCTAGCAAGCTAGCAACTCGGAATGAGGCCATTGTCTTGTACTGCATTGTGGTGCTCAGTATACTACAGTACATTACTAATAATAGTCCAGTGTCTTGTGCTGCATCTTGCTGCTCAGTGTCAGTTCTCAGTATTATCCTCATCAGTGCTCAGTATCACTGCTCATTGTCTTGTGCTGCATTGTGGTGCTCAGTAATACTACAGTACATTAATAATATACTAGTCCACAGTCTTGTGCTGCATCTTGCTGCTCAGTGTCAGTTCTCAGTATTATCCTCATCAGTGCTCAGTATCACTGCTCATTGTCTTGTGCTGCATTGTGGTGCTCAGTAATACTACAGTACATTAATAATATACTAGTCCACAGTCTTGTGCTGCATCTTGCTGCTCAGTGTCAGTTCTCAGTATTATCCTCATCAGTGCTCAGTATCACTGCTCATTGTCTTGTGCTGCATTGTGGTGCTCAGTAATACTACAGTACATTAATAATATACTAGTCCACAGTCTTGTGCTGCATTTTGCTGCTCAGTGTCAGTTCTCAGTAGTATCATCATCAGTGCTCAGTATCACTGCTCATTGTCTTGTGCTGCATTGTGGTGCTCAGTATACTACAGTACATTACTAATATACTAGTCCAATGTCTTGTGCTGCATTTTGCTGCTGTAGGGTGCTGTGGTAGTTTCCTGTCACTGTGCATATGTTATCATCATTCCAGTCACAGTGGTATCTGGTATCTATCTAGTGGTATTCCAGCCATTACCGCCGTCTAATTTCAGATATATTACTGGCATATTACTGGCACATTAAAAAATGGAGAACAAAAATGTGGAGGATTTAATAGTGAAAGATCAAGATCAGGGCCGGTGCTAGGGTGTGCGGTGCCCCCCTGCAAACTATAAATTTGCGCCCTCCCATAATCCTTTGGCGCGCGCCGGGAAAAGGGGTGTGGTCTCACAAGTAAGGGGCATGGCAACACAATAGTACCCCCATTTAAAATTACTCCAAAATGTAGCACAATCTTATTTATCTTATACGTAATGCCCCACCCATAGTAGTAGAGTCCTTATGCATAATGCCCCCCCCCCAGTAGTATTAGCGTCCTTATACATAATGCCTCCCCAGTAGTAGTAGCGTCCTTATACATAATGCCCCCCCAGTAGTATTAGCGTCCTTATACATAATGCCTCCCCCAGTAGTAGTAGCGTCCTTATACATAATGCCTCCCCCAGTAGTAGTAGCGTCCTTATACATAATGCCCACCCAGTAGTAGTATCATCCTTATACTTAATGCCCCCCTGTAGTAGTAGCGTCCTTACATGTAACGCCCACCAGTAGTAGTAGCGTTATACGTAATGCCCCCCCTGTAGTAGTAGCATCCTTACACGTAATGCCCCCCCAGTAGTAGTAACATCCTTATACATAATGCCCCCCTGTAGTAGTAGCGTCCTTACATGTAACGCCCACCAGTAGTAGTAGCGTAATACATAATGCCCCCCTATAGTAGTAGCGTCCTTACACGTAATGCCCCCCCAGTAGTAGTAGCGTAATACGTAATGCCTCCCCTGTAGTAGTAGCGTCCTTACACGTAATGCCCCCCCAGTAGTAGTAGCGTCCTTATACATAATGCCCCCCCTGTAGTAGTAGCGTCCTTACACGTAATGCCCCCCCAGTAGTAGTAGCGTCCTTACACATAATGGCCCCCCCAGTAGTAGTAGCGTCCTTACATGTGATGCCTCCCCAGTAATAGTAGCGTCGTTATACATAATGCCCCCCCAGTAGTAGTAGCGTCCTTACAAGTGATGCCCCCCCAGTAGTAGTAGCGTTGTTATACGTAATGCCCCCCAGTAGTAGTAGCGTCGTTATACGTAATGCCCCCCCTGTAGTTGCGTCCTTATACGTAATGCCCCCCCAGTAGTAGTAGCATCCTTATACGTAGTGCACTCCAAGTAGTAGTAGCGTCCTTACATGTAACGCCCCCCAGTAGTAGTAGCGTTATACGTAATGCCCCCCCCAGTAGTAGTAGCGTCCTTACACGTAATGGCCCCCCCAGTAGTAGTAGCGTCCTTACACGTAATGGCTCCCCCAGTAGTAGTAGCGTCCTTACACGTAATGGCCCCCCCAGTAGTAGTAGTGTCCTTACGTGATGCTCCCCCAGTAGTAGTAGAGTCGTTATACGTAATCACCCCCTGTAGTGGCGTCCTTATACGTAATGCCCCCCCAGTAGTAGTAGCGTCATTATACGTAATGCCTCCCCCAGTAGTAGTAGCGTCATTATATGTAATGCCCCCCCTGTAGTTGCGTCCTTACACGTAATGCACCCCCCCAGTAGTAGCGTCCATAAAGCGTGTGCGCACACACACAATTCACACACATAGACACACACATACACACCCACCATATATATATACACACACACACACAGACACACACACAGACACACACACACACACACACACACACACATATTTCTCTGTCACCCTCCACTTACCTAAGCCACTGTCTCCCTCAGTACAGCACTGCAGCAGCCTGGTCCGTGTAGCCCCGCCCCTTCTGTCCCGTTTAGCCCCGCCCATTCTGTCCGTGTAGCTCCGCCCCCTCCTTCGATACGTACCGAGCCACTGACACACAGGTGAGCGGAGGGGGGGAGTGGGTGGACTTCTCATGCTGCCAGCGCCGCACAGCAGCTGGCAGCAGCAGCAGCAGGGGGGTTAGGACGGCGCAGCAGGGAAGGGATGCAGAGCAGTGTGAGCGCCTCTCCCTCCCAGCGCCTCCCTGCACTGCATCCCTTCGCTGAGCGGGTAGCGCCGGGCCTGATCAAGATCCACTTCCACCTAGTGCTGAAGCTGCTGCCACTAGTCATGGAAGAGACAATGAAATGCCATCAACGTCGTCTGCCAAGGCCGATGCCCAATGTCATAGTAGAGAGCATGTAAAATACAAAAAGCAAAAGTTCAGTAAAATGACCAAAAAATCTAAATTAAAATCGTCAGAGGAGAAGCGTAAACTTGCCAATATGCCAATTATGACACGGAGTGGCAAGGAACGGCTAAGGCCCTCTCCTATGTTCCTCATGACTAGTGGTTCAGCTTCAGATGACGATGGAAGCACTCATCCTCCCGCTACAAAAATGAAAAGAGTTAAGCTGGCAAAAGCACAGCAAAGAATTGTTCGTTCTAAATCACAAATCCCCAAGGAGTGTCCAAATGTGTCGGCGGGTGCGATGCCTGACCTTCCCAACACTGGACGGGAAGAGGTGGCTCCTTCCACCATTTGCACGCCCACTGCAAGTGCTAGAAGGAGCACCCACAGTCCAGTTCCTGATATTCAAGTTGAAGATGTCACTGTTGAAGTACAGTACACCAGGATGAGGATATGGGTGTTGCTGGCGCTGAGGAGGAAATTGACGAGGAGGATTCTGATGGTGATGTGGTTTGTTTAAGTCAGGCCCCCGGGGAGACACCTGTTGTCTGTGGGATGATTAAGGCCATTGACATGCTTGGTCAAAATACCAAAAAAATCACCTCTTCGGTGTGGAATTATTTCAACAGAAATGCGGACAACTGGTGTCAAGCCGTGTGTTGCCTTTGTCAAACTGTAATAAGTAGGGGTAAGTACGTAAACCACCTAGGAACATCATCCCTAATACGTCAGCTGCAGCGCAATCATCATAAGTCAGTGTCAAATTGTAAAACTTTGGGTAAGAGCATAAGCAGTCCACAGACACCTAAATCCCTTCTTCCTCTTGTACCCAAGCTCCTGCAAACCACACCACCAACTCCCTCAATGTCAATTTCCTCCTTAGATAGGAATGCCAATAGTCCTGCAGGCCATGTCACTGGCAAGTCTGACGAGTCCTCTCCTAACTGGGATTCCTCCGATGGATCCAATGCTGCTGGCATTGCTGTTGTTGCTGCTGGGAGTCGATTGTCATCCTAGAGGGGAAGTCAGAAGACCACTTGTACTACTTCCAGTAAGCAATTGACTGTCCAATAGTCCTTTGCGAGGAAGATGAAATATAACCGCAGTCATCCTGTTGCAAAGCGGATAACTCAGGCCTTGACAACTATGTTGGTGTTACACGTGCGTCTGGTATCCACCGTTAGTTCACAGGGACTTAGAGAATTGCTTGAGGTAGTGTGTCCCCGGTACCAAATCCCATCTAGGTTCCACTTCTCTAGGCAGGCGATACCGAGAATGTACACAGACATCAGAAAAAAACTCACCAGTGTCCTAAAAATGCAGTTGTACCCACTGTCCACTTAACCACGGACATGTGGACAAGTGGAGCAGGGCAGACTAAGGACTACATGACTGTGACAGCCCACTGGGTAGATGTATTGCCTCCCGCTGCAGCAACAGCGGCGGCACCAGTAGCAGCATCTCGCAAACGCCAACTCGTTCCTAGGCAGGCTACGCTATGTATCACTGCTTTCCATAAGAGGCACACAGCTGACAACCTCTTACGGAAACTGAGAAACATCATCGCAGATTGGCTTACCCCAATTGGACTCTCCTGGGGATTTGTGATATCGGACACCGCCACCAATATTGTGCGTGCATTACATGTGGGCAAATTCCAGCACGTCCCATGTTTTTCAAATACAATTAATTTGGTGGTGCATCATTTTTTTTTAAACGACCGGGGCGTGCAGGAGATGCTGTCGGTGGCCCGAAGAATTTCGGGCCACTTTCCGCATTCAGCCACCGCGTGCCGAAGACTGGAGCACCAGCAAACACTCATGAACATGCCCTGCCATCAGCTGATGCAAGAGGTGGTAACGAGGTGGAATTCAACCCTCTATATGCTTCAGAGAAAGGAGGAGCAGCAAAAGACCATTTAAGCCTATACATCTGCCTACGATATAGGCAAAGGAGGGGGAATGCACCTGACTCAAGCGCTGTGGAGAATGATTTCCATGTTGTGCAAGGTTCTGCAACCCTTTGAACTTGCCACAAGTTAAGTCAGTTCAGACACTGCCAGCCTGAGTCAGGTCATTCCCCTCATCAGGCTTTTGCAGATGCAGCTGGGGAGATTGAAGGAGGAGCTAAAACGAAGCGATTCCGCTAGGCATGTGGGACTTGTGGATGGAGCCCTTCATTCGCTTAACCAGGATTCACGGGTGGTCAATCTGTTGAAATCAGAGCACTACATTTTGGCCACTGTGCTCGATCCTAGGTTTAAAGCCTACGTTGTATCTCTCTTTCCAGCAGACACAAGTTCAAAGACATGCTGGTGAGACAATTGTCAAGTCAAGCGGAACATGACCCGCCAACAGCTCCTCCTTCATTTTCTACCGCCACTGGAACTGCCAGGAAAGGATAAAATTTCCAAAGCCACCCGCTGGCGGTGATGCAGGGCAGTCAGGAGCAAGTGCTGACATCTGGTCCGGATTGAAGGACCTGCCAACAATTACTGACATGTCGTCTACTGTCACTGCATATGATTCTGTCACCATTGAAAGAATGGTGGAGGATTATATGAGCGACAGCATCACTGTAGGCATGTCAGACAGTTCATACGTATACTGGCAGGAAAAAGAGGCAATTTGGAGGCCCTTGCACAAACTGGCTTTATTTTACCTAAGTTGCCCCCCTTCCTCCAGTGTGTACTCCGAAAGAGTGTTTAGTGCAACCAGTCATCTTGTCAGCGATCCGCGTAGGAAGTTACTTCCAGAAAATGTGGAGATGGTGTTCATCAAAATGAATTATAATAAATTCCTCCGTGGAGACATTTACCAGCAATTGCTTCCAGAAAGTACACAGGGACCTGTGATGGTGGATTCCAGTGGGGACGAATTAATACTCTGTGAGGAGGAGGATGTACACAGTGAAAGGGGTGAGGAATCGGGGGATGAGGAGGAGGTGGACATCTTACCTCTGTAGAGCCAGTTTGTGCAAGGAGAGATTGATTGCTTCTTTTTTAATGGGGTCCCAAATCAACCAGTCATTTCAGCCACAGTGGTGTGGCAGACCCTGTCGCTGAAGTGATTGATTTGTTAAAGTGTGCATGTCCTGTTTATACAACATAAGGGTGGGTGGGAGGGCCCAAGGACAATTCCATCTTGCACCTCTTTTTTTTATTTATCTTTGCATCATGTGCTGTTTGGGGACTATTTTTTTATGTGCCATCCTGTCTGACACTGCAGTGCCACTCCTAGATGGGCCAGGTGTTTGTGCCGCCCACTTGGGTCGCTTAGCTTAGTCATCCAGCGACCTCGGTGCAAATTTTAGGACTAAAAATAATATTGTGAGGTTTGAGGTGTTCAGAATAGACTGGAAATGAGTGGAAATTATGGTTATTGAGGTTAATAATACTATAGGATCAAAATTACCCCCAAATTCTATGATTTAAGCTGTTTTTGAGGGTTTTTTTGAAAAAAAACCCACCCGAATCCAAAACGCATCCGAATCCGACAAAAATTTTCAGGGAGGTTTTGCCAAAACGCGTCTGAATCCAAAACACGACCGCGGAACATAATCCAAAACCAAAATCCGAAAAGTGTCCGGTGCACATCTCTACTTGTAATCCAATTCTTGTGTGAATTGTGCATATACATATATATTATGAATTAAAGTAAAGGTACTTGTGTATTTTACCAGTTGTTTTTGCCTAATCAATTCCAAAGACACAGGGGTATGAGATGCCACTAGATATTGCATAGTACTGAGTCAGGCTGACCAGAAAGACTTATGGGCAAAATCAACGACAGGACCCGTGTGTGCATTCGCAGGTCTTATCCTGCACATGAGCCCACAGCTAATGCGGTCGTCCCACATTAACTATGAATGCCACTGACTAATCGACAGGTAGAGGCGTTTGCAGGGTGAGCGGGGGAGGTACCGGAATGTTTTTTTTGGGCGGGTTCAGGAAAACAGGGGGTGTTGGTGGCAGTTTCAGGGTGGCTGCGCATCGTTACTAGTTTCTGCGACCATGCTATAATTGCATTGTGATCGCAATTAGAGCATGATCGTACTGGGTGGGTGGTGTTGTCAGAGTATATTGGATTGCCTGGAGCAGTGATGTCAGCCCACGCACTTAATGATCTTAAACAGTAATGCTGGTTTATTTAGTAAATACAAGTGACTCAGATGCAGTATTGATATAGGTATCTGGGCCCATAATATCATACAAGGTAACAGCAGTGGTAGCGGTACTTATCAGGAGTTGTCTCCGGTGTTGAGGGATGGAGTACTGCACAGCCGTGCAGTCTGACTCCTGCTGTAGAGAAGATGTGGCACTTGGTTCAGCATCATCTCCGGAGCTGTGATACATGCAAAAGATTGGTTTAATCTCTGTAGCTGAGATTCGGTCCCTGTCTGAGCTCTGTACGCTTGCATTTACTCTAAGGACTCAGTTTCTCTAAGGTGGAGGAGCAGGGAATTACATCACATAGCTCCGCCTCCGAGTGACAATTGGAACAAGGTGATTAACACTAGGGGAAGCGCCCATAGACTTTTATGTAGAAGGAGACAGGCACAGACGCACCATACACTAACAGGCGGTGGGTCGCATGCTGGGCGGCCTTGCCCTGCGGTGGCTAGCCCCCAGCATGCAATCCTTACTGAATGAGGGCCTTAGTGAGTAGAGCAGCTACTGTACATAAAAGCATGGTCTCCTGACATGCTTAATAGAGCAATTTTGACCAAAGTGACCACCCACTTGTGTTGGCTTAATATGACAGTGATGCATTTACTCAGATCATGCAGAGAACTATGAGTGTGGCTTGGAGAAAGGTAGAATTCCAGAGAAAGTAATGTACTTATATAACCATCTCTGAATTATCTGTGCAGATTGTGATGTATTAACAGTAGAAATGTGCACCGGAAATTTTTCGGGTTTTGTGTTTTGGTTTTGGTTCCACGGCCATGTTTTGGATTCGGACGCGTTTTGGTAAAACCTCTCTGAAAATTTTTTGTCGGATTCGGGTGTTTTTTTTTTTTTCAAAAAACCCTCAAAAACAGCTTAAATCATAGAATTTTGGGGTAATTTTGATCCTATAGTATCATTAACCTCAATAACCATAATTTCCACTCATTTCCAGTCTATTCTGAACACCTCTCAATATTATTTTTAGTCCTAAAATTTGCACCGAGGTCACTGGATGACTAAGCTAAGCGACCCAAGTTGGCGGCACAAACACCTGGCCCATCTAGGAGTGGTACTGCAGTGTCAGACAGGATGCCACTTAAAAAAATTTGCCCCAAACATCACATGATGCAAAGATAAATTAAAAAAAAAGAGGTGCAAGATGGAATTGTCCTTGGGCCCTCCCACCCACCCTTATGTTGTATAAACAGGACATGCACACTTTAACAAACCCATAATTTCAGCCACAGGGTCTGCCACACGACTGTGGCTGAAATGACTGGTTGGTTTGGGCCCCCACCAAAAAAATAAGCAATCAATCTCTCCATGCACAAACTGGCTCTACAGAGGCAAGATGTCCACCTCCTCCTCATCGTCCAATTCCTCACCCCTTTCACTGTGTACATCCCCCTCCTCACAGAGTATTAATTTACTTTCTGGAGGCAATAGCTGGTAAATGTCTCCACGGAGGAATTGATTATAATTCATTTTGATGAATATCATCTCCACATTTTCTGGAAGTAACCTCTTACGCCGATCGCTGACAAGGTTACCGCCTGCACTAAACAATCTTTCGGAGTACACACTGGAGGGGGGGCAACTTAGGTAAAATAAAGCCAGTTTGTGCAATGGCCTCCAAATTGCCTCTCTTTCCTGCCAGTATACAGACGGACTGTCTGACATGCCTACTTAGATGCTGTCACTCATATAATCCTCCACCATTCTTTCAATGGTGACAGAATCATATGCAGTGACAGTAGACGACATGTCAGAAATAGTTGGCAGGTCCTTCAGACCGGACCAGATGTCAGCTATCGCTCCTGACTGCCCTGCATCACCGCCAGCGGGTGGTTTTGGAAATTTTATCCTTTTCCTGGTAGCTCCAGTGGTGGGAGGAAACGAAGGAGGAGCTGTTGGCGGGTCACGTTCCGCTTGACTTGACAATTGTTTCACCGGAAAGAGAGATACAACGTGGGCTTTAAACCTAGGATCGAGCACGGTGGCCAAAATGTAGTGCTCTGATTTCAACAGATTGACCACCCGTGAATCCAGGTTAAGCGAATGAAGGGCTCCATCTACAAGTCCTACATGCCTAGCGGAACTGCTCCGTTTTAGCTCCTCCTTCAATCTCTCCAGCTGCTTCTGCAAAAGCCTGGAGAGGGGAATGACCTGACTCAGTCTGGCAGTGTCTGAACAGACTTCACGTGTGGCAAGTTCAAAGGGTTGCAGAACCTTGCACAACGTTGAAATCATTTTCCACTGCGCTTGAGCCTATATCGTAGGCATATGTATAGGCTTGAATGGCCTTTTGCTGCTGCTCCATCCTCTGAAGCATATAGAGGGTTGAATTCCACCTCGTTACCACCTCTTGCTTCAGCTGATGGCAGGGCATGTTCATGAGTGTTTGCTGGCGCTCCAGTCTTCGGCACGCGGTGGCTGAATGCTGAAAGTGGCCCGCAATTCTTCGGGCCACCGACAACATCTCTTGCACGCCCCTGTCGTTTTAAAAAAAATTCTGCACCACCAAATTCATTGTATGTGCAAAACATGGGGCGTGCTGGAATTGGCCCACATGTAATGCACGCACAATATTGGTGGCGTTGTCCGATGTCACATATCCCCAGGAGAGACCAATTGGGGTAAGCCAATCTGCGATGATGTTCCTCAGTTTCTGTAAGAGGTTGCAGCTGTGTGCCTCTTATGGAAAGCGGTGATACAAAGCGTAGCCTGCCTAGGAACGAGTTGGCGTTTGCGAGATGCTGCTACTGGTGCCGCCGCTGTTCTTGCTGCGGGAGGCAATACATCTACCCAGTGGGCTGTCACAGTCATATAGTCCTTTGCCTGCCCTGCTCCACTTGTCCACATGTCCGTGGTTAAGTGGACATTGGGTACAACTGCATTTTTTTGGACACCGGTGACTCTTTTTCTGACGTCTGTGTACATTCTCAGTATCGCCTGCCTAGTGAAGTGGAACCTAGATGGTATTTGGTACCGGGGACACACTACCTCAAGCAATTCTCTAACTCCCTGTGAACTAACGGTGGATACCGGACGCACCTCTAACACCAACATAGTTGTCAAGGCCTGAGTTATCCGCTTTGCAACAGGATGACTGCTGTGATTTTTCATCTTCCTCACAAAGAACTGTTGGACAGTCAATTGCTTACTGGAAATAGTACAAGTGGTCTTCCGACTTCCCCTCTGGGATGACGATCGACTCCCAGCAGCAACAACAGCAGCGCCAGCAGCAGTAGGCGTTCCACTCAAGGATCCATTGGAGGAATCCCAGTTAGGAGAGGACTCATCAGACTTGCCAGTGACATGGCCTGCAGGACTATTGGTGTTGCTGTCTATGGAAGAAATTGACACTGAGGGAGTTGGTGGGGTGGTTTGCGGGAGCATGGGTACAAGAGGAAGGGATTTAGTTGTCAGTGAACTGCTTCCGCTGTCACCCAAAGTTTTTGAACTTGTCAATGACTTCTGATGAATGCGCTCCAGGTGACGTATAAGGGAGGATGTTCCTAGGTGTTTAACATCCTTACCCCTACTTATTACAGCTTGACAAAGGCAACACACGGTTTGAAACCAGTTGTCCGGATTTCTGTTGAAATAATTCCACACCGAAGAGGTGATTTTTTTTTGTATTTGGACCAGGCATGTTGTTATGATTCCAATACTCTGGTCTGGGGAGATCTTATAGCAAGGACCCGAGTACTGGAACGTAATGCTGAGAATGAGAGTGGGAACGGGAATAGCCCCTGGCGCCCTATCTCCGTTGTCTCGCCCGTGCTGTCAGAATTCTCTTGCGAGACTATGGTTGCTTGAGCCCATGGTAGTCGCATGGCACCGCCGAGTTCCGGAGAGGACTGTGGAAGCGGAAACCTCCGCAAATGCTCCAAAACAGAATACAAAATAAAGCAGCCTAGGCCGCAGCATGCGGCAGAGCCGCCACTCACGAAGACCACACGAGATCCTCTGGCGACTGTTGTGGGTAAATGAGGACCAGAAGACTCCTTGGGATGGGATGACAAACACCAAGATTCGGAAACTCTGAGGACAGGAATGACCGGACACAGCAGAACTGGAACAGACGTTCAGCAAACAAAAGCAGCATGCAGGAAGCTATAACCGGCGTCTGTGTGAGGCACTGGGAAGGCTTAAAACCTTGACTCCTCCAATCAGAGTTCCAGAGCCTGATTAACATAAATGTCGTGCAGCTGCCTTGCTGCACAACCAGGAAACATGTGTTTTAATTTAACTAGATCAACGGGGAACGCGGTCCGCCCGTGGCGTCCCCGTTGTAAGGTCCTGGCGGCTCGGCGCGCCCGGCGTCCTAGCATTGCTAGGGAGCCGGCGGCTCAGCGCGCACGGCGTCCTAGCGTTGCTAGGGACCCTGCGGCTCAGCACGCTCGGCGTCCCTAGTTGCTAGGCGCCGGGCCGCGAAGGGAACCCGGACCGCAGTGCCTAATAGTACCCCCCCCTTGAGGAGGGGTCAATGAACCCCTAAAGCCAGGTTTCTGAGGAAATTCCAGAAAAAATGATCTCTTGAGTTTAGGGGCATGAAGATCCTTATCCAGGACCCAAGACCTTTCCTCCGGACCATAGCCTTTCCAGTGGACCAAAAAATAAAGCCGACCCCGAGACACTTTAGAATCAAGAACCTTCTCCACCAAGAACTCCTGTTGTCCCTGTACATCCACCGGAGATCTACCCTGAGAGGTCCTCCGAGGAAATCTACTGGAAGAAACATATTGTTTCAACAGGGAACAGTGAAAGGTATTTCCAATTCTGAGAGATCTAGGTAAACGTAGCCGAAAGGCAACTGGGTTGACCTTCTTAATGATAAGAAACGGTCCAATAAATTTGGGTCCCAGTCTAGCCGAGGATTGTCGAAGCTTGATGTTGCGAGTTGACAACCACACCTTATCTCCCACCTTAAAAGTGCAAGGACGTCGGAGCCTATCAGAAAATTTCTTTTCTCGGAAGGCCGCTTTTCTGAGAGCAAAGTGCACTTTTCTCCAAATTGCTCTGAGATGGGAGGTTAAGGACAACGAGGAAACTGGAGAATGATGAAAAAAAGAGTTGGCTCTAGGGTGAAAACCAAAAACTGAAAAGAACGGAGACTCTTTGGTGGAGGAATGACAAGAGTTATTATAAGAAAATTCAGCCAAAGGGAGAAACTCAGACCAATCATTCTGGAGTTTGGCCGAATACAAACGTAAATACTGTTTTAGTGACTGGTTGGCTCGTTCGGTTTTCCCGTTAGACTGTGGGTGGTAACCAGATGTTAAAGACAGTTTCATCTTCAATGAGGCACAAAAACGTTTCCAGAATCGTGCGATGAATTGAGGACCCCGATCAGAAACAATATCAGTGGGCAAACCATGAAGCCTGAACACATGGCGGAGGAACAAAACTGCCAACCCTTGAGCAGAAGGCAATCGGGGAAGAGCAATAAAATGAGCCATTTTGCTAAAACGGTCCACTACCACCCAAATGACTCGGAATCCGGCTGAAAGGGGAAGGTCAACCACAAAATCCATGGAAATATGAGACCATGGCCTGAGAGGAACAGTTAAAGGCATGAGTTGCCCGATAGGCAACGAACGAGGAACCTTATGCTGTGCACAAACCTGACAGGAATGGACGAATTCCTTAACGTCTTTAGGAAGACTAGGCCACCACACTGAGCGAGAGACTAACTCCAAGGTCTTAGTGATACCCGGATGCCCTGAAACTTTGTTGTCATGAAACTCAGCTAAAACAGTGCCTCTCAAAAATTCAGGGACATAAAGACGACCAGCAGGAGTAAGTCTAGGAGCTTGGTGTTGAAGCTGGTTTAACTGAGTAAATAAATCCTGTGTGAGGCCTGCCCGGATGACCGAAGATGAACTATGGGGGTAACAACAGGATTGCTATTGTGAACCGGAAGAAAGCTACGTGAGAGGGCATCAGCTTTCGTATTCTTGGAACCAGGCCTGAAGGTGATTATAAACCTGAAACGAGTAAAAAATAATGCCCAACGTGCCTGCCGAGCATTAAGCCGTTTAGCTGATTCAATATACTGCAGGTTTTTATGGTCAGTAAAAACTGAAATAGTATGTCTAGCAGCCAATGCCTCCACTCCTCGAAAGCCCATTTTACTGCCAGTAACTCCCGATTACCAACGTCATAGTTGGATTCAGCGGAGGAGAATTTCCTGGACATGAAGGCACAAGGATGTAACTCCAGAGACTCCGGATCTTCCTGAGAAAGGACAGCCCCCACTCCAACCTCTGAGGCATCAACCTCCACAATAAAGGGAAGTTCCGGATTAGGATGTCTGAGGACAGGAGCCGAGACAAAGGCTTGTTTCAAGGCCCGGAAGGACAACTCAGCTTCATGCGACCAATTGGAGGGATCCGCTCCTTTTTTAGTCAGCGCTACTATGGGAGCGACCAGGTCAGAAAAAATATGAATGAACCGCCTATAATAATTAAAATAAAAGCGCTGAATTGCTTTTAAATTAGTGGGTTGCGCCCAATTAAGGATGGCCTGGAGCTTCTTCGGTTCCATGGAAAATCCCTTGGGAGAAATTATGTACCCTAAAAAAGATACCTCTGTGATGTGAAAATCACACTTCTCCAGCTTGGCATATAAATGATTCTCACGTAACTTTTGAAGAACCAGACACACCTGGTTAACATGTTGTTCCATCGACTCAGAATATATTAAGATGTCGTCTAAATAAACGACCACGAATTTCCCAAGGAAGTCACGGAGAACATCGTTAATGAGGTCTTGAAAAACCGCCGGAGCATTTGACAGGCCGATCGGCATCACCAGGTATTCATAGTGACCCGACTGAGTGCTGAAAGCCGTCTTCCACTCATCCCCAGATTTAATTCGGATGAGGTTGTAAGCTCCCCTAAGGTCAATTTTAGAGAAAATCACGGCGGAACGTAATTGATCAAAGAGTACAGAAATTAACAGCAAAGGATAGGTATTTTTAACAGAGATCTTATTCAGTGCCCTAAAATCAATGCATGGTCTTAGCGAGCCATCTTTTTTCTCCACAAAGAAAAAACCAGCACTTAAGGGAGATTTTGATGGTCTAATAAATCCCTTCTTTAGGCTTTCCTGAATATAATTATTCATGGCCGTGGTTTCTTGCCCGGACAAGGCATATAATCTCCCCTTAGGCAAAGTGGCCCCTGGAACAAAGTTCAATTGCGCAATCATAGGACCGATGGGGAGGCAGAATGTCCGCATTGCCTTTGGAGAACACATCAGCAAAATCCTGGTATTCCACAGGAATGAGCTCTGGGACGACTGCTGCAACCCTGACTGGATAAGAAATACATTCTTTAGCACAAAAAGAACCCCATTGAGAAATCTCCCCGGACCGTCAATCAATGGTGGGATTATGAAAGGCAAGCCAAGGGTGACCCAAAACTACAGGAACTGCCGGGCAATGTGTAAGGTAGAATTCAATATTTTCAGAATGTAAGGCTCCTACTGTAAGTATTACTGGAGGTGTACGGTGAGTAATTACCCCGTTGGAAAGTGGACCCCCATCCAAGCTGTGCATGGTGATACATCTATCCAACGGTAAATGTGGAATACCTAAGGCCTTAGCCCAAGTTAAATCCATAAAGTTTCCTGCAGCTCCACTGTCGACAAAGGCCGACACAAACGAACTGAGGCTGCCAAAGGAAACTTTAACAGGGACCAATAGAGAGTTGTTTGAGGAGATAAGCTGCAGACCTAAGTGAACCCCCTCACAATTCACCTGGTCAGAGCGTTTCCCGACTTATTCGGGCAGTTACGAGCGAAATGTCCCTTACCCCCACAGTATAAACAAAGACCGGAATTTTGTCTTCTGGTTCTTTCCTCAGGAGACAGCCGGGAGAGACCCATCTGCATGGGCTCCTCGACGTCTTCTGGGAAGGTATAAACACAAGGACTAGGCCTTACTGTTGTTCCTCTTTCAGCCCTCCGCTCTCGGAGACGACAATCAATTTTTATAGCAAGCTCCATTAGTTTATCGAGAGTCTCAGGAGCGGGGTACTGGAGGAGACTGTCTTTAATGAAATCAGATAAACCGAGGCGAAACTGACTGCGCAGGGCCGGGTCATTCCAGCCACAGTCGTTCGACCAACGGCGAAACTCGGTACAATAAACCTCCGCTGGATTTCTACCTTGTTTGAGAGCGCGCAGATGACTCTCAGCTGACGCCTCTCTATCTGGGTCATAATACAAGAGCCCTAATGATTTAAAAAAGGCGTCTACAGATAGCAACGCAGGATCCTCAGTTTTTAAACCAAACGCCCAGGTCTGAGGATCCCCCTGGAGTAATGAAATAATAATCCCCACCCGCTGGGATTCAGTACCAGAGGATGCAGGTCTTAAACGAAAATATAGCTTACAAGCTTCTTTAAAATTAAAAAAATCCTTTCTGTCACCGGAAAAACGATCAGGTAAATGCATCTTTGGTTCTGGGACTACCCTCGGGGAGGCTCGCAAAAGATCTTCCTGCGATCTCACCCGAAGAGAAAGATCCTGAACCATCTGAGTTAGTTCTTGCATCTGGTTGACTAAGAGCTGACCGGGATTAGGTCCTAAACCTGTCGGATTCACCCCCTTTAATTTTTAAGTTTTGTGGGCCGGTTATGTTATGATTCCAATACTCTGGTCTGGGGAGATCTTATAGCAAGGACCCGAGTACTGGAACGTAATGCTGAGAATGAGAGTGGGAACGGGAATAGCCCCTGGCGCCCTATCTCCGTTGTCTCGCCCGTGCTGTCAGAATTCTCTTGCGAGACTATGGTTGCTTGAGCCCATGGCAGCCGCGTTTGAAGGGCGGATTACGTCTGCCCAACTCCGATGCCCCCTCAGGTCTTAATGGGAGACAAAGAGAAATCCGAGACAGGGTGATAACAAGGGGCCCTCTAACTAAACAACAAAGCCAGGAGCTACAAACTAACCTAAAACTAGAGTATGTGCGGAAAACCACCAGAGAAAAGGACAACCAAAATACCCACTTGTCCACTCTCCTACCCGGCACCGCCGAGTTCCGGAGAGGACTGTGGAAGCGAAAACCTCCGCAAATGCTCCAAAACAGAATACAAAATAAAGCAGCCTAGGCCGCAGCACGCGGCAGAGCCGCCACTCACGAAAACCACACGAGATCCTCTGGTGACTGTTGTGGGTAAATGAGGACCAGAAGACTCCTTGGGATGGGATGACAAACACCAAGATTCGGAAACTCTGAGGACAGGAATGACCGGACACAGCAGAACTGGAACAGACGTTCAGCAAACAAAAGCAGCATGCAGGAAGCTATAACCGGCGTCTGTGTGAGGCACTGGGAAGGCTTAAAACCTTGACTCCTCCAATCAGAGTTCCAGAGCCTGATTAACATAAATGTCGTGCAGCTGCCTTGCTGCACGACCAGGAAACATGTGTTTTAATTTAACTAGATCGACCCTGCAACGGGGAACGCGGTCCGCCCGTGGCGTCCCCGTTGCTAGGGTCCTGGCGGCTCGGCGCGCCCGGCGTCCTAGCATTGCTAGGGAGCCGGCGGCTCAGCGCGCACGGCCTCCTAGCGTTGCTAGGGACCCAGCGGCTCAGCACGCTCGGCGTCCCTAGTTGCTAGGCGCCGGGCTGCGAAGGGAACCCGGACCGCGGCGCCTAACACATGTCAATGGCCTTATTCATCCCACAGACAACAGGTGTCTCCCCAGGTAAATTAGGGATACCTCACTAAAAGTGGGTAACCACGCGCTTAGTATTAGTCAGTTCTCTGAGCAGCTATATCAACAAATGGATAGTCAATCCAACTAAAAACATATATATATACATAAAATATATAGCGCTATGAATGGTATAAGCAGACAGGTGTAAATGACAATAAAATTTATTGGACATACACTATTCAATAAAAAATAAAACACAATGTTAAAAAATGGAGCTATTCATTAAAAGTTCATAGAAACCAGTCTCTGGTAAATTAGGACCTATGGGACTGTGTAGTATTGTCCAGTGGTCAGTGGACCTGGAAGATGTTACAGCCTTTTACATGGGATAAGATGTTCCACAATAGTTACCACTCTTTGAAGATGGATGGTTCCCTTAGCGGTGGTTCAGATGGCACAGACTCCAATGCCAAAAAGTGAAGGGAATTGAAGAGGTGGATGATCAACAGCAGGATAGCACACCATAAGTTGAGTCCCAGGCTTAAAGTCCACTGTCCGATGTTCTGGATGTCCCAGGTCAAGTCCTTTTAAAGGTCACTAATGTCAGTCCTGACGCGTTTCGCTGTCACCAGGGACAGCTTTATCAAAGGTGTCACTGGACTGACCACTGGACAATACTACACAGTCCCATAGGTCCTACTTTACCAGAGACTGGTTTCTATGAACTTTTTATGAATAGCTCCATTTTTTAACATTGTGTTTTATTTTTTATTGAATAGTGTATGTCCAATAAATTTTATTGTCATTTACACCTGTCTGCTTATACCATTCATAGCGCTATATATTTTATGTATATATAGGTGTCTCCCCAGGTGCCTGACTTAAACAAACCACCTCTCCATCAGAATCCTCCTTGTCAATTTCCTCCTCAGCGCCAGCAACACCCATATCCTCATCCTGGTGTACTTCAACAGTGACATCTTCAATTTGACTATCAGGAACTGGACTGTGGGTGCTCCTTCCAGCACTTGCAGGGGGCGTGCAAATGGTGGAAGAAGCCACCTCTTCCCGTCCAGTGTTGGGAAGGGCAGGCATCGCACCCGCCGACACAAGTGGACTCTCCTTGGGGATTTGTGATTTAGAAGAACACACAGTTCTTTGCTGGGCTTTTGCCAGCTTAACTCTTTTCATTTTCCTAGTGGGAGGATGAGTGCTTCCATCCTCATGTGAAGCTGAACCACTAGCCATGAACATAGGCCAGGGCCTCAGCCGTTCCTTGCCACTCCATGTCGTAAATGGCATATTGGCAAGTATACGCTTCTCTTCAAACGCTTTTAATTTAGATTTTTGGGTCATTTTACTGAACTTTTGTTTTTTGGATTTTACATGCTCTCTACTATGACATTGGGCATCGGCAGAGGCAGATCCAGAAGAAAATGAAAGGGGGGGCACTATGATAGGAGAATGTTAATAGTTATATTTACATGCACCTTTGGCATGCGTGCTCCCAGATAAGAGGAGTGGAATCACAGGGGACGTGGCCTCACAGAATACACCATCTGGTAATGATAGGCTGTAGGAGCGCATCCTAGTTTATTGTCAATGTTTCACCCTGATGAAAAGGCTAATTGGGCCTTGAAATGTTGGTCACCTGTTCCATTAGTTATGGGATCCTGGAAGGCACCCCAGCACAACATAATTCTTATAGTTTTCCGTTGCTGGTGGCAGGTGCAGCATACCTTGTTTTGGGCACTGCACTGAGACTCGGACTGCAGGACACAAACTGCCCATCTTTGATTAGCAGAAGCATTCAGCTGGATCTCCAACAAGCAGCATAAGACTTCAGCAGGACAGACCTGTCACAATCACACGGGCCGCCTTCTCAAAGCTGAGCTGAGTTTGACTGCACCTAGCATGGTGGTAAAGGAAGTGGAGGAGGAAGTGCTGAAGCCTTCTGCGCCATCATAAGTAACAGTCTTACTTGATGCTGGCATTTGAACCCCGCGCCTGGGCTGGACTCTGGCTGGCTGGCAGTGGGGCAAGTAGGCTGCAGTGTGAGCAGGGGGAGGCTGGAGCTGCAGCTCCAGAATCCCCATTGGTTACCACATGGACTTGCTGTTAGAGCAGCGGCAGGTCCTAGTGTCGGCCGGCTCTTTTATCTAATCTGACTGACGTTAATAGCAGTAGTGCTGCTGCTGTTCTCCCTTTGAAAAAGAAAGAAGTCAGAAACAATAGGGGGGCACGAGCCTGAGTGCCCCCTCCCCTGGATCCGCCTATGGGCATCGGCCTTGGCAGACGACGTTGATGGCATTTCATCGTCTCTGCCATGACTAGTGGCAGAAGCTTCAGCACTAGGTGGAAGTGGATCTTGATCTTTCCCTATTTTTCCCTCCACATTTTTGTTCTCCATTTTTAAATGTGTGGAATTATATGCCAGTAATATATCTGGAATTAGACGGCAGTAATGTCTGGAATTAGATACCAGTAGATAGATACCAGATACCACTGTGACTGGAATGATGATGACTTATGCACAGTGACAGGACACTACCACAGCACCCTACAGCAGCAAGATGCAGCACAAGACACTGGACTTTTAGTCACCACAATGCAACACTGATACTGAGCACAGATATTGAGCACTGTTCAGGATAATAGAACTGACACGGGGCAGCAAAATACAGCAATGGACTACTGTACTGTACTACTATATACTGGTCAGTGGTCACCACAGTGCAGCAATGATAATAATGAGCACAGATACTGAGCACTGTTCTGGATAATAGAACTGACACTGGGCAGCAAAATACAGCAATGGACTACTGTACTGTACTACTATATACCGGTCAGTGGTCACCACAATGCAGCAATGATAATAATGAGCACAGATACTGAGCACTGTTCTAGATAATAGAACTGACACAGGGCAGCAAAATAC